>NC_135574.1:79718517-80343517 GCF_965152235.1 Eretmochelys imbricata
GTGTTGCCTTTAAGTGTTCACTTCAATAAGGTTGTAGTCTTTAGGCGTCTTTCTGCATAAATGTTTGTGTGTGCATTGGCTTCTGTTCTGAGCAAAATGTTTAAACACATTCATCTAAGTGTTATAAATGCTATTTAGGATAAAGCAGCTGTTTAACTTAAACCCCTACCACTGCCATCTGAATGCATCACCTCTGAGGCATGCTTAAAATCCCCAAATGTACATTAGTGGAGACTGGAACCCAGTATCCCAGAGCTCTCTCTTGGTAACAGAAAGCATTATCACTAGGCCACTAGACTGGTTCCATAGGTTGTTATTAAAATATTGTAAAGGGAAATAGCCAGTAATAGAATATAGGTAGAAAGTACTATAGATAAGATCCTGCTGCCACTCTTGTCAATAAGAGTTTGGCGTTGACTTCAATTAGGCCAGGATTTCGTGCTGCATCTGTAATGCTGGTGGCATTATTATGAAAACAAGTTTCAAAGTAATTAATAAGCAGTTTGATCATATTCACATTTTGGGACACGGTGACCCAAAAAATGCTTGAAACCCCTCTGTAAAACGTAGAGACTGCCCTTTGAAATTTCAATACAGGATCTGATGCGGCTATTCCCTTTAAATCAGACTGAGAGAGAGGAAACAATACCAAAACACTAAGGTTGAGATGTAAGGAAAAACAATTTATTTTCAGATCAGATACCTGCTGCTTCCAATTTAGATATTGGAGAAACGATCTGAAACGAAAGCAGCAGCCTGAAATGGAGTGTTTTTGTAAGCTTCCCTAATTAGAATCAGCTAGTTCAGGGCAGCTCTAACCAGAACCACCTCCTCTTCTTTGACTGACTGGGGTGACCTGCAAAACAGAAAGTGTGAGTGTTGTCAAAGAATATCTCAGCTAGCAGATAAGAAATGAAGGCTTTGAAGAAACTGCGAACACCCTCTGGGCATGAAATTAGACTTGTGAATTTAGGGGGAAAAGGCATGCAAACAGTTTAAACAGGAACTGAAGACCGAGGTCAACAGAGATGTTTCCAACTGCAAATCACCTGCTGGGGAAGAAATTAGTTTTGAATACCTAACAGAAATCAACAGAGTGGGTGGGAAAGTTATTCATCTTTGTCACAAAATCCTCATTTTCCCCCTCAGTCGAGCTGCCTAACAGGACAAATATAATCTTCATTCACACAAGATGAACTGCACACAATAATATTAAAAGGCTCATGCTACAGAAGACGATTTGCGCAAAGAAAGTGACATATATGGCTCTTCTGACACCTGGACCATTGACAAAAGACTTCTAATCCTGTACAGGTAAGAGGCAATGAGCAGGACAAGGAAAAGAATGCCCACTCCTGTATTAATTAAGCTATCACCATGAGGCCACCGGGCCTTCCTAAGTAAGTTCTAAGATAAGAAACACATGGGGAAGCACCTCATTAGAATAATGCAAATTGCGATTAAACCCAGGTCTCCTTCCATGTCCTGCTCCTTTTTTACTCTGTACACCCCAAGTGCATCCAGGGGCTATAAACAAGCTAATGATCAGCGTGGAGGACCATACAGAGTGTTAAACCTTATTTGCACCCATAAATAGTGTCCACTCTCACTTGTGCTAGAGCAGAAAAACCTCATGCGATATTAAACATAAGTCACAAATAATATTTGAAACTGAACTTTCTCCTGGGATGGGAGCTTGTGTGCTAAATGAGAGCACAATGAAAATGCTGGTGCGAAAAGGTAAAGATTGCCATCATGCTAGAATTCAGGAGAGCTGGGCTCTGTTCCCGAGTATGCCACAGACTTCTTTGGTGACCTTGGTCAAGTCACTTAATCCACACTCTGCCTCAGTTCCCCATCTAAATAATGGGGATAATTAAATCTTATAGGGGTGCTGTCAGGATAAAAATCCATTAATGATTGTGTGGTGCTCAGGTACTACAGCGATAAGAGTCATTCAACTATCTTTTTAGCTAGGTAAATTCAGTCTGCAAACTCTTATGCACCGGAGTAGCTTTATACACCCTGAGTACTTCGACTGAAAATAACAAGAACACCTACATGACCAAAGTTATTCATGAGTTCAAGTCTCGCCAGGATTAGGTCCTAAATAGATTAGTAGTGTAACTGCTGAGTTGTAAATAAATAGATAAAAAGTTGCCGGAAGTATCCTTCTGGACTAGTACATAACAAGTTGCACTGGCTAAGCCTGGACGTTAATGCATTAAAATGCATTAAAATGTCAGTGCCTGACTGGGACATGGCTGGACTCAGTCTTGCAATGTTCCTAAGACCATAAAAGAAACTTTTGCAATAGGATACAAAGCACAACCTATAATCAAAAATAACCCTAAGGGTCACAGTCAGCAAAACAAGCACAGCAAAACAAGCACATGTGTGAAAAATGAAAATGAGTAAGGGAGAACTGACTATAATCTCCTGAAGCATTTTAGAATTTAGTTTTAAAACAACTTTTTGGACCTGATTCTCATTTATACAAAGGCCCCTTCACACTGCTCTGGCAGAGGGAAAACTATAGTAGAAGTAAGAGTAAAAGCCCATTGACTAGGTGCTCTCTTCTCAGTTTCGCTTAATGCAGTTGGTGCAGGTAAATCACTTCACCGTAGGAGCTATTACAACTCTCTTCTGCGTCTAAACAAACAAGTATGGAAAAGAAAAAGAATAGAAATACAGCACACAGAAGAGCTAAAAAAGGTCATACATACATATATATATATATACACACAGCATACAGCGTGAGTGATGGATCCAGAAAAAAAGATAAGAATAAAGACAACAAAAACATTTCCTTCCTGATTATGGTGCTCCACTTAGGATCACTGTATGTGACCTCTAAATATTTTCATGGTGTTTCATAAAAAAATATTGGGTGGCAATTTTGTTTTGTGGTGAGTGTAGCCATTTGCAGTAACTCCTACGTGGGTCCTGCTTTGAAACAAATTTAGGAACAATTGGTCAACAGTAATGGTAAGCTGCATTATGGTAGCCACATGTCAATAAGTGACAGTGTAAACCACGGACACAAATCAGGCGTCACAAATTATAACATTCAAAAACCAGTCAGAGAACACATCAACCTCCCTGGACGCTCAATTATAGACCTAAATGTCACAATTCTTCAACAAAAAACAGACTCCAATGAGAAACTGCAGAACGGGAATTAATTTGCAAACTGGACACCATTAAATTAGGCTTGAATAAAGACTGGGAGTGGATGGGTCATTACACAAACTAAAAACTATTCCCCCATGCTAATTTTTCCCCTACCGTTACTCACACCTTCTTGTTAACTGTTTGAAATGGGCCATCCTGATTATCACGACAAAAGGTTTTTTTTTCCTCCTGCTAATAATAGCCCACCTTAATTGATTAGTCTCGTTAGAGCTGGTATAGCAACCCCCATTTTTCATGTTCTCTGTATTTATATATATATATCTTCCTACTGTATTTTCCACTGCATGCATCTAATGAAGTGGGTTTTAGCCCACGAAAGCTTATGCTCAAATCAAAAATTTGTTAGTCTCTAAGGTGCCCTAAATACTCTTCGTTCTTTTTGCTGATACAGACTAACATGGCTACCACTCTGAAAACTGTAAACCATGTATTACTGTGGGCTGTGCCTTCTGCTGTGCCTGATCCACTGAGAATGAGTCTGTTAAAACTCCTCATTACAGAGCCCTGCTTTTTATCTTAAGCTGTAGGGACTCACGCTTTCAGTTCTGGAGGTCCCCAGTTCAGTCCCTAATGTCATCTCAGAGAGAGGTCATTGCAGCAGTATATAGGCAAAGCCATCTAACCATGCTAATGCCCTGTTAGGGTCCAGTCTCCTTTTTGTATGAACTCAAGGGATTTCCCTGTGCAGAAATTACATTTCTGGAAGATGTTGGGCAATATGTACCTGAGCGCACCAACCCAACTCAACACATCTACACATTATGGCTTCGTCTTCACTATGAAAATGATGTGTTCTTAACTCCTGTTCACTAACATAAGGTACAATTCTAGTGAACACAAGGCAGTTGTACTTTTACCATGAGTTAGCTGGTCAAGGTAAGCCACAAACTCCCTCAGTCTTTAGCTCAATCTGTTAACAGATGTGAAAACAACAAACTGGCTTATTTTTACTAGGATTTTACCTAACGTTAGCTAATGTGACTTAAGAACACACCTTTATTTGTAGTGAGGACACACACTATAAGATAAAGGAAAGACCTCATTTCCCTATTAGCACTATTACTAATGCCATATATTTCCATTTGCTTTAGAATATTCTTTCCATATGAAATTAACCACACTACTGAAGAGCAAAGTGATAGATTCCTCTAAAATAATCTTCAAATTCACAATGTGAGTCTTTGGAAGTGGCAAAAGAAACTACAGGGCTAGCACTCTTCACAACAAACCTGATCTCAAAATCTAGGTGGGCAATTCACCTCAAAAGGATTAAAAACAACCCCACCCACTTTCTCCCTCTCTCCCTTCAGCCTCACATGACACTTTGAACTCAAGAAAAAAAAAGTTAGAGTGGAAGGGAGACAGATAAATGTCAAGTTTTTAATGGAAACATGGTTGCACACCTTACTTTAATGATTTACAGGTTGCTGACTCCTGATAACAACAAACTGTGCCTTTAAAATCTGACCCTCAGCTTGGAGGAATAATTGTTCTCCATAGACCTTTCGACAATCTGTAAGGAAACCTTGGCATGTTGAGCTCCAGGGATTACTGTAGAAGGAATACTACAGTTCTACTGTATGGATGGGATTAGTGTATTAGAACAGAGGTTAGAACTCGAAGGTTCTCAGACCAAGGCAAGAGTTAAAATAAAGCCTCTGTTCTAACCACTAAACAACACTAAGGCAACATATATGCTACACACCAGTTTCAGCAACATATAAGTAGTGCCCTACCAAATTCACAGTCCATTTTGATCAATTTCATGGCCAGAGGGCTTTAAAATTGGTCAATTTCATGTTTTCAGCTGTTTACACCTGAAATTTCATGGTGTTGTAATCGTGGGGGTCCCAACCCAAAAGGTACCTAGAAGTGGGTCTGATCTCCCCCAAATTCCGCCCCCACAATGGTGCCTAACATTAAACGGGATGGATATCTTAGAAGTGAAAAGAATTAGTAGATCAATTAATTAAAAAACAAAACTTCTCATTTTCCTTATTGTCACATTAGTTATGATGGCAACACCCTTTTTATATAAGAATTTTCACAAAGCACCTCAGACTCCATTGCAAAATACATAAGACCAGATCCTTACCTAATATAAGTTGGTGTAGCTCCAGTGAAGACATTAGCCTATACCAGCTGAGGATCTGACCATGGTGGTATTTTAACACATACAACATTCAGTGGATAATAAAAATGCTTCAAGGACAATCAACAAACATATCACAGGTTAAAGATGAGGTGCATGCAGGAGCTAAATGTGGTAAACAAACATTCATTTTGGAAAATACGTTTTGTGAAAGTGTATATAAATATCTGAAACTGCTAACTTTGAGAATTCTATAACTCAATAGAAGCAGCTACTGAGAAAAAAATATTCACTTAGTATTTGTATGCCAAGTTTTACCCAAAGTGAATTTGTACTGATGAATTATGGACTGAAAATAGTAATGGAAACAATTGTAATGGAAACCCTGATTACAGTAATTTAATAGCACGTGAAAAAGCACCACTGTAATAAAGTTTTTTCATTTGCATAATACTTCAATATATTTACTAAAATATTTTAAACACGTTCTAAATACATTTAACAATCACACTTCATACCACGACATTGCAAATTTAGTTATTTTCAGAAATTGTGGTGTATTTTAGATTAAAATGATGTGGGTTATTTTGCAGTAACTATGCTATTGCTTAACTTGTATCATCATTGTACTTGACACACTGGCTTTTATCACCTAAAAAGATTATTTTCTGCAGTACTTCACTGTGTTTAGGTAGATATAGCAGCTTTTTAACATTTGAGTGATAACAAGGAGCCTAAGAAAGAAAATTTGAACTGGGCCAAGGCCAGGACACATTCTTCACTATAGGATCTCCAGATACCCTCAACACAATAAGTTCCCTCCTTACCCTTTTCTGTCTTCTTCGGGTAAAACTAGTGTCTGACCATTCCCACTTCTGTCTCCAGTGCTGAAAGAACTGAGACTTGGAGAGTCCATAGTCCATGGAGTTACAATAATCAACATGAGAGAATATAGAGAGGAATATGATGAACATGGTAAATGCTGCTGAGGTGTTGAAATGCTCAACTGCAAACATAGAAGATATATGATCCAGATCCTCAGCTGATATAAACTGACATAGATCTCTTGACTAGCTCTAGATGTGGCCCATGAAGTTAGAAGAAAAATCAAGGGTCAAGAAAGAGGCCAAGATTATCGTGGCAGATGTATTCACCAGCTTAAACAAGATTGATTGCTGCAAATCTATAACGTAAAGACCAAACTATAAATCTCCAACTCAAGTGTTATTTCCAGTCTCACATATGGATATGAAAGCTGAAAATCCACCAAGGTACAGTCATCTAAATGCCTATGAGACCAAATGCCTCAGGAAAATACTTGGTTTCAAATGGAATGAAATTATAACAAATGCCAAGATTCATCAGAGAGCTCAAAAATCAATTATTTCCAAAGTTATCCAGAAAAGAAGATGGAAATATCTGGAACAGGTGTTGAAAATGAAGCCAGACCATCTGTCATGGCATGTATGCCATTGGGCAGCTGGAGGAATACATAAGAGGGCCGATCAAAATAATCACTTCATCGAATTATACCTATAGAGGAAACACTTATGTGATTGAACAATGCAGAGAACATGCAAAAAGTGACATAGTATAGACAGGGATGATGAAGCTTCTTTCATGGCCCAAGGAACATATGATGATGCCGAAAAAAATTTAGATTCAGTAGGTGGAAATAGGACACCTGAGTTAAGGAGGGAAATCAAGAAGATAGAAATGTTTTACAGAATAATTCTCTTTCCTGTGAGATACAAACTCCTTGCTTTAAGACCTATAATTCTGCTTCTCACCTAGGTATCCATGCATATCATAAATATTTGGTAATCAAAAGAGTGTTGATTGTTGACTACGTGAAGCTTCACTGCATGGTGCTGAGTCAGATATTGTTCTCTAGCTGAGTAAAAAAGGTTATTCACTGAATATTTCATTTAAAAAATATTAAGCCTTTCTTTTAACTTGAAGAAAAAATATTTCTCATACATATTTGTAAATTATTTGACCGACTCTATTGAATCTGGGTGGAAACAAGTATTCACTGAATAATTTTAATGACATTTTAAAATAAATTTCGTCAAATTAATTTGAGGAATATAATTCAACCAGCTCTACACAGCTATAGTCAGTATCCTGCTGGAGCCTAAACCATAAAAAAAAAACAAAACAAACATACAAAAGTAGAGAACATATAAAAGGAAAGTGATAAGAGGAAAAGTTATCCCTTATATTTGTTCTGTGACTTTTCTTTTCCCCTCTTACCCAATCCAACCCTCTCTCAAATTGTTCTATGCAATATCACTGTTAATTGCTATGGTGTCAGGTTTGGCAGACAGATGACTAGAATCATGGAAACCTACTGTATAATAAAGCTGTACTAATGGTGATGTTATCTGGTAATGAGGCATCATTATAGCATTTTAATGTGACTTATCATTACTACTCCCATTGATTTGGAAGGAAACAATGTCTTCAAGAAACATAACCCAACCTAAAATCTTGCTGGAGGCAAACATTTACCACTTTACAGCTAAATCTGCTGGCAACACAGGTGTTTCATTTTGAATTTAACAGGCAAATTGTGTTTGTGTTTAGGAAACAGAAGTGTCACAGGAAAAGAGAGAGGGTACAACCCTCACCTGCACTGAGGCAAAGGTGGCTTTTAAGCCAACTTTATGTCTCCTTAGTTGCTGGGGCCAATTACACTGCAAAAAAGTCAACAGACTCAGGCTGTTTCCACTGTAGACGTTCTGGTTCGGACTGGAACGCACTCTGAAGCATGGGGTGTGTGGGGGTAGGGTTTCAGAGCCCAAGCTCCAGCCCAAGCCAGAACATCTACATGGCTATTTTTAGCATCTTAGCATGAGCTTGAGCCTGTAGGCCCAGGCTCTGAGTCTCTCTGTTGCAGGGGGTTTTGGGGTTTTTTTTTTTGGCAGTGTAAACATACTTTAATCCACTTTAATTCTAAATAAGAGTGTACACACAGTGTTTAATTCAGTTTAACGAATCCACTTTAAATTTACACCTTTAATTAATCAAATTGATTTTCCTGAGTGTCTCTGTCTAGACAAGCCTTATGATTTGAACAAGAAAAGGTCAATAGCCTATTCCTAGCCCATTGAGCCACCCAGTTCTCCTTTAGCAGTTCTTCAAATAAGTTACACAAGGAATGACCTTGATCCATTGTTTCTAAATAACTGATCTAAACAAATTATGTCTCTGGGATCCTTCAGGTGTATTTTAAAAATCAAACATTTCAAAGTTTTTTCTAATCCATTTACTGAAATTCAAAGTTCTTGTTCCTTCCCTCCCCACCCACCACATGCACACTTCAATCCCACAGAAGTATTAATACCTATTACATGATTGGAGACAAACTGTAATGTCACTTTGCAGTGCTGGAAAGTTAGAGGAGAGGTCATATTTTGTGACAGAGTGTCATCTAAAGAAATGAAAAAGTTCTAGTTAAAATAAATGACACAGGAAAACTCCATATTTAAAGAATGTATCAGTACCATATCCATCTGAAACTTAGATATAAATGTCTCTGAGTTTAGAGTACATATAGTTATAGATAGATAGATAGATAGATAGATAGATAGATAGATACACACATTTCTTTATTGGCTCAGTATTAGAACACTATCAATTACTGCACGTACTTTTAAGTTTATATTATTTTCCTCGTTATAATCCTGCCAGTGCTCTTGTTAGTCTTAAAAATTAAGGTCCTGAATTTTGTAACAGTGTGGGGGTTGTGTACCCTGGTTATTTTTGGATACATGAACTTTTAGATTCATTTTTGGATACATGAATTTATGAAAATCTGGGACAAAATCTTTAATTGACTTAATCAGATACTTTGAGAACACAGTACTCCATCCTGAACATTTGTATGCTGACTCACTCTGGTAATATTCTACATGGATTATAAACTGACTTTTTCACTCAGACTAGTTGCGTTCAGTCATTGTTATGGGCCTACTTCTAGGAGGAGTTCAAATGCCCATGAATTTTGGTAAGTGCATCCACATATGGCACTGGGAAGTGCCTACAGAATTTTTTCTATTGATAAAAGCTAGGGTTTTTTTCATGCAATTCCTGCTTGTTTTCTCTAAATCTTTAATTTTCTTTATGGCTGATGAAGACTTCTGCTCCAAACTGCCATGCACATCACTTGTAAAACTTGAGTTGCTGGCCAATTACTCAATTGGAGAAATCATACAAATGAATATAATTAAAAATCTCTTGCTGTACTTAGCACATTGCTGTTTAAAACTCAATAAAAACATTTCATATTTTGACTTAGCATGCTCCCCATCCACCCGGTATTTATCCCCTTTTTTAGCAACAGTGGCAGGGCCATAACCAGGGTGAGAGAAGCAGGATAGCTGCCCAGGGTGCAAAGCCGTGGGGGGGGGGGTGGAAAATGGTGCAGAAAAATGATGAAAAAGCCCAGTAGGTAGCACTAAAATACCTAGTTACAGCTCTGAAATAGGGGTTGGGCTTACCCACCTCTATGCACCCATCTCATTTGAGTACTAGGAGTAAGGTGTGATCAGACAGTTTACTTAATTTTCCAGTACTTTGTCCCCAGTATGATTGGTTGCTGACCTGTATTTTGTTGGACTGCCAGAGCTGCTTTAAGATTTAATCTATTCAGAAACTTTTCTGGCCAAATTTGCAAAGTAAATACTTTTATGTTCTTCTAGTTTTTTATGACCACTCATCAGCCTGCTAATAAACTTGTTCATAAAAATCAGGCTGAATAGAGTTCTATTCTTTCATTACCATCTTGAAAATATTCAATGAGGAAAGAAAAAGAAACGGTGAGGGAGTTTTATAATTTCTTTGCCTCTCGCACAATTCAGCATTTAAGATCACCAAGACTCTTTTGTTGTTGCCTCCTAAAAATAAGCTTGATTTAATGTTTAGCATTTTTAGACTTTAGGGCCAACTGCACATTCTGACCTCTACATAATGTGTACTGTATTTTAATGAAGTCTGAATAAAAAGTGACAGCAGGCAACTTTAGTGTGTAGATGACACCGAGTTGGTATCCTTCACTCAGACGAATTGGGAAAACTTGTTGCATGGAGAGAAAATAAACAGACTCCTTAAAAGTATTAAGAAAGAATGAAAGAAGTAAGTTTTTAGACTGTAGTGGAATAGCTTCCGTAGATATACTCTACCCCTATGCAAAACAGTGCTATCACTGAGCTCTAACGATTAAACTCCACCACACAATTCTTTCAAAAGAGAACAGCCTTTGAACTAAGCATGTACAAAGTCTTACATAGCATATAATGCTGATACCCCAGCCCTGCAATGCATGGGGACTGCTGATCTTGCATGGAGTCCTGCTTAAATCAATGGAACTCCATGCAGGCACAGTGATTGGCCCTCACACATCAAGTTGGGGGATTGGTGTAAAGTCTCACACTTAACAACTGACATTTTGAAAAATGCACACATGTGAAGACTTGATAGTACATAATAAATTCCTTTCTATTTATGATTTTAATGATGACTTATTTTTAAAAAAGAATAGCTGTCTACTCTTTTAAGTAAGTGATGCTAATGAAATTCCTATAAAGTGCTGTATTTCTAATTAACTATATTATATAGAGTATTACATCTATATTAGCTGTCAGTGTACTGCTGATCAATGTTTTTTAGGTTTAAGTGACACATGGGATGAAGCTCCCACCGTTTACATTGGGTGATCATTCTGAAGAACAATGGATCTCATCTGAGCAAATGTTTCCTCCAATTCAGTCCAAAACTTTACTTTCCTCAGTTTCAGATATTTAACTTTGGGCCTGTCCTGAACAATTCCTCACCTGCAATTGTGGTTCAATGCTCATAGTGCTCAACCCCTCTTAGTTATTCAGGATTACGGCCTGATCCTGAGAGGCAATGAGAAGGAATCTCAGAGCATTTCCTCATTAGGCTCTCAGCACCTCATGGTACCTCACCTAGTGCACTAAATGCTGCAAAAACAACTATATGGGTGAAACCAAACAATCACCACACTTTCCCATGAACTTACACAGGAAAATGATAAAAGATAAAAACACCCTATCACCTGTGGGTGAAAACTTTTCACGAAGAGAACACTCTATATCTGACCTATCCATTCTCAACCTCAAAAGGAAACCTGCACAATGCCTTCAAAAGACGAGCCTGGGAGTTTATAGAATCATATTTATAGAATCATAGAACTGGAAGGGATCTCGAGAGGTCATCTTGTCATACCAATAAAATAAAAACCAGCAGGATCTTATTAAAGGGAAAAAGGCAAAATACCACTTTTATTGTGAATACAGAAAGAATCATAGTAAGCAGTTAGTTATAGCTATAACATTCCATTCAATCACATATTTATTCACACATTCATTCATACAAACACACACACACAGGTTCTGCAAGGTTGTTATCATAGTTACCAGCCTTAGAGTTGCTCATGCCAAGCCACTGGCCAGGTGGCCTGGACATGAGGAGGGAGCAGGGCCTTGTCAGATGCTCATCTGATGCTCCTGGAAGTTGGTTTGCAGTATCAGACCCCTAAGTTCTCACTTTTTAGAGTCTATTTTTATAGGAATTTCTTCCTATGCCAGTCTATGGGAATTGCTTCATCATGCTGTTGCTGAATCAATCAGCAGATAGCACATTCCTGATGGCTCCATGCTGCTAGATGTTATCTTGTTCTTTGGTTCTCCCATTCTTGAGGCTGTTGGGTGGATTCCAGTCTGCCCTCCGGGGGTCCTCTGGTTATTTCCACTTGACACCTTCTTCAGCCGATGGACACTAGATTCTTAGGCCGGCACCTCTCTGATCATTCAGTTATTATCCACACCAAGCATCCATCCACATACATCCTCCATCTCTATTTTAATCACAATTGTTAATACAACAAAAGGGCGGGGAGTCTCTGGGTGCTGTTTCTGTTGTTAGAGTATTGCTTTGAGTCTCTCTCTCTGTGAATTGCTTTGAGAACAGACTCTGTCTTAGAATGTACTAACACAATTAGCAGCTTGCAAGTTTCACACATAGAGGGAGAGAAACAGTATCAAAAACCAAGAGACCTCTTAATTAGTAATACCCTGGAATTTAAACTATGGGGAATCAAACTCATTTGTGATTTTAATACAGAACTTCTTTAATATGATCCAACAATCTAGTCCAGTCCCCTGCACTCATGGAAGGACTAATTATCTAGACCATTCCTGACGGGTGTTTGTCTAACATGCTCTTAAAAGTGTCCAGTGGTTGAAATTCCACAACCTCGCTAGGCAATTTATTCCAGTGCTTAACAAGTTTTTTCCTAATGTCCAACCTAAACATCCCTTGCTGCAATTTAAGCCCATTGCTTCTTATCCTATCCTCAGGGGTTAAGAAACAATTTTTCTTCCTCCTCCTTGTAACAACCTTTTACATACTTGAAAACTGTTATCATGTCCCCTATCAGTCTTCTCTTTTCCAGACTAAACAAACCCAGTTTTTTTCAGTCTTCCCTCATAGGTCATATTTTCTAGATGTTTAATATTTTTTGTTGCTCTTCCCTGGACTCTGTCCACATCCTTCCTGAAATTGACCAGAACTGGACACAATACTCCAGTTGAGGCCTAATCAGCATGGACTAGAGCAGAAGAATTACTTCTTGTGTCTTGCTTACAACAGTCCTGCTAATACATCCCAGAATGATGTTTGCTTCTTTTGCAACAGCATTACAGTGTTGACTCATATTTAGCTTGTGGTCCACTATGACCCCCAGATCCCTTTCTGCCGTACTCCTTCCTAGGCAGTCACTTCCCATTTTGTATGTGTGCAACTGATTGTTCCTTCTTAAGTGGAGTACTTTGCATTTGTCCTTATTGAATTTCATCCTATTTACTTCAGACCATTTCTCCAGTTTGTCCAGATCATTTTGAATTTTAATCCTATCCTCCAAAGCAGTTGCAATCCCTCCCAGCTTGGTATTGTCCGCAAACTTTATATGTGTACTCTGTATGCCATTATCTAAATCATTGATGAAGATATTGAACAGAACCGGACCCAGAACTGATCCCTGCAGGACCCCACTCATTATGCCCTTCCAGCATGACTGTGAACCACTGACAACTACTCTCTGGGAATGGTTTTCCAACCAGTTTTGCACCCACCTTATAGTAGCTCCATCTAGGTTGCACTTCCCTAGTTTATTTATGAGAAGGTCATGTGAGACAGTCCCAGAAACTTTACTAAAGTCAAGATATACCACCTCTATCGCTTCCCCCTATCCACAAGGCACAAGCAATACCCTGTCAAAAAAGGCTATCAGGTTGCTTTGACACAATTTTTTTTTGACAAATCCATGCTGACTATTACTCATCACCTTATTATCTTCTAGATGTCTTCAAATTGATTGTTAATTATTTGTTCCATTATCTTTTCAGGTACAGAAGTTAAGCTGACTGAGCTGTAATTCCCCAGTTTGTCCTTATTTCCCTTTTTACAGATGGGCACTATATTTGCCCTTTTCCAGTCTTCTGGACTCTCTCCCATCTTCCATAACTTCTCAAAGATAATTGCTAATGTTTCAGATATCTCCTCAGTCAGCTCCTTGAGTATTCTAGGATGCATTTCATCAGGCCCTGGTGACTTGAAGACATCTAATTTTTCCAAGTAATTTTTAACTTATTCATTCTCTATTTTAGCCACTTCTGATGCTACCTCATTTTCACTGGCATTCGCTACGCTAGACGTCCAATCACCACCGACCTTCTTGGCGAAAACCAAAACTTTGCTTATAACTTTGCTAGACACTAAAAATCATGGTCTTAATAAATAAACTTGATTTATGGCTTATTACAACAATTTGTGACCCACTAATCCTCCTTTTTGTCCTATGACTACATGGGTTTTAATGAGCTACTGTACTTTAATGATCCTTTAGAATATGTGATAACCACTTAGGTCAGCATAAAGGTATCTGTTCAGTCTTGTTTTTAGCTGTGACACTGTCAGTCTCCAACCTTCCTCCAACATGAAGAAGAGCTCTGTGTAGCTCAAAAGTTTGTCTCACTAACCAACAGAAGTTGGTCAAGTAAAAGATATTACTGTGAGGTTATTGACATAAACTGTGGCTGTATAGATCATTGTTGCAACCAAGGTCGTATAGGTGCACCAAATCTTGTACAAAGGAGGTCAAATAAGGTGACTGTGCAAAGGTTGTAATTTGCTAGTTATGATTATGCTGTGTGCATCATTTTTGTATTTGAAGTTATGAAAATTGGCTATGTACTTGTATCTAAATGTGTTTGATTCTAAGTAGCATCAGTGAAGCATTTAGTCAGCTTCTTGAGAAAGGACTATTCTGAGTATGTGCCCAATCAAGAAACACTTAACTGACAATGGACTTAGGGAGACACCAATCCACATTTGAGCTTTCCTGGGAACGTTCAAATTAACATGTAAACAATGGTGTCTGCCTGCAAAAAGCTGAATCATTCATGGACATGTGACTTGCCCCAGTGGCTACAAACTCCATCTTGTTGCTCTGATTTTGCACAGAAGAACAAAGGGGTTTCCACCCACAAGAGAGAGAATATAAAAAGCCCTGGAAGCCTCTCCATTTCATCTTCAGCTGGCTCAAGAGGTGGCCTCTCCACCCCAAAGAGATGCCTGAAAGAAACTGGAACAAAGGACTGTAACTACGGGGTGTGAGTGATTGCTGAACCCAGACCATAAGCCACAATGTTGGCCTGAAAAGGATTGGGCCCTGATTAGGAAGGAGTCTAGTCTGTGAAAGAAGCTTATTGGGACATCTCTGAGGGTGAGATTTACATGTATTCAGTTTCCTACTATATTAGGCTTAGACTTGCATGTTATGTTTTATTTTGCTTGGTAACTGTCATAAATATAAAGGGAAGGGTAAACCCCTTTGAAATCCTTCCTGGCCAGGGGAAAGCTCCTCTCACCTGTAAAGGGTTAAGAAGCTAAAGGTAACCTCGCTGGCACCTGACCAAAATGACCAATGAGGAGACAAGATACTTTCAAAAGCTGGGAGGAGGGAGAGAAACAAAGGGTCTGTGTGTCTGTCTATATGCTGGTTTCTGCCGGGGATAGACCAGGAATGGAGTCTTAGAACTTTTAGTAAGTAATCTAGCTAGGTATGTGTTAGATTATGATTTCTTTAAATGGCTGAGAAAAGGATTGTGCTGAATAGAATAACTATTTCTGTCTGTGTATCTTTTTTGTAACTTAAGGTTTTGCCTAGAGGGGTTCTCTATGTTTTTGAATCTAATTACCCTGTAAGATATCTACCATCCTGATTTTACAGGGGGGATTTCTTTATTTCTATTTACTTCTATTTTTATTAAAAGTCTTCTTGTAAGAAACTGAATGCTTTTTCCTTGTTCTCAGATCCAAGGGTTTGGGTCTGTGGTCACCTATGCAAATTGGTGAGGCTTTTTATCCAACATTTCCCAAGAAAGGGAGGGTGCAAGTGTTGGGAGGATTGTTCATTGTTCTTAAGATCCAAGGGTCTGGGTCTGTAGTCACCTAGGCAAATTGGTGAGGCTTTTTACCAAACCTTGTCCAGGAAGTGGGGTGCAAGGTTTTGGGAAGTATTTTGGGGGGAAGGACGCGTCCAACCGCTCTTCCCCAGTAACCAGTATTAGTTTGGTGGTGGTAGCGGCCAGTCCAAGGACAACGGGTGGAATATTTTGTACCTTGGGGAAGTTTTGACCTAAGCTGGTAAAGATAAGCTTAGGAGGTTTTTCATGCAGGTCCCCACATCTGTACCCTAGAGTTCAGAGTGGGGGAGGAACCTTGACAGTAACTTACTTTGTTCTGTCTGTTATTACTTGGAGCCACTTAAATCCTACTTTTTATACTTAATAAAATCGCTTTTGTTTATTAATTAATGCAGAGTAAGTAATTAATACCTGGGGGAGCAAACTGCTGTGCATATCTCTCTATCAGTGTTATAAAGGGCAGACAATTTATGAGTTTACCCTGTATAAGCTTTATACAGAGTAAAATGGATTCATTTTGGGTTTAGGCTCCCAGAAAGATTGAATGCTGGGTGCTGGGAAAGTCCCTGTTGACTGAGAAGCCCCTGTGCTAAGTGAATCTTAGTTTCTGTGAACTGCAGGGGGGTGTGGCCCAACCTCTTGGTCTGTGCTGTAGCCAACTGGAGTGTATAGCTCAGGAAGACAGGAGTGGAGGGAAGCTTTCTTTGGCAGGGGGTTTGTACTCAGTGGTTTCCCAGCACATCTAGTGACAGTCTTGAGGGAGTCTCTGTGACACAACCCATCACAATTGAGTCTTTAAACCATGATTTGAGGACTTCAATAGCTTAGACATAGGTTAGAGGCTTGTTACAGAAGTGGGTGGGTGAGATTCTGTGGCCTGCATTGTGCAGGAGATCAGACTAGACGATCATAATGGTCCTTTCTGACCTTAAAGTCCATGATTCTATGAATTACCTCACCCGCCTTTTCTCACCAAAATGAGGATATTTAAAATGATCTATAAAAAGAGAAACTATGGAACTTAAAGACTTTGTTGTTGGTTACATATCCCTATCTGAAAACGCTTCAGAATATCCTTATTGAAGTGGCACATTTTGAAGTAGGAATGTAAACTATCATCATAAAAAAAAAAATCTGCAACAATTAAGGGTGTTTCTCAAGAGTTTGATCAATATTTTATTACTGTGGACTACTGTACATATTTGTGGAGTGAAAATTGAATGGCATTCCATTCATTTTAGGTATTATGTCAATGTGCTTAACATATAAATGTGAGCAATTCATCAGTGAAATATAAATAGGCTTGGCAGAATTCAATTTTTATTTTTTTCTAATATTGACTATTTATTTTTAAGATATATTTAATTTTTAATTATTTTTATTTTTACAGTTGTGGGAAATTAAGTAGGGGGTAAGGTTGGAGTTCGGGTTAGGGCAGTGCTGACAGCGGGACTGCAGGGAGCTGAAGGGCTCAAGACACCAGGACACAAGGCGCAAGAGAGACTGCTGTCCTGGCCTGACAGAGCAGAGATGCCTAGCCAGGACTCTGAAGAGGAGGAAGAGGATGATCTTTCACAAGAAAGGCCACCCCACTGCTGAATGGCTCAGGCATTCGGCAGCAGGTTGGCCCCTCCCATGAACAGAGGCTCATCTTCCTCTTCTCAGCCCTGGCTGATGGTTTCTGCTCTGCCCCGCCAGGATCACAGCCTTTCCCACACCTTGTACCTGCAAGGATCAGGTGTCACCGACCCTGTGGCAGCACAGGCAGCCCTCAGCAGCTCCACTGCCATCATGGGAATGAGGGAGCAGGTCGGTGACAGTGGGACTCCTTGCACTGCCACATGTCTGGTAACTCAAGGCACAAGGGGGGAGGCTGTACTCCTGTTAACCAGTATATTTTTTGTTAATTTCAGTGTATATGCTGAAATCGACATTTACCAACGTCTGTCCATTTCAGTTGAATCTTGCCAAGTGTAGATATAAAGCAGGAAGGTAGAAGAACTTGTTGGCAGGATTATCCTCTTGCTTAAACCAGGAGTAAAACCAGTGTGAAAGGAGAAAAGAGCCCTCCTTGCTTGCTCTGCTAACCTAGCTCAGAATTACTCTGAAATTATCAGAAACAACCAGAAAAGTAACTGTCTGGCAAGGGCATGAGGACTGGAGGTTGCTGACACTCAGCAAAAAGAGTCAGACTCCATTCAAAGAGTTAATGCTTATGAATGGAACCATAGGATTTTGTCCAGGAGACTGCTGTGTAAATAACATTCAGATACTATGGTGATGGGGACAATATAAGAACCAATGTAGAACAGAAATCAAATTATACTTACTTAACTTAAGCTACATTCTATCAAATGGATTTCTCTGAACTCCCATATTCTGGGACTAGCTTCAAACCTATACACATCAATCTTTTAAAGAAGAAGCAACACACATTATTTCATATGTGTACCCTACAGAGAATAAAAATCTCCTGTTGAAATTTGATTCATGATACTATGAGCAATATTTTCATTTCCAATGCATCTGGGAAAGCTGATAGATGGCAATGGGGTGTCCAGGTGTGACAGATTCTTCCCAAGTGCCACAGCCTGGTGACACAAACTGTTATGGCAAAGGTGCTAACCTCATGCACCTTTTGAGTCATCAGTGTATAACCCTCAGGCTGTACTAATTTCATGTACCCAGACAGTCATTAAAGGGATTCTGTGAGTTAAAATACTTTCCTATATCTGGATGAGTAGTCAAACCTTTTCTGGGGTCCTTTTGTGTTGGAGAGCTGTTGCACAAAAGGAGGGTTAGTGGCCATGACACCTTTCAAGACCATACAGTCCAAGATGAGCAGTTTTGCATTAGCAGGTTTCCATGGATAAAGCCCAAGGGGCTGAGGCAGGAAAATGGAGGAGAGTAAATTAAAAGGGGGAAGAAGACAGAGAGATGCTTGTTGGTGACAGAGTAGAGGTGCCTTAGCAGAGATTTCTGCAAGAGAGAGTTGCCTTTATGATTTTTGTGACCTCCTCTGTTTACAGAAAGCACTTGTGTACATTTTGTAACTAAACAAATTACCCTAGAGCATATCCTGACTTTGTGTTACCAATTCCTCCTCCAATGGGAAACCAAAAATAGAGAGACAAAGCAGGCTGCTCCATAAGGCAACGATGCATAATTCACTCCATCTTGCTCTAGGCTGGCTCTTTACAGAGTACTGCTAAAATCAGATGACAGGCTTCACTACACCACAGAAATAACCCTTTTTCTAACCTAACTCACAATATTTGGGTTCTTGTCAGTAGGTCTGAACATGGCTGGCTCAGACTGCTGTCTAAACTGTTAATTCAAAGCTAGTTCCAGGACTAAAGTATACGTTTCATCAGTAAATACAACAGGATCAGGTAGGTGTCTGCTCCAAATTTCTGTTCCAGATGCAATGGGGAATATATCAGAAATAAAACAAACATTCCAGCTGGACAGGAAACTATCATAAAGACTACTTCAAATCTTGGTTTTAATATTTAATGAATTAACTCATCACATTGCTGCTGATGTACTGTTCCAATGAGAACAGCCATACAGCCTGAAAACACACGGTATTTTTCCTTAACGTTGTGGGATTAGTGCTACTGTGTAGAGGTGGGCAAATAACTGATTTTTTTGGTTCGGTGGCAGTTCTGAAAAAGAAATAGAAAAGTGCTTTTGGTTCCGATGGAACTAAATCTGAACTTTGTTGAATTTTTGGGGAATCCAAAAAGTCTCTTTTGGGTCTGTTCCAGAGTGGGAATTCAACCTCAGTCTCCCACCACATCCCAGTTAAGTACCATTGTCACTGAGCTAAAAGTGATAAGGAGAGAGGTAAGGGGCAGTGGTGGCCACAGCAACACACTCCTCCTCTTCCTCCAACTTTGGCCACTTTTTAAATGCCCAGAGTTATTCATGTCATATTTGTGAATAGTTTCAGGTCAACCACAACTGCATTTTTCATCAAATAAATTATTTGTCCACAAAATTTCACCCATCGCTACCGCAGTGCACAGTTACCACTTCTCTTCTCTCCTGCTTCCACCCTCCCACATACACACCAACCAAGGCAAGGTGCATTTCTGTTGTGGCTGAATTTATTCTTGCACAACATTAACTTTCTAAAGCACTTTAAAACCTTCAGGAGGAAAGGTGATGTATACATGAAATATTGCTATATTTTATGTTATATTTATGTAAATATTATTTTAGGGTAAAGAAGGGAAGTGATTTGAACAACATGTTATAATCTGTTAGTCATCTGTTAGACAAGTTGATACAAAACTATAATATAGAATAATTAGTTTCTAAATTAAATTGACTCAACTTCATGTTAAAGACTTGAAATCAATTTATTAAGTTTATAAAAAAAGAAAGTTCTTTTTGTAAAAATAAAAAAATAAATAAACAACCCAGTATAATATATTCATTACTAGCGCTAAAGTTTTGTTTTGCTTTTCCATACGCTTGATGGTATTTCTGGTACCTTGCAATGTTTCCATTTTTATCCGATCCATTATATTAACAACCTAATGGGCCAAAACAAGAGAAGAATGATAGTAACAACGACAACTTTGACAAATAAGAGAGGAATTGACCAGAGATACAGGATTGTATGCATGCTTGTAAAATAAGCCACAATAGATACAAACAGTGGAGCATGTATCAGTAAGATATTTATAGCCGGCATACCATACCAGAAAGACACACGAAGAGCAGAACATGGGGCCGCTGGGCGACCCCATGCCAGCAGTTCCTCCAGTGCGGCTGTACTGTCCCCAGTTCTCCCCCATCCCGCAGCCTTTCTCCTGAGTCCTGTATAGGGTCTGTACAGCAGCCCGAGAGGGCTGGGGCTGGGGGTGGGGGTGGTGCAGCCGTGCCAGAGGAGCTGCTGGCGTAGGGCTGCCCAGCGGCGCCACGTTCTGCTCCTTTCACCGCTGCAGTTCTGGGGAGCCCTGTGGTTTGGCACCACAAGAGGAGGAGAGAGGGGCTCCCCCCCCCCCCGCCGCAGGTAATGTGGGTTGGATTCTGGGGAGGGACAGGGAAGAGCGTGGGGCCCCGGGGAGGGGAGGAGTCATGTGAGGAATCACATAGGGGGTCATGGGGGGTGGTCACATGCCCGCCCCTCCTTTATTTGATGCAGCATACCGGTAAGAAATGAATTCTACTTGCACCACTCTTAACAGGGGTTTTTAGATAGAGCATGATCGACAAAGAGAAAGATGGCTTATACATTAAATACATCTCTGATCCTGATAGTATAAATGGTAACTTAGCCTCCCCACTCAGAAAACATCTTTTATTTATATTACTTCATTTTACTTTCTAGTCATGTGAATGTGACATAATTATCTTTTCAAAAGAAAAAAATAATACATTAACCCAGCCATTAGTTCTCCTTTTACTTTCCATTTGTGTTAAAACACACAGAAGCACAGTTAAAATGTCTTTCTTGATGATACTTTGTAAAATGTTAGAGAGAAGACCACGTTGGTCATTGTAACATAGTCTTGTGATCAGAATTTTATTTTGTTTGCCACAAACTTTTTACTTATGACCCAGCATATTAATATGCAAACTAGATACCATTAACTTCAGTTTGAATAGAGACTGGGAGTGGCTGTGTCATTACACATATTGACTCTATTTCCCTATGTTAAGTATCCTCACACCTTCTTGTCAACTCTCTAAATGGGCCATCAAGTTTTTTTCTCCTGCTGATAATAGCTCATCTTAATTAGCCTCTTACAGTTTGTATGGCAACTTCCACCTTCTCTGTATGTATTATATATTATATAATACAGAGAAGGTGGAAGATATAGATATATAGCTATAGATATATTCTTACTATATGTTCCATTCTATGCCACCACTGAAGTGGACTGTAGCCCACAAAAGCTTATGCTCTAATACATTTTTAGTCTCTAAGGTGCCACAAGTACTCCTGTTCTTTCTGGGGATTACTGTCTGTAACAAACAATAGTTCTTCAGAGATACAAGGAAAATACTGTCAAGGATCTGACTGGGCTAGGCTGCTTGGGTTATGGCAGGCAGAACATTCTTCCCCTGTCCTGGCTTCACTCAGACCTAGAGCTTAGTAGAAGTAGTGAGACATTTTTATCTGGCCTGCCCTGATTGGCCTGCACGTTCCTCTGGTCCTGCTAGGCACAGGAGGACGAAGTCTTGCTGGTTCTGCCTGTGGCTGATCATGGGAGGCCTCGCTAGGCAATCCCTGGAAGTCTGAACTCACTGTTCTTCCCTTCCAACACAATGCCTTCTTAGAGTTGGGTGTTCCAGGATGGTAGGGCCTCTGGCAGGGAGCAGCAAACATCTAGTACACCTCAATACACCGATTGGGGATGGCACATTCTGTAATGCTGTCCTGAATCGGGATACTTTCCTGAATCAGGTTCTCAGTGCACAATCTTCCCTACCAGTGCATCAGTTATCTATCCACCTCCCTCACTGGTGTCTTCAATCAGCTTTTCTAACAAAATTTTCCATCATTGCTATCACCAGTTAATTTCCACTGTGGTAGCAATGGTAGGAGCTCTGGTACAGTCATGGAGCTCTGGTACATTGCTAGGCTTGTATAGTTTCAAACTCAGAAAAGTTGCAAGTTTATACTTCTAATACAAGAGAAAGTCTTCTCCACAAAAACACATCTAAGTCCGAGTCTAGAAAAGCAGGTGGGCTTTGGTTTGGTATCTCTAATCAGGAAGGGAGTTTAAGCACAGCACATGTTAACTTTAAATTTCAGCATGTCCCTAAGTTATTTCCTGAATCAGGGCTTCTAAGCATGTGCTTAAGCCCACAGGACTACTCACATGCTTAGGTGCCATGGTGGGTTGAGGCCATAGAAAACAAGTAAAATCTTGCAGGTGGAAGTTTGCCCAAAATGATTTATAAAACTTTTCAGTAATTTAATTTTAAAATGTCAATTTCATACAGCCCCAGGCCTTAAATCCAGAAAGAAGAAACTCAGTTTCTTATAAGGATATTTTTACAAGAACAGCCATTTAATAGAATGTCCTCATTCAGTAATAGACAAATGTCACACTATTTTTTTCAGTGTGCCACTCAAAATTTCTGCCACCTAAAACCTCCTCTATTCCTTGGTTCTCTTTTCATCCAGCCAACTACCTCTGAATAGAAGAATTGACCTAATAGTTGGATAACATGTAAAGTTCTTTTAAATCTGCTGCAAAGTAGTCAATAAGGCTAATGTTCTTTTCTTACTTAAAAAGGAGGTTGACTTCAGGTGCTTTTTCTATCAGAAGTGCACTTTTAAAATATTTTTTAATTATAGGTTTACGCTAACACTAAAATTGGCAGATATGTTGGAATCAAAATTAGTTGTAATATACACGGTATTAGCCTAAGTAAGATGACAGATGTCCCAGTGTTTGAAAACCCCTCTAAGAAGATTTCTGAATTTGGCTTTAGACTGTTAAGGATTTTACTGCTGTAAAAAAGAAAGATAAATGTCTCATCTTGTCATACAATATCAGAAGTTTCCAGAAGGTATTCTGGAAACATTCACTGCAATCCCATGCATTAACTATACAACTCTTCCAACAGTTTTACACTCATACTGACTTCCCGCCTCCCCCTGCAAGATGCTGCAGAAACAGTTTAAAGTTGATTCCAGCTGGATGGAATGGATTCACTTCAGGAACAAAACCAGTGTTGTGGTTTCTGCTCTACAGAAAATAATAGCAACATGGATCAGAAAGTAGCTTTATGTGAAAATTCCCTATGAAAGAAGTTTGCTCTGAATTCTCCCCTCAGGGTCGTGGGGTTTCCCATATGGAAAAAAAGGGGGATCCACAAACTTTGGGGATGTTGGTGCTCCCCCAGGAGAAAAAGGCCATCCCCAAAGCAGCATTCTGTCTCCACATCAGCCCCTTGTGATGCTGCCCCAGCTCCGCTGCAACATGATTTCAGAACCTATGCTACCAGGAACTCCCAGCCAGACTCTGATCCTGAGACCCCCAACTTATATCCTGACCCAGGAAAACATTTATGCATGTGTTTGAAGTTAAGTATGGGCTTAAATGTTTACCTATTCTGTGATGCTTTTCTGACTCACAGACTCTGCAGGGAAGTTAGTACAGTCTCTGGTTTCTGTTGAGCATTCTCCACTGAGTGTAAGAATGAACAATGCAAAGTAACCCAATCATAGAATCCACTCATGAATCCCTGGACCTGCATAGAACTCACAATGCCAAAGAGGATATGGTGATATGTATGTAGCTGACTGGTCTGTTTGGGAAGATGGATATCTGCAAGTGGAGCGGACTCTCCACATGTGAATCTTAAGGGCATGGTCTGGACCCTGAAGAACACTGCAGAGTGTAAGTCCATGGCAATTGAATTAATGAGCAGCACTGAAGACCAAAACTGGGGGGGGGGGGGCATGAGAGCTTTAATTGTAAAATGTGAATGTTTGATATAGAAATTATTGAAGCAACAAGACATAGGACTCCACAAAGCCATTTTTGCAAGGCTACTTTTCAGGGTACAACTACACTTATAATGTTGTTTTTAAACAGTTCAATATGTTATAAAAAAGGCTGTTTTCTGTTGTTGAGTTTAGGGTCTGAGTGGTGTTGGTGGCCTGTGATATACGGGAGGTCAGACTACATGATCTGGGGGTTCCTTCTGGCCTTAATCTCTATGACTCTGAATGTAGGATAAATAGGACCACAAAATATATTCCTATGAATTTCTAATAAATGTTGATAGTGTTATGAACATGTCTCTGTGTCAACTGGAGTGTGCCAGCATACTAGATACCGTTGTAGTCTTGTTCACAAGTAACAGAAGTTAAAGCCTTAATTAGTTAAATGTTATAGTTATTATGATTTAAATCTTCACTTTTTTCCAAAACACATTTCTTGTTTTTCTCCATCTAAGTAATAGCTTCATAATTTTTTTATAGTTCTTACCATAAAAGATATCTGTGAAGAAGATACTCTTAGGAACAATATGGTGGTGAATAATTTATTTCACACACCTAGCCCTTTATTCTTTTATCAGATTACAAACAGAATAATTAATGTGTTAATTATTTGCATATATTATAGACTACTATGGGTTGTTTGCAAACTGCTTGCTTACTTTGACTATGTGTGACTATTCTTTATCTGAGGCATGTAATTGGTAAAGCTGGCTGAACTCTTAGATACATTTATCAGATAACATATTTGATCTCTTTTTCTGATTGGATAGTTTTGTTAAGAAAATTTAATATTTATAAGAGTTTTCATTATCCGTGATTGCAAACAAACAGTATATGAAAACAAATACTGAGCCATGGGTCCTTCATGAAATGTTCACTTCAGCTACTTGCTGTTCATAACTTGTGGTGTGTGATTGGTCTGTGAACATTCTTGTGAACAAACCAAACCAAGAAATATTACTCAAAGAAATGTATATGAAAAACATATTGGAAGGGTTCTCAGTGTTGAAGCAAATTTCATTTTTTATTTAAAAAAAAATCAAGAATTTAAAAAAAATGTTCAATGCCATTAATAACTCCAATTTCCATTCCAAATTTCAGTTCCAAGTGAGTCAATTAGTGACTTTTTTAATTAAAGTGTAAATATTGAAAAATACAGCTAGTAGGAGTCACAACTGCAAGATATATATCTAGCTTATAATCATCAAGGTTGCACTCTTGAACAGAAGGCCATGATGCTGTAAAGACTTATGCAAATGCTTAATTTACACATGTGAGTAGTCCCACTGAAGTCAGTGGGACTACTCATAAGTACCAAGTATGTGTGTAAATCTTTGCAGGATCAGGGCCTAATTTTGCAAAAATATTAAAAGGGAAATTGCTTTTAAAATTAAAAAATTAAGTTTGTAAAACATGTCACTGAAATATATTAACATGTAAAATACATTTCTTCCCATGCTCAGTCTGAGGAACCCGGGCAGGTAAGTGCTGTGCCAAAGAGAAAAGACTCACACTACCCCGTGCACCTTTCACCTTTCTACTGATTTCACTAAACCTACTATTGCACCACCTTTATGTGATGTGATTTCTAACTCAGCCACATGATGTGATATTATATATCTAAAAACTACAGACCCAAGCTTTAAAATCAGAGTAGCCATGTTCTACTGCTTTTCTGTCTTTTCTCATATGTCTTGCCATCAAAAATACTTTCAAAATGTTCAGTGATTATTCTTATGTGAAATAGAGAGTGATACATAACATGCAATGTCAAGTTAATGTTGGGAATTACACAACCTGAAAAATTCACTTATGCTATTTCAGCAATACATGGAAGTTTTGCAGTACTTCAAGCAGCCATGCTTTCACATCCATGTCTTCACCTCTAGCATATCTCCACTACCATCGCCTTTTTTCCTTCCCAAGTGTAACAAAAGGACTGTAATCAAATCTACCTAAGAAAAAGAGATCTGATCAGTAAAACTAATATATTTTAATAGAGTGGAAACAGATATGATGAAGTGCACAAAAATCGAGGTTAAAAGTGGCTATAATAAAAGGTTGAGTAAAAATTAATTTTATCTTACATTTTGCATAATATGGCATAAGCTATTCTTTTGTTTTGTTGCCTCCTTTTTTGGACCTTAATTTTCAGTTAGTCATTGGCTTACATCTTATCTCACACTATAATGGCAGAAATTAATGGGATAAAAGTACTCCATTCAAAGACAAATTATCATTTCACTGATCTACTTCACTGAGTGCAAATTCCCTCTGCTCCCATTAAAAGCTTTAGAGCAGTAGAAAAGTGCTAGTTAACTAAAATTGTGTTTCCTTTCTTAGACCATAAAATTTTCATTTATTCTGTCTGTAATTCCCTTGTGTAAATACAGTCATTTTGAAGCCTTTCAGTATAGCGTGATACATATTTTGGCATTGTTGCATGTCTGGATTTCTTCCATGGTACTTTAATTTTGTGGTTCAGTGAGCAAAACTAAGACTTCTCCTGAAGGACTTGTACTTAAAACAGTCAGAGGCATGCTGCCTGCTGAAACAGTCAATCTTCTCCCTTGACGAGACTGTCCAGCCACAGTCCATATAAACACACTCTCTCTTTTTTTAAAGCTTACATCCATTCTTAGCAGTGGCTGGTTTCATGGAAACAACAAACAGCAGGAAAAGCCAAGAAAATAAATATTTTCAGAAGATGATACAAACATGTAAAGTTCATTAAATTATTTGCAATTGCTACATTTGGGAGTCAAAATTAAAATTTAATAAATGCTGATGATCTCTTTAGATCTAGCTGCATTTACTTGTAAATATATAGGGTTGAAATTCCCTCAGGTGTGAAGAGATTTTTTTATGGATTGTTTAAACTTAAAGGAAAATAAAAAAGTGGGCTTTTGACATAAAAAAGAAAATACAGAGCAATTGTAATTTCCCCAGAAACTGCAATTCTATTCACTGCTAGAACAAGAAGAAGAAAAATGATGCCCACTGTGATTCCCAAATAAACTGCATTGTCCTGGTGTCTGGGTTTAAAAATATACACAGCCATACCCACTCACATGATATACTGCTCATATGGATTCTGTGTCTAAAATAACAACAATGGCAGCATTTGTTTGAACTAGAACACCTGTGTATTTTTTCCACAAAAAAAATACACTACAGCTCGTTCTCCCTTTCATTAGCTATCCAAGAATTTTCATTTAACCCCAGAATACCCATTTATAAATGGAACCTTAACATATAGCAGGGATCGGCAATCTTTGGCATGCAGCCCATCAGGGAAATCCGCTGGTGGGCCAGGACGGTTTGTTTACCTGCAGCGTCCGCAGGTTCTGCCGGTCACAGTTCCCACTGGCCACGGTTCACTGTTCCAGGCCAATAGGGGCTATGGGAAGCGGTGGCCAGCACATCCCTCAGCCCACGCAGCTTCCCACAGCCCCCATTGGCCTGGAACAGTGAACTGTGGCCAGTGGGAGCTGCAATAGGCCTAACCTGTGGACGCTGCAGGTAAACAAACCATCCTTGCCCGCCAGCAGATTTCCCTGCTGGGCTGCGTGCCAAAAGTTGCTGAGACATCATTTTTTGGCTGCTAGACAATACCAGCCTTCATGGCAAAAAACCAACCAAACAAGCAAAAAAAACAACCCTGTGGTGACAGTCTTACATAATAAAGAGCTTCAGGTGTCTAGTAGAAGAGGAACATGTGTCTTTTCCTACCAAGACTACAAAAAGAAGGATTCTGGGTGGACTCCTCCTGAAGGTCGAAACAACAGACTGGACTTTTCCATAGAGTGCTTCCGCCGACGTGCACCGGCTGAAATTGTGGAAAAGCAGCATCACTTGCCCCATAACCTCAGCCGTACAGAACACAATGCCATCCACAGCCTCAGAAACAACTCTGACATCATAATCAAAAAGGCTGACAAAGGAGGTGCTGTCGTCATCATGAATAGGTCAGAATATGAACAAAAGGCTGCTAGGCAGCTCTCCGACACCACTTTCTACAAGCCATTACCCTCTGATCCCACTGAGGGTTACCAAAAGAAACTACACCATCTGCTCAAGAAACTCCCTGAAAAAGCACAAGAACAAATCCGCACAGACACACCCTCTAGAACCCCGACCAGGGGTATTTTATCTGCTACCCAAGATCCATAAACCTGGAAATCCTGGACGCGCCATCATCTCAGGCATTGGCACCCTGACAGCAGGATTCTCTGGCTATGTAGACTCCCTCCTCAGGCCCTACGCTACCAGCACTCCCAGATATCTTTGAGACACCACTGACTTCCTGAGGAAACTACAATCCACCGGTGATCTTCCTGAAAACACAATCCTTGCCACTATGGACGTAGAAGCCCTCTACACCAACATTCCACACAAAGATGGACTACAAGCCGTCAGGAACAGTATCCCCGATAATTTCACAGCAAACCTGGTGGCTGAACTTTGTGACTTTGTCCTTACCCATAACTACTTCACATTTGGGGACAAAGTATACCTTCAAATCAGCAGCACTGCTATGGGTACCCGCATGGCCCCACAGTATGCCAGCATTTTTATGGCTGACTTAGAACAATGCTTCCTCAGCTCTCGTCCCCTAATGCCCCTACTCTACTTGCGCTACATTGATAACATCTTCATCATCTGGACCCATGGAAAAGAAGCCCTTGAGAAATTCCACCATGATTTCAACAATTTCCATCCCACCATCCACCGTAGCCTGGACCAGTCCACACAAGAGATCCACTTCCTGGACACTATGGTGCTAATAAGCGATGGTCACATAAACACCACCCTATACCAGAAACCTACTGACCGCTATTCCTACCTACATGCCTCCAGCTTTCATCCAGACCACACCACATGATCCATTGTCTACAGCCAAGCTCTACAATACAACCCTATTTGCTCCAACCCCGCAGACAGAGACAAACACCTAAAAGATCTCTATCAAGCATTCTTACAACTACAATACCCACTTGCTGAAGTGAAGAAACAGATTGACAGAGCCAAAGAGTACCCAGAAGTCGCCTACTACAGGAGAGGCCCAACAAAGAAAATAACAGAAAGCCGCTAGCCGTCACCTTCAGCCCCCATCTAAAACCTCTCCAATGCATCATCAAGGATCTACAACCTAACCTGAAGGATGACCCACCACTCTCACAGATCTTGGGAGGCAGGCCAGTCCTTGCTTACAGACAGGCCCCCAACCTGAAGCAAATACTCACCAGCAACCACACAACAGAACCACTAACCCAGGAACCTATCCTTGCAACAAAGCCCATTGCCAACCGTGTCCACATATCTATTCAGGGGACACCATCATAGGGCCTAATCACATCAGCCCTATGTGTATCAGAGGCTCGTTCACCTGCACATCTACCAATGTGATATATGTCATCATGTGCCAGCAATGCCCCTCTGCCATGTACATTGGCCAAACTGGACAGTCTCTACGTAAAAGAATAAATAGACACAAATCAGACGTCAAGAATAATAACATTCAAAAACCAGTCGGAAAACACTTCAATCTCTTTGGTCACTCGATTACAAACCTAAAGTGGCAATTCTTCAACAGAAAAACTTCAAAAACAGACTCCAAAGAGAGACTGCTGAATTGGAATTAATTTGCAAACTGGATACAATTAACTTAGGCTTGAATAAAGACTGGGAGTGGATGTGTCATTACACAAAGTAAAACTATTTCCCCATGTTTATTCCCCCCGCCCCCGACCCCTACTATTCCTCACACATTCTTGTCAACTGCTGGAAATGGCCCACCTTAATTATCACTACAAAAGGTTTTTTTTCCTCTCCTGCTGGTAATAGCTCACCTTACCTGATCACAATTTGTTAGTTTCTAAGGTGCCACAAGTACTCCTTTTCTTCATGTGTCCCCTCTCTACCATTCTGGACTGATGATAAGCACCTTATTTCCATTTGCAGTTCTGCTCCCTGCTAACATTAAAAATAAAACAAAGCATTCATTACAACCTTAAAAATCAAACTACAGCCCTTCAGAAGTGATCTCAATACCATTGAAAAGCTGGATGTAATACTTATGGATGCAGTCTTGCATTGCTCAGACAGGCAGAAGTCCTATTGGCTTCAATGGGACCCTTTCCTGTGAGAGTCTAGAATGGTGCCATATGTCAGGTACAGAGTGCTTTAGGAAGGTTTATTGTCTATTGTGGATCAGTGAAGACCCTCATGACACCCAAGGGACGGGAGGGTATCTGAATGAAAACTTTGGCAAGGCCAAATCTTCCACTTGTTCATAATCATAGAGACCTTGGGGATTTCAAAAGCACCTGACACTTAAAAACCTGGGTTACTTTGAAAGTCAATGGGTAAAATCCTGGCCCACTGAAGTCAATGAGATTTTTGCCATTGACTTCCCTGGGACCTGGATTTCACTGAGTGGAACTGACATGCTATTGAAAATGCTATTTTTCAACATAAAAGCAGCAGCAAGTTGGAGAATTATACAGAAGCATGGGGAAACCAAACATCCTGGAACAGACTAAGCTCTGGTTCTCATAGGTTCTTAACCAACAGAAACCTAGGCTCAGGAACAACATTGAAAAGTCTGCTGCGTTCAGGGAGGAAGCATATGGCTGGTTAAGAAAAGGTCTGTGGCCTCGTCTCTACTAGTGAGTCCACAGAAGGACAGACATCACTGCACAAAAATGGGTGCCCTGACTCAGTGCATTCCTTGGTAGCCTGCTGGGACTAGGGGGCCCCTCTTAACATTTGTGAGGAATTTTTAAGGACACAGAAAAATCAGCTGAGATGGGACGGTAAAATTTATTCCTGAGTGTGCTACTTGGGGGGAATCTGGTCTTCTCTGCCTAATGACCTTTCTATCTATCTGGGTTGAAGCAGCAGTGCCCAGAAGAGAAATCAATGGAATTCTATGCATCTGCAATTCACTGGCCTTGACTGGACCAATATTTCCATAAATAATGTAAGAGAATAATAATATAAACAGCACTTTTAGAAATAACAAATTCAGTCTTCCTGAACTATTAATCAAGTCTGATTTAATGGGATCATTATATCTGGCATTCTGCATGTGTTAATAGCATCTAACGCACAGATGCCTTTTTTTTTTTTTGACTGTTGAATGAATAATGATCTGGGATTCAGGTTTTCTTAATGGCTCCTTAATATCAACTACTTTGGCTAGAGATGCAAGTAAAAATACATGACATTCATTTTATGTTAACAGCATGGAAAATGTATGTTTGTAATCAAGGTAAAATTTTACAATGTAGCCATAATGACTTCCACTGAAGAGGGGATGATTATGAAGAGTGCAACTTCCAGCATAAATAATGGTGTTACATTAGGCCATGATGGGAGAAGAAGTAAAAACATTGCTAATTTAGAAAGCAAGAATGAACTGACTCTTTAAAAAAAAAAGACTTGATAAAAACTTGTAAAACTAAGGAGGTCAAGAAAGCAAGGTCAGAAGTCAGACTTCAGTTTTTTATAATTTGTCTTCTACTGGTAAGTGATAGAATGGTTAGAGCTGGGGAGTGGGAGTCAAAACTCAAGGGTTAAATATGTAATTCTTCCCCAGATTACTGGACGATCTTGAGCAAGTCCCTTAGCCTTCTTGGTCCTCAGTTTTCTTATATGTAAAAGCTGTATAAATAATACAAAATAAAGTAGGGGGAGTCCACTTATTGGACTTAGTCCTGCATTTGGGTAAAATGTTAAAAAAACATAAGTGATTTAGGAGCCCAAGTCTCAGTGAAAGCCAGTTTGTGGGCTGGGGGGTGGGGAAGTGAGACAGGAACTGTGAATTTGTGTGTGGGTGCTCTCATTTATGTGTGCACGCATGTGTATAATTTATTGTGGGGAAGGTAAGTCAAAGAGTGAATTTTGAATTTAGTTTTGAAAGTGGTTATGTCCAGAGTCATTCTTATCTCTTGTGAGAGTGAGGAGGTCCAGCTGGAGTCTGATTCTCATTTATACTCAGGCAAATTTAAAGCCTCTTTACACTACTCTTTACCACACTGTTGTACATGTGAATCAGGCATCATGAGAAAGCTCTGTCTACTTACTTTCCCTGTCAGTTGACAGTTTCATTGCGCCAGTGGAACACATCTGCTGAGGGAAGTCATGGCTGTTGACAGTCCCTTGACTTTGAATATTAGGACAGAGGCATCAAACTGGACTCTGCATTCGATAGTTAGTAATTGAAGAAAATTATATGTATGAGTTTGAGATGACCTATGCTACAAAACACACACACTTCTGCATTTTGTATCATTTGGGGCTCTCTCGGACAGTTTCATTTCTGGATGTGAGGAGCACTAATCAAGCCTGAAGGTCAAAAATGCCTGGATCATCAGGCCCAGGTCTCATTATATAGGATGGGGTATGGTCATCTCGCCAAATGCAGCTGGAAATAGGTGTTTTTTGCAATTGTAGATATTTGGGCACTTAGTACCATTGAGGATCCTAAGACCATCAATCAACTTAATCTGTGGACAGCTGACCACAATAAAATGGGGATGTAAGAAAGCTCATTTTTCTAAGTGCTTCCCTCTTCTGACAAACATCACTAGCCAGCTGTTCTTCATCAGGGTGCTTATAGCAAGCTAACTTCTAGCCCTGCAAATTCAACCTGTGATCCGAGAGTCAAGCTGGGTGTTATATTCATTCATCATTATCACAGTTTAGGGCAACTACACCTGTATTCCCCCTCCATGGTCCCTCAAGGACACTCCTATAAGCTCCCAGATTGTTAGCCATCACCTCTCTTTGGTAGATCCCTTGTCTCTTTCTCTTCTAACAGGCATTTTTTCCAGGCTTCACAGTTCCCGATCTTACACTGTGATATTCCCAGCAAGCCAGAGTGCCTAAACAAGCCAGCATGTGCACTTTGCATTCTCTCTGAGGCTATGAACAGCTGTAATTTCTAGCAGTCATAAGTTACCACACACTTCTGTCTAAGCAAGCACATTTATTCTTATGGTGAAAGTATTACACAAAAAATGTATTAAAGACAATAAAAACACCTAAGAATGTACTAAAAATTTTACCAGATATCATTCCAACTCCAGCCTCAGGCTCTGGCAGATGTCAGTCCTTCCAATCCTTCACAAAGATTGGGGCTCCCAGACAGAAGGTTCTGTCCATTTGTGAGATCAGAAAGAAGGTCCTGAGTCAGTTTAAACTCAGGCTATTTGTCCAAAAGTTTTTTATTGGTCTGTAGGTTTCTGGGGAATCTAGTTTGAGCTAGCATAGAATCATAGAATATTAGGGTTGGAAGGGACCTCAGGAGGTAATCTAGTCCAACCCCCTGCTCAAAGCAGGATCAATCCCCAACTAAATCATCCCAGCTAGGGCTTTGTCAAACCTGACATTAAAAATATCTAAGGAAGGAGATTCCACCACCTCCCTAGGTAACGCATTCCAGTGTTTCACCACCCTCCTAGTGAAAAAGTTTTTCCTAATATCCAACCTAAACATCCCCCACTGTAACTTGATACCATTACTCCTCTTTCTGTCATCTGCTACCACTGAGAACAGTCTAGATCCATTCTCTTCGGAATCCCCTTTCAGGCAGTTGAAAGCAGCTAACCAATCCACCCTCATTCTTCTCTTCCGCAGACTAATCAATCCCAGTTCCCTCAGCTTCTCCTCATGAGTCATGTGTTCCAGTCCCCTAATCATTTTTGTTGCCCTCCACTGGACGTTTTCCAATTTTTCCACATCCTTCTTGTAGTGTGGGGCCCAAAACTGGACACAGTACTCCAGATGAGGCCTCACTAATGTTGAATAGAGGGGAATGATCACATCCCTCGATCTGCTGGCAATGCCCCTACTTATACATCCCAAAATGCCATTGGCCTTCTTGGCAACAAGGGCACACTGTAGACTCATATCCAGCTTCTCATCCACTGTAACCCTAGGTCCTTTTCTGCAGAACTGTTGCCTAGCCATTCGGTCCCTAGTCTGTAGTCGTGCATGGGATTCTTCCGTCCTAAGTGCAGGACTCTGCACTTGTCCTTCTTGAACCTCATCAGATTTCTTTTGGCCCAATCCTCTAATTTGTCTAAGGCCCTCTGTATCCTATCCCTACCCTCCAGCGTATGTACCTCTCCTCCCAGTTTAGCGTCATCTGCAAACTTGCTGAGGGTGCAATCCACACCATCCTCCAGATCATTAATGAAGATATTGAACAAAACCAGCCCCAGGACCGACCCTTGAGGCACTCCACTTGATACTGGCTGCCAACTGGACATGGAGCCATTGATCACTACCTGTTGAGCCCGACAATCTAGCCAGCTTTCTATCCACCTTATAGTCCATTCATGCAGCCCATACTTCTTTAACTTGCTGGCAAGAATACTGTGGGAGACCGTGTCAAAAGCTTTGCTAAAGTCAAGGAACAACACATCCACCGCTTTCCCCTCATCCACAGAGCCAGTTATCTCATCATAGAAGGCAACTCCTTTAGTACTCTCAGATGCAGTGCATCCGGCCCCATGGACTTGTGCTTGTCCAGCTTTTCTAAATAGTCCCGAACCACTTCTTTCTCCACAGAGGGCTGGTCACCTCCTCCCCATGCTGTGCTGCCCAGTGCAGTAGTCTGGGAGCTGACCTTGTTCGTGGAGACAGAGGCAAAAAAAGCATTGAGTACATTCGTTTTTTCCACATCCTCTGTCCCTAGGTTGCCTCCCTCATTCAGTAAGGGGCCCACACTTTCCTTGACTTTCTTCTTGTTGCTAACATACCTGAAGAAACCCTTCTTGTTACTCTTAACATCTCTTGCTAGCTGCAACTCCAGGTGTGATTTGGCCTTCCTGATTTTATTCCTGCATGCCTGAGCAATATTTTTATACTCTTCCCTGGTCATTTATCCAGTCTTCCACTTCTTGTAAGCTTCTTCTTTGTGTTTTAAGATCAGCAAGGATTTCATTGTTAAGCCAAGCTGGTCGCCTGCCATATTTACTATTCTTTCCACACATCGGGATGGTTTGTCCCTGTAACCTCAATAAGGATTCTTTAAAATACAGCCAGTTCTCCTGGACTCCTTTCCCCCTCATGTTATTCTCCCGGGGATCCTGCCCATCAGTTCCCTGAGGTTGTCAAAGTCTGCTTTTCTGAAGTCCAGGGTCCGTATTCTGCCACTCTCCTTTCTTCCTTGTGTCAGGATCCTGAACTCGATCATCTCATGGTCTCCCAGGTTCCCATCCACTTTTGCTTCCCCTACTAATTCTTCCCGGTTTGTGAGCAGCAGGTCAAGAAGAGCTCTGGTCCTAGTTGGTTCCTCCAGCACTTGCACCAGGAAATTGTCCCCTACAATTTGCATGTGCAAACCTACCCAAGTGATGGTACCTCTTGGTGAGATTACCACCTGGCTGATTTATCTTAATCATCACCCACTGTTTTTAGTTCCTGTAGGAGCTGTGGTAGCTCTCCCTCACAGATTAGCACACAATCATACATAAACTATTCATTTACAACAATGGACTCCAGAGATACTGCATGGATTTTCAATATTTGTCACACGTTCTCAATAAAGAAGTTACATAGAATCCTAGCCCACAATAATAGATAAATTTAATACCATAAGGTCTTTCAAGGATATTGCAGGAAATTGCCATATCTCTCACAATCACCATCAGTAATACAGGTTTTTCAGGCAAAATTAGCCATTTAGTGACAAGTGTGCAATTCTGTTGCTTTCAGTGGAGTCACACAGGTGTGGAACTTAGTGATCAATTCTGTTGATGATGCACAACCAGACACAGAATCCAGCTGATGTCTTTCAGGGTTGTCTACTCACAAGACAGACTAACTTCAAAGGCGTTCTAGAGTGAGAGCAAGAACATTGTAAAAACACTTGAGTAATACGGAGTGATTGTTTCAGCTGCTGATGATATGTGCTAAATCAAGCTGTGACAGGCCAGCCAACTTAACCCGAAAACACCATGCTTCTGTCAGGGTTTTTTTGTGTGGACAGAATTCAAGTTAGTTAGCAGTGAAGAGTTACTTGCACTGGCTTTCCAAAAATAACAGGAATAAAAAAGCAATAAAAATGTATTTTTGTGACTAAAATGGGAAGTTTTGACTCTCAGTACATCCAAGGAAAAGATATACATATTTTTACATAATAAGCATTGTGACAGCTGTTCTGAACTTTTCCAAAGTTAAGGGGTGTTTTAATATGGTTTTGCCCCTCCCATCTTTAACTTAGATGTTCTCTAGTAAATTTGTTTTAATAATAATTAATTTTGACAGATTAAAAGATTACCCTATCTGGTTTCTCCTCAATTCATGGATCATTAATTTCTTATCTTTTCATTATGTTGTCCTGGGAGGAACCATCAACAAGTTAAATGAACATTGTGGAAAATTATCATAACCCCATCTGTGTCTCTTTGCTCCCCTCCCAAGGAGATTCCTAACTTGGTAGAGGTTTAGAGTATGCATTTTATTCAACACATGACAAATGTCTTATATGCTTTACATTCTCTGGGGACTTGACTTACTCACACCTTTTATATGTGATGTGATTCCGAAGAGCAAGAGATAGCATTTAAAAAATATATCAAAAGTGCCAAGTATCCATTAGAGATTGACTACTGATCCTCAGATAGAAAAGATAAGCATCTGAAGGTTTAAAATCTTCCAGTTTGTTGCACTCCTATAAATTAAGATTAACTGAATCAATCCAAATCTTCTTCAGAGAAAACCAATTTTTTGTGTGTGCATAAATATACTCACGTACACACATAATGTATGTTCTAAGTTTTACCTCAGCACATATTTTTATGGTTGACGGACCATTCACTACTGTATAGCGGTTCAAAAATATACCACTCATAAAATGAATCACAAAAAATATTACTTATAAATCATAGTGCCAGAAAATAATCTCCAAGAATGAGTAATCTTTTACAGCCTAAACAATTTCACAGGACATATTCTAAATGCTACAACATACAACTATCCAAACACACTAGGAAAAGGAAGCCTTTTAAGTACAGTGTTCAAGTCCCTTTATAGCCACACTACAACTTATCCAAATCCTTGGCAGTATCGCTTAGAATTCTGCCATTTCTCTTTCCTGTTTGCATATCTCACTTTCTTTAAAATGCATTAGAAATATCTAAAAATAGAGGGAGGAAAAAAATAGAATGTTGCAACACTGGCGATTCAGTGACTTCACTGTTTGTGCTCCCACACTTTATCTTTTGCAAACAGTTGTCTCTAAGGCAGACAGTATGATACACTGAAATAACAAGATGCAAGGAACAGCTGCTTTCTTACTGAGAAGTTACCTATTAGAAATAAGAGGAGGAAACCGATTAAGTATTTACAAATTGAATTTGAAAGTAGCACCGTGGCACACAAAAGGGATTTGTATTAAATACTGAACAGAAGGAGTATAGTTGATTGTGGGATAACAAGTAAGCTATTTTAAGCTATTTTTGTTTTAAACAAATGGAAAGGGAAATTCAGTTTCACTCATTGTCCAAGAGATTACATTATTTAGATCTGTAATAGTCATGCAGTACCTGATAAACTTGCTGTCATAAATATAAAGGGAAGGGTAAACCCCTTTAAAATCCCTCCTGGCCAGAGGAAAAATCCTCTCACCTGTAAAGGGTGAAGAAGCTAAAGGTAACCTCGCTGGCACCTGACCAAAATGACCAATGAGGAGACAAGATACTTTCAAAAGCTGGGAGGAGGGAGAAAAACAAAAGGGTCTGTGTCTGTCTATATGCTGCTTTTGCTGGGGATAGAACAGGAATGGAGTCTTAGAACTTTTAGTAAGTAATCTAGCTAGGTATGTGTTAGATTATGAGTTCTTTAAATGGCTGAGAAAAGAGTTGTGCGGAATAGAATGACTATTCCTGTCTGTGTGTCTTTTTTGTAACTTAAGGTTTTGCCTAGAGGGATTCTCTGTGTTTTGAATCTAATCACCCTGTAAGGTACTTACCATCCTGATTTTACAGTGGTGATTCCTTTACTTCTATTAAAAGTCTTCTTGTAAGAAAACTGAATGCTTTTTCATTGTTCTCAGATCCAAGGGTTTGGGTCTGTGGTCACCTATGCAAATTGGTGAGGATTTTTACCAAACCTTCCCCAGGAAGTGGGGTGCAAGAGTTGGGAGGATTTTTTGGGGAAAGACATGTCCAAACTCCATTTTTTCAGGAACCCAGATGAAGTTTGGTGGTGGCAGTGGAAATCCAAGGGCAAAGGGTAAAATTAATTTGTACCTTGGGGAAGTTTTAACCTAAGCTGGTAAAAGTAAGCTTAGGAGGTTTTCATGCAGGTCCCCACATCTGTACCCTAGAGTTCAGAGTGGGGAAGGAACCTTGACACTTGCCCATCAGTTTCATGTTCATTTGATACAGCTTATGGCAAGTCACTGCAATCAGAAGTCATTACTAACAGCACAACTCAGCAGTCATTTTAATCAGACATTGAGAAAGTCAGCAGCAAGTGTGGCTAAGTGAATACATCTTTGCTGAAAACTGCCACTGTGATTTTAGTAGTGGTCTTGAAGAGAGGCTACATGATACTATGCAAAATCAATAATGACAGAATCAAGGACTACTTTGGACGGATGTCACGCTTGATTGTATAAAGACACTGGCAAAGCTTATTGAACTAAAGCAGTGGCTAATGATTCACATGATATGAAGATAAAATGAGTACCTACTAACCTTACGGAACAAAGGTATTCATAGACTATAAATGCAAAGCCTCATTCTGATCTCACAGTGTTTTCATACCTGTGTAGCTTCCTGGACTTCAATTACTCCTGATTTACACCAGTATAAGTGAGACCAGAATCAGGCCTCACATGGTTGGAAGCATGAAGAGAAACATGGATCAGCACCCCCTTTGAGCCTGCACTAACTCTCTTCAAAGAAAAAAAATATTAAATAGATTGGCTAAGATAAAGTGAGACAGAGTTTTCAGACTCCTGAGATAGTAACTATGGGCGGGCGGGGGGGAGAGGGGAAGACACTTAGGATATGACTTAAGCCTGAACTTCAAATAAAAAATGGTGTGGACCTGATTCTTCCTTCACACTGATGTAAATCATGAATAATGACATTGAAATCAATGTATTTACACTCATGTTAGATGAGATTCAGGCCCTGTGAATAAAATGATAAATATGAAGAATGGGTTACTTATCCTGAGTCTGCCATTGTTTTCAATGGACCACTTCTGGTCCACCTTAATGGTCCACTTATTCATCTTTTAAAAAGGCATGAGAATCTGGCCTTGCTATATCTGTGTAAATCATATAACAGTAGAACTTGCATACCAAACGGGCATGTAAAACTTAATTCATATTTGGAAAGCCATTTGAGAGCCTTGGATGAACAGTGCTCTCTAAGTGCAAAGTATTATTTTGTTTGCAAGAGTACATGGACTCTTACCTCCAAAAATTTTCCTCGCTTGCTAGTCTAACGCCTCAGATCATCTCCAACTACCTTCTCCACCTGGACAGAAAATGATCTCCAAGGAATGCTGAGTCTGCCATTGCTCAATGATTGAATTTTCTTACTTTAAATTCCCAACAACCTGGTAAATTCCTAATACACCCTTTCTGCAGCTCCTAATAGAGGGGCAGAAAGGGTGGGAAGAAGACACAGCCAAAGTATAATCCACACTAGCTATGTTCAGCTGGTAGATGATCTCTTGGGGATTGTTACCAATTGGTGAACATTAGAGTAGGCCTTGAGCACTCTAGTCTGCACCCAAGGCCAGGTTGGTCAGAGAACCAAGGAGGCTGTACCCAGCAATCTGACAACTTCCCCCCTGACCCCCAAGCTGTGCCCAGCTGGGTGCTGCATAGATTTTTTTTTGGCCCAGAAGCATTTGCAACTGAAGGTGAGGTCACAACCCTTCCTCATGAATTAACTCTCACACTCTCCCTTCCTGTCTGCTGGAAGCACTAAGCAGCACCTTGACCCGCTCCACGGACATTTTGTTCTATGAAGTTTGAGCAAGTTTTATTGCTCTATATTAAAATTTTAATTAAAAAGGAAGAGTGTAAAGTTGCAAATGCAATGCTCTAGTAAAGGATGGCCAGCCAGCGGGCAGGAGCTATTTAAAAAACATTTTTCTTCCCTATTTCTGTGTGTGTGTGTGCGCGTGTGCACAGGCCTACCAACCATGGTTTTCAACAGTAGTCCCCTAAGGCTGCTTTAAACTTTTAATTTTTCCTTAAGAAGCCTTAACTGGGGGCAATAAAAGCTACTGATTTCACTATGGAAACATAACACAAAAAATTTTCTTAAACGGCAGCTGTGAGGTAGCTTTTTGGAAACGCGCAGCTGGCAGATTAAGAACCACTTTCTTGCCAGCCCAAAAGTTGTTCATCACATCTGTTATTTCTCCTGGAAATTATAAACTGTGGACTTTCCATCCAGGAACCACATCTTTTTAAACAACCCCTGCTTCTTGTGAGAGACAGGCCTAAATTCAATGCATCCTCTTTTTTGCATGTTGTATGTACTGTACTGTGTGTATGGGGTGGGGATGGGGGGTAGTTTTATGTAAAAGCATGTCCAAAAATCTCTCTCATCCCAGGAACCTCTTCTCCTCCCTCTCCCAATAAATCTGCATGGCCATATTTCCTATGTAGCAATCAAAAGTTTGCTTGGTGTGTAGTCCGGGTTCTGTATCTGCCAGTTCATGACAGCTCCAAGGGAGTATGTCCTCGAGGACATTGTTGGTGCACCTCAGATCACTAGTACACGTGCACCTATGGGTGGAATGCCTAGATGAGGGAAGCTTGTTGCATCACACTACAGGCCATATTCTGCTCACTTATTCCTCTTCAGTAGTGTCTTATTCCTCAAGCAAGTCTAATGAACTTCCATGGGCAGTCTTAACCCGCACATGTGACAGGTGCTTTAGAAACTCTTTAAAAGCACTAGGCTGTGCATAAGTCACTTGGTCACTCCACCACTCTAGCATTTCTACTAGCTCCACGTTACAACTATTAAAAAGTCTTGTCGTCTTAGTAATAGTCAATGGTTTCACATTCAACATCCCAAGGAGACATGGATTTAGGTAATGCTGTATCTTATATATATACACTAGCAACCTCCTGATATTCCCAGGCTATATGACAATATTCCCAGGCTACATGACACAGCTGTCACGGGACCCTTTAAATGTATATATGGAGCTGAAAAAGATAGGGGGGAAAATCACCAAAAATAAATATTGTAGACAATTGCAAAGTTTCCTTAGTACCTCTTTAAAGTGATTAACCCAACGGTCACAAACATCTCCCTTACATTCCTGGCATATAATTTCAAATAGCCAATGCAATCAAAGAAACTTTTATTTGCATGTTTGAGATCACCTGCTAGGGAGGGGCTTCCGACTGTAAAATTGCAATCAAATAAAATGCACATGCTATCCATTTACTAATTACATCTACCCCACAGCCTTACAGTGATTCCCAAAATCTAGCATAGAGTTAGTGTAGATCTAGCAAAGCCTCTTTTGTTACCTGAAGTCAATCTGATCTCCAGATCAGCCCATCTGGTTTGCAATGCACACTTAGTACTATCAATATAGTGGAACAAATTATTTGAAAACTGAGCACAGTAACCTGGAGGACAGTGTGTCCCTATGACTGTTAACAATTTTGAACTAAAGATGTGGGCTAGAGGTGGGAGATCCAGCTGTGCCAGCATGTCATTTGTACACATGTAAGGATATTTGAAAGAAGCCATGCATACCTATTGTCCAAAAGACTAATGTAGTGTTACGAGCACACGCAGCAGAATATATTAAACTTCCACAGAGGAGCACAATGTTAGGCGAAGATTGTCAAATTATAATTGCATATAAATTACAGCTGCAGCAAGGGAAGGGCTAAATCTGCAGAGCTGAGATTAGCCACAAAAAATTCCTATTAAATGTATATATGTGATGGGGATTTAATGAAGAAGTAAGCCTTTTAAAGTTTCTGAGGTGTTCCATGCAAATAGCCAGATTTTGTTGTTGTTGTTGTTGTTTTTCAGGAAAAGCTTCAAAGTGACTGGAAAGCCAAGATCACTGTGTTTCAAGCCACTAGTATTTTTCCTGTAACAGAGGTCAGGCATGTCTGTACTTAAAATAAAAGATTAAATTGACTTTATTCTTGGGTCCACTCTTGTGTAAACTAAGATTAAACTTTCACTGGGAGAGATTAAGTGAATACAGATATTTGAGGTGCCTGCCTGAATTCTGCTTTCCTTAGTGTAGTCTTAGTCCAGTGCAATTAACACATGCTTCATGAGCACTAAATTTGCTTAAAAAACCTCAAGTAAACAAAAGAAACATCTAGAATCACGTAAACAAAAGCCTGGCCCATGAAAACACTCTAAGTCAGGTATGAGCTTTGAGAATATGATACATTCTAAATAAATACCAGCTGGTGTAGAAAACTGACAGATTAAAAGCTTTGTCCACATTTCTTTAGGGAGGATTACTGTATGTTACAAGGACTATAAATAACTATGTTACCAATGATTCAGTTGGTACTTTCAAAGACTGATAGGTAACCTGGCAGAGAAGAGCAATCACGAGCCACACAACAACTGCTAGACAGAGTCCAAAAGTAGATCACGATCTACAGAGAAAAGGCACACAAGTTTATACAGAATTACAGTACTGTAACTGCAGGACTGCTTCTGCATACAATTTTTACTCCTCAAGATTTTTGTATTTAAAATAGAAATATTTGGCAGTTTCACAAATGGTGGCATTCTAATGAAAGTTCTTGACAGCAAAACTCTTCCCTCAAAGTAGCAGAATGTAATTCAAATACTGACTTCTCTTTTTTTAGAACAAATTCTTCCCAAAAATATGCATGCAGTGCTCTCACTGAAGTTAGAGATAATGTATACATACCACGTGCACCTAAAAGCAAGATTTAGCTCTATTTTTAAAATTCCTTAAGAAGCCCTTAGTGCTCATATATTAAATAATGCATTAAAAAATCCTGGTCCCAGATCATCAACTGGTGCAAATTGGCATAGGCCCACAAAAGCAAACTGAGATTTATTTTGCCTTATATAATTAAAATTCTAAATATTTGCTTGACTAGTGAGGAAGTTTCATGTCATTTTAAAAGGGTGGTAATTTCTGACTGTCCATTTCTAACGTTAGTCTTCCTTACTAGAAAGACTCAGAGTATCTGAACTCTTAGCTTGTGTCCAAGAAGTCTCTGCCAACAAAACCACTGGCTCTTCTTTATATTGTCTGACTTAAGTGCAAAAAGTAAATGGAATCAAAAGAGATATCCAGAGAATAAGTATCCAGTGAAGAACAATAGGACCAACAGCCTAGCTGCTACTACTTCTTTCATTTTTGTCCATCAGCTCACACTGACAATGGCTTTGAATGAAGTCTTTCAACCACTTTCTATCTTGCACTAGCTTTATGGCTTCATTGGTCTTTAAACCTTTTTATTCTGTGTTATTTTTCACCAAGTCTATCCAGTGCAACCTCGGTATTCCTGATTCCAGTTATTTGCATTCTGGTATGTATCTCCATGTATGTATATTTTCTGGGTCAATTCTTGACATGTGTCCAAGGGATCACAGTTTTCTTTGTTGAATTTTGTGTAACAGCGTTATTTTTTGCCCTAGCCATTCTCTTATCTCTTCAGTTTTTATTTTCAACAGTCTTGAAACTTTCAAGAACCTCAGCCAGTTCAGTTCTGCAGTCAAAATCTTTTGCTTATCAGCTTTCCTCATACTACAGTATTCTGACACATGTAGCAATATTGGCAAGACAGTTGTCTCATATTCACTGATTTTTTAAAATCAAAATGTCTTTAGCCTTGCAGAGCTTTGCAAATGCAGTAGTGGCTAGTCTGATTCCTCTTTTTATGTCATCTTCACAATTCCCATTCTTTGATACTAGTCCTCCAAGGTACACAAGTTTTTCTACTGGTTCTAGTTCTTTGTCTCCGAGTTTGACCTTTACCTTTTTCTTTTGTCCTTCAATTGCCATAATTTTTGTCAGCTCCGTGCTGATCTTCAGTCTGAATTTTCTGCTCTCCTGGTATACCCTGTCAGTTATTCTCTGTAAATCCTTCTAGGAAGGACAGCCTAACTGCAATTTCCTGCTAAACAAAGTACCTAATAAACCAAAAAAGACATTCTTTTTGAAAGCCAGAGGAAGTTCACCAATACTTTATCATTTACTATTAGAGTGTAAGGTCTAATTGACAGAGCCCTGGTTTCATACTGTTTAAAAAGCTTTATGTATTATTTCAGCACTAATAAATGCTTCAAAATAACATCCTTGAATGGACCATTTCTAAGGGAAGTTTTGCACTGTCTTAAAACTCTTACTATAGAACCAGACTACACTGATCTAAATTTATTCAGCAGTAGTCTTTCCTAGATGTGTCAAGCATCATCCTCATTTTTGCTCATGGGGGCCTTCGAAAACACATTTAACGTCTGGTAGGTCTTTCTAGCATGCCTTTCTCATCTCAAATATTTTTATTATTCTAATACTTTTAAGTAAAGGTTCATCTGACGCCTATCCATTTAATTAAAAGATTCTATTTTTACCCCTGTGATCTTGTCTAATGTATACACTCCCATCTCTGTATTTTAAAGACACAGTAAAGTTGCTCTGTCATTGATTCACTGAAGACTACCCATCTCTATTCCTTTCTTCAGATGATCAATGGGGGAAGATTTTCTTCTGTTATCATGTCTGACTGAAATGAAAGTATAAAGGCTTACATTTTCAAAGGTCTCCCTTTGTAGACCTTTTGAGGTTCATCTCACTACTCTCCTGTCATTTGATGAGAAACACTGGCAGGTTCTAAATAGACTCATTTAGTCCTACTTAGCAAGAAGGATTTGAAAACAAAATTGAGAATAACACAAGGATACAAATCCTGTAGAACAGAGAATACAGGACTTTGCTCCACATGAAAAATGGTGAGCCTCGGACACAAAATCCTCAATCTCAAACAGCTGGTTTGACTGGTAGTCCGTAGTAACTACTCCAGGCTGTGAAAAAGTGCCCCAAATACAGCTCACTGCTTCTTGCTTCTGCCACATGGGGTTTCAGCTCAATAGATCTGTACAGTGCATATCCACTGCCCATACTCTGCCAAAACTATCATCTCCCCTTCACTCCATGACTGTATTAAGTCAGTGATGGCTTTGGCAAATGTCAGGATTATGTGTTCATAAATTAGATAAAATAAACACAGTAGTGATATTGCTACAGCTTGTCCTGGCTGCATCTCCTGTTTCAGCCTGTACAGCTAGCTCTGTCTCTATGGGAGTGTGTCAATAGGAAGTGTAGAACTGCATAGTGTCCTACAGAAGGTACAGCAACTTGACACTTCCAGATTAACCCCCACTTGCATAACACTGGCTATACAGCTCTCCTACATGACACACACAGGGACATATTTTTGAACAGCCCGAGGTGTTTCTTTTATCTGATGTGTTTCCTCATCTTTTATCACTATCATGCTAGGTTTCCCTCTGCTGATTAAAAAAGAGACTGAATACTTTTCAGTAAAAAAAAGGTGGGGGGAGGAAGAAAGAAAATAGGAAATACTATATTCACCATTTTAAGTGCATCCAGAGAATGGTGGAGATTAAGAACTCAAGTACTATCTTTTTTGCAACCTTCTTGAATTCTCTTTTCTATTCAACATCACCTTTAGGATGGTAGCATTTGCAGCCATGGCTTTTATAGCACCCCTAACTGTTGCATCACCAAAATCCTGAGACTGTGGGGTCAGTCCTGAGAGGCTGAGGCTTAATGACTAAGGTGAGGTATCCACATGGGGTATGGAATCTCTTCCACCCCCTAGCCATGCTATCCAACATGCCACTTCTAGCTATGGAGGCTGCCCCAAGATTTGACCCAAAGAGCTATATAATTCAATTGACTATGTAATTTCATTATTTATTTGTAGAGTGTTCTACTTGAGTAGCTCTAAAAATGCTACTCCCAAATTGTCTGACTCAAATAAAATCTCAAGCCCCACCCCAAAAAAAACCCCACTTGATTTCTCCCACTTTTCTCCCCCTCCCCCTGAAACCCCAGAATGTAATAGAATGCCCCATGGTTTCTCTGTGTGGATGGGAGTGAGGCAGCCCACAGAGAATTTATGTAGTCAGATTTTGCATCTTCTGCCTACTGTAGATCACTGTTCCATAGCAGCCTGAGGTGAGGTGGGGTGGCAGAAGGGCCACTGCTGAGTTTGGCAGCAGGAATTTTGTAGATGCACTGGCCAAAAAAACATTGTGTGCAAACTGTTCATGTTCCACAGAATGGGGATGTGGGAAGAGAATTGTGCCTTCCTACACCCTAAATACTATGTCCTCACATGGGCAAAGACTGTTTACATGTGGTCTATATGGATGACTATGTTTTTTACAAGCTTGTAGTATATTCAGCCAATATAATTTAGTTATTCTGAACAGTGCCTACCAAATTACAATAACACCTTATAACTGATTGGCAGAGAAAGTGTGAATATGGCACAGAGAAAAATGAGCTTTAAAAAAAAAAACATGGAAGATGGGACAGTTTCAGTTCCTTTAGTACTTTAAAATCTTGAAGTTAATGTTTCTTAATCCATAACTGTATTGTTATCAGTTGGTAGGTTTCCCATCTAATTGAGATGCATAAGAGAGTCAGTACACCAGCCCGATCTGAAATTAAATTTTGGCATTAAGACAAATCCACTTGAATCATGAGAAATGCTGGACAAATCTCTTTTCAGCAATATCATAAATAGAAATGTTCAGACAATATACAATGCTAATTTTTGGACAAAGGCAAAATTGAAGCAATTATAATGAAAAATATTCCTCTGAGCCATTGTTTACTTTGGGACACATTAGCGTTGCAATTCCTCTAAATCTTAATTTGTGTTACCTAATATATTTCTAAATCCTTTTCCATCTTGTAAGCTCAGGAATAAATACACATACTCATTGTTACTTAAGCATTTTATAATTATGTCTGTACTTAACATAATTCTACAGACCTATTTGAAAATAGCATGGTCATGAAAACCCCACAACAACTGAAGAGTCGTTTGTGGAAAGCAGGAAACCATGGAGTTTTTGTTCTACAAAGTTCAACAGAAACTAAGTCAGTAAAAGTTCTACCTGCAGTTTGGTTTTACTGGAAACTTGGTAACCAGTGCAAGGAAACAAGGACAAACTACTTTTCAAGAGATATTTTCTTGACCCTACTGATCCCATTTGGGTTAGAATGTGACCTCAGAACCTCTAGTTAAAACACAAAAGCAGCTAAGGAGCCAAAAGAGACAGAAATACGCACATGCACACAAAGTCTCTCCAGAAGAAAATATTAACGAGTAAACTTTCATCATAGTCTCATAAAGGGTGTTATTTTTCAGACCTGAACACTTACAGGGCTAAGGGTTGTCTTTGAAATGTTTAAGCTGGTGTGTTTTCAGACAATTTAGTAAAAGGATCCTCAAGTTGGAAACAAAAGTTCCTGCAAACTGATTTAAAAGGGAATTTAGTAGATGATCAGTCGGATTGTGCAACCCGCCTGTTTTTTTTGGGGTTTGTTTTTTTTTTTTAATGGTCAGACTGTCAATATTTTTTTCAAAAGAAAACATAGTGCTATGCTCAGAACAGAAAGATGAAGCCACAAACACACCTTCTTCGTGCTTTGAAGAAGCCCCACAAAAGGAAGATAAGTGAAATTTTTCTTTGGATACCAAGGCAACAGGCTTCCTAAGGGAGGTATTTGGAAAATAATGGAATGGAGGTGCTGTCTTGGACAATGGTCAATGCTTCCCTGAGCAACTGACATAACAGCAAGTTATGTATGTCACCTGAACATTATAGTAAAAGTAAGCAAACTCTTGTCCCTTTGTTTATTCAGAACAATGAACAATGACACTGCATCTACAAAAATAAAATATTTGGAAAGGAAGAATGCTGAATCAGTTGGTTTTGAATGGAAAGAAAATAGGGACCCCAAAATTCATCTCTAAAATACATTTAAGAAATATTGGAGCATTCACACATACAGAGGGCCTGATTCTGCTATGCTTTGTTATATTGAGTTGTACTTCAATAAAGAGTTATTAATGTTTTCTCTGATCTTTTCATCACAGAATGTTGTACATTTTCCTAAAATGCACCTTTCCTTCCACAGTCACACTAAAAGAGGTAAAAAATATAATACCATACAGTAGTTCTGAAATTTTCAAAAGCTTGCACAAGCGCAAACGACCTCTTGCATACACCTTTCGACACCCAGAACTTGTTTGAGGACCAGAAGATTTTTCACGTGTTTGCAGTTGTGCTCTGAATGCTGAGTGCCCCAATAGGGTGGTGATTTGCTGTGGCTGAGGGGCTACGAATTGCAAGAACTCCACATATTCCAGCTAGGTGTTTCTGGCTTAGTTGTGTCAGCAGCACAAATAAACCAGGAGGTACCAGGTACGCCACTCAAGCAATGTTCCACAATGGAGACGTCACATCCAATTCATGTTGAGTACAAAGCCATATATCTACAACATGCCAGTTCATACACACACACACCCAAAACAACAGTGAAGGACACATTAGAGCTACTAAAGTGTCTCTCTCCTTGCCTCTGAAAACAGAACATGCACTTTTAAAATCTTGCTCCTCACTACTATCATGAACCCTTAAATAAGGGCATCAAATTTATTCATCTTGGATGTCACTATAGAGTCACTACTGACACCACGATACTAGATGTAGACACATGATAGTAAAATACTGGTGTTAAAAATTAAATTTGCCATTTCATTTACATTTTCAAATAGACATTAAGCACTCAGGGCACCATTAAACAAAGCACTTATGCACATGCTTCACTGTGCTGTCAATAGGATGATGTGCATGCTTAAAATTAAGCATGTGCTTTCATGCTTTGCTGAAATGGGGCCTGAGTAAAGTGAGATTAAGCATGAACTTTTGCCCAAAGATAAATAGAAATATTTTCATAAGAGTATGTCAAGGTTCCTCCCCCACTCTGAACGCTAGCATACAGATGTGGGGACCTGCATGAAAACCTCCTAAGATTATCTTTACCAGCTTAGGTCAAAACTTCCCCAAGGTACAAAATATTCCACCCTTTGTCCTTGGATTGGCCGCTACCACCACCAAACAAATACTGGCTACTGGGGAAGAGCTATTTGGAAATGTCTTTCCCCCCAAATACTTCCCAAAACCTTGCACCCCACTTCCTGGACAAGATTTGGTAAAAAGCCTCACCAATTTGCATAGGTGACCACAGACCCAGACCCTTGGATCTTAAGAACAATGAACAATCCTCCCAACACTTACACCCCCCCTTTCCTGGGAAATGTTGGATAAAAAGCCTCACCAATTTGCATAGGTGACCACAGGCCCAGACCCTTGGATCTGAGAACAATGAAAAAGCATTCAGTTTTCTTACAAGAAGACTTTTAATAGAAATAGGAGTAAATAGAAGTAAAGAAATCTCCTCTGTAAAATCAGGATGGTAGATACCTTATAGGGTAATTAGATTCAAAACATAGAGAATCCCTCTAGGCAAAACCTTAAGTTACAAAAAAGATACACAGACATAAATAGTTATTCTATTCAGCACAATTCTTTTCTCAGCCATTTAAAGAAATCATAATCTAACACGTACCTAGCTAGATTACTTACTAAAAGTTCTAAGACTCCATTCCTGGTCTATCCCCGACAAAAGCAGCATATAAACAGACAGAGACCCTTTGTTTCTCTCCCTCCTCCCAGCTTTTGAAAGTACTTTGTCTCCTCATTGGTCATTTTGGTCAGGTACCAGTGAGGTTACCTTTAGCTTCTTAACCCTTTACAGGTGAGAGGAGTTTTCCTCTGGCCAAGAGGGATTTTAAAGGGATTTACCCTTCCCTTTATATTTATGACATGCCCCCCAAATCTCAGCTAGGGTGAAACACTGGCTGGGATTTCTTCCTGGAGCTCTAGGAAAAACAGAGTTAATAAGACACATGCATCTCTAAATATACTACCAAGTACATAAAGACTAACAATATTTTCCACATCTCAAGGACGATTTTAACCATTTGATTCTGGGAAGCTTTCACGGGAGAGTGCATCAGCCACTTTGTTAGAAGCTCCTGAGATGTGTTGGATGTCAAAATCAAAATCTTGGAGAGCTAAACTCCACCGAAGAAGTTTTTTGTTATTTTCTTTGACGGTGTGAAGCCACTTCAGTGCAGTATGGTCGGTTTGCAGGTGGAAACGCCGTCCCCAAACATAGGGGCGTAGCTTTTCCAGAGTGTAGACAATGGCGTAACATTTTTTTTCACCGACTGACCAGTTGCTTTCCTTCTCAGACAGTTTTTTGCTGAGAAACACTACAGGGTAGAATTCTTGATCAGGTCCTTTCTGCATTAAAACTGCTCCCACACCACGCTCGGACGCATCTGTGGTTACTAGGAACGATTTGTCAAAGTCTGGGGCCCTTAGTACAGGGTCAGACATGAGTGTCGCTTTAAGCTTGCTAAAGGCCTTCTGACACTTTTCGGTCCACTGAAAAGCATTTGGCTGTTTCTTTTTGGTTAGGTCTGTCAGTGGGGTGACGATTTGGCTGTATTGCGGTACAAATCGTCTGTAATAACCGTCAAGACTAAGAAGGATTGAACCTGTTTCTTTGACTTTGGGACAGGCCACTTTTGGATAGCATCCACTTTGGCCTGTAGGGGGCTGATAGTTCCTTGACCCACCTGGTGTCCAAGGTAAGTCACTCTGTTTAGGCCTATTTGACACTTCTTAGCCTTAAGAGTTAGTCCTGCCTCCCTTATGCACTCAAGGACTTTTTGTAGATGTTCCAGGTGGTCTGCCCAGGAATCCGAAAATATGGCCACATCGTCAAGGTAGGCGACTGCATATTCTCCTAATCCCGCTAGGAGACCATCTACAAGTCTTTGGAAGATGGCGGGTGCATTTCGCAGCCCGAAAGGGAGTACATTAAATTCATACAGCCTGAGATGTGTGGTGAAGGCTGACCTTTCCATGGCAGATTCATCTAGCGGTACCTGCCAGTACCCCTTGGTTAAGTCCAAGGTAGAGATGAACTGGGCCCGTCCCAGTTTCTCTAATAGTTCATCTGTGCGGGGCATTGGATAGTTGTCTGGGCGAGTTACAGCATTTAGCTTACGGTAGTCCACGCAAAAACTGTATTTCCCCATCTGGTTTGGGAACTAAAACCACTGGAGATGCCCATGCACTTCCAGAGGGGCGGATTACACCCATCTGTAACATATTCTGGATCTCCCGTTCTATAGCAGTTTTAGCTTGAGGAGACATCCCGTAAGGTTGGACCCTAATTGGGTGAGCATTACCTGTGTCAATGGAGTAGTATGCCCATTCAGTCAGTCCTGGGGTGGCTGAGAACGTTGGCACGTACCTAGTGCACAGCTCCTTGATCTGCTGTCACTGCATATGCCCAAGGGTCATGGAGAGGTTCACCTCTTCCACACCACCAGCACTTTTCCCTTCATAGTAGACACCTTCAGGCCACTCAGCGTCATCTCCTCCCTGGGGTGTAAACTGACAAACCTTTAATTCTCTGGAATAAAAGGGCTTTAGAGAATTAATATGGTACACCTTAGGCTTTCGGTTGGAGGTGGGGAATGCTATGAGATAATTGACAGCTCCCTGTGCTCCTGGACCGTGAATGGCCCTTCCCAAGATGCTTCCATTTTATGGGCCTGGAGCGCCTTTAAGACCATGACCTGGTCTCCTACTTTGAAGGAACGCTCTCTGGCATGTTTATCATACCAGGCTTTTTGCTCTTTTTGAGCATCCTGTAAGTTTTCTCTAGCAAGGGCTAAAGAGGTTCGGAGGGTGTTTTGTAGGTTGGTTACAAAGTCCAGAATGTTAGTTCCTGGAGAAGGTATAAATCCCTCCCATTGCTACTTCACCAACTGCAATGGCCCCTTAACATCAAGGCCATATACAAGTTCAAATGGGGAAAACCCTAAACTGGGGTGTGGTACAGCTCTGTAGGCAAAGAGCAACTGCTGCAACACTAGGTCCCAATCATTGGCGTGCTCATTTACGAATTTATGTATCATGGCCCCCAAAGTTCCATTAAACTTCTCCACCATGCCATTTGTTTGATGGTGGTAAGGAGTGGCAACCAAGTGATTTACCCCATGAGCTTCCCAAAGGTTTTCCATAGTTCCTGCCAGAAAATTAGTTCCTGCATCTGTGAGGATGTCAGAGGGCCAACCTACCCTGGCAAAAATGTCTGCTAGTGCCTGGCACACACTTTTAGCCCTGGTGTTACTTAGAGCTACTGCTTCCGGCCATCGGGTGGCAAAATCCATGAAAGTCAGTATGTACTGCTTTCCTCTGGCTGTCTTTTTTTTTGGAAAAGGACCCAGAATATCCACAGCTACTCGCTGAAATGGAACTTCAATGATGGGGAGTGGCTGGAGAGGGGCTTTGACCTGGTCTTGGGGTTTTCCCACTCTTTGGCATACTTCACAAGACCGGACATAGGTAGAAACATCCTTGCCCATTCCCTCCCAGTGGAATGACCCCCCCAAACGGTCTTTGGTCCTGTTCACCCCAGCATGGCCAGTAGGGTGATCGTGGGCTAAGCTCAAGAGTTTGGCCCGGTATTTAGTTGGAACTACCAACTGTCTCTGAGGATGCCAGTCTTCCTGGTGTCCACCAGAAAGAGTTTCCTTGTATAAAAGTCCTCTTTCTACAACAAACCTGGATCGATTAGAAGAGCTGAGAGGCAGTGGGCTGCTCCGTGCCGTCGTCCAAGCTCTCTGGAGGCTTTCATCTGCTTCCTGTTTGGTCTGGAACTGTTCCCTTGATGCTGGAGACATCAGTTCCTCATTGGATTGTGGACCTATGCTTGGTCCCTCTGGGAGCGATGTAGGGGATGGGGCTGTTTCCGTTGACTGTGAACCGCTTTCCGCTGGTGCACTATGTTGGGATTCAGGCTCAGGCTGAGCCTCTTGTGTAGGGTTATCGGCTGCTGCCGGTTCAGGTTTGGTGGGGTCCTCTGGTGCTGAGGTTGCAAGTACAGGATTCAGTGCTGGCAATGGGTCTGGTGTTGGTTGTTCGGCTGGTTCCGGTTCTGGGATTGGTTCTGTCTGGGTCTCTGGGACTGGATCCACTACTGCTGTTGCAGACATTGGCCTGGGGTCCGGGTCCATCACCTCTGACTGGGTCCTGATAGAAGTTTCCAGAATTGAGCTAGGCCTCACGGCTTGTTTAGCCTGACTACGGTAACCATTCCCTCCCTCTTGGCCCACTTCACATGATTGGCCAAGTCTTCCCCCAACAGCATGGGGATGGGATAATCATCATAGACTGCAAAAGTCCACGTTCCTGACCAGCCCTGGTACTGGAAAGGCAACTTGGCTGTAGGCAAATTGAATGAGTTGGACTTGAAGGGTTGAATTGTCACTTGGATCTCTTGGTTGATTAAATTGGGGTCCACTAAGGAAGCATGGATAGCTGACACTTGTGCTCCGGTGTCCCTCCATGCGGTGACCTTCTTCCCGCCCACACTCATAGTTTCCCTCCGCTCCAAGGGTATCTGGGAGGTATCTGGGCCTGCAGACCTCGGGTGTGATCCCGGTGCAATGAACTGTAATCTGTTGGGGTTCTTGGGGCAGTTGGCCTTTACATGCCCCAGCTCGTTACATTTAAAACATTGTCCAGCTGATGGGTCACTGGGGCGAGGTGGGTTGCTGGAGAACGGGGTGACAGGACGATAAGGGGTCTGGAGGGTTCTCTGGGAGGTATGTGGGGCTTTGGGTGGCCCCCGGGGATAGGGTGTGGTCTGGGGTTGTCCCTTCTGGTCTCCGCTCCCACTGCGATCAGTTTTCTTCTTCTCGGCCACCTCCACCCATCTGGTCCAATCTCTCCTGCCTCGATTACGGTTTTGGGCTTCCCATCTAGGATGTATCTTTCTATTTCCTCAGGACCCCTCCTAAGAATTGTTCCATTTGCATTAGGAAGGGCAAATTTACTGGAGATTCAACACTTGCTCCTGATATCCAGGCATCCCAATGTTTCACAATGTGGTAGGCATGTCAGGTAAATGACACGTCTGGTTTCCACCTTAGGGCTCTGAACCTCCAACGAGACTGCTCGGGTGTTATCACCATTCTGACTCTCGCTTTGGATTTAAACAGTTCATAATTGTTCATGTGTTCTTTAGGCATTTCAGCCGCTACTTCAGCTAAGGGTCCACTGAGCTGCGGCCTCAGCTCTACCATGTATTGGTCAGTAGAGATGTTGTACCCAAGGCAGGCCCTTTTGAAGTTTTCTAGGAAGGCCTCAGTATCATCTCCTGCCTTGTAGGTGGGGAACTTTCTGGGATGGGGAGTGGTACCTGGAGAAGGATTGCTAGGGTTTGTTGGTATATTTTGCTGAGCCTTTATCTTCTCCATCTCCTCCACATGCTTCCTCTCTTTTTCCTTCTCCTCCATTTCTTTGGCCCTTGCCTCCATTTCTTTGGCCCTTGCCTCCATAGCTCTCCTGTGAGCAGCCGCTTGGTGTTGTTCTGCCTCTTTCGCTGCCTCCCTTTCTTTTTCCTTCTCCTCCTTCTTCAGCCGCATGAGTTCTATCTGTCTTTCATGTTTCCTTTGTTTTTCCTCAGCCTGAAATCTGACTAATTCCAGCTTTTGTCGAGCCGTGGATTTTGTCATTCTAACCTCTCTGTTTTTAACTAACTTTACACTCGAGGTTTAGAAATAAACAAACTTCTAAAACTGTAAAATTTTGCTGTGCTGGAATAGAATACCTATTCTCTGATAGTGATTGTCAGCCTACAGAAAAAGACAATGCCCTTGTCTCTGCTCTGGGCCCAAATCAAAGCAAAAAACCTCCAACTACTTGGAAACCTGCTTACCAGCAGCCTAAAGGAAAAAAAAATCCTTTTCAAACTTGTGCTCCTTGTAAATAAATCAAAATCCTAAACAAAAAAAACCCTGCCACTTTTGTCTCCAGGCAAATGGGTAGTACAACCTCCCCCTACCCCCCCGTTTACTTTTAGGGGAAAAAATACTCTGGGTTGGAAGACTGTGAATTTCCCTGCAGGAGTTAAGTACCCTGCCTCCAGGCAAAGAAAACCTGCAATTCACAAAGATAATTCCCTTTTGTCTCTGCTTGGCCACAAAGCAGAGAAAAAACAAGCTGCTTTCAGTTTCAGCTGCTTTCTGGACTTCCTTTCCAAAGGAAAAAAAAATTTCCTTTTTAAAACCTGTATTTCTAGTTCAAAAAATCTCAACTGGATCTCAAAATAATTTCAGGTTAATCCCACCACACTGCCACGATGTCAAGGTTCCTCCCCCACTCTGAACGCTAGCGTACAGATGTGGGGCCTGCATGAAAACCTCCTAAGCTTATCTTTACCAGCTTAAGTCAAAACGTCCCCAAGGTACAAAATATTCCACCCTTTGTCCTTGGATTGGCTGCTACCACCACCAAACAAATACTGGTTACTGGTGAAGAGCTGTTTGGAAACGTCTTTCCCCCCAAATACTTCCCAAAACCTTGCACCCCACTTCCTGGACAAGGTTTGGTAAAAAGCCTCACCAATTTGCATAGGTGACCACAGGCCCAGACCCTTGGATCTTAAGAACAATGAAAAAGCATTCAGTTTTCTTACAAGAAGACTTTTAATAGAAATAGGAGTAAATAGAAGTAAAGAAATCCCCTCTGTAAAATCAGGTTGGTTGATACCTTACAGGGTAATTAGATTCAAAACATAGAGAATCCCTCTAGGCAAAACCTTAAGTTACAAAAAAGATACACAGACAGAAATAGTTATTCTATTCAGCATAGTTCTTTTCTCAGCCATTTAAAGAAATCATAACCTAACACATACTTAGCTAGATTACTTACTAAAAGTTCTAAGACTCCATTCCTGGTCTATCCCCGACAAAAGCAGCATATAGACAGACAGAGACCCTTTGTTTCTCTCCCTCCTCCCAGCTTTTGAAAGTACTTTGTCTCCTCATTGGTCATTTTGGTCAGGTGCCAGAGAGGTTACCTTTAGCTTTTTAACCCTTTACAGGTGAGAGGAGTTTTCCTCTGGCCAGGAGGGATTTTAAAGGGGATTACCCTTCCCTTTATATTTATGACAGCATTCGAGTGGAACCCATCCATTGGTCAGTGCCAGGCCCTCCGGGATGCAGAACATCAGTGATGCTGTTGCATTGAAGGGGTGTGCAAAGGTCACTCCACATCATCTGCAGAGGAGAGAGATTGAAGACTAAATTACTAGTAGGGAAATTATAGAAGTCACTTGTGCATATTTTCTCTCCAAATTCCTTTTTACCTCCTCGTACACTATAAATTGCCGATCCTATGTTCCCAAAACATGTGCTTCTCTGGCAGAATTAAACACTCAAGCATTTGACTAAATACTCTATTAATAATAAATTAAGAAATATTATTTTAATTTTACTTTTATAGCATCCTTCATTTCAACCTCTCCAAGAACTTTACAACTGGCTATTAAGGTATGAAGCCTCACAAACCTGAAGCAAGTAAGTATTATGAGCAGCATTCGTTTTTAAAAGATGTAAGGAATCCATATGAGATAGTTAGGATTTACATAGTCCAGGTTTGGTTTGTGAGATATAACTTGAATGTGGGGTTCTCTGTGAATAAGATAGCTATTGTCTCAATAAGCTCTTTCTAGTGCAACTGGTATTGTTTATTATTCTTGTTGTTATAACTATGCTTACTAATTATTTGTTAGACTTTAATAAAATTTGTTTTGTTTTGAGTTTGTTTTGCAGCTATCTTTTATAACATTGTAAAACATCTTAATTAAGAACGTTTAAAAACAAAAAAAAGTGCAGGTATTTCAAAGTCAGATAGACTAAATAATTTGATTTGAGGGAAGTTAAAAACAAAGCACTGCAGAGCACCTATAAATAAATCATAACTACTTACACATGCTAATACATCAACAAAGTTTTTCTCTTCAATTAAGTGTCTAATTATGTTGAATATGTACTGCACTTGACTGCTTAAATAAATGACCATGCCCCTCAGATTATCCACTTATTTTTGTGTTCCCATTTATTGTAAATCGTCAAAAGGTTTTAGGCTTTCCCATATTTTGGCATTCAGTTTTATGCTCTTAAACTGCTAAAAATGCTAATGAGTGTAAGTGCTTGATCTGTTGTACACATCACTTTTAGGCAGGTAACACTGAAGCATATTTTTGAAGACTTATCCACTTGATTTTTAAACCATAACAGTAAATACTTGAACCACATTTAATCAATTTAAATAATAAATAGGAAAAAAAATCACAGACTTCAAACACATTTGAGCTGTGCTCTCCACACTTACAATATTTAATTAGGTTGTGTGTGTGTGTTTCCCCTCTGCCCCTTTGAAAACCAACGCACTGTGGTGTCGATTTTCTAAGCAGTGTGAAGAAGTGCTTTACCTTGCTGACAAGAGTGTTACCTCTTCACTACACAGTTGTCTCCTCTCAACCAATGCCTTCAATGGTGGCTTTGAGTGAGGTTGTTTCCCAGATCTCTTTATTACAGGAAGCATCAAAGAGAAACTCCTGAGGATCCTTCCTGAACTGCATTGGCTGGATCAGCTTTCAGTGTGGAGAAACCCGATAGCATGAGACAAGATGCCCACCCTGTCCAGTTCTGATGTCCACGCTTTTAAAAGCATGTTCAAAAATTGGACAGGGATCAGAGAAGAGCCACCTGAATGGCCTGGAAAATATGCCATCGAATAAGAGCCTTATGGCTCTCAACCTATTTAGCTTGTCAAAGAGAAGGTGGCCTAAATGGGGAGATGATGTCTGGTACTTATGGGCTCTTCAGTCTAGCAAACAAAGACAGAACAAGATCCAGTAGCTGGAAATTGAACTTAGAAAACATCATATTGGAAATAATCTACACTAGATATCTTTGTAAAAGACATGGAGTGAAATCCTGGCCCTGTTGGAATTAAAATCAATGGCAAAATTCCCATTAGGGTCAAGATTTATTTGTATTATTATTTGTATAGTGGTTCTGCTGAGAACCCCCCAATCCTTGTGCTAAAAGCCCAAGGAGCTTAATTCAACCACAAATTGTGGGCTCAATGCAGGAATTACAGGGTCAAATTTTTTGGCTTGTGTAAATGCACGAGATCAGACAGATGATCATGGTACTCCCTTCTGGCCTTGATTATAAGATGTGCAACACAGTACATATGTTTTCCCCTCCCACATACTATCCCCCCCAAACTCTACTTTGAACATTAATATACTTACAGAGGACTTATCATCAGTAAAAACAATTACATTGAATTAGAACATGCTCTAGAACAGCTGTGTTAACTAACAATGAATAGTCAACCATTCTATCAAAAAATCAGAAATTTTCCTCAGAAATTTTTAACTACCCCGGTTGGGTAGTTGGGAGTTTGCAGAATCAGGTTAATTCCAAACCAGCCTTGTAGCAAGTGTTTCTCCTCTGTTAGCGAAGGCACCTAATCGTATCGTCTTTCAAAGATCATCTCAAACATCATATATAATAACAGAATCAGTGGTGAAGAGTCTTTCAACTGGCAATAGGCTGAGATAGATGGATGATCTCCTAGAGAATCTATTAACCATACTGATAGAATCACAAGTAGTCTTTATTTTCACAATTCCTGTTGCATAGTTTAAGGGTTCAGATTAACTGCTAAATAAATTACATTAATGGGATTACATTAATTACATTGTGCAGAGAAACAATGGAAAATAACAGATTGAACACTGAACTTTCTTCTATTCATCTTTCAGCCACTTTCAATGTCAGCCTTGATGACATCCCATTCATCTTTACTTTCTTCAGTGAAAGCATCAATAACTCTTGAGAGCACTCCTCTTCCCTTAGCCACCAGGACATGACACAAACTTGTATTCATATGTCTATTCGTTATGACACATCTAGTGTGTGTTTTTATGAAGAATCCAACTTGTGTGAAACTCTTTAGATGAGGAGAAGCAGAGAAAACAAGATTTGGCAAACTCCATTAAGTTGCCAAAATATCACACTGCATTGAAATTTAAGGTGTAAAAACAAAATTACTTATAAAATGGCCAGATATATGGAAAAAGAATGTTAAAAGTAGCTTATTTGGTTTGCAAAGACAAGCACATGCCACCTTGATTCTTTTTCCTTATACATCCATTCTGTGCAGGGAATGGAAAAACTAGTATACGATTATGTAATTAGACAATTTCTAATGCATATGCACCAGGGGGTTGAAATAAGATTGCTGTGAATGTGTCAATTCCTAGTTTACGAGTGCTTGACTCTACACCAAAATATTATTCTTTTAATGTAAGTATTTTGTTGGTAATTTCCTAGGTGTTTGGGGTTTTTTTTAAGGAATTAGATAAGACAGATAAGTTCAACTGTAAAAAATTCCCCCATCATACAGTATCAACAGAGTTTAAAACCTAAAACCAGCACTTAAGCTGCATGACTAACTACTTTGGATAGGAGCAGCAGAAGTATGTTTTCCCAGATTTCTTTTCCATGAATTTTCTAAACAAAAAAAAATTAATTTTGATTGAAATTGAAATTTCCAGTCAAAAATGTAATTGAAAACATTTCCCTGCAAAATACTACTATCAAATCAAAAAAGGAAGTAGGAGGACCAAAAGAATCTCACCACATCTAAACAGCAGAGTAATGGAAGCCATTAGAAGCAAAAAGACATTGTTTAGAATTTGGAAGTCAAATCCTAATGAGGAAAGTAGAAAAGAGCACAAATTCTGGTATGTAAAAGTATAATAAGGAAGGTCAAGAAAGAATTTGAGAAACAGCTTGCTAAAGATGCAAAAACAAACTAATTTTTTTTAAAGTACATCAGAGGCAGGAAGCCTACCAAACAGGCAGTGGGGCCACTAGGTGAGAAAAGGTGCTGAAGGAGCACTCAAGGAAGATAAGGCCATTGCAGAGATAATTGAGTCCTTTGCATCTGTCTTCACTGCTGAGGATATGGGGAATAGACCCACATCAGAGCTATTCTTTTTTGGTGACAAGTCTGAAGTACTGTCCCAAACTGATCTCAATAGAGGAGGTTTTCAAACAAATTGATATATTAAACATAGGTCACCCAGGACCAGATGGTATTCACCCAAGAGTTCTGAAGGAACTCAAATAAGAAATTGCAGAACTTCTAACTGTAGTATGTAACCTACATTTGAAATCAGCCTCTGTACCAGATGACTGGAAGATAGCTAACGTAACGCCTATTTTTAGAAGGACACCAGAGGAGACACTAACAATTACAAACCACTGAGCCTAACTTCAATACTGGGAAAACTGGTAGAAACTATAGTAAAGAACAGAATTATCAGACACATAGATGAACATGATTTGTTGGGGAAGAGTCAACATAGTTTTTGTAAATGGAAGTTCAAGCCTCAACTATCTATTAGAATTTGTTGAGTGAGTCAAAAGGTATGTGGATAAGGGTGATCCAGTCATTATATAGTATACCTGGGTTTTCAGAAAACCTATAATAAGGTCCCACACCAAAGGCTCTTACAGAAATGAAGTAGCCGTGGAATAAGAGGGAAGGTACTTTCATGGCTTATTAACTGATCCATGAAATAAAATGTATTCATAAATGATCTGGAAAAGGAAGAGAACAATGACATGGAAAAGTTTGCAGGTCACATAGCTACAGAGCTATGGGGGTGTCCTCTCCCCAGATGTGTAGGGAAAGGGAAACCCGGATGATTGCTCTGGAGATAGAGAGAGGTTCCCACAGGGTGACCCCTCCGGTAAGGAAGAGAGAGCACACAGAAAGAAGAACCTTGCAGTTTGATAAGGGGGGAGGTGTGTGACAGAGTACTAGGTATGAAACCCTGAGTCAACGCTCTGTTCACAGCAGCTCCACTCTGCTATGCCTGATTGGAGCTGACAAGGCAGATTTGTGCCTAATTTGTGGGTGGGGAAGGGCAGAAAGCCTAATTAAGCCATTAGCCAGAGCCCGTAAATAGGCACAGGAAGGCAGTGAAAAGGGGGAAGGCAGGTAGTGAAAGAAATTGCTCTCTCCCTGTTTGTAAAGGTGATAGGTATGCTGTGATGGCAGTGAGACTCAATTAGAAATAAACTTCACAGGGTGTTGAACCAGCACAAGGGTCTCTGCAAGGTTTGTAGATGGAGACAGAAGCAGGACTGAGAAGGCCCTGTTATAGTGGGTCATTCCATGATTGCCTTGTTCTGTACTTTCTCCCTGAAGCTCTGGTACAGGTCACTGTTGGACACAGGATAGTGCGTGGGATGGATCATGGTCTGACTCAGTATGGCAGCTCTTATGTTCTAATAATAATTGTTTTGATGAAAACCTATTTTCTGGCAGGAAAATTTCAGTCAAAAAATTTCAACCAGCTCTACTCTCTTTAATCAAGCTTCTATAAGAGCTTACCTGAAAAAGCTGGGTAACAATTTCAGGATCTGGCTCTAAGGGAAAATCCACTACCTAGAATCTGATCAGTGAGCAGATAGATGAGGTTGGTGGGTGAGCAGGTGTGAGGGCCTCCCTCTTGCCTAACGCTCTGGGGATGGAACCAAGGACCTCCAGAGCCAAAAAAGCACAAGCTGCTACAGCTTGAGCTAAAGAGCCAAGGTTTTGTAGCTGTGGGCATAACAACTGATATCCTTTGTGGATAAGTACAGAGAGAGATGTCTAACACTCACTCACTGGTGGGTTACATAGTGTTCCTGCCTTACCTTGGCTGTACAGCCACTCCACAAATTGTACTTTAGCTTGGTGGCTAAAATATTCTTTGTGAGCCCTTAAACAGCTTCTCCCTGTGGGGACAGGATGGAAAAAATCTGCCCAGCAAGGGGTCTTTTAGCCTTGCCTACATCTTTTCCATCCCTATCCCTCTTCCTTACTGATGTATAGGGAATTTGCAAGGAGTAGGGATCATGGAGGAGATGCATATCCTCTTTATAGCATCCAGCTTCTCTTTGCATAGTGAAGCCTTATAGCAGTTTGCTCCTGAATGCATAAAACAAACGTGTAGTTGAGATTGATTGCCTCCGAACTAAGACAAGGCAAAGTCATGAGTCTTACATCATTATTATATTTGCCATGACCACATTAACCTACATGCCTCTGTAGGTATATATTCAATGAGATTGTTATAACTGTTGTGACATTTCTTTATAATTCATGGGCCACAATGCATCATAGAAGAGTGAAGAGCCAAAGTATGTGCAATCCCACTCCAATTCTATTTATCTGAAACACGTCAGCAATTTATTTGAAACTGATCTGTGCCCCTTATGCAGGAGAACATTTGTTTAAAAAATGGTGCATCTAAACATGACAGAAGATCTAGCTTGCTTCAGATACAGTGCAATTTATCCAGCACACCAAAGGACTTGATTCTTCTGAGGCACACACTCAATGGACGTGATGTTCGGGTGAGATTTTGCAGTTCCTATGGAAATTTAGAATGGCCAAACCTAGACAAGTCAGTCTAGATTTGCGCATTGCAAATTCCGGTTTTCTGTAGATAGAAAAGTGTATGGGATCTGAGTTTATTCAAACCTTCACAGAAAACTTCCAACATAGTAGTTACATTAAATTTTCTGCCACCCCATAGCAATTTAAAATTGCTTACAATTATGCCTTTTGGGTACTTAGCTGCAATCCTATGTTGCAAATGCTTGAAATCTCCATGATTACGGAGGTTATAGAAAGGTGACCCTCCACAGTACAGCTGTTTCTCATCTAAATAAAAGGGAATACTATGGGCAAACCATCACCTGTAGTGCCTACTTGCATACACTCTTTTCAGGTGGTATAAACCATGAAATGCACTAAATAACTGTTCCACTTGCTGACACACTCACACATATTGACATTGATTACCATAAATTCCCAAACCATTTTCTATTATTACAATAAATTTGATTAATTACAGACACAATGTATTTGCATGTCCACTGTAATTTGGGTTCAAAACAAAAAAGAAAAACAGAACTACCTAAGACTCCTTAGAATTTTAGCCTAGACTACAAAAGTAAGTTTCAGGCTGTTCGGGAATTCTCCCAGTTTTAGTGGGAAGTATTTGGGGCTTTCGTCAAGCCAATTAAACAACACAATGACATTTGAAATTTACAGCCAACAGTTCAGACATGCTGCCTCCAAAGTTAACTGCTTCTGTTTTGCACACTTAACACCAAATGAAAGAGAGAAAAAAATCACTCTTCTGGCACTTCCCTCGTGGACATGGTACTGCGGTTACTATTTAAAAAGTAAACATATACCAACTATTAGCAAATAGTGGTATGTTAGGTATGACAAGAGTTCCCTATTTTATGTGTAGAGACATTCTGACAATCTGATTAAAGAATTAGCATTAACAAACATAGTCCATATTGTTAGGATATAGATATTCAGGCCTGTCTGTAAAGGCCTATACTCTAAGAATTTAGGTGTATTCTTATCACTTGGCTAGTTATAGAGGTACAAAAGAAAGAATCAAAATCACTGTCTGCCGGTGTAAGGGCCTTCTCTGACTGTGACAGTTTGAGGCCCTGTGCTTAGGCTAAGGCCTTTGGCTAAGCAACAGAGGCAGCCATAAGCTGGGAAGCAAATGGTCACATCCTCACATCCCAAACTATTCACATTGAAATAAGGTGCTATTGGGCTGTTAGGAATACAATGCTGTCCTGATAATGCCTGTCACCTCCAGAGAAAGGGAAGTGCATAGAAAATGTAAAAGGAAATTTAGTCTGGTAGCATCCTGTCTGGCAAGAACTCACTTATCAATAGCTGGGATGTGAAATCCTCACTTCTGTATTGTTTTGTCATTATAGTTCCCACTTTGCTATTGTTTGTCTGTATAATCTCTGTCTGGTTCTGTGATTGTTCCTGCCTGCTGTATAATTAATTTTGCTGGGTGTAAACTAATTAAGGTGGTGGGATATAATTGGTTACATAATCATGTTAGGATTGGTTAGTTAAATTTCAGAAAAATGATTGGTTAAGGTATAGCTAAGCAGAACTCAAGTTTTACTATATAGTCGGCAGTCAATCAGGAAGTGAGGGGGTGGGTGTGTGGGTGGGGGAGATGGGAACAGGGAATGGAGGTAAGGAAATTGGAATCATGTTTTGATAAAGGGGGAAATGGGAACAGGGAATGGGAGTGGGGAAATTGGAATCATGTTTGGCTAAGGGCAGGAATGGGAACAGGAACACAGGTGTAAGGCTCTGTGGTGTCAGAGCTGGGAAGGAGGACACTAAGAAAGGAACTGGAATCATGCTTGCTGGAAGTTCACCCCAATAAACATTGAATTGTTTGCACTTTTGGACTTCGGGTATTGTTGCTCTCTGTTCATGCGAGAAGGACCAGGGAAGTAAGTGGGTGAAGGAATAAGCCCCCTAACAGCTATGTCTATGCTACCATGGTAAGTTGACCTAAGCTACGCAACTCCAGCTATGTTATTCATGTAGTGGTACACACTACGCTGGGTCGACTGGAGACACTCTCCCGTCAACTTATCTTACACTTCTCATTCGGGGTAGAGTAGGGGGTTGACTAGAGAGTGGTGCATCGATCGCTGGAGCGTCGATTCGGGGGGGTAGTGTAGACATAGCCTCAGTGGTTTTTTTCCCCGTGCAGTAATTTTAGCGATATCATTTATTATATTTATGCTCCAGTTTATACAGGTATATTCATATTTAAAGTTCTAGTTAAATAAAATGAATCATGCTAATATTATGAAAGGAAATATTTTGGAATCTTAACATTTGGAATCTTTTTTAGAAATCACAGCAAGTATTAAGGTTGCTTGAAAAGATTAGGGGATTAGAATTTAGCTGATTAAAGGTCAAAGGTACATACTCTGAATAACCAGCTTATTGTCTATCTATGGTACTGAAATAACCTATTACTGCAGTATCTGAGTACCTCACAATATTTAATGTATTTATCCTCACAATAGCTCTCTGATAGGTTACTTATAGCCACTAAGTTTCTTGTCCATTTCACACAAGATGCTTCCCTGAAGGCAGCCTGGAAGCCAAATAATTCCATTTCCATTATCTTAAAATAGAACTTTTCTGGAAATCCCTTTCCTCAGATGTTTCACATATTTAGATGTTGACTGGTTTTAGGACTAAACTTTTTTCAAAAATATAAACATTTTTGTGGATAGGGATTCCCCCTTTTGATCAGATCTATTAAGTATGAATTAATGGAGCTGGATAAATACTGCAATAAAATTTCAGCAATGATTTTTCTAAATTAATTTGCTTTGACCATGTTAAATTTTCTTGTGTTTGCTTTCTTCAGACATCAAGCTACTGAGATATTCTGATAAATTCAGCAGAAAGCAAATATCAACACTACATGTGTAAGAATTTGAAGAAAGCTAACTTTAAATGTGCATGCATGAGTATTTTCACTATAAATGCTTCCACACTCATCCAGTCAGGAAGCAAAACCAATATCACAACCAACTGCATCGGAGCAAACCAGTTCAAATTTCAAATTTCAAATATTTGAAAGAGTAAAAAGTATTCAAATTATTGATAGAGTAAAAGAATTCAAAAATATATTAATTGAATAAATCTGCATGATCAGTAAAGCCTAGGAAATCAGCACCTGCTGTAAGTATTCCTCAAGTAGAAAAAAGATAAAGATTTGTCAAATGATTCATTACAAATTATTCATTCATTCTACTAATGAATCAAAGTTTAAAGGCTAAAAAATGGCAGTTAAATCAAGAAGCATTTTTTTGAACATACTGTATATATATTGTCAAATGTGGAAATAATTGGAACAAATTGAGATGTGCTATAAGCAGATGCAATTGCTTGATTTGCTTACATCAATGGGAAATTTGACCCACTGTTCCAATTCTCATTGATTTAGTTTAAGCTGTATTGATTAAACTTTGTGATTTGGTATAGTTGTGATTAGCTCTCTCTTTTTCCCCTGGAATATATTTACTAATTTGCACAGACATTGACTCATTCAATTAGTGGTCTACTTAGTGATGTTACTTTGTGAAACTAAGTGCTGATGAAATAAACAAGACTATTGCCTGTGCATGTTACAAACATATAATCAAAGGTCATTGAGCCAACCAGCACTTCACAAAATGAGGTCTTGGAAAGGCCTGGGACAATCACAGTCCCTGTGTCCAGCAGAGCAGAAGGACTACTAAGTAGGGTGACCATATAGCAACTGTGAAAAAATGGGGTAATAGGCGGCTATATAAGAAAAAGTCCCCAAAATGGGCTGTCCCTATAAAAACGGGATATCTGGTCACCCTGCTACTAAGTGGTGCACATCACCTCAAAGAGATTGGGAGGCTTGCAGCGTGGACTGGGTCCATCCTTCAGGCTGGAATAGCCTGTACACTCCCTTTATGCAATGAGGTACCCAGAGCTACTAAAGGCTGTGCACAATAGATACAGTCTAGCTCTACCAATGTAATGCTACCAAATACAAGTATTCCTGATCAATTCTTTCTTGGTTAAACATGTTAGCTGTTCTTTGCTGTGTCCACAGGCTACTTGGTGTGTTTCAGTGAGGCCATTCAGAGATTGCTTTTAACTGAAATACTGCAGAATTTCATTGTCATAGATTTTTAAGGTCAGAAAAGCCTATTATGAGAATCTAGTCTGACCTGCTGAATAACACAGGCCAGAACTTTCACTCCATAATTCCTGCATCAAACCCAGTCCAACTGGGTTGAACTAGAGCATATATTTTAGGAAGATGTTTAATCTTAATTTAAAGATATCAAGTGACACTGATCACTTTTATCGGTAAATTGTTCCAATGGTTAATTGCCTCCACTATTCACAAAATGTGCACCTTATTTCTAGTTTGAATTTGCTTAAGTTCAGTTTCTTTGTCTTTAGCCAACATGACCATCAGTCACTGCTGTCCAGGATATAGTTCTCCATCATGCAAGTGTGACCTGCTTACTGTGTTGTTGGATGTGTGACCTTGGATTTAGCACTGAGACAAGAACAGTTTCCAGTGGGGAACGCCCCCCTCCCCCTACACTCTTGAAATGCCCTCATTTGGTGATGATTCCCATTTAACAATTACAGGTTGAGATGTATCAGTTATCCAGTTTTAATCCATTTAATATGTGTTAGGGGGCTTATTCCTTCACCCACTTACTTCCCTGGTCCTTCTCGCATGAACAAAGAACAATAATACCCGAAGTATTTGCTTCCCATCTTATGGCTGCCTCTGTTGCTTAGCCAAAGGCCTTAATCTAAAAACAGGGCCTCAGACTGTCACAGTAAGAGAAGGACCTTATACTGGCAGACAGTGATTTTGATTCTTTCTTTTATACCTCTATAACTAGCCAAGTGATAAGAATACACCTAAATTCTTTGAGTACAGGCCTTTACCGACAGGCCTGAATATCTATATCCTAACAATAGCCTTAGTGCGTATCTGCACCACAGAATCTGCAACACCACCAGAAGCAACTTCCAAGTGATTTACTACCATCGAGCTAAACTTCCCACCACTCCTGCTTTTGCTCTTCTGTGGCACTTTCCAAAGTATATTTTACTGCAGTATATGCCACGAGATGATGGATAGCTGGATAGTGAGTGTATATTTATCATTTTAAACAGATTACTTACCAATAGCTGAATGAAATGGAAATACTGTGTCTGCTCTAATTTCTTTGCTAGGAAAGGGCAAGATTTCATCCTTCAAGATTTATATTTATATGTGTGTGTTTATTTTCTCAGATTTTAGTCCTACAGTAACAAGAATTGCAACCAAGGGTTAGTTACAGCCTGCTACTGTGCTGTAATTCTGATGAGCCAAAATAGGCTAAAGACAAAGTAATCTCAAAAGCAATAAATTCCACAGAGGTCTGATGAAAGGTATTTATTGATGTACACACAGATATTTTAAGTAGTATTTGAAGAAAATGTAGGCTTAATGGTTGGAATTCTACAAGGAGGCTAGGATGTTCAAGTGTCTATCTCCCTGAGGCTCCTTTGCAAATCGCAGAAAATATCAAGAAAAGTTTTCTAACAACGAGCCAGACAAGACTAGTGAATAGTTTCCCAAAGCAAATAATAGAAGTTGGAGTCAACAATAGATTAGGCAGGACTAAACACTTGAGAATATACTGTAGTTGTTGGGGACACTGGGGCATGGCCACTAGGTAACTCGAGGGGATGGAAGACCACGAGTGTCGATGAAGCCCCCTCGCACTAGGCCAAGGTGTCCTTGGCCCCCCCTCCTGCCTGGAGGCACTCGCAGCAGCTCTGCGTACTAGGCCCAAGTGTCCTTGGCCCCCCCGCCTGGAGGCACACACAGCAGTTATGCTGAGGATCTGCAACAATATGTTGCAGAGTCAGACTGACTGAAACTAAGCAAGGCCACACAGGGCAGATATGGAAGAACAATGCTGAATAAAGCAGCTTTATGTATAGTTTAACAAATGATACAGAGAACCAGGGAACTAGCTGGGAACTGGATTGGCTGGCTATATGGATACTTGGGGCAGCTTGCTATTGGATAAGTATGCTGGGAAAAAGAATGTATAAAAGCCTGTGTAACTTCCTGCTCTGCGTACAGGATTTGAGATTCAAATCTCCCTGTACCTATTTGAAGCTTCAAATAAACTTTTCTGCTTCTCCACCCTGTTGTGATTATTGAGTGTAGCACACCGGGTAACAAACCACGCAAGCTGTTGTTCAGCCTCTCAGCACTGGGTGCCGGCAACATAGTTAGTAATCCTGTACTGGCAGACAGATAGAGTAGATGATTTATCATGTTGTTTCCTTCTCCAGTTTCTGTAACTCAGGGTTTTTTTTGTTTTGTTTATTTGTTATTTGGGTTTTTTTAAGTGCTCAAAAATACAGAGCACTTACAGCTCAGCCCAAAATACAATAGGCTGGGTTGTGGCTGTAATGGTGTAAAGCCACAGCATATGTTAAGGGGAGCATGCTGATCTAGATGAGGATACCAGAAATATTATGCCCTGTGAAGTCAAAAAGCTATGAGTGTATGGAACAGAGTAACAGGGACACCACCTCTGGCACCCGTACTTATGTTATTATTCTTAACAGGTAACTTGTTTTAGTATTAAGATTTGCAGAAGTTTGTCCAGTTGAATGTCCTGATGGAAAAAAAAACAGGGATACATTCCTGTTTGAACTGTGATCTTCTCACGTACATGTTGAGGTTGGCTATGAACATTTTGTGGCACAAGTATCGGCATTTTCTAAGATCTCCATTATAGGATTGTTCCTCAGATTGTTCACTGTCTTCCTGGGCCATTAAACTCAGATGTCTTTATATGGGGCTACAGGCTGTAATGTACCTCCTATCTGCATATTTCTTTATAGAGACACATTAAAAAAGCGTACACACATGAAATATGCATAAAATGTACATTGTGGTTACATGTTTTATATCTTCAAACTTCCAAAGACATGAAAATATTTACCACAGAAGATAAATTTTATAACTGACTACATTTCATAAAGATCTGCAGAAGCCATTTGCTTATACTATCCCAATTACTATTCTGCTCACTGATACTTCACTAGAAATACAGTCTGATATTATTTTTCATAAAGAAGTGGTATTTAGGAATAATAGCATGCACATGAAATCTGATTTTATTTTTATGCACATCTAAATTCCACTGCACAAAAACCCTGTAGTCAACTATCATTACGATACCTGTTGGCTATCTTTTTCCCTTTATTGATGTACATTAAGCACTTTTCAATGATGTTTTCATGGTTTGCAGAACATATCAGAACTTAGCTGAGAAATGATTTCATGAGTAGACTACTGGGAATGTCAATGAGGTAAGGATATTTTTGACATATTATCTGCATTACTGAGCTTTATTTGATTTGCAAGATTAAAAGAGATTGAGTTGAAAGAAGCAGTGAGCTGCACTTTAATGGAACAATAGCCTGACATCAAAGATGTGTGTGATTTGAAAGACTGAATGGCAGCTGCTACAAGGAGATTATAAAAATCAGGATCCAGGGGTTTAATAGCATACTCCAAATTTTAGCCTGGAACCCAAGCCTGCAGTTTTATTTTGCTTTCAGAGAACACTATTAGCAAAAAGAATGTTTGCACCTAACATTTAACCTGACCGCTTCTCTCCTTTTCACCTTTTCTTCTAATTAGATAATAATCAACAGTTGGCATGACGCTTTGAAATATCCAGTAAGAATAACGTTGTTGTTGTTATTATTTTTGTTAGCAGTGATAGCTGTATGATTTAAAACATACTGTATGAGTAATCTATGGAGCAAGCTTAGTGAGATTAGGTCTATATTTTCATGAAAATCAGTAGTCCAAGCGTGGAGTTTTAGTTGCAAGAAAAAAGTAGGCAAAGGAAAAGCATCATCAAAAAATATAGTTTCTGATTTGTCTCCTTGCTGAGAAAGTTCTCCCATAAATGATACATTCTACCTTACACGTTATCTGGTTTATTGTAAAAGTGTTGGCAATAGTGTTTGCATTCCTTAGTGGAAGCTATTTGGATGACAATAGTAATTAGTTGTCATTTTCTGACACAGTCTATCAAAGGACAATATTGTAGGCTTAACAGTTTTGAAAACAACTGAAGCAAGACTTCCAGATCAAATGTTTCTCATGGTGTGAATGTTAAGGACCTTTTTGTTCTGAAGATGCAGTTTCTTTTCACTCCAGTTAAACAAATGTTTCCTATACTTTTTAGTGATTGAATACGTTCAGCAGAGCCCTGGGCCTTGTGGCATGTCCAAGCAACTCAGTGAGCCTGTTATGGACTTTTAAGAACAGGGATTCTGGGAAACGTAGTTTTCTTGAGGAAAGACAGAAGGTTCATCAACACCACAAATTAAAATGTAATGTGATGCAGCTAGGCATATCTGCACTAACTTTAATCTGGCTCTCTCAAATAAGTAACAATATTAGCGAACATAGTGGCACAGGCTCAGCATGGCATACAAGCCCATCGAGGATCCTAGATACACACTCTGGTTGCTAGCCTGCACTAAGGTCAGTTCCTCCAAGTTTTCACTGTTATTGTTATCCTTACTAACTAGATTAAAGATTAGACCTACTCGTACTACAATTGCACTTTAATTTGCTGAATAGACATACCCTGAAAGTCCAGAAATCACATGACCGTGGAACCAGGTGATGACATTTAGGAACTATAGAAGGGGTAGTCAGAGCTCAGTATGGGACAGATGAAGGCTGAGACAAGAACCTAAAGGGCAACAGATAGTATCTGAGTTGCTTTGTTCTCTATTTGGATCTTTTATTTGGCAATATACAAGGCCCCAGGAAAGGGACTGTGCTTTGCGCTTCATTTTAACCTTCTCTGGCTGGTGAGCTTGTCCCCTGATTTAAATATTTCACTTGCAGAAAAGAAAGATGGATAAAGATGTATAACTCGGAAGAAAGATAGCTGTGTATACAAATATGGGGAATCTGTGTGCATGTTTCTATGATAACACTGAATCATCCTCATGAGACTGAGATTTAGAAATGGCAGCTGCTAACTGTGCATGAAGAAACTGTTTGAACTGCTCCAGATTTTCTGAGTAATGGGACCAGACTTCTTGTATTTTTAAACTGTCAGCATAGTGAAAGGAGCAGCAGTACTGAGATAAGAAAAGGAGTGCTGAAATCTGGACTCAGTGGGAGGAGCTTGTGAACAGAGAGAGAGGTTTCAAAGGAAATACACTTGCAGACAAAGAACAAGAGAAGCCAATAGATGGGATAAAGAGAAGAAGACAGTATTTATGACTTGACTGGAACCAGTAAATACAGGAATTGAGAGAGAGATTTCCTATCCAATTTCTAGACCAAAGGAGGAAGATTTGTTTCTAAAAAGAAACTGAACTTTTGGCTACTTCATTGAAGGTATGTAGTACTTAAGGCCCAGATTCTCAAAGGTAGTTAGGCAACTAACTCCCACTGAAATTAATGAGATTAATTTAGGAGTTAAGCATCTAAATACTTTTAAGGATCTGGGGCCTAGACTCCACTGAATTTCAGTGAGATTTAAGCACTTAAGAGTTCTTTAAGCACTTAAGGTCCAGATATTTAAAGGTATTTAGGTGCACACAAATGCAGGTAGACAGCTAGTGAGGTTTTCAAAGGCACCTAACTCCCACTGATTTCAATGGAATCTAGGCACTTTTGAAAATCCCACTAGGCAAAAATGCAGGCATCTGTAGGCACCTACATACTTTTAAATATCTGGAACTTAAATGCCTAAATTCATTTTGAAAATGGACCAGAAGTTTAAGGGTAACATTGTGTGAAGTGCCTACATAGGCCTCCAAGACATCTGAATATAACTGATTTCAGTACTAAAATGCTGCATATTCATGTGTTAGTGCTACCCTCATTCCATTTGTTACATCTCCACTACCATGAGATCTTTGCTATGACATCAGACCACCTGTCTGTACTTGCTAATTATTTCTAGCTCTAACACCTTTCTTTCTGTTCCTCCTTGTTGATACATATACAGGTCTCAATGGTCAAACAGATGTGCCAAGTGACTCTTTGTATAAAAATGCCAGACAAAATTCAGAGGTAGGTGTCATCACATTATAATTGTTTTATACACTGTAAGAACTGCTCACCCCCGGGGCTGCTGAGAATGCCAACATGATTTAATGCAGAAAATGTGGAACACCAGGTGTTCTCTATAAACAGAGTTCTAAATGTCGAATTTAAAGTAACAGTGAGTTTTCAGTAATAAGAGTTACATTACTTGTGCAATAAACAAAAGAAAAACTTAGCCCCCAAAAGAAAAAGCTCATATATTTTAAAGCTCCTGTAAAAGAAGGATCAAGAAGTTAATAGAGTAGATAAAGGTCAGTGAAACTTTCTGGCCGAGAGAGATAATTCTTCATTTAGCCACAACTTCTCCTTACCAAGCAAGCTTCCCTTGCTTGTATTCTAATCTAAATCCATTTGGGGCTCTGGGAATGGACATCACAAAATGCTAAATAAGCAAACTGAGAAATTTTAATTGTTCATCTTGTTGATTTGAATAGCTTCAAGTGATTACAATCACCGTGTATGTGTGTGTTAGAAAACTATTGTCTTCTGTTATATTTGATAAATATTTGATAACTTGAGATTGCTTCCTTTTTGAGATAATAACCATATCTTGGGCTAAATAAACTCAGGGGCAAATGATCATAGTTAAAAGACATAATTTTTCCATTTTATTATGAAATGCATCATGGTTAAAAATTTTAGGGATATAGAAGCAAAAAGCAAAAGTTTATCCTGTCAGCTAGAGAAAGTTGAAGGGGCCATGCTGGCTGTGGGGCATTTCCACAGGAAATTCCAACACTGTGAAAATCGTTTTCATGATGAATTAGAAGAAAATTCACATTTTTTTGTACAACAGAAATTATGTAAAAATTCAATTTGGACCAATCAAATTGTTTAGTTTCAGCAATGTCAAAATGTAATTTAAAATATTAAATATATTTTAAATATTAAGTTTAAAACAAAATGAAATTAAACATTTTTATGTCTAAACAATTCATTTTCCCATTGAAAATGTAATCAAAATCAGCATGTTCTTGCAAAACTTTTTATTTCAACGAAACTGCATTTCCAAAAGAAAATTGTTTTGTGAAAAAAATTAGACCAGCTCCAGAGGTGAGTTATGAGTGCAATGATAGGGTAATGGATGAGAACGATTTGTTTCAACTAGCAGGTATAAGGGTGGCGACTAACAACATTTGGATTGTAATATGTAACTTGTTCGTATAAATGAATAAAAAGAGAAGTCATAGAAGGGGCCATCTTTTTATTGGACAAGGAGACAGAATCCTGTTATGTTGACTGAGCCTTTACCTTGTCACTGGCATACATGTGTTAGTGTCCCTGTGACCGGTTGGATAGGGCGCTAATACCATGCCTTGCTGACAATAGGCCTGGCCAAGAGCCTTCGCTGAAGAATCAAGCCTATGGTCTTTCTTTATGAACAACATCGAGGTCTGCTGAATCGGCAAGCTGCACTTTCTACAGGTGCAGTTGATATCAGATCTCCAGAAACAGCAGCACTTAGCAGCCTTCACCCTCCATAGCATTAACCATACAGGGCTCCTTACCATATAACCCATCACTCTGGGTAGGGTCTCCTCAGCCTATCCCCAGGACTCAGCTCTCTCTGAGTTCCAGCACCCTCACCCCACAAAGAGGACAGACTTTTCAGAAGGATGGGGACCTTGGCCTGTGAGGGACAGAAGGTCTGTCCTCAACCTCACCCCATCCCATCACCAAATCCTAGGTCTTTTACCTCTGGGAACTGTTTATTTTATCCTTTTAACTGCACTGGAAACTGCCTTCAGGGAGCACCAGCGACCAGCTTGGTCACTCCTCACCAACCTCACAGCCTGGTGTCACAACTGCAGAATCCGTACCCTCACATTCCATAGACATATGTCAGCACCTGGATCTGACAAACGTACACCATCATCCCTGAAAAATTCAGATCAATTGTAATGCATGTCCCTATGCTCTATCCCTGAACCTCCTGTCTCCAGGAATGTCTGGGTGACCTCCCTATTTGCTTTTTTTCTAGCCTTGTCCATGTGGGCTGGGTCTGAGGTTCCTTGCCAAACCTGTCTTGCCAGCAGCTCTGACCATACTAACCTTGATTGCCTAGTCAAGCTAACATTCCTCTGGATTCTGTCCCTTAAATTGATTCCTGTACATTCCCCGAGATCATGACTTCCCCTCATCCCACCCACATGTTGTCATTTTTTAATGAAGAATATTCGATCAGCTCTGTACACCAATATAATCTGAGGCTGAAACTTGGGATAGTTCCATGGCTTGTCATGAAGGCCATGAAATCACTGTTGAATATACAAATGATTTAACCCACGCTCGCTCAGTGTGGAACTCTGTCCCCTTCTAGAGAGTGGCTAGACCATATATAAGGATCAATGAGCTTCCTACAGCCTTGGCTAACAGACCTGGCACTTTTAGTTCAGGGTGTGGAGCTTCCTATTTTTAGATTCAGAAGTCAGGGTTTGATCCCTGCTGCCAACGATCCACCCAGGCACGCTGTAAACTAACCTGAATACATTTAAAACATTTTGCAAAATTCTGTATAGAAAACTTCAGCCTCACGTTTACCATAAAGACAGATGATTCTGAAAAAAAAAAAATTGTGATAAGCTAGCTGTGATAGAATTTCCATTTAGCATTATTAACTAGTTGTTAATCTGTTTCTGCATTACTGACATTTTAAGGAATAGTAGTTTTCAATTAGATCTGGTTCAACTAAATGTTCCATATATATGTGTATATGTTACATAGTTACATTTGATTTAGCAGAGATTTGATTTAGCATATATATATGGAACATTTAATTGAACCAGATCTAATTGAAAACTACTATTCCTTACAAGGTCAGTATATAATCTCAAAACTTTTAATAAATGTTACTGGTCTCTGCTAACTCAAATGTAACTATGTAACAATTTTAATATTTCAACACAGCATCAATTATTTAAACAGCCAATGGATTTCAGTTTAATATAACCTCCTTGTATCCCTTCTCCTCTGATCATACTTAATATTTCAGCAATCTTATAACCATGGAAAAGTTAGGTTCATATGCATAAACCAAAAAAAAAGTGCTGAAACTGACATGGAGTTAACTAGTAAATGTAAGGAATGAACTCTTAAGCAGATGTCTACTGAAACAATGCAGACTGTCTTAAAGCATCCTTTCCTCACCCTCCAAATAATACAGGTGTTTAATTTTTGCACACTGATTAAAGGCTACTGTTACTACTCACAGGATACAGAGGTATATGTGTGTAAGTCATTGCAGGATTCGGGCCACACACTGAACTTTCATTGAAGACGGGTCTGTCTTCCTCTGTTTGGAAAGCACCCACTACATTTTTGGTGCTACTGAAATATAAATAAGAAAAACAGCTATTTTTCATTTCAACAATGCAAGCCTTCCTTTTAAGATTCTATTTGACATTGGCACACAATGCTAATCGGTTGATAAGACTTTATTCCATTTTCAGCAGAAGCATAATTTTTCCCCAATAGTTCCAAGAGCAGTGTTCAACCATACCCTATAACCATTGTTTTATTTACCTGCTTTGCGCTCTGCAGGACCACAAATCATACGTGACCACATGAGCAGTTTGCCTCTCTTATAAATGTGCCTTTAAGCTTAGTAAATGCACAATATATACTCAGAGCATAATTGCTAGGGTTTCTTTGGGGAAGGCTAAGATATGTAGTCTGAAATCTACTTATCATTCAGTGCTCTGACAGAACACTGTGTCACACAGGTAAAGCTCTCCTTCGGTCTTTTGATTCACGTGGAAACATGTAACTCCTGTTTTTCACTGGTGAGAGTCAGAGATAACTAGTATACCCCTTTTCCTGGTTACCATGTCTCGAGAAGGATATAAGAGAAGGAGGCTGTTCAGAGACAGCAATGTGAGTGACTAAGGGTATGGAAAAGCTTCCATATGAATAGTGATTGAAAAAGTTAGGACTGTTTACCCTATAAAGGAGACATGATAAAGGTACACAAAATGATAAAGGGTCCAGAGACAGTAGATTGGGTGCTTCTATTCATCCTTTTACATAACACAAGAAAAAAGGCTCATTCAATAAAACGGAAAGGCAGCAAATTAAAACTGATAAGAGGACATGCTTTTTCACATAATGTACAATTAGACGGTGGAACTCATTGCTACTATATTGACATCAGGAGTATAACAAGATTCAAAAAAGAATCAGACATTTATATTGAAAGCAAGAATATGTTGAGTTTGTCATGGTCCATACTGCAAGGACACAGCACTGGAGGGGGTTTTCCATCCTAGCACCCCCTGTTGTTTTGCATTCTAATCTTATTTTGGTATGTGGCTTCTGTGTCCCAACCCTCTAAACAGGTCACCTTTCCAACCCACTCCCCTTTTGGGGTAATAGAAAAATCCAAACAAGGCAAGTCTCAAAGGCTATTGGCCTCTATGTCAAACCCTCAGTCCCCTTTGGAGATTTTGTCAGTATTTGTATCTCTCAGTCCTAATGCTCATACTGTGTTGTGGGGAGGTCGGGGAACCAGGCCAACTCTCTCCTCTGGGTTCCAGCCCAGGGACCCTGTATTAGGCAGTTAAGGACTGCTCCTTCCAAACTCTTGCCACCTCCCTGGGCTCCTTTCATTCCTTGTTCATCAGCACCTCTTCTCAGACTGCAGAGTCCATTGCTCCTGCTCCATGGTTCAGTTGCCTTATGTGGCTCCTTCTCAGTCAGCTACTGAAGAGCTTCTTCAAATCCACTCCCAACCTTTCTGGCTGTTGGGTTGGGCTCCATGGAATTCTCTCTCTCTCTCTCGTTCTCTCCCTCCTTAGGGCAGGAGTCCACAGCCCCTTCTCCTGGAGTTGGCCTGCACCTTGAACAGTTACTCTATCTCCTTCAGGCAGAAATTGTTCCAGCTTCACCACAAAGCTTGGTTATCACACAGGCCAGCTGCAGGCCCTCAGCCAGTTTCTCCTCCAGTAGGGGAGAAAGGGGCCAGTCAGTCTTTTCATTGTGAGGCTTGGATAATTCAGAAGGATGACCTTCTAGTGTTGTATATACTCAGTCTGAGGGAGAAGGCACCGTAGATGCTTGTCCCCTTCCCCAGCTGGTTGGGTGAGAGGGAACCTTGTCTTGCCCATAGTCCAGGGCTCCTAGTCCTGGGCTCTTAAGGGAACAATAATGAGTTTCATTACCTTAAGTACTAATTAGCCCTGGGAGCACTTCCTTCCTACCTATACCTCCCATTTCCCAAATCCTTTCCTATATCAGACCTCTGCAACTCTTAAAGGGCCACAATTATGAAATAAGAGTGGACTGACTCATAGGCCTTGCTATCCTTAAGAGGCAGTCTAATCCTGTCATAGCATGACAATCGTAAGAATTAAAAAATAACCAAGAATGAATGTTCATGCAGTTTTGGAAGGGATGCTTCTGGACATAAGCCAACCTCATAAGAAACTTTCCTTGTGGGCAGATTATTCCATAACTAGCTATCACAGGGTTTCTTCCACGTTTCTCCGAAACAGCTTGTACCTGCCACTGTCAGAGAAAGGATAATGGACTAGAGGGTCCTTGGTCTGAACCAGAATGGCGATTCCTATGTCTCTCCCCTTCCAAAATAAACATAAGCAAACCTTCTACTATGGATTCTGGATTTTTACCACTTCCACAAAGTACATTTTCAACATTTCTAATGTATTTTGTTGGGAGACATAGCCAAGGTCCTATACAATATGCTTATGAGCCAGTTCCAACTACTGTTAAAACATTCAACTCCAAATTACAATAGAAAAACCTGACACTTAAATTCAGAAATTGGAATGTGCTATTGCTGTTTGTGATTTATATAATGCTTGTGCCTCATTCTTGTAATGTAAATTGTGCAGTTAGAGAAATTCGCATACAAAAACATAAAACCTTGCCATGAACAGAAAAATAGTGGTTCAAATCCTTTATGTACATAGGAGTAATTAATAATTTTCTGCAAGTAGCATTGATCCCTCTTCTTTAGACAGCTCATTAAATAATTGCTAAAGTGTTTAATAAATTAACCTATTAAAATAAATTTACAGTTTATCCAAAATCAAAACCATTGTGACCACATAATTATCTCCAGTTCCTGAGGGCTCAAAAACTACCACAACTCTTCTACCAGGAAAACTAGGCAATATTTAATGTATTTTTTCCTGACAATTACATTTTATATATTGTCTTTTTTTTCCTTTTTGAAGATCATGCTGCAAGGTTATGGGCTTTATAGAATGTTTTCTAGAAGTAATATTGAGTCAACTATAAATCAGTAATAATATCATTAATGTTTTATAAATTATGACATCCTGAAGTTCCCTGCATTTTGAAATGGCAAATCCAGAGTTAATTAAGGACATACCAACTCTACTGAAAAAGTCTTAATGATCTGAATAGGGATGAAAGCAATAAGGTTTCATAGAAACTACTCAAAAGCCCAACAAATTTAATAGAGAATAATATCCTTTCTGTTGGGTTTTTTTAAATGGAAAACATCCCGTGGAATTCCATAGTCTGGATAGAATTGTAATTCAATTCCACAGGATGGCTCAAAAATTCTGCAGAAAGATTATCACGCTAGTGTTGCTCCTTTTCGACTCAAATGGCTAGTCAAAGTCTGGGGCCCAACTGGGAGTAGAAATTGGTGGTAGTCATGTATTTCTTTTATGCAATTTTGTTTGTATGAAGTCCTGTGTCTCTGAATGGAGAAGGAAAAAAATAGCAGGAAACAATTTATTTTGCTTCCAGCACAAAGAATTCTCTTTTCAGCTTGCACTTCCGTCACAAAATCTTCTCCCCAGGTTTCTTCCAGGTCAGCCACATGCTTTAAGCTGCTTCTTCAGGCTCTCTCTCTCATACTCAGGCTATGTCTACACTAGCACTTTTGTTGGAAAGATTTTGTTGGTCAGGGGTGAGAAAAAATGCACCCCCGACTGACAAAAATTTCGCTGAAAAAGCGCTGTGCCGCTATAAGGTCTATAGCGTAGACATAGTCTTGGTCTGTTCTTATATGACCTCAGTTTCTGTGTGATCTCTTTTCCCACATCCACACATACCTATCCAGAACAATACTCAGCAAAAACTCCTGGGCAGATTCACACACCCCTTCTATCTTAGGTGAGGCCTATGCTTCTGGTTATGTTAATTGAAAGGTGAGTTCACACCTAACAAACTCAATCGGGCTGTTACATTAACCCATAACAAGTTTTCACCCAGCTCATAACATTATTACAATTCAATAGGAATTTTGCATGAGATAACAATTTTGCATACACCATAATTCATCTTTTGAGAAATATAGATGAGTCCAGTTCAAAATCCAAGGTTTAAACTATCAGAACTGTGATCAGTTTCAAATCTGGATACAAACTTTGTAGCACATATCCATATTTAGTTCCGAAACGTATTTGTGTCAGGAAGCTTTCAGGAAAATAGTGGTTATAATCTTGGGCTTTGTTCTGGCCATTTTTAACCACTCTACTGATATGATGTGACACATTAAGCCCTTATACGATCTTCCCTATGCAGGGGCTCTAGTGGATCCTGTACATGCAGGCTCATGGTATGCCAAAGGGCATGGCAGTAAACTCAGAAAGTCTCCTCATTAAGCCACATATGGGGAGGAGTCATTCCAGTGTTAGGCTCCAGACAGTCCACAAGCCAGAAGAAACGACAATTCAGTCGGTTCAATGTCTCTTCATGGCTTGGAACTCACTCCTATCTGAAGTGGTGAAAGTCTCCCCAGTGCTCAGCCTGCTCTTCGTCTAGTCTTGTTCCTAGTCCTGCTCCAGCCCTGTTCTGGCTTCAGCTTTGCTCTCAACGCTACTCTTGCCTTGTTCCAACCCTGCTCTTGACTCCTCATTCCAGCTCTGACCTTTGATTCCAATCCCTAACTCCACCATGATTACTGCAACCATTGAACCTGATCATCTTTGCTGCTTTCTGATAACACCAGGGGCTCTTGGACTCCTCAGTGATGCCAACGTCTAATAAGGCTGTACCTCCCACTCCATGGTTTTGTGGGTCAGTCAGGAATGTGATAAGTCACGTGTTCTGGCTTTACCCCTGCCGGTGTGGATTTGGTGTTCCATACAATATGATGTGTTCAGCCTGGCTGGGTGGAGAACACTGTACTGAAGCGAGTCAATAAGTTCCTGGGTTGCCAGTGTAAGCAAGGAGTAAGACTTTCTTCAAACGGCACATTTTCAACATCTGCTGGGTCTTGTATGTGAGGGCCCAGATCCTCAGAGAGATCCCTCAGATCTATGAGCAAGCTTTCCTGAGCCCACCAGGGTATTAACATATTTACATGGAAGATCTGTTTTTTCTTTTTTTTCTCTGGACAGTGAATGTTATACTTAACTTTTCCAACTCACCAGAAACCTCATAAGATTCTTGCCATTTGGCTAGGAGCCCGCTCTCTGAGCTAGGGACAAGCAGCAGCCCACAGTCCCCTGGCTGAAAACCCCTCTCCCGAGCTCTTTTATTATAATGTTGAGCATGGGTTTGTTGGACCCGCAGGAGATTCTCCTTCTAAATTGTCCTACTCTAGATTGTAAATTATCACAAGATAGAATGCTGAGGTAAACAAGTCTGACTAAACTGCTGACAGGTAATCACAAGATACCAGTTGATTACACCTTTAGATATTTTAAATTCAGAATATCAGCAGATGTCCAACCACAACAATGCCATGATAACTAATTGGCATATATGCTAATGAACTTGAGCTACAGGCCTAGTAACCTATGGGAAAAGGGCATCCCAACATTAGTAGGGTGAGGAAATATAGATAAGGAAAAGGGGCTGAAATCCCTACCAAATATGCATTAGGCAGAGTGGGCATCAGTGTAAAACATTATAAAAGCTTTGTCCTGGTCTACGTGCCCTGGGAGATGCTAGGATGATAACCATTGAGAGAGTGAGGATGTTGAGGATGATGATGATGACTAACACTTTGGGTTTTTCCTCAAGGGATCGTGTGAGTATATGGATGCACATATGCTCATTTTATGTTATCTTTACCTTCTTTGCTGTGTTGAAGGGTTTATAATTTTGCTAATTGTGCTCAATAAAACATTACAAGGACAGAATGCCTTTCCTAAATGGAATTGTTTCTGTGCATAGCAGGGTCCTTGTAATAATTTTAATATTTCTGGGTCTGGTCATGCCAAACCACAGAATATTAACTGGGAATTCATACATAATCAATAGATCAGGCAACAACATGTGTAAACAAATCCCTTCCCTGTGTACCCAATACAGGTATGCATTCACCACACAATCCATATTTCCCTTTCCATCACATTTTTCTTATAATTTTGGTGTAACAAGACCCTTTGCAGGTAATGATCATGTCCACATTTATTTCCTTTTTTCTATACTTACAGAATTTGAATATATAAAACATATCTAGGTTTCTTAGGTTCTTCCTTTGGAATCTTCATTTAATGCAGGTAGGGATGAGATTTGGTCATAGTTTAGTCATACTATAATATTCACTGCTTAGACTTGAAGCAAATTTCCATCTCTGAGTTGGAAGGGGGCCACCCATTCTAGCACCACCAATTTAAACCAGTAAACAAGCCATTTTATTGGAAAACCCTTCTCCAGGATTCTACATATACAGAACTACACATCTTATAAAGAAAAAAATACAAAGGAACATAACAAAATAATAGACCCATTAAATCTACCCCAGATCACACATATAAAAACACATATGTATTGTGACAGACTCAGATCAGAAGGATAAGAGAGTAGTCGAAGGCAGGTCTATCAGCCTTAGAATGAGCAGGTCCCTGTTCCCTGGATAGCCAAACAAAGGCTACTCCAGGCCAATCAAGACACCTGATGCCACTTAACCAGTTAAGGTCATTAGGCTAATGCCGGCACCTGACCCCAATTAACTGGCAAAGGGTCAGTTAAGGCTGTTAGGCTAATGAAGACAGCTGGAACCAATCAACATCTCACTCATACTGCTTAACAGCTCTTCTTCCCAGTTCCCTGGGGAGAAGTCCAGGTAAAAGGAGCTGGAGGTGAGGAAGCATTGCTGTATTCTGAGGCCAGGGTGATGTTAGGAAAAAGGGGACCATGGGGAAAGTAGCCCAGGGAATCAAAGCGGCTGCAGTGGTGAAGGGAAATCCACCAACAGCTGTTACTATTAGGGTCCCGGGCTGGAACCCGGAGTAGAGGGTGGGCCTGGGTCCCCCCCCCTATGCTCTACAGATCCCCTTGAGAGGGGAAAGCAGGCCTCAGTCCAGTCAGGATGCTGAACTGTGCCTACTGAGCTCTATGGTGCGAGAGAGATTGTGCAGTATTTCCCCTTCCCAACCCCCATACTGGCCTGTGATGACAGTAACTCAATAGGCTGTGACTCTTGCAGCTACACTGTGAAAGGAAGGTCACATTGGGTCCTTAGTGAGTTTCTGAAGCCACTGAATCTGCCCGGAAGTGCAGGACCCACCAATACAGGCTCGGAACTTTGTCACAGTATATGTTACATGTATGTTGATTTACAAATAACTGTATTCACAAACATGAATCTGGTCCATTCTCTACACTCAAGAAATTTTGAAACACTGAAACAGCATTTTATCATACTACATTAACAATGTTCCATTGCATATTAGTAGAAATTGTCATATTTCCTAGGGTCCAGCACAATCATGGATCTCCATTAACATAACTGTTGTGGTGTTTGTTTGTTTTATTTTATTTTAATTGTGCTGATTTAACTATTAACCTACACAATATTACTCTTTCCACCAGTCAGAATATGGCTCCATCAGAATAACCATCTGGCCTGAAATGCTTTCCTTTCCTGTTCTAAATCTGTTCCATATTCCACCCAGAAGAGTTTCCGAACACAAAAGGGCTATTCAGGCCTAGCCATTTATCTGACGGAACAGACTTCTATCCAACTGCAGATAGACTCGCAGCTGTGATGGTATTCTGCAGAGAGCAATTTCCTAACCACCAGAGAAACTGTTTATTAAAAAGGAAAGCTTATCCTCTGATTCAGAAGGGATGTTATAATATAAGGCGGAGAGTACAGTACGTATGATTTCTCTAGCTATTTGTGAATCACTGCCAGCTAACTGTCCCGAAGAACATTTTAAAACAACCATCAGTCAGATTATATGAAACAGTGTAATCCTACTGCTATTGTATATAATATTCACAGCACAACATTTGGGGGGTTGATGATGGGGGACAGAGCCTTTCACCTGAATGCATCCGATGAAGTAAGCTGTAGCTCATGAAAGCTTATGCTTAAATAAATGTGTTAGTCTCTAAGGTGCCACAAGTACTCCTGTTCTTTTCACCTCTAAGTCACTGCTTTGAGACAGAGAATTTTTGTTGGCCCTATATGCTCCAGAAAATGAGGGTCCGAGAGATTACTCAGCCTTAGAATCAAGATTAGACTCCACATCTCCTGATTACTGATTCCACCCTTTTCTACTATTCCACAATTCTCCCTCCCACCCCCAATCAGGCAAGTCACAAGTTTCATTTCCCTGCCTGTGATGGAAAGCCAGCACAGATGAGAAAGCAGGGGGAGGAGTTTGGAGTGGGATGGAAAGAAAAAGACAGTGATTGTTAAAGGGCTAATACTAAAAAGTACTCTAATTTTATTAAAATTCTTCTTCGAAAGCATATATGGAGTCCCAAGTGAAAAAGCGAGAGGAGTATCTAAGTACCAGGCATACATAGCAGAGCTGGTTTCTCCTCTTGCCCTTATATTTTGAAAGGAGACTAAGCAGCCAGTTGGCACTCCTACCTAAGCAGGGTCATTTTACCAGTCTGGATTTTTTCTCCAAGCTAGAAGCCAAAAAGCACCATTTGGTGACAAACATCATTTTAGGGCACATCAGGGGGCATCTGAGAGCTATTTGATTTCCTCCCACAGCACAAGCTGGTGCTAGGAATGCAGCGTTGCAGCTTCCTGTTGATATTGTCACGACTCTGTTGGCACATTACTGACCGCTTCCCCTTCAATGAGCTGGAGGGCATAGTGTCCCTCAGTGCAACATCCAGCCAGTTCAGGGTTCCATAATCGTTAGGCTTGAGTACAAGAAAAGGAAGTAACATCCTGAGTTTAGAGGAAATCAAGCTCAGAAGCTGCCAGCAAATAGGAGCCACAGGCACATCTGAGAGCTTGCTCTGGAAGGAACGCTGGGTAGCAGATAGGCTGAGACCTTGGCAGCAAAACAACCTAAAGCTGGGAAGGTGTCGACATAGCTGAGTACAGCATACTGCCATGCATGCAGGGGGCATGGCATAGATGTGATTGCATGTGTTCAGCAGGCGAATGGAACCCCTCCACACCAATCAAGACTTTGTTACGTTTATACCCCTGAACTAGACTGCCTCTACTGGCTGAGTTTGGATATACTGGGTTGGTTTTTTACTATTTATAGCACATCCACCAATGTAATATACATTATCATGTGCCAGCAATGCCCCTCTGCTATGTACATCGGCCAAACTGGACAGTCCCTACGTAAAAGGATAAATGGACACAAATCAGATATTAGGAATGGCAATATACAAAAACCTGTAGGAGAACACTTCAACCTCTCTGGACACACAGATAGCAAATTTAAAGGTAGCCGTCCTGCAGCAAAAAAACTTCAGGACTAGACTTCAAAGAGAAACTGCTGAGCTTCAGTTCATTTGCAAATTTGACACAATCAGCTCAGGATTAAACAAAGACTGTGAATCGCTAGCCAACTACAAAAGCAGTTTCTCCTCCCTTGGTGTTCACACCTCAACTGCTAGAAGAGGGCCTCATCTTCCCTGATTGAACTAACCTCGTTATCCCTAGCCTGATTCTTGCTTGCATATTTATACTTGCCTCTGGAAATTTCCACTACCGACGAAGTGGGTATTCACCCACAGAAGCTTATGCTCCAATACATCTGTTAGTCTATAAGGTGCCACAGGACTCTGCCGCTTTTAGTATTTATAAATCATTTTGCCAAGGGAGTTTGGGCACTTCGGTTGCTGGTGGCCCTAGTAAAGTCATCATCTGTCATACTCAAAATGCCTGGGTATTTACAGGAACCCAGCAAATGATCAAGCCTGGAGAGCCGAGTGCATGGATCTCTGGAAGAAATTGTGTGTGTTAGTGGTATACAGGACATACTACAAAGCATGTAGAGGAAATTCATGCACAACAACATACACAGCAACAACCTGTGGTGGGGCTGGTTACAAGATGAATGGGAAATTCCCCAATAATTTGTTGTTTAGCTCTTTTTTGTATATATATATGTTCCTTCCCAAAGGAGGCCTAAAACATTGATCCTCCAATGAACTTTGCCAAGGTAGAACCTCATTCCTGCACAGAAGTGGGGCATTGCATGAGACCAGGGGTTTTCCCATTTGAAGCAGCTTGCAGGCTGAGGGCTTATCTACATGGCAAGTTACTGCACAGCAAGGTAGTATGCTGTAGATTCACACCCTGGCCCAGTAACTCACTGTGTAAACAAGCTCTGGGGGCCCAATGTCTTTTTGCTAGTAAGCTGCAGGGAGAGCACATGCATTTTGAGATTAATAGAAAAAAATACAAGTCTAGTTTAATTTTTTTAAACCATTTCTGATAACGTGAAAATAAAAGGTTCATTTTTTATTTTTATTTTTAGATTATACCATCTGTCAACATCCGGCCTATTTACCTGTTGCAACATATGCATTTTAGTCCAGTTTATTTGTTGTTTTCCCTAAGAGATGCGATTTATTTACAAACTGCTTTTTTGTAGCACTATAGATCTATTTCTATTTTCTAAGCCATGTCCATCCATATGGCAATTTTCCTGATACCATCTTGATGTTACAGGGACCAAGATACCTGTTCATGAATCAGAATGAGACTGTGTCACCACCATGGGTGCACATATGAGAGTCTTTGGTCTCCTGATTTCCTAAGGGAAATGTCAAGAATCCTTCAACTATCCAAAAATCAGAAATGACCAATCATTTCTGTCACTACAGCTGTGGAATGTGAGAGCAGACAAAGCCCCAGAACACATAGCAGAAGGTAGAGGAATGGGGAAGAGTGGGTTGTATTTCTTTTTAAAAACCACAGACCACATGCCTCTCACCATCGCAAGCAGATTGCTTTCATCGTCTCCCCTTCCCACGTCCTTCCTGTGTCAATTTAATGCCAGATAGTGAACCTCCAACTCTTCTTTGTAAACAGTTACTACAACACAAGTAGTTCTATGGATTTCAGTGGACTACTCATGCAATTAATTTCTCACCAACAGGAGTAAGAGGTTTGCAATCGGAGGCTTAGATTGTAAACACTGTCGATGCAAGGATTGGCATCTTCTGTATACCAAATCTGTACTCTATACTTTATATTCTCTTTCAGGGTATCCAGGCACAGTTTTGGGCCCTCAGTAAAAAAGAATGAAGTTTGGAACTGGATCTGAATGTTAATAGGGGATTACAGCAGAGCAAGTGCATCAGAGAATCAGAAGACAGTGGTTCAATGCATATTTATACTAGGGAATCTACTTTTATCACCCCATTACTTTCAGCTGACAGCCTCCTCCCTGAAACAGTCTCCAACTAGGATAATAGGTTGAATTTTTAACCCAGTTGTCCAAGAGTAGGAGTAAGGGGTAAGAAAGCTGACAAGTGTGAGAATGGCCGATGAGCCAATTTCAGAGGTGTGAAAGGGAGCAAGTCTATAAAGTGGAATAAGGTTGTATAAGTTACACATTCAGAAGGCTGAGGGTGCAGTAAGAAAAGCAGGCGGCAGAGTGTAACATAAACAAGCTCCTCCAATATGAGTAATACCATGATAGCTGCACAGCATTTCAGTGAAGCATACTGAGTGGCTTGCAGAAACTACAGGGGAATCAACTTTTCAATCCATTTCAAGGCAGGAGGAAATGATAATTGTGCCAAGACTTCATCTGCAACGTGAGTGTTTTATTAAATAAAGAGTGACTGAAGTTTTTTAAAAAATGCCTAAATAAATGCAGACGTATCTTTTTGCCCTGAAATAGTTTTGAAAGACTTCCTATCGCTGCCAATGGACCATCCTGAAGGACCTCTTCTGAAAGAGTGCTGTATTATTATTAGTTGTTGTTTGTGTTACCATAGTGCCTAGAAGCCCTAGTTATGACTCCCCACAATGCTAGATGCTGTACAAATGTAGAACAAAAAGATGGGCCTTGTCCTGAGGAGTTTACAATCTAACTATAAGACAAGAGACAACAGATGGGTATGGCATAAGGAAACCACAAGACAATATAGGTGATAGGGAGTGGTCTTAGCACACCAGCAGCTAACTACTGTCAAGTTTTGCATAAGTCTCATGGCCAAGAAGCGTTTTAAGGAGGGTAATGTGGTAGCTATGGGGATGTTTACATGGAGCTCCTCCCAAGCATGAGGGGCAGCATGGGAGAAATCAGGAAGGTGCTTGTTTGAAACTGTAACAAGTCGACGATGGAGCTGGGCCTTCTGGACCAATTGCTGGTCACTGGTGATAGACATGTCAGTTCAGCATGGAACAAGGCAGATAGCCTAGCAACTTCAGGCTTTAATCCTGCAACTGATACTGAGCAGATGGATTTCCATGCCTGCATATAGCCCAACAAGGGTTCGTGTGATTCCAACCGTCCACCAGCATTCTATCAATTGCAAGATCAGAGTCTTACACTTCAAATTAAAAGCTATTATTTTTAGGTAGAAGAACAAATGTTTTATACACTTATTTAAAAACCCAAGCATTTGCTAACAGTACAGCCCATTCAAAACTGGAAGTGTGCCATTTATAACTGCAACCCTCCCACAACCCTAGGAATGATTTCAATAATACAGCTTTAGGCAAGGCCAGGTTTTTTCTCACTCCAAACAGATGAACATTTGGAAAATAAATAGAACTCACCAAACTGACAATGTGATTTATAAATTTAGGGGACAGGGGAAAAGCATTCAGAAAAACAATATAAAGATTTTTCCAGTGGGTACACAGTTCAAATAGTGTCTGTGCCATATGGAACATTGATGATTTATAACTGGGGAAACTTGGAGCCTGCTAAATGTGTAACTCTAGTCCCAGAATATTTATTAAAAAGAAGAATAGTTCCCCCGTGGAACAGCATTTGCTATGCTAATTTTTCCTAGTTAAAAATAAAAAAATGCATACTTTAAAGGGCCAACTTTTCCCCCTTTGCTTTAACAGGGAGCCAAAGCAGAGCAAAAAGAAAAGGAGTCCTTGTGGCACCTTAGAGACTAACCAATTTATTTGAGCATGAGCTTTCGTGAGCTACAGCTCACTTCATCTTGAAGTGAGCTGTAGCTCACGAAAGCTCATGCTCAAATAAATTGGTTAGTCTCTAAGGTGCCACAAGGACTCCTTTTCTTTTTGCGAATACAGACTAACACGGCTGTTACTCTGAAACCTGTCATAAAGCAGAGCAGTTTATCCTTATTTATTTATTTTACTTGCAGGTCAGCCAGTGCAGATTTCAAGCAGCATTAGAAGAGAATCTAAGGTCATGGGCTGCCAGTGGCTACTGTGCCATGAAGTTGATGCTCTCAGTCAGCTGGGCAAAGTGAAATGACTTACTGATGTATGAAAACTGCTGTAGCATGAGCTGAGGAACTGCTCTTGTAGCAGCATCAGAGGATGTTGTGTGTGTGTAGCGACGCAGCACACACACAAAATACAACTCGAAAGATGGGGATGGGGTGAAAAAGTACTGGAAAACCCCAAAAGACAGATATATTCTCTAAAATGGACACAATATCTACCAATTTCCAAGGGGTGATGTGTGGTTCAGTTAGTGAATGTAACAAGCTTAAAGATCCAAAGGTGACACAGAAGTGAAAATTACTCTAGAGAGACAGACAGACATAAATCAAAGATGCTCTGAGCATTCACTCCAATTCCCTCAGCACCCGAGGGGAGGAAAAAATGGGAGAAAGGTTCTTGTTTGAGGTCCTGCATGTCCCAGATAGAGTTTGTAGGACTCGGGGGGCAGGTAAGTTAAGTAATGGTAAGTTCTATATTGGAACTGAGAATATCGTGCCTCCAGCCTCTTCCTATTTATACTAATGGATATGACTTGATCTCAACCAAGGGCAATATCATACAAGGAGAGAGTTGCTCTCTGATGTATCCAGGAGTCAGACAACATAGACTGAGACTGTTTATCATAACAATGGATTGGTGGTTGCTACTAATAGCCTTGCCATTTTCAGATTTCACCCAAAATGAAGTCCTGAACACCCTGTACATCACACACTTTCCATTATTTTACTGAAATAGTGTATTCACTGCAGCAGTGCAAAGAGGCTGGTGACAAGAACTGTATTAGAATATAAGAATGGCCATACTGGGTCAGACCAAAGGTCCATCCAGCCCAGTATCCTGTCTGCCGACAGTGGCCAATGCCAGGTGCTCCAGAGGGAGTGAACCGAACAGGTAATGATCAAGTGATCTCTCTCCTGCCATCCATCTCCACCCTCTGACAAACAGAGACTAGGGACACCATTCCTTACCCATCCTGGCTAATAGCCATTAATGGACTTAACCTCCATGAATTTATCTAATTCTCTTTTAAACCCTGTTATAGTCCTAGCCTTCACAACCTCCTCAGGCAAGGAGTTCCACAGGTTGACTATGCACTGTGTGAAGAACAGACTTTTATTTGTTTTAAACCTGTTGCCCATTAATTTCATTTGGTGGCCCCTAGTTCTGATATTATGGGAACAAGTAAATAACTTTTCCTTATTCACTTTCTCCACACCACTCATGATTTTATATACCTCTATCATAACCCCCCTTAGTCTCCTCTTTTCCAAGCTGAAAAGTCCTAGCCTCTTTAATCTCTCCTCATATGGGACCCATTCCAAACCCCTAATAATTTTCGTTGCCCTTCTCTGAACCTTTTCTAATACCAGTATATCTTTTTTGAGATGAGGAGACCACATCTGTATGCAGTATTCAAGACGTGGGTGTACCATGGATTTATATAAGGGCAATAAAATATTCTCCGTCTTATTCCCTATCCCTTTTTTAATGATTCCTAACATTGCTTTTTTGACTGCTGCTGCACACTGCGTGGATGTCTTCAGAGAACTATCCACAATGACTCCAAGATCTTTCTCCTGATTCGTTGTAGCTAAATTAGCCCCAATCATGTTGTATGTATAATTGGGATTATTTTTTCCAATGTGCATTACTTTACGTTTATCCACATTAAATTTCATTTGCCATTTTGTTGCCCAATCACTTAGTTTTGTATTACAATTTTGGGTAGTGACATTATTGTTACTATACTAATGATCTTTTGCTGTTATGTTCAATGATAATTATATGACAAAACTTCCCTTAAATGGTTGTTCAAAGATGGAATTAAAAGAGATGGGGCCCAAACAGCAATACTTATATTCAAATCGAATATTACTCACTCAGGGTTTTGGAGTGTACAGATCCAGAGTTTTGATTCACACCTATTAAAAAAAATGTATCTTTTAAGAAGGATTCTTGTATTTCAGCAGTATCTTACAGTCCACACAGTGTAGTTATTGTCGCTTTAGGCCATCCTCCTGGAAACACTTAATTGTAATGGGCTATTCATCTGCATAAGAATTTGCGGAATCAAAGCCTAAGAGACAATTAACAATGGGGTGAACCGGGAAGAGCTGACACAAACCTTCACCTTGGGCCACGTCTACACTGGCAGTTATGCCAGCAAAACTTTTGTCACTCAGGAGTGTGAAAAAACACACCGCGGAGCAACATAAGTTTTCCCAGCATACAGATGCTCTAGTACTGCCACTCCTTGAACTGGTTTTATTATGTTGATGGGAGAGCTCTCTCCTGTTGGCATAACACAGCTACATAAGCATTCTTACAGAGGCACAGCTGTATCAGTACAGCTGTGCCGCTCTAAACTTGTAAGTGTAGATGTGGCCTGGATTTCAAATGTAGTGAGGTTTTTTGAGATTTAAAGAGTCTGGCAAACTCTTTTTAAAAAATGTGTTTTGATTGTTTGTTGTATTTCTGGTTCCAGCTGAGAACAAAAGAAGAGCTGAAAAACAAGGAGAAAGAGTTCCTAATTATTTCTGCCATGACCAAAAGCAGGAAATACCAATAATCTTAGTTTTCCAACCAACTTCAAACTCCTCAGAGGTTCAGATTGTTTGGACAATGTTCAGGTAAACATTCAGGGCCATGTACTTTGCTGAAATAACTGCACTACACCAGTAGCAAATTTGGCCCTCAGCCTTTTGCTTATTTATCTGAAACAAGCCTTTAGTTGAATTTGACGGTAATGATCATGGTATAAAGCCCCAAAAGAGACAGGTTCATCCAAGGCTTGCAATAACTTTCATAAAACACCATCTTGTGCACAATACATCTTCTGTAATTCAACTCTCAATTTTCTCCACTTTTCTTTTGTTATCAAAAAGTTGAGAGGGGAAAAAAGAGGTCTCTAAATCATATCTTTAAAATATTAATATTCAGTCTTACATTTTAACTAAATGGTTCAGTTGACTTCTGTTCTGGAATGATTGATGTATGGCATTTCATGTGCTGTTGAATGCCACCTGTTCTATAATCATTTAATTGCCATGTTGTACCAGCTCATAATAGATTCATCTCGGAGTAAAATGACAGAATTTTTAAAGGCCTGTTTGATACCTGTATGTGATCTGCTGATGTATTCTGATCTTCACTGTCATATTATAAATCCAGAGGCTCTGTTTATGGGGTCTGTAATGTGTCTCTATTTACTATGTCAGGCGCTAAACAGGAAGCAGCCAGGTGCTGAACAATTCTAGGACTGCAGGTGTTTTTTTTTTTTAACTACTATTACTATTAAATTGTACTCTTACCCACACAAAAAACCTGTTTTTAGGAAATGTTGACTGTAAGAATGCAGCACAGCTGAGGGGATTTTTTCATATAATTCACTCTCCAGTACAAACTCATTTCTTAGATCACACCACACAGCTGTGAAGCAAGTGTGTATGCTTATGGCTATGGTTATGATCAATTCTTTGAAGAAAATCCCTTCTGTAGAAACATCAGTCAAGAACCATATAACACAAAATGTACATTCAACCCCATTCGTCTCAGAGCTTGCTTATTTAGTGCTAGATGGTTTCAAGTTTATCTATAAAACCTTTCATAAACAAGTTTATTTAAAAAGTAGTTTTATTGTCATTCTAAAGACTGGAGCACATAAAGTAAATATCTATCAGGAAGTACAGTGTGACTATCATAATTTGTGGAAAACTATATATGATATACTTTTTTTTAAAGGAAGATTCTGCTATTTTTCTTTGGAAAGGTGACAACTATTTTTTTTTAAAAGTCTTAGGCTTAACACAAGTTCCAGTTTATTCATGCTCTCAGATATTCAGGGAATGAAAAGCGTAAACAGTACTTAAGTAACACAGAAAAGAAAGTACATCAAAAACACATTCAAATTACTTCAAAGCTTGTGATTGTGGTAAATTGCTTTAAATAGAACTCCCCTCATGGTTACCAAATTTATTTTCTTAATCCATGTGTAAAACATTTATTGAAGTAATATTTTTAAACAAAGCATATTTTCTGCCTGATGAACACACAAACACAGCAATGATATGGTACATTTGCTGTTCAACATGCACATGGTTTAATTCAAAAAGAGCACATCTATTATATATGTCAATAGGGACAGTACATTTTTAATGATTCCGAGTAGACAATTTTATTTTCAAACAATTATGTAGATTAGATTCTGAACAGGATTCATTTTTATGTGTGAAATATTTCCACCCTCATCCTTGTTAAAATCTGATGACAGTCTGGTAATAGTTCAGTAAAGCTCAGAGCTGATTGTTTTTTAAAATAAACAAATTTAGCAATGTACTGCTCCATTTTTATAGCAGTAGATTGAGGATTCAGCCACATATCTCCTGTTCATGTCAATGGGAATCATGGACCTAAGCCCCTGCTCCCACGGCTTTGAAAACATAGGGGTAAGCATGTTTAATATCAACATCTGAAGCTTATTAAAGACTAAGCGGCCGCAGATTAATTTACCAAAACGTTTACATAAATGGATCTTCGTATTCATAAGATGTTCTTAACCATCTAAGTTAATAAGCGAGACTGGAACAGTGAAAGCCCCAAATTCTCCATTTATATTGAAAAGGAAAAGTTTCTAGGAAATTGAAATTAAAATCCTCAGCTCAGCTGCTTATTTTCTAGCTATGCATACAGTACCTGGAACTTTTGAGTTGTCTTTTACTCCATAGTGTAGATTCATAGCACTGGCCATCAGTTCATCTCTTAACCTAAAATAATACATACTACTACTTTTATGTTTTCATGTTAAAAATAGCCTCTTTACACAAGTGCTGTCATTTTAGAACAGGTTTTTATTTTCAAATCTAAATGTTTGGCCGCAACGTACATATAGCACATTCCTAAATATACGTAAGAGCTAATGTTTAAACAAAAAGCAGTTGAGGAGTAGGATGGAATAGCATGTTTGTTCACTAACTTTTTGCTTCTGGGGACCATAGCTCAAATCCTATCTTGGGTCATAACAGAAAATGTGTTTGCCGGTCTCATTTTAGCCTCCATTATTAAAATCACAGAACTTCCACACTGTCTCTGGGCATGAGAAGTCCAAGACTACAGTAGCAGTGGTGTTCCACCCCAAGTTTGAAGTATGTACATTGAAAAGAACAGCATCCCCTATCTATTCCCCCCATGCTCAGTACCAACCAGTGTTAGTAATTCTTTCAGGAATTTTAAATGCACTCACAATGTTTAGGATAATAGATTTTTTTTTAACAACTGAAACATGGTGTTGACCTGATGTGCACTGCTCAAATACCTGAGAACTCAGTTGCAAAGGGTCTTTTTTAATGTTAACTTCCAGTTAGCATTTATGAGGATTTTAGACCTTGCAGCTGGTCATATGGTAAATGTCTTCAAACCTTGTGGAAGGGTACAAAGTGAAATTGAAGATGTTTTGTAATTGGCAGGTTTTCCCTTTGGGGACAGGTTAGGAAGCATGAAGCTGAGTCCATTTAAATATTTCCTACCATTTAGACTTTCTTTTGACATCATTCATGTTATAGTCAAGATGAAGAAAATGAAACATATTCAAGGTATTCTCAATTTAGTTGCATGTAAAAAAACCCCTATGATATGACATGCAAGAATATTTATAAACAAATAACATCAGAATCACTTTCATCATTTGCCCCCTCGACCTCTCTGGCTAATTATTATGGCTAATTGCAAGTGTATTTATGGAACTTTTCTTTACCTTCTGAAGTGTACATTTTTGTGACGTCAAGAGGCAGGATGGGACTTGTAAGACCAATGGTCTGATCTAGTCCAGAAAATCGTCTGTCTTTTCGTTCTGTGAGTGCACCTTTCATCAAGAAGAGGAGGATGAACTTATTTGTCAGCAATTCAACTGAAATAGAGCAAAAATGACTGGGATTAGAAAAGAAAGGGAAAAGCTTTATAAATTTATACACAGCCCAAATTCCTCCCCTAAATCATGATAAATGATTTATTTTTCCTTCTCCCCTTTGGTCCATGTGCTAATATTCATGGGTCCAATCCTGCAAGTACAGTCTCCGTGAGACTTTTGCTTAAGTGAGTGGGCCCAAAATTGGAAAGTAGAGTTTTTGATTATTAAGGATAGGACTAGGAATCAGTAGGAATCCCCAGTATAGCATTTTAGGTACATTGCATGCAGTGTAGGTGAAAGTCAAAAGTTACCACTTTAAAGAAAACAAAAATAACCAAGTAACAGAATAAAAACTATCAGGTACTACTTCCTTTCCACCTCACAGGAGACTTGTAACAGAAAAAATACAGGACCTACCCTCACTTTTCATAGTTCAGCAGAAACCCACAGGGCAGAAACATTGGATCTGCTTCATGGCTTTGGAAAGATTTTGTTGTTAAAGATTTGGATGGCAAAAATGCTCTTTGTCCATTCTGCTTTACTAAGAACTATGGATTCTGGTAACATTGTTTTCTTTGCCACTGCAGATAACTCTAAGCTGACATGCCCTTTCAGCCATAACTGTATATGTTATCTGTCATTATTTTTAAGCATTACAGCTCAGTCAACCATTGGCAATTGCCTCCTGTTCCCTCAAGGCATGCTGTATTAACAGTTCAGTGAGCTTGCCAAATGTTTTACTTATTTTAAAAGGAAAAACAAGTCAAAACACTGAGTATTTAATACAATTTTCAGCTAATAAAAACAGAAGTGTTCTAGTGGAAGAGGTAGATCCACCACAAAAAATAATTACTGTGAGTGCAATCTTTCCTACACAATGTCTAGCAACAGGTAGTTGTAAACATTTTTTTTTATTCCTACTTCAGGAATGAGGGCCGATGAGGACAGAAGACTAGTAAATCTCATGATCTTTTACCATTTAATTTCAATCTGTTCGATTGCACCCACTGAGTCATGAAAATGTCTGGTGAGAAAATACATGATTATGTGTGACTGAGATAAGATGATGAGATACACAATAGAAAGTGTTACTATTTACAATGATTTCACCAGATTTCTGAAGAGTCTTACTTAGATTAGAGCTGGCCAGATGTAGGATTTCTGGTTCCTGAGAAATATCACATTTTGAAAATTTAGTTTTGTTCCAAACAAAAATTAATCCATATTTTTTTCAAATTTCCCATGAATCAGAAACTCTGAAAAATATTCATTCCAAAATACATAGAATCAAAAGAAGTGTAGGACTGGAAGAGACCTCAAGAGGTCATCTAATTCAGTCCCCTACGCTCAGGCAGGACTACATAATAACTAGATGATTCCTGACAGGTGTTTGTCTAACCTGTTCTTAAAAACTTCCAATGACAGAGATTCCACAACCTCACTAGGCAATTAATTCCAGTGCTTAACTATCTTGACAGTTAGGAAGTTTATCCTAATGTCCAACCTAAACCTCCTTTGCTGCAATTTAAGCCCATTGTCTCTTGGCCTATTGTCAGAGGTTAATAAGAACTTTTTTTCCACACTCTTCCTTATAACAACCTTTTATGTACTTGAAGTCTAACCACATGTATGCAAATACCCTTATCAACCAAATTTGTAACCTCATCAAAGATTGAAACCAGGTTTGTTTTAAATGACTTGTTTTCCATAAAGCTGTGTTGATTGGCATTAATTATATTCCTATCCTTTAATTCTTTATCAGTTGAATCTCATCTCAGCTTTTCCATTATTTTGCTTAGAATTGATGTCAGGCAAACTGGTCTATAGCTACCCAGGGCATTCCTGCTTGTCCTTTTTTGAATATTGGCACAACATTGGCACTTTTCCAGTCTTCTGGCATTTCCCTCGGTATTCCAAGGTAAAAAATTATCAGCTGGCCAGATTGCTCCTCAGCCAACTCCTTCCAGATTCTTGGGTGAAAGTTGTCCAGGCCTGCTGGTATACAAATATTTATCACTAGTAGATATTATTTACTAACTAGTTACTAATGTATCAGAGGGTTAGCCATGTTAGTCTGGATCTGTAAAAGCGGCAAAGAGTCCTGTGGCACCTTATACACTAACAGATGTATTGGAGCATAAGCTTCCATGGCTGAATACCCACTTCGTTGGATGCATGTAGTGGAAATTTCCAGAGGCAGGTATAAATATGCAAGGAGGAATTAGGCTAGGGATAACGAGGTTAGTTCAATCAGGGAGGATGAGGCCCTCTTCTAGCAGTTGAGGTATGAACACCAAGGGAGGAGAAACTGCTTTTGCTTCTCTTCTTGTTGTCACTCACATAGGTTCAGTTTATTTGCAACCCACCTAGTTTGAGTTTGAACTGCATTTGCCTCTAACACCATTGTTACTTTAATACCCTCCTGATTGTTCCAGGGGCTCTCCAACTGAGACAATTAGCCCCTCTCCCCCACCTGTGAGATGCAAGTCATTCTATTCATACAGACCCCTCTCCCACTGGAATGTGGCAGAATGTTCCACAAAACCAAGACTGTCAACTTCACACCAGTTGCACAGCCATGAGTTCACCTCTAGTATTTTCTCCCTTCTCTCGCTCATAAGCCCAGAAGGATCTCCAAGAATATCAGTTGGGCTTTCTTCTTCAACTCCCTTCCAAAATCCATAAATTCTTTTATAATCTGTATAATCTGATGCTGTGTCATGTGTATCATCCCTAGTGGAGACCTGCCAGACATAATCCTGTCCAATCTTACAGTTACATCTTGTATTTTTGCTCCAGGGAGACGGCACACTGTCCTTTTGTCTTTCTTTCCCTTGCTGAATTCTCTACTCTCAGTCCTAAAGGTTGAATAACTGGATGCTACACTACAAGCTGTCCTGCATTGCCCTTTAGACCACATGGCATCCAAAGACAAAGATATTGTCCTAGCAACAGTTTTGTCTGTTTAGCACTGCAGAAGCAACATGCTTGCTCATGACATAGGGTCCAACTTTAGGCTAAGGTCAGACAGGGACAAGATAGCCATTTCTACACTGAAGCTGGAGATGAGCCTCCCAGCCCAGGCAGACAGACTTGAGTTAGCTGGGCTCAAACTAGCATGCTAAAAATAATTGCAGCTTGAGGGACAGCTTGGGTTCTCAAACCCACCAGATCCCCTGTGCCTAAGCCCAGGTGGCTATCCCAAGACTCTATAAGAGTCAGAATGTCCACATTGCTATTTTATCATGCTAGCTCAAGCCCCACAAGTGCAAGTCTGTCTACTCGGGCTGGGAGGCTCATCTCCAGCTTCAGGGTAGACATACCTGAAAATGCCCACTAGTTCCAGAGATGCTGCTGAGCCTGACCATATCTGGACACCAGGATTCATAGGTCACAAGTTATCAGAGTCCATTTGCTATAAAAGCCAATCACAAAGACACAAGTGAGACAAACTTGATTCCCTGTGAGAAGTTATAGGGGACGTGGGGAGGGGGTGGGCAACAAATAACTTAAAGAACTGTAGTGAGAAACCAGAAAAGGAGAAAAAGGACAAGAAGAGCAAAACTTAAATGCTTTTGGTCAGGGATCTGCCTCAGAATGAGGCATGTGGCACTGAAGGTCTGTAATGCAAAGAATCATAGAAGCACCCAATACACGAGGAATATAATTAAACTCTGTATTCTACTTCTTATACTTCATCTCCAGGCCAACCCCTATTCCACCACTGGGTAAACTTGTAATGACACTGTGTAAGTCACTGGAGAGAGCAGGAATGTCATTCAGTTGGTAGGTCAGCCTCAGGGCAACCCACTGCCCCTGGAGTCAGACCCAAACATATCCATTTGGAAACAAGAGAGGGAAAACATTAGTCAGACAGAAAAGCAGGGCTCAGTGCTGCAGTTGTATAAAGACATACTTCCATTAAAGTCAAGATACTTTAGAATGAGATTAGGTTGAGGCGAACAACAGATCAAACAAACAACAAGGAACTACTAGCCAGTGTTGTCACCCAGGTGGTTTGGGCCCTATCCTAGTCTATGCTGCCACCTAAGGCCCTGGTGAAGTAGGAGGCAAGCAGAGTGAGACACTCCTCTTGCATCCACCAGCACTTCCTCCAGTATCTTGGATAGCATTAGGGGTATGATACCATGAGGACACAAGAGCATCTCCTTTGTCCAAATAGAACCATGTCTTGGACCAAACTATTATGCCTATGGTATCAGTCTTGAAGAAGGGCAATCCTCCTGTCACTCTTGTATAATAGACCTATCTAGGGAAGGGGGCAAACCAAGACTATGGACATGACATGGAGCTCTCTGGTGACTTTATTAGGATGATGTTAGGAGATGCAGCAAACCAAAGGCATCCCAGGCCACAGAAAAGCAAAGTGATGAGGTTTATTTCCAAGAATATTTTTGGTTTATTCATCCAGCTCTAACTTTACTGCTCCAATAAATTAGAAGACATTAAAAATGCTGCTTTCTTTTTATTTGTCTCAAGAGTGCTTGTAATGCCATTTGTGTTGCTTAGGTGTTTGCGTAATACATGTTTTGCAATAACTGCTTTCTCTTGCTAAAATATAAATGACGTTATTTGGGTAGTTGTTAGTGGTTTTGCTTTTATAATTTCTTTGGGGAACAAATTGCAACTTTTTACAGTATTTTTTTTCTCCTTTACAGTAAAATTCCTGAGGACTACTGTAAATTGGAGAGAGTCCAGTGGAGGGCAACAAAAATGATCAGGGGGCTGAGGAACATGACTTACGAGAAGAGGCTCAGGGAACTGGTCTTGTTTAGTCTGCAGAAGAGAAGAGTGAGGGGGGATTTGATAGCAGCCTTCAACTACCTGAAGCGGGGTTCCAAAGAGGATGGAGCTAGGCTGTTCTCAGTGGTGGCAGATGACAGAACAAGGAGCAATGGTCTCAAGTTGCAGAGGGGGAGGTCTAGGTTGGATACTAGGAAACACTATTTCACTAGAAGGGTGGTGAAGCACTGGAATGGGTTACCTAAAGAAGTGGTGGAATCCCCATCCTTAGAGGTTTTTAAGGCCCGGCTTGACAAAGCCCTGTCTGGGATGATTTAGTTGGGGTTGGTCCTGCTTTGAGCAGGGGGTTGGACTAGATGACCTTCTGAGGTTTCTTCCAACCCTAATCTTCTATGATTCTATATTTGCAGATATTCTTCTGTTCTTCTGCAGTTCACCTGTTTTAAATGTAAATAAAAGTAAAGATGTTAGTAACTACGTCCAGTATAACTTAGGGTTTTATACTGTGGCTCATGGTATCATCTTAGTATCAGAGCACTTTCTGAGTAACAAACTTTCAATAACAAGGTCCCTAATGGACTGCATGGGAGTTTGTTTCTTCTCCCTTTTGGGTTACGGAAAGTGTGTTTGGGATAGCACTATTTTTTATTTTAATTTTTTGGATGTAGGTTGATTTGTTTGTTTGGGAAATTTCTTTAATTTACTTATTTACATTTATTGGGTTGGGGCGATTGGAAGGGGGCAGGATAGGGATGGTCATTGCTATGTGTCACCCTTGTTATAGCGGAAAGACTTTCTCAAAAGAGGCTTTGCAGTATTTCCTAAATATGTTCAGACTGTGGATTCATCTGATCTCCTCTGGAAGATTGTTCCATAGCTAGATCTCTTCAGAAGAAAATGCTTTGTTCCCAGCTCTCAGGTGCTTCATCCTGGGCATTGTCCCAGAGGGGCACAGATCTCTCTGTGGTATCTAAATGAAAATCTGGTGTTTACTATATCGGGGCCTTGATACATTAATAAGTTTCAAGGCCTTGATCGAAAGACTGGAGCACAGGCCTGGTGTGTTCACAAAAACCTGGACTGGGGAGAAGGTTGGTGCCCATGTTTTGTACCATTTGAAGCCCTTATATTGTTTTTACTTTCAGTTTCAGTGAGCACTGAAGGGAAAAAAAAAATTTAATCAGGTCAGTATTTTGTTATAATCAATTAATATGGAATCTCTTAGCACAGCAGGAAGGGCCACTAACCAGTGAAGCCCAAGAAGTAAGAAAAGGCCACTAAAGACTCAAAATGATCAGTGTTCTTGGTTGCAGGAAAGAAAGTACAATCATTTTTATTATGCACATTGTGCAAGTAACACAAAAAATAAAACGCCTTATTTTGTGTTCTACACAAACACAAATCAAAGGAAAAATAAAACGAAACTAGGCCAAATGTGATGGAGACATTCTTCCACAGACAGTTGAAACTGATTGTGTCTTCTAATGTCCAACATGGACAGTTGCCTTCAAACCTGTAGCCCAACTCATCCTCCCTGTCAGGAAAAATGGAATTATCTGAAAGCAGAAAACGTTTGGTGGAAAGAAGAACCATAACAAAGGTAAGTGGTAACACAACGTGTTAAACACAATCCAGGACAGTCTTTGAAACTGCCATTTCTAAGTTGCAGTTGAAAAAGTATGCCAGGCAACATAAGAAGCTGTTCCTAATACTCCCTGACAGTGCCATATTGCATAGAATAGGGGCTTTCAAACTGGGGGTTGTGACACCTCAAGGGGTCCTGAGGTTATTACATGAGGGGTCATGAACCATCAGCCTCCATTCGCAAACCCCGCTTCTCCATCAGCATTTATAATAGAGTTAAATATAAAAAATGTGTTTTTCATTTATAAGGGGGGTCGCTCTCATGCAACATAGAAAAGTAGTACAAAGATCTCCTTTCATATTCAAAATCTTAGGCTTGGACTGCCTCCTTAGTTCTCATAGGAGTCAAATACACAGTATTTCACCCCAGAAGAGACACGAAAGTAGTCATGGGCAGTAGGTAAAACCCAGCTGCAGAGACAGGAGCCAACAGTTTAGGTCAGGGGAATTTGGAAGCTCTGTCTAAGTTCTTATGTACTCTATTTTCATATGCAATTACTTCCTCAAAGCTGTACTTAGAGGAGTAACTAGCTTCCCCTCATCTTCTCAAATCCTTAGCATGATTGCTCCATAAAAGAAATTAAATCAAAATTGGAGTTACTCAAATGAGTGAAAATGATTAAAAACTCAAAACTCTTCTCTATTTGACTGAGTCTTATACAATAAATAAAGTTTTACTTACTTGGTTTCACTGGATGCTCTTGATTGTTTTCTCTTCAAGGAACATAATGGAAGGTCATACATTTGGTTTCTTATTACATCTTCCAAAACAGATAGCTTAATACCTAAATCCCATTTCAATTACCTTCAACTGAAATAGGGTATTTAAAACATTCTCTGTATTCGACTCTGAAATGTGATTCACCCACAGCTGTTGATCTCTACAAGACTTAGGAGGACAAACATTACTTAATTTCTATATAAAGAATTAAAAGACACAAAGGGTTTTAGATTGAAGGGCCTTGAAAACATTATGAGGGAAACTCTTGTCTGTAGGATTAGAAAATTTGAACTCTGACAAAATAAGGAATGGAATGCACAGACCTGCTGCATACTGTTTTCATTTTCGATATTACACACAAAAAAGTACATTAAAAGAAAGTTGAGAACATTCTGAGTACATTATTAACTTCAAAATCAAGGTTGGGATGACAACAGTGGAGTGGACAAATCAGAAGAGTGAATGACTTGTAGAACTGTGTCTAGTATCAGGGCTCAGAATTGGTGGAACACTATTCCCACACAAAGTAACTTGGAATTCCCCAGCTGGAGTCACAGGGAACCAGACTGATCACTTATATATTGGAAGGAAACTAAGAGTACGTCTACATGACAAAATTATGTCATCCTAAGTTATGTTGACATACAGCCATTGCAGTAATTAAATTGCTTTTGCAATGTCCACACAATGCTCCTTGTGTCAGTGGTGCACGTCCTCACCAGGACCTCTTGCACCAATTTAACTGTCAGTATGGGGCATTGTGGGAAGGCTTCTGAAAGCCAGCAACAGTCAATGTATGCAATGTAGTGTCTACACAGACACTCCCGTGACTAGTCACTATGCCTCTCATGGAGGTGGAGTTATTAAGTCAACAAAGCTGGCAAATTACAATGGTGGTAGTGACATTTTAGTGTAGATGCTTATAAAGTTAGTCAATGTAAGCTGCCTTGCATCTACCTAACTCTGTAATGTAGACCAGGTCTCAGATCAACTCTTTAGATGTAAGAGCATACAGAGGGATCAACATTGGAAGCGACCACTATTTATGTGTGGCAAGACTGAACATCAAACTTAAAAAAAAAACCCAAATCCTAAAGAGCACCAAGAAACATGACAGCAAAAGGCTAACAGACAAGACATTACAGCAACAATTTTAAATTGAACTGAAGAACAGATTCTGGAAGTTACAAGACTTAGATCCACCACAAGAAGTCAGCATTGACTTGTCACAGTCCCTTCTATGTGACAGTGTTATAGATGCTACAATAACTGTAGTTAGTTTCCAGACAAGCAAACCTAAAGTCGGTATAAGAGAAGATATGTGGAACTATGTGAAAGAAAGGAAACAAACCAAAGCAAACATCAATTCCTCCAGAAAAAGCAGCAGCAAAAAAAATCTATATTACAGAAAGGATAAAGCAGTAAAAATCAGCACGAGAAAAGATAATGGGAAATATATGGATATCATCATCAAAGAAGCTAAAGACCCTGCTGAAAGAGGTGATAGCAAAACACTTTATCAACACAACATGGTTCTACCTGGCAAGTTTACACCAGCCGGAGGGCCAATTAAGGACATACAAGGAGCAACCTTAACAACAGAAAAAGAACAAGGCCACCAATGGGCAGAGCATTTCCAAGCGGTGAAACACACACCAAACAACAAAAGTAACTACTGATTTTGACAAATACATTAAACACTGTTGCAGTTCAAATACAAGACAGCACAAAGCTTTAAGCAAGCAAGCAGGCTGGTCTGCCAACGGGCTCGTCCTGTCAGCTTTCCACCCTCTCCTTTATTCTTTCTCTCCCCCCGCGCATTACATTCCCCAACAGATAAAAGGAATACACTGGCTTTGTTTAACATTCTTATTTACCAATTTCTATCTACCGCATTCCTTGCTCTCGGGCCTTGAGCCCAGTCCTGGGAGGCTTCCCACGGTTCATGTCATCTGGGCGAGATTCCAAGGTTCATGCCCTTGAGAGGAGCCGTGTGTGCACTGCTCCTACACAACACTCCGGGTGTGCCCTGAATGTTGTCAAGTGCATGAACCTTGCATGAATGCTAAATCCCCTCCTTTTTTGTTTATCTGTGCTCGGCCATCTCATGGTAGCCATCAATTTGCTTTTGCAAGCCATTAACTCACGGACAGACAAGGTCATAACTCATGGAACCTGCCAGGGTGGGTCTCGACAAAGCCTTAACAAAAAGGAAATACACTGCACACAGCAACAGCAAAAAATAAGCCCAAGAATGTAAAGTGTAATTGGCCGGGCCCCAATTAGCCATGCTAGAGTACTGGGAAGAGAGGTTCGCGTAAGCAGCGAGCATCGTCTCATTCCCTATTTCCTCAAGGTGATGACATACTGGAATAAGGCACGTATCTAACAATTCTTCAGCAGCTACAAAATCAGATAAACAAAAGTGTGTAACATTTGCTATTAAAGCCAATCTTTCCCTTAGGTTATATGTCATTCGGGCCCGTAACGGAGGAGGCGCTCCCGAGTCAACCCCTACAGGAAATAGCAGGCACATAAGGCACACAATCAATACAGAATTAGCAGTGATTTGGGTGAGAATGGCCACAAACAGAGTCTCAGGAGTCTCTGGCTGTTGGTTTGCTGCCAGTCTTCGTTGAGCCGCGGCGACCAATGCTTTCACTGCTCCCCATGTCACGGGCTGGCTTGGGACGCTACGTCTCCTCCATCTCCGTCCCGCCATTGTCGACCCGGGAGGCACTGCGTTCTCCTCCAAGGTCAGCTGAAACTCCGGTATGGGGTTCGACAGCCCCTGGTGCCACGCCATGCTGTTTCAGTGCCAGTCGCACACACCGGGCCGGAACACACAACGGTCCTGCAGGGAGAGACACAGCAGCATATCCCCGACCCCAAGTAATTAAAGGTACTGGGCCCAACCATTGCGGATCGGGCAGCTGACGGTAATAGACACGCGGTCTTTCCAGTACCTCGGACTTATGAAAATGCCAATCTGCGGGGGTCTGCTGATCTGTATTCAGTGTTAAATTATTTAAAGTAAACAAAAGGATATGCAATTGTTGCTGAATGTCTCCTAAGGTTCGGAGACGCAGCTCCCCTTGTTTTAATTGTTTGTCAAGCAAGGTTTTTAGCGTGTGATTTGCACGTTCAACAATAGCTTGGCCTGTGGAATTATAAGGGATCCCGTATTTGAGACGGACGTCCCATTGGGCACAAAAGGTGGAGAGGGCTGTGGAGCAATAGGCTGGGGTATTATCCGTTTTTATCTGGCTCGGCCGACCCATAACAGCAAAACAGGCTAGCAAATGGTGAATAACTTTGGGAGTGGCTTCCCCACACTGTGGGGTCGCCCAGAGGAATCCTGAATAGGTATCAATGGAAACATGTAAAAACGAATAGGGGCGGAATTGTGGCACGTGAGTGACATCCATTTGCCACAGCTGATTCGCTGCAGTGCCTCTGGGGTTAATGGCAAAAGAAAAGGTAGGGGCAGCAGCGGCACAGTGGGGGCAGGAACGAACAATAGAACGTGCATGATCAGCAGAAATGTGAAACTGTCGGGCCAGAACAGAGGCAGACTGATGAAAAAAGGAATGGCTTTCAAGGGGGTCAGAAAAAAGGGAATTTACCTGACCACGTAATGCGCGATCAGCGCGCGCATTGCCCTCAGTGAGTAGCCCAGGCAGAGGGGTATGACTGCGAATATGAGCAACAAAATAAGGAAAATTACGAGTGGTGAGGAGATACTCTAAGGACAAAAACAGACGAAGAAGGTCCACATCGACCTGAGGGGTAATGAGGGCAAGGGGTAAATGATCGATTACCTGATAAATATAATGGGTGTCCACAATTAAATTAAAGGGACAATCAGCAAAAAATTGAAAGGCCAAAATAACAGCAGCCAATTCTGAGCGCTGCGCGGAACGCTGAGGCAGCGTAAAACGAGAATGCCAACGACGGGGGTCACCTAATTGATAGGTGACAACACCGCGATGTGGAGAGCCATCAGTAAAAAGAGAGATAGCTGAAACAATAGGTCGAGAGCGGCTAAGACGATGTACGATTAGTGGCACCTTTTGTGTGATCACCAACCGAGGATCTTTTGGGGGATTATAAGAAATCTCTCCCACATAATCACAAAGAGCAACCTGCCAGGCCAAGGAGGTGTGGTACAAGGAATCAAATTCACTACATAATAAAGGGAAAACAATGGCAACTAAATCAGTGCCCGTGAGTTGCACTGCACGGTGGCAGGCTTTACGAACAAGGTCGGAGAGGGCGTCTAAATATGGATAAATGTTCCGAGGAGGAGTGGAAGACAAATATATCCACTCTATGATAGAGACGGCTGTGTCTGTACAAGGTGCAAACAGAGCCGCAGTAGGCGTATGAGGGGCGGCAAGGAGAACCAACTGTAGGGGACGAACCTCAGTAAGTCTATCCACAGACTGCTGACTCAACACTGCATTGATCTGTCGAATGCAGGCAATGTGCTCCTCAGTGATGGCAATAACTGCGCCCGGTGCCCGAGCTCCACGTAGGAGCTCGAACAACGGCTGCAGCATCGATGTGGGGAGATGGAAGTAGGGTCAAATCCAATTTAAATGACCCAAAATTTGTTGTAATTTAAGGAGGGTTAGGGGTTGGGGTAGAACCACTTCCAGGCGAACAGGGGCAGCATAGGTTTGTAAAACCTTATGCCCGAGGTATTGGTAGGGATAAGAGCGTTGGATTTTTTCTGGTGCTACTAACAGCCCATTTTGGCCAAGAATCTGAGACAAATATTCAAGCTGTTGTGCCGTGACCTGGGGACCGCTAAGCAAAATGTCATCCATATAATGGTAGACCTTTAGTGTGGGGTATCGGGCATGAAAAGGGGCAAGGGCCCGATCCACAAAAAGTTGACACAAGGTTGGACTATTTTGCTTTCCCTGGGGTAAGACCTTCCACTGATACCTTTGAGAGGGTTGCTGATTATTATATTCTGGCACCGTAAACGCGAATTTTTCATGATCTTGTGGGCAAAGGGGGATTGTGAAAAAACAATCTTTTAAATCTAACACACAAAGCTGATCGGTTTGAGGAATTAAATTCAGGTTTGGCAACCCAAACTGCAAGGGGCCCATGGGTTGGATGCATTTATTTATTTCCCTTAAATCGTGTAACAGCCTCCATGCACCAGATTTTTTCTTAATAACGAACACCGGGGTGTTCCAAGGACTAGTGGAGCTCTCCAAGCACTGCACATGCAAATGTTGTTGCACAAGTGAATGAAGCGCTTTCAGCTTTTCTAGGGGGAGGGGCCACTGGTCAATCCATACGGGCTCTAAGGATTGCCATACCAATGGTAATGCGGAGGGGAAGGTGGGTGAGGGAGGGTTTTGGGCCATTATATATTAATATTGAGCGTGGTGTCCAGCTTTACAAGTAAGTCACAGCCCCAAATATTGAGGTGGACAGGGAGCACAAAAGGGTGGATTGTAGCAAGGGCACGGCCTCCTGGTTTAGAGACTGTGACCCAAGACAAACTTTGACGCTCAGGTTTGCTACCCCCGATCCCCCACAACTCTTTAGAAGGAACTGTTGGCCAAGTGACCGGCCACTCCAGATCACGAATCACCATAACATCAGCTCCAGTGTCCACCAGCCCTGTAAAAGGAAAATTATTTAAAAGAAGTGTTAACGGAGGTTTCGAGGGGCGGAGCGACATTGTTAGAGCAACAAGTGGAGAGGACGTGTCGTGAGGCGGTGACTGAGACAGCGTTGATCCAAAGCTGCCTACACCCTGGGCTCGATCCTTTGCGGCTGGCACATGATAGGGGACTAAAATCAATTGTGCAATTGACCATCCACGTGGGAGCGACTGCGGAAGATGGGTCCACACCTGAACCTTAATAACGCCTGTGTAATCGGCGTCAATGACCCCCAGGATGACAAAAAAACCCTGTTTCCCAGCGTGTGAGCGAGGGAGAACCAGACCCACAAATCCGGCAGGGAGAGGTCCCATCACCTGTGTAGGTATGGCGCAAACTCCCCCGGCAATTGAAAATCAGCGTCCTCCTGCATAATCAAATCAAGCCCTGCACTTCCGGCAGTCGCCACCCTCATGGAGTCTATGGATTGTAAGGCAAAGGAACAGTTGTCTGAGTGGGGAACACCCCCGTTTGGTCCTGGGTTTGGGGGGGACCCGTCGTGCGGTTTTCCGACCCGCTATGACACTGATTAGCCCAGTGATAGCCCTTCCAACACTTGGGGCACTTCTTTGAGGGGCGGGCGGGCGCCGTCGATGAGCGGCACTCCTGCTGAAAGTGACCCTCCTTACCACAGCGATAACAACGCTTCCCCTTCTTCCCGCTTTTCTGCAGGGCGGCGGCCAGAACCCCAGCTTTATGTGCTTGTGTGCCGATGTTTTGGCACGCCTGCAGCATGTCTGACAGCTCTAGAATGCCAGCGGCTTGTGCCGCCTGGAGAGCAAGGCGGCAATCCTCGTTCGCATTTTCAACCACCATTTTTAACAGAATCTCCTGAGCTGCCGCAGGGTTATCCACCTGTCGGAGGATAGCCTCCTGCAATCTTTTGTTGGTAAAATCCATAAAGGAGTCTGATGCACCCTGACAGATACTGGCAAAGCTTTTGGTAGGCTTGCCTGAATCCAGGACCGGAAAGCGTGCTGGGCACAGGCAGAAATAATGGGGGAGACAGCCTGCTGGAGTTGAGACTGCATCTGAACAGTAGCAAACGGGCCCTCCCCTGCTAACTGCTCATAAGTGACACCTTGCGCTATATATACCTGGGCTTGGCGTTCCGCCATCTGCCGATACTCACTAAGCAAATAACATACTGACTGGGCATCAGCATCATGCGCAACAGCGCCTTCCAATCTTCAGGGACCACGGCGTACCCAGTACCTAGCCCTTCAATGTGACCACGTACATAAGTGCTAGTCAGGCCGAACTCGCGAATCGCTTTCTTTATGTCTCTGATCACTGAGTAAGGCAAACTGACCCAGTTTGCAAGCTGGTTGCCCTGGCCATCATCCTGCCAGGTCACCGGGCAAACTGAGACCAGATCAGCTAATTCCTCTGCTGTAAGATCTGGGCAAGTCCTCGCTGCATGAACCATTTGTTGCACCAGCGAAAGCCCCTGAGCAGACGCGGACAATCCCCCAGGGGGCCCCGGAGCTTGGGGCCCCATGGGGGGAGGGTGATCACACTCCAGCTCCAGAGGGGAAAACAAGGGAGGCGGTGGTAACTGAGGCACTGGGGGCGAAGCAGGAGGAGGGATGGCTGCAGGAACGGACAGGGGTGGCGAGATCGGCAGCCCCTCTATTGGCGCGGGAGAGGGTCTTTCCAAGGCGACACGCTGTGTCGCATCGCCAGGAGGGGGGATGGCTGCAGGAGTGGACGGGAGTGGCGAGATCACCAGCCTCTCTATTGGCGCGAGGGAGGGCCTTTCCGAGGTGACACGCTGTATCGTGTTGCGGCAGAGGTACCAGGCATGTAAAGCCTGCATGGGCGCCCGAGGCTCTTTGTGCAATGTCTGGCCCAACCGCTCCCAGTCCGCTAGCTTAAGGGTTCCGGCTTCAGGGTACCACGGGCATTGGGCACTCACCTCCTGTAGCAGGAGAGTGAGTTCTCGAGTGGGGCAATCATGCTGAGCCTTATGCAGCAAATATTGTAGCTCATTGCAGTGTTTCACTTGCAAAGCAGAGAGGGAGCTTCCCATACTTACCACAACAAAAAATACTCACCGGGATCCACGAAGCGGATGAGTGACGCTTCTGAAACCCTTGCCGGGCGAGGTGAGTGCTGAGGGCCCCACATTTGGGCGCCAGTTGTTGCGGTTCAAATACAAGACAACACAAAGCTTTAAGCAAGCAAGCAGGCTGGTCTGCCAATGGGAAAGTCCTGTCAGCTTTCCACCCTCTCCTTTATTCTTTCTCTCCCCCCACGCATTACATTCTCCAACAGATAAAAGGAATACACTGGCTTTGTTTAACATTCTTATTTACCAATTTCTATCTACCGCATTCCTTGCTCTCGGGCCTTGAGCCCAGTCCTGGGAGGCTTCCCACGGTTCATGTCATCTGGGCGAGAGTCCAAGGTTCATGCCCTTGAGAGGAGCCATGTGTGCACTGCTCCTACACAACACTCCGGGTGTGCCCTGAATGTTGCCAAGTGCATGAACCTTGCATGAATGCTACAAAACACCTGTAACTAGATATCATATCTCACATCACAAAGAAGTGAGAGATGCAATGAAAAAGTTAAAATCTGGAAAAGCTGCAGCTGAAGACCAAGTCACTGGAGAAACGTTGAAAGCTTGTGATGATGAGACCATGGGTAAAATCATTTTTCAAAGTGTGGAACAAGGAAGCATTATGAAGAAATTTATATATTGAAACACAGCTCCTATTGACGTAAGCTGCAGCTGTGAATGCTCAGCATTCAGACCCTAAGGTATCATGTTGGATACCTAGAAGATGAAGAACACCCAATTAAAAGTTTAATTTAAGTGACTGGCTTAGCATCACACAAGAACTCTGTGGCAGAGGAAGGGATAGAATCCAGTTCCCTAGAGCAGCATTCAACTTTCTCAGACATGACTATTTGTTTTCCTACAGTCCCCTGCCTCATTCACTATATATTTCCAACTATTGTAACAAATAAAGCAGGAGTCCTACAGACAACAGACTTCTTTAGTAAACAACCCTGATCCATCCCCAGAGCAGATCCATCTTCTGCACTGAATGAGGCAGGGGTCCTGTGGGAAAAAATAGGCAATGATCATATAATAAAAGACTGTATCATAAGGCTGATGGCTTAATTAAGGTAACTTTAGTTCAGGGATCTCCTAACTTTTGAGTGCTTGACTTCACAACCTTAATAATGATATTTTAATGTAGATTTGTGTGTGTATGCTTTATTTTCAATAAAGCAAACTGAAAATAAACAAATTATGTTATGTGGCTTCATATTGATACCTACATAGGTCCTCGGCAGAGCTGGAACATTTAGGCTATGTCTACACTACACACTACTGGCAGCAACACCTAACGTACATGTAGCTACATGCCACAGTGAAATGTCCACTGTGTCCACACTGCAGTATGTAGCTACACATGTCAGTCAAAGGCTCTGGCAGTGAGAAGGCATCAGGGAAAGGCTCTGGCAGCTCCCCACTGCTGAAGCCTTTCATTGAGGCAAGAAAAGGCTCTGGCAGGAGGGAAGAAGTGGGAAAAAGCTGAGCCTTTCCCTGCAGCATCCCAGTTGTTCTTTTGCATAGCTTGGGTACGTAGCAACAATTACAAATTTATATCTAGCTTTGATAGCCAGCATATTGCCACAGTAGTGAACTGGTGAATGTCCTTCAGGCCCCCGGCAAAAGAATGCAGGGGATGCTCAGATATGATATGCTCCATTGTTTGTGCCTAGTGACCACAGTCACATACAGTGTTTGCCTCATTTTCCATTTAAAGAAGGTTTGACCTTGCCAAAGGATGGTGAAGGTCAAGACTATTACAGGGTTCAAAAAAGAACTAGATAAATTCATGGAGGATAGGTCCATCAATGGCTATTAGCCAGGATGGACAGGGATGGTGTCCCTAGCCTCTGTTTGCCAGAAGCTAGGAATGGGTGATGGGATGGATCACTTGATGATTACCTGTTCTGTTCATTCCCTCAGGGGCACGTGGCATTGGACACCGTCGGAAGACAGGATACTGGATAGATGGACCTTTGGTCTGACACAGTATGGCCATTCTTATGTTTTTATGTCAACTTCTCCCATGAGATGTTCTGATGCGAATCAATCTGCGCCAGTCTTTCCAACATAAACAAAACCTGTTGGCTCCTTGGCAGGGTCAATGATGAGCTGTTTGTTTTCAGTCAGTCAGAACACTCCGTGTGGCTCTCCATTAAGCCTCAGCATCAAAGTTGAGCGTAAGGGTCTTGATACAGTTCCACAAAAAGTTGCAAGATTTTAATCTTGTCTTTGGTGGGTTCTGCAGGTCATCATACAATGAGATCCTCATGTTTGCATTGACATGGTTAAGACAGAGAGATGTCTGGGCATCTCTTCTAATCTGTGGAGGCTGGACATGTGATAGGACTGGGAGCCAGTCGACTGGAGTCTATTTGAGGTTCCCTGACACTATGCACATGGTGTTATTGAGTTGAGTATCAAGGAGTTTAGTGTAACTTCTATGAGACTACTCTAGTGCACAGTATTTAGCTGCATAATATACCAAGGCAATTGTTGCAGTTTTTAAGGTCTGTGGACTGGAGCCCCATGATGTTCAGCCAATTTCCTGATTCATATGACACGAGACCTGACCTTATCACAGGTGTTTTCAAGATATTGTTGAAAGGTCAAATTCTGGTCCAGTGTAATGCCAAGATCATTTGGATTAGCCTCATGGCTGATGCTCTCACCGCAGAACTGCACATCAAGTTTGGTATTAGCGATTTTCTGGGATATATTAGCAGATGTGTTGTAAGCAAGACACGAGAAGTAATTCTTCTGCTCTACTCCACACTGATTAGGCCTCAACTGGAGTATTGTGCCCAGTTCTGGGCACCATATTTCAGGAAAGATGTGGACAAATTGGAGAAAGTCCAGAGAAGAGCAACAAAAATGATTAAAGATCTAGAAAAGATTACCTTTGAGGGAAGATTTAAAAAATTGGGTTTGTATAGTCTGGAAAAGAGAAGACTGAGAGGGGACATGATAACAGTTTTCAAGTACATAAAAGGTTGTTACAAGGAGGAGGGAGAAGAATTGTTCTTCTTAACCTCTGAGGATAGGACAAGAAACTATGGGCTTAAATTGCAGCAAAGGAGGTTTAGGTTGGAGATTAGGAAAAACTTCCTAACTGTCAGGGTGGTTAAGCGCTGGAATAAATTGCCTAGGGGGGTTGTGGAATCTCCATCGTTGGAGATTTTTAAGAGCAAGTTAGACAAACACCTGTCGGGAATGATCTAGATAATACTTAGTCCTGCAGCTCCCACTGACTGTGGTTTGCCATTCCCGGCCAATGGGAGCTACACGAAGTGGCAGCCAGCATGTCTCTGTGGCCCACACTGCTTCCCACAGCTCCTGTTGGCCGGGAACGGTGAACTGCGGCCACTGGGAGCTACGAGTGGCCATGCCTGTGGATGGTCAATGTAAACAAACTGTCTCATGGTCCGTCAGCAAATTAGGCTGGTGGGCCTCAGGTTGCCCGCCACTGGTTCAGATGGAAAGCAGTTACCATGAGGTTTTTTCGAGTTCAGCCTAAGTTTCCAGTGTTGGAAATAATCAGCCTTTGTGCTAAGATCTTGGATTAGGGTGCAGCTGATGGAAGGGAGGTTTGTATGCTGAACAGCTATGGCAATATCATCCACATACATGAATTTTCTTGACTCTGTCACTGGTAAATCCAAATGTCACAAGTTCAGTCACAGAGACTCCCTTGGGACTGTTATCTGATGTGCTGAGACTACCTCTGAGCCCTTTTTCTCTGCCAGTTTGGACCTCCAGAACCCTGCCTTGTTGAGCCAGACATGCCAGTCTGCTCCAACACAGACCCAGGGTCTGAACCATGAGAGGATACAACAACATCATCTGGAAGGAGAGTCACAACTATGTGATCATTTCCCTCTGCTCCAGTTGGATGTTCTCCTTCCTTGAGACTTTCATCCTCCTCAACAGCACAGAGGCTGTCAGACTGGGGGTGGGAGGATTTTAGCCACTCCTGTTCGCTAGCTCCTCTGGTCGCTTAGGAGCAGCCTTTTTAAATCCCTGGTCTTCCTGAGTAGCCCCACTGTGAGCCTTGCCTAGCAGGCCACTAGGCTCAGCACCCACATGGTCAGCACATGGTCCCCTAGACAAACAGACTACGTGGTATATTTCAGTCCAGCAACAACAAACCACTGCAAACACAAACACACACACACAACAGACCAACTTACCCCAAGTTTCCTCATTGAAAAAAATATTTTCACCTACAACAAATAGCACTTTCTAATAGAAAAGAAAGCTGCAGAGAATATGTAGCTCAAATATTTAGATTGCCTGAAATCAAATTGCATTAGAATTGAGACATTTACCTAAAAGCTGCACTTTGGCGTATTGATTAGGATTTGTTTACATTTTGTTTACCTGGGTTCAGGAAATAGATACATAATGAAACATTTGAAAACCAAAATCTCTTCTGATCTTGCTCATCTGTGAGATCTCGAAAATACTGTTATGTAAAGATTTGGTTGTAAGGGATAATATATGACATGCATCCTAGAAGAAGAGCATCAGTTCTGTCTCTCTCATTGCTACAACCACATGAATTGTTGGGACCAGTGGGCACCATGGTGAACAGATGGAAAACACTATCTACAGTGGAAATACATCATACATACAAGTGACACATACACACAAAAGAACTATCAATCAGAAAACAAATTAGCAAGAAAAACAGGCAGCTTCCCTCCTATCGGTATCAATCATCATAAGAGCTGGGGCAAGCATTTGACAAGCAACATTTGCTTCTGACTCAGCAAACCTGCAGATCCACTGATGGTACACATTAACCAATCAGCACGCATATGGCCCAGCTCCTGCAAACATGGGGATCAACTCAATGAGACAATTCATGTGCCTGTAGTTAAACATCCACAGAAGCATTGTAGAATGGTCATTAGGATATTACAAATGGCTACATCCCAGCTACTTGATGTAAATATTTTTCTGACTTTTTTATCGCCTGAATTTCCAGGTAGTTTATTTGCTCATTCTTTCTCCATTTATATACAGATGGACACATGTATATTAGGATGGAGAAAGAAAGAGAGAGAGAAGGTAGATGAGGTAATGTCTTTTATTGGCCCAACTTCTGGTGGTGACAGAAAACCTTTCAAACCTACATAGAGCTCTTCGTCAGCTATCTTCTATCTTCAGCTCTGAGAGAAAGAGAGAGAGAATGCATGTGTAAGAGAGAAAGAAAGACAGAAGGTCATTGACACTTAGACCTTATTAGGTTTCCACTGCAATAATGTATAATTTCAAATGATTTGTGCAGTCTTCTGTAGGCTTCCATTTCAGTTGATTCTGTTGCCTCATATAGGAAGCTTGAAAACAATTAGTATGATGAAGAAATAAAATGATCTCTTTATTACAGGCATGCTTAACTGCTGAAGAAGATTCAAGCAGATAAAAATACACACAACAGTATGGTATCTGCCAATTAGTAGGAAACAGGTGGTTATTCTTTTACTCACTAAGGACTCTAGGAAAATTGGGCCTCATAAGAACATCCATACTGGGTCAGACCAATGGTCCATTTAACCCAGTATCCTCCCCTGATAGTGGTCAGTACCTGAGATTCAGGAGGAATATACAGAACAGGACAACTTTGGAGAGATATACCCATCTTTACCTCCTGGATTCTGGCAGTCAGAGGTTTAGGGTCGCCCCAAGAATTTAGGTTACATCCCTCCCCATCTTGGCTTATTGCTATTGGTGGACCTCTCATCTATGAACTTATCTAGTTCTTTTTTTAACCCAGTTATACTTCTGGCCATCACAACCTCACCCAGCAATGAGATTCACAGGTTAATTGTATTTTGTGTAAAAAAGTACTTCCTCTTGTTTGTATTAAACCTTCTGCCTATTAATTTCATCGGGTGAGTCCTGGGTTTTGTATTGTGGGAAAGAGTAAATAACGCTTCCCCCTATTCACTTTTTCCACAACATTCATGATGTTATAGACCTCTATCATATTCCCACTTAGTCATCTCTTTTCTAAGCTGATCAGCTTTAATCTTTTTAGTCTCTCCTCTGGTGGAAGGTGTGCCATACCCTTGATCATCTCTGTAGTCCTTCTTTGAACCTTTTTCACTTCCACTATATTCTTTCTGAGATGGGTCTACCAGAACTGAACACAGCAGTCAAGATGTGAGCAAACCATTGACTTATATATAGTGGCATTATTATATTTTCTGTCTTATTTTCTCTCTCTTTCCTAATAGTTCCAAACATTCTGTTAGCTCTTTTGACCACTAAGCACATTGAGCTGAAGTCTTCGGAGAACTCCCAGATCTTTTTTTTGGGGGGGGGGGAACAGATAATTTAGAACTCATTATGTATGTGTAGGCGGGATTTTTTTTTTCTTCCAATGTGCATTACTTTGCATTTACCAACATTGAATTTCATGTGCTATTTTATTGCCCAGTCACTCAGTTTTGCAAGATCCCCCTGTAACTCTTTGCAGTAGGCTTTGGACTTAACTATCTTGAATAATTTTGTATCATCCACAAACTTTACCACCTCACTGTTTACCCCTTTCCCAGCTCATTAATGAATATGTCAACAGCACAAGTCCCAGAACAGATCCATTGAGACCCCACTGTTCACCACTCTCCTTTGTGAAAATTGACAGTTTATTCCAATTGTTTGTTTTCTATCTTTTAACCAGTCACTGATCCATGAGAGGAACTTCTTTCTTATCTTAGTTTACATAAGAGCCTTTGTTGAAGGCCTTTGTCAAAGGCTTTCTGAAAACCCAAGTACACTATATTGACTGTCTTACCCTTAGCTATGTACTTGTTGACAACCTCAAAGAATTCTAACAGGTTGGGAGGCATGATTTTCCTTTACAAAAGCCAAGTTGACTCTTCCCCACAAAAATCATATTCATGTAGGTGTTTGATAATTCTGTTCTTTACATTAGTTTCTACCAGTTTTCCCAGTACTGAAGTTAGGTTTACCAGCCTGCAATTTCCAGTATCGCCTCTGAAGCCCTTTTTAAAAATCAGCGTTATATTAGCTATGTTCCAGTCATCTGGTATAGATGTTGGTTTCAGTTATGTTACTTACTACACTTAGTAGTTCTGCAATTTCATAATCTAAAGTTCGGGTTCAGGTTATCATTTTGTACCTCTACAAAAAACCAATAGGACCATAGGGATGTTTAACTAAGCTTTTTACATATTGAATATTACTAAGGAAACAGGCTCTGGAGGAAACAACAATGTTGGTGATAAGCAATGGAAAACAGAAGGGTGGACATCTTTTAAAATTGTCACCACAGGATGGACTGGGCCCTTCAAGAGGGAACTGCACCAACCCACGTTAGTCTCCTTAATAGCCTAGTTGGAGCCTGATAGAGGACAGGTGTTCCCTATAAAGAGCTAAAGGGGAACAGGAAACAGGAGGCTGTGGCAGAGGAGAGCTATAGCGAGCAGGAGATGCCTACAGGAGATGGGCTTGGGCCTAGAAGCCAGAACCAAAAGGTTGTGGGCTAGGAAGGGCTGGGAGTGGTTGCTTTGTGAAGAGCATACTGAGTTAGAAGAAGAGTGCCACATGTGGCCAAAGATGCTATAGATGAGTATGAATTTTTGTGTTGTGATGACAGACTTTACTCTGGGACCTCAAAAGAGTGTTTTGAATTATTTCTGTTATTAAATCATCCCCAGGCAGGGATACTGTTAGCCACAAGAAAGACTGTATGGAGTTCTTAAGGGGCACTGAAGAGGGGAAAATAAATTGAATCAGGGTGCTTCAGAGCCAACTCTAGCCATGAAGGTGCACTCAGGAGGTGGCTTCCCTTTTACAACTATTTTGTAAAAGTGGTTTCTTTTGAACATTGGCATTTGTTGAACTAGTGTGTTTAAATTTATTTTTTGATTTAGTGGAGCATTAGGAGTCTCTCTCACATATACACACCTTTATACAAATGCACAAATATGAACAGGTACTGGACTGATCTCAAATGTTCTAGACAGTTTAGACATGCAGTTTAGATTAGAATACAAAAATTCAGCTGTATATTTTTAATCTAATCCAAATTCTAAAACATGGGCCCTGCTATCAAGCAATTCTGGGACAATATAAGGTTTCACAACACAATTTCACAGCAAAATTCATGGTTCTGACTGATTTCCACCTTGAAACTGTGAGTACATTTCAATGCAAAGAAACCCATTACTTAGTTCTCCCAGCACCAGAGTAAATCTGAATTTCACCCTGCAAAGCACACACAATTCCCCTCTTAGTTAGTAAAAGTAAGCAAGGAGCCATTTTGGTCAATAAGTGACTAGCATAGCCAATGCCTTTTTTTCTTATTACCAACCCTTCCCTCTTCCCTTCCCTTTTCCCAGGACAAGCATTATTTTATCCAGTGTGCATGGAAGCCATCATGGAGATCTCAGGAACTACACCCTGACTCAAACACTACATTAAGCAAGATTATAGAGAAGGTAGCAATGGGAAGACTTCAGCAAGACTTCATCTGGCTTTTGCCATTGGCCTAGTTATTTCCAGTTTATACTCTGAAGTGTACAGGAGTTGTATGCTAATTGTTTTTCATGTCTCTTTACAGTAGATGTAGTCCATTTTCATAAACCATAGTCCAAATTCATCACAGGTGTAGATTCATGGATTCCACAGCCAGAAGGGACCATTGTGATAGTTTAGTCTGACCTTCTATATAACAGGCTATAGAACTTCCACAAAATAATTCCTTTTGAGCTACAGCACATTTAAAAAATCCAGTCTTGATTTTTTCAATTGACAGTGATGGAGAATCCGCCATGACCATTGGCAGTTTGTTCCAGTGGTTAATTACTCTCACTGTTAAAAATGTATGCCTTATTTCCCTGTCTGAATTTGTCTTGCTTCAAATTCCAGCTATTGGATCTTTTTATACCTTTGTCTGCTAGATTGAAAAGTCCATTATCAAATATTTGTTCCCTGGGTAGGTACTTATAGACTGTGATCAAGTCACTCCTTAGTCTTTTCTTTGTTAAAATAAACGGAGCTCCTTGAGATGACTATGTTTTCTAATCCTTTAGTTATTCACATGGCTCTCCAGATCAACTTCCTTCTTGCTTTGTGGATGTCAGACCTGGACACCATATTCCATCAGCAGTTGCACCAATGCCAAATACAGAACTAAAATAACGTTTTTAATCCTACTCAAGATTCCCCTGTTTATGCACCCAAGAATTGCATTATGCTTTTTGGCCACAGCATTGTACTGGGAGCTCACATTCAGCTGATTATTCACCATGACTCCCAACTCTTTTTCATAGTTACTGCTTCCCAGGATAGAGTCCGACAATGAAGTATGGCCTTCATTCTTTGTAAGTCCACTGATTTTACTGAAATTAAAGCAGGGATGAATTTGCCCCTCTGTTGTTTATACAGAGTTTTAAAGGCATTCCCAGAGACTTTCATCAGGGCTTTAAGAGGGCTTTGAAATTATAGGATGAAATGCTAATTGTTACCATGGAGAATGAGCTAAAATCTTTTAGGCCTGAACCTCCCCAGCCCGAGCTGTATTCACTAGAATGGTTCCATGAGATGCAGGCTACCTTCTTTCATGCTCAACATGTAAGCAGGGGCTGAATGAGCTTTCCCTTTACATCTAGTAATGAACTGGAGTGGGGAGGGGGAAGACCTCAAGAGCACACCATATTTACAGACACACCTACTATGGTAATGAAATATTGTCATCCTTCCTGCATGATTAAAGGGCAGCTGAACTGTACTTGGCATCACCTAATTGAGGGGCTCACCCTAATTTTAACTTCATTCACTAAGCAGGGGGTACTTGGGGGGAGGGATAGCTCAGTGGCTTGAGCATTGGCCTGCTAAACCCAGGGTTGTGAGTTCAGTCCTTGAGGGGGCCATTGAGGGATCTGGGGCAAAAATTGGGGATTGGTCCTGCTTTGAGCAGGGGGTTGGACTAGATGATCTCCTGAGGTCCCTTCCAACCCAGATATTCTATGATTCTACTGATGCCAAATCCAAGTAAAAGAGGTAGTGGGGACAGATGTTGCTTCCTGGTGGTGTAGACTGTTTAAAGAGTTCTAGTTGCCATTTGACCTTCCCCTCTAATGTTTAAAGGCAAAGCTGATCAGACTCAATTTAGAGTCCTTTCTTCTGCTCAGGGATTAACACAGCTGAGTAGGTCTAGGGCCTGAGCCTTAGACTTGGTGTGGGGACAGGGGTGCAGTGAAAGACAAGGACTGCCGTAGCAGTATGGTTCCCTGCTACCCAGTGACATCATGGAGAGCTGGGCAAATGATGGAATCGCAGAACCCAGCATTGCAGAGGCAGTAGCAAGGCGTGGCAGAAATAATCGTGGCAGTGGTGAGCAGCGACAAAGATGGCAGGCAGCAGCAGAGATAACAGCAGCAGCAAGCAGCAGTGTGCAGTGGCAAAGGTAGCAGCAGTAGCACAGGCCCTGCTCCACCTCCTCCATTCCTTTAGGGGTGGGAGATGAACCCCTGTGGAATGTATCCCTCACTTCTGGGGCATCATTGACTTTGGACAACCAACTGCAAAGGAGGGAAAGGGGAGTGGTATGTTAAAGGGACATTCATCCATAGTGCTTTCACACTGAAAGGTGGGAAACCAAGGCAAAGGACACTGCCCAACATACTGTGGGGAGAGTGTTCATTTATGGTTTACATGCTTCACCCCCTCAGAACACCTGAGAGACATAAGGAGGAGAAAGAAGACGACTCAGGATATGTTCCAGGAGATCCTGCAAGTCAGTCCTGCTTTGGACCACAAGCACAGGGCCTGGAGGATGAATACTGTGAACAGCCTGGAGAAGGAAAACATGGAGAGGAGAGAGGCCCAGGAGTCCAGCAGGAAAAAGAGAGGGAGAAGCACCAGGACATAATGGGGCTTCTCAGGCAGAAAACACAGATTCTGCAGACTCTTGTGGACCTGCAGGTTCTACAGTCCTGGGCTCACCTCCCTCTGCAGCCCACTGAGAACTCAATATTGGGACCTCCCTATGCCCTGCCCTGCATTCCACATGACATCACAGTCTCTGCAGTAGCCCTACCATTCTGCCCTGGGGGACATTAAGGATGTCATAAATATAAAGGAAAGGGTTACCACCTTTCTGTATACAGTGCTATAAAATCCCTCCTGGCCAGAGGCAAAATCCTTTCACCTGTAAAGGGTTAAGAAGCTAAGGTAACCTTGCTGGCACCTGACCCAAAATGACCAATGAGAGGACAAGATACTTTCAAATCTGGAGGTTGGGGGGAACAAAGGGTTCTGTCTGTCTGCGTGATGCTTTTCCCAGGAACAGACCAGGAATGCAGCCTTACAACTCCTGTAAAGTCAGTAAGTAATCTAGCTAGAAAATGCGTTAGATTTTCTTTTGTTTAATAGCTTGTAAAATAAGCTGTGCTGGAGGGAATGTATATTCCTGTTTTTGTGTCTTTTCGTAACTTAAGGTTTTTCCTAGAGGGATTCTCTACATTTTTAATCTGATTACCCTGTAAAGTATTTACCATCCTGATTTTACAGAGGTGATTCTTTCAACTTTTCTTTAAATAAAATTCTTTTTTTTAAGAACCTTATTGATTTTCTATTGTTCTTAAGATCCAAGGGTTTGGGTCTGTGTTCACCTGTACCAATTGGTGAGGATTATTATCAAGACTTCTCCAGGAAAGGGGGTGTAGAGCTTGGGGGGGGGGATATTTTGGGGGAAGACGTCTCCAAGTGGTCTCTTTCCCTGTTCTTTGTTTAAAACGCGTGGTGGTGGCAGCATACTGTTCAAGGACAAGGCAAAGTTTGTACCTTGGGGAAGTTTTTAACCTAAGCTGGTAAGAAAAAGCTTAGGGGGTCTTTCATGCAGGTCCCCACATCCCCACAAAGTCTCTGCTTGTAGCTTTCTGAACAGTCTTCTTTTCTTAAAGATGCGTGCATCAGGCAGCTTTCCTGACGAGCCTACACTGATGTCAGTGAAGCATCCCTGGTGATCCACCCATACTTGCTTAACCATAGAAAAGTAACCCTTTCTGTTATGTACTCTGTGGCAAGGTGGTCTGGTACCAAAATAACAATATGCAACAATATGCAACATCGATTGCTCCACTGTAGTTCAGGAACCCTATTGCTGAAAATCATCCATTATGTCCTACACATTGCCCAGAGTCACAGTCCTGCATAGCAAGAGGCAATTAATGGCCCTGCACACTTGCATGACAATGGCCCCCATAGTGGATTTGATATTTGGGACAAAGAGGTAATTTATAATTTCTGACTCTGGGAATATTTTGCTCCTGCAAAAGTTTTAGTTACACATTTTAAGATGTTGTAGACAATGCATGCTAGACAAGTCCATCACCTCTACTAAATAACAGTAAAGGAGACTGGGTTTTCTACATTAGGTTAATTATATATATTTTGTAGCTGTCCAAAACAAGTTTACTTTCTTTTTTAAAGCATTTAGACATACAAATGGACTAAAACATTCCAAACTGAGTTGAGTCCGAAATTATATCAGCGTTTACAAAAGGTGTTTTTTGTTTCTTAAGAAACTGCTGGAGCCACCTGATTATTTTATAATTGGAAAATGCCAGAACACAAAATATTGTTTCTTTCATCCAAGAGATGTTGAAATCAATATTTAAACTTTATGTGGAGAGGTATTTTGATCTATATTTCATGTCTCATTTAGACTATCAGTCTCCTGTTTTACTGAACCCATTTGCCTTTCTCTCTTTATAACCTTCAATGGGCAGAATTTTCCACTCTAATTTGTACTGTGGATTTCTTGAATGGATTAAGTAGAAAAAAGCACAGCATATTTATTGGAGGCTACTTTGTCTTTGGTGAGGACAGAGGTGGTTGCACACATCCGTTCACTGTGGGCTGCCTTTTTGTTCCAGTTTTCCATATTCCATTTTCCAATTATAAAAGTTTTAGTTTTCCATATTACATCTACTAAAGGTGATGGGGTAACTGAAGCACAGAGAGATCAAAGAACATGGTCAAAGTCATTCTGGAAGCTTGAGGCAGAAACAGAAGCCAGATCTCCCAGCCTTAAACACAAGCCCCTCTTTCTTCTCATATACCCATGCAGAATATCATTTTGAAAAGACATGGAAATTAAATAGACAAAGATAGTACACTTCAGGATTATGTAGTCACAAGCAGAGCTGGCCAAAAAAAGTAAATCCCTTCCCACAAACATATTTGGAAAAAAAATTAGTCCTGAAGTGGTGCCCCCAGTGCTCTGCTTCTCTGTCTCCCAGAGGTAGTGGGAAGCGGAGAGGCAGAGAGCTTCAGAGTTCTGCCTCTCTGTTTTTCAGAGCTGTGCAGAGACAGGGAGACATACCTGCATTTTGATGAAAGTGTAGTCAAATCTGTAAGGTTTCACAAAACATTTTGCTCTACTGAACTGGCATTTGGAAAACTTCTAAGCAGTTCTACTCTCAAACTCACAGATATATCACAGATTCACCAAGATCTCTGACTCAGTCCTGATCAATGTATACATTTTGTAACTGCCTCTCTTAGTTTCTGGAAACACTGAGGATAAAATTTTCAAAGTGGGTGCCTAAAGATACATGTAAAGCATATAAAAAGTGTGTGCTAAGATCTTACATTGATTACAGAAGTTTTCACAGTGGTTGAACACCCTCCACCCCATCACCGCCACCACTGTGTTCCCCAGACACTGTAATTTCCAGGCACAAACTACCTTTTCTGGCTGAGATTGTTGTGGCAGACAGATCTTTTAGTTTGAGCTCTGTTCCAATCAGACCCCTGAGGCTCTCTCTGCTCTCCATACAGGTGTGTGCTGCAAATTTATGTTTTACCAGAGTTCTAAAACATTTATTGCTTAAAAATAAAATGGTTCAAAGTACTAGGAATACATGTTACAGAAAATAAGTTGCAGTTTGTTTTATTTTATGATAGGCCAGGCCTTGAATACTATGTACTGTAAAGGAACAGAAAAGTTCAAACTATGTGGCTCACTGTTATTAGGCTAATGAGTCAAGTTGTTCAACCATGTTAAACTGTGCCATTTTTAGCTTGAGCCCTGTTCTATATGAACTCCTGAGTCTTCCTCTGCTCTGCTTTACAGGTATTTGTGCTATCTGAAGTAAAGAATCCTGTGCCTTCAAAGAACAAAAACGGATTTTCAAGTGTGTTACTTTTTGGCAAGCCAGCCCAGAAAGGTTATAAGCTGCTGGTCCCTGAAGTTAAGATACAGTAGATCAGACTATACTATGATACAGGATCATACTGTATGATGTAATTACTAGGCAAAAAAAAAAAATCTAAAGGCTTCAAGACTTAGGCCATTAGAAAATTAAAGCTGTATAAAGCATTCTGTTACAGACCCCCTTCAGTGTGAGGAAATAGTTCAGACCCCACCATCAATTTTAAAAAGAAATGTGATAAATAAGATTTTTTATATATATTATTTATACACATATACATACAAATGTGATATTGAGAGCTGTGTAAAAATTGTAAGCTCTTTCTTTAAATTTCCAGGTTTTTTTCTTGGTCTTGCCTGCAGGCTGTGTGGGGAAGAATGATAGCTGGGTTTAGCAGCAGTCAATTTGCAGTCAGATAGTCTTGATTAAGGTGGGGGTGAGTTATGCCTCTCTGTTTTAGGGAGCAGCCTGTTTTGTCTTTCTCTGATTTGGGGTTTTATTTGTTATCGTTCTGAATTCTAGGAAAGGAAGTAGTGGTATGTAATCTCTCTCTGAGACGAGCGAGAGAGAGCCTGCCTGCCCTGGCCCTGGCCTCTTTGCCTGAGTAAGAAAGTCTGGCAAGAGGTCAAGTGACAGAAAGAAGCCACTGAAACCCTGATAACAGGGCAGGATTTGGACTACCAGTGAGAGAGCACTGGGAGGTGCTCAGTTGAAGGAAAAAAGCAGCAGGGAGGAACAAGAGGTCAAGCCTGAGAAGGCCAGAAATTACCTGGCGTTTATACTTTTAGCTTGGAATTTTGTTGGTGGATTCCAGGGGGGGAAATCCTGAGAGTCCTGGTCCTGAGAGAATGGTGAGCCTGGAGAGGATGTAGGGGTAGAAGGTAGGAAGAAGTCCAGGGAAGAAACCTGCAAGGAGTCATGCAGAGCAGTCCTTGGCTGCTGTTTTTAGGGTCTCTAGGCTGGAACCCAGTGTAGTGGAAGGACCCGGGTTCCCCTACCAGCCACTGGAGAAGGTGATGTGAAGTCCCTGAAAAGGGACAAGGATGATGGACAGCCCGGAGGAAAAGCAGAGAGGATCACAGAGCCCAGCCTCAGGGCTGAAGACCTGATACAAGGTCTTGGACACTTGTTTATTGGACTTTCTGTTACCCCAAAAGGGGTGGACTTAAATTGTGACCTGCTGGAGGGCTGAGTTATGGGAGGAGGTGGCCACCAGAGGACAAGAGCCTTAGTGAGAATGTTGCTAGTTCAGAATATCAAGGCATATCTCTGCTCCTGTATGTTCCTGTATGTAAAGGACAGAATGGGACAGATGAGCAAACCACCAGTAAGGAAGAAAACAGGACAGAATGTGATTCCAATGAGAGAAACAACAGTAGTACAAGCTCAGCAGTGTGAACCCTTGCTAACGAAGGATTTCAAAGTGACAGTGCAGATGGAGGTTTGAGCTGGAGGGATGGATGAGTTTTCTAGTCTGGTCCATCAGATAAGTATAGGACTGGCTATTCATAATCTCATGTAATGGAGGCAGTGGTTAAAACAATTTGTCCTGGAACAAGTCTTCAGAGCTATTTGGAAGGAAACATACCATGCCATTACCAAAGCTGAGGAGAGTTTTGAGATCCTACTATTGAGAAATGGATGCATCTGAACTGCACCATATTGCCAGTGCAGTCCAGGGACCTAATGAAACATCTCAGGATTTCCTGGTGTGTGCCTTGAATTCATGGCAAAGTACTGTTCGCAACACAGGAACCTGATTCCACTCTGCAGTATGATCCATTCTTGGTTCAAAAATCTTACTCTATTCAGTCTCCACTGGGCCCGAGTGATAACTTTAGGGCAACACCACACTCTGATATCCAAGATAGCTCAGTCACAGATGAAGCTTTCTTGGAGAGACTGGATATTGTTACTGGCTGGGAAAGAGAAAAAACAGCACAAAGTAGCAAGAAGAGCACAATGAAAAGCTGCAGAACTTAATGCAACAGGCCTCTGTTGTTGGTGAGTGAAATTCAATAAGGACAAATGCAATGTACTCCACTTAAGAAGGAACAATCAGTTGCACATATACAAAATAGGAAATGACTGCCTAGGAAGGAGTAGTGCAGAAAGGGATTTGGGGGTCATGGCGGATCACAAGTTAAAATATGAGTCAACAGTGTAACGCTGTTGCAAAAAAAAAAAAAAAAGTAAATATCATGCTGGAATACTTTAGCAGGAGTGTTGTAAGCAAGACATGAGAAGTAATTCTTCCACTCTACTCCATGCTAATTAGGCCTCAACTGGAATATTGTGTCCAGTTCTGGGGACCACATTTGAGAAAAGATGTGAACAAATAGGAGAAAGTCCAGATAACAACAACAAAAATTATTAAAGGTCTAGAAAACATGATCTATGAGAGAAGAGTGAAAAAATCAGGTTTGTTTAGTGTGGAGAAGAGAAATCTGAAGGGGACTGTTGAAATGGATCTTTAATAGCCCACAGCTGGGCAGATTGTTACCGGTACCAGTGAAAATGTGGATTCAGTTTGCTCAATGCAAAGCAATGATATAACAATTTTCAAATACATACAAGTTGTTATAAGGAGGAGGGAGAAAATTTGTTCTCTTTAACCTCTGAGGATAGGACAAGAAGCAATGGGCTTAAATTACAGCAATGGTGGTTTATGTGGAAAATTTGGAAAAACTTCCTAACTGTCAGGGTGGTTAAGCACTGGAATAAATTGCCTAGGGAGGCTGTAGGATCTCTGTCATTGGAGATTTTTAAGAGCAGGTTAGACAAACACCTGTCAGGGAGGTTCTAGATAACTCTTAGTCCTGCAATGAGTGCAGGGGACTGGACTAGAAGACCTCTTGAGGTCCCGTCTAGTCCTACGATTCTATGAGTTAGACACTGGCAAGTTACCAGCACCAATAAGAAAAAAACGCTTGACATGGAAACAACCCGCTGGATGAGATTGGAGAACTGAGGACAAGTCTAGAAAAAGTAAAAGAGCTGAAAGTGGAGATTGCTACTATCAAAGAGGTTCTGAGGGCACCCCATTATGATGGAAGGAGACCACTGAAATCCACCCCACAGAGAGGTCCTCAGTGGTGAGGCTGTCCCAACTGCCAGAAGGCGGACAAAGGCAATACCTGCAACCACTATTTTCAGTGTACAAGTGAAGAGTACTAGCAGTCTGGATGTTGTCTCATCAGGAGGCCCCAAAGGAATGAACTACAAGGAAACTACATCCGATCATTCCCAAGGGACCTTGAGTGACCAACATGCCCCAAAGAGAGAGAGTCACCAAAAATAAATCAGAAATTGAGAAACACATGGGATTAGTAGAACTAGGTATCTTAAAATCTTGTACAGATGTACTTGACAGACACATTTTCTAAAGGCCAAAAAGTTTGGGGACCTTGGCATGGTAAAAGTCGGGAAATACGGGGTCACGGTTAGAAAGGGGATCACTCTACAAAGTTTGCACATCCTTATCACACAAGGAACAAATCCAGGAAAACCAGAGCTGACAAAATTTTTAATTTTGTTTTGAATTTGGATTCCCTAAACAAAGTCATCATGAACAAGATGGCAAATTTGAAAACTAGCTCTTCTATAAGATGCAGCAGTACTGTCAGACTGCAGGGTCAAGTACACTCCTCTCTAATCCCCAAGGCAACTGGCAAGTTGAATGATTTAATAGAACACTACTGGGAATGCTGAGAACCTCCCTGGAGATCAGAAATCCAATAGAAAGAGTCTTTTAAAAGTTCATGTATGCTTATAACTGTATGTGTATTGAACAACAGAATTTTCACCATTTTACTTTTTGCATAGGGTAGCTCCTCATTTGCCAATCAGCCTTATACTTTATTTGATGGGGAATCAGGAATCAGTGGAGAACTATGGTGATTATGTGCAAAAGTGGAAAGCACAGATGACAGAAGCTTTGGACTTCATTAGCAAAAACTCTAGAAAGTCAGCTGTCAGAAACAAGAGTTATGATGATTGCACAGCTCACAACACTACTTGCTCCCCAGGAGATCAGGTACTTGTCTGGAATTTGTCAGAGCACAGGGGACCTGCAAAATTAAAAGCCTACTGGGAAAATCAGATTCACATTGTTACAAAAAGATGGGGAATCATCCAGTATACAAAGTGGTCCCAGAGGATCACTGGGGAAGACCAAGGGTATTACATCACAGTGTCTTACTGCCCTCTATTTAATTGCCTATTGATAATCCAAAAGAACAAACCCAAGACATGTATGAATAGTGACATTCTCCAGTTTTCCAGGAACAGGACTCCTCTGAAAGGTCAGATGATATATATAGCGTTGTTGTGCCATGTCAGTCCCCGGATATGAGAGGGACAAGGTGGGTGAGGTAATATCTTTTATTGGACCAACTTCTGTTGGTGAGACAGACAAGCTTCCGAGCTTACACAGAGCTCTTCTTCAGGCCTGGGAAACTTACTCAGAGTGAAATATGTGTTTACTACTTATGCTAAACAATTTGTTCCACCTTGTATTTAGCTGCAACACTCTGAGTACATTTCCCAGGCCTGAAGAATAGCTCTGTGTAAGCTCAGAAGCTTGTCTCTCTTACCAACAGAAGCTCAACAACCTTGTGTTGCTAAAATCAGATGACGACATACAGATTAAGTTCCAGAGCAGCGTCCGTGTTGGTCTGTATCCACAAAAAGAAAAGGAGTACTTGTGGCACCTTCACAAGTTGTCCTTTTCTTTTCGCGGATTAAGTTCCATAATCCTAAAACTCAGAATAAAATCATGCCTGTTAATACTGATGAACAGCAACTGGAGGACAGCCCATCTATAGTATCTAGCTTGCTAACTATGGATACGGATGCTTATTGTCTCTCTGTTGCAAATGACTCCCAAACTGCTTGTGATTTTGATGGAACTGCTGAGGTTTTACATGGATCAAAGGACTCAGTGCCAGCAGAGGAACAGGCAAACACTAACAGCCATTGAGCCACCAGGGTGAGGAAAAGAAGAGAGGATATTCACAGATGATCAGCTTGGAACCCCACATTATCAGTATAGGAACCCACAGAACAATTTGGGTCTCCCTTTGGGGTTGTCTCTCCAGCATTCCAGTTACTACAATATTTAGTACCAGTGAATTTAGGTCCAATAGTATATACACCAGGATTAATTGTTTAGAGATCCCGCCATATTTAAATGGCTATTTTGAAGTGTAGGAGTATCTCAGTCATTACAAAATAAATTTGTGATGCAAAAATCAAACTGATGACTCCAAAAGTCTTGGTCTGTAGAGTAAGACGACAAACTGCATCTTATTTTACCTATGTTAGGCCTTGAACATTATGTACCAAAAGGAGCAGAAAAAAATTAAACCACATGGATCACTTATTAGGCTATTTAATCAAGTTAATGAACCATGTTACACCGTGTTTGAGACATTGTAGTTTGAGCTCTGTTCCATACAGAGCCCCGAGTCTCTCTCTGGTCTGCATTACAGGTGTGTTGTGTTCTTTGACGTAAAAAATCATGAGATTGTTTTAAATATCTTGGGGATGTCTTTTTATTTTTGTTCTGATGTCTACAGCTGCTGTCTGGAGTGGCTACCTCACGGCAGACAGTCAAAAATAGAGCAGGCACCCAAAACTGGTAATATGTTCTATAATTATATTTTACCAACCCAGTAACAAATGTGAACTTCTGGATCACTCTCACAGTCTTACCACAGACAGTCCCCTTAGGATGTCCAGTCTATCTTGCCATCCAGGCAAGCTGGATTTGGTGATAAATGGTCACTTATCCCAAAGATCACAAAATATTCAGGTTACTTCCAATCCCAAGGGGCCAGTCACATATCTCAGGTCAATTTGTATCTCAGATCTCACAGTAAAGACAGTGCTTGTTGCCAATCCTGTAATAAACTAACTAAAGGTTGATTATTAACTTGGAATAAGAAGGGGGGGTTTTCAGGTTAAAGCAAGCAAGCATATATGCACAAATGAGTTACCATCTTTGGTTCCTAAAGAAGACAGAAATGTGATAATCTGTCAATTCAAGATGCCTTTCAGGGCAGACCCAGGGGGTAACTCTTGGGGATCTCTGCCTGAGTTTAGTGTCTCTGGCCCTGTGAAAGTTCAAACAGCAAAGAGATGAAAAAATGTCTTGTGACCCTGTTTTATCTTTTACGTTTATCCTTCCAGCCCATGAAATGAGCTCCGCTGCATGGAGCATTTCCAAAGTGTGATAGGGCCAGTCATGAATCCTTTGTATTGTCATGTTCCTTAATGGCCTATTTAATGGTGATAGGCCTCCTGAATGGGTGGGGGGAAAGAGGGGAGATGATATCTGTGCCTGGGTTCAAACATTTGCCTGGAACAAACATTTTCGAAGTTCTAAAGCAAAGTTTACATATTTCCTTATATCATGAAATACAGACATATTATAAGTAAGATTAATGCATGCAGCAACTTATAAGCATTTCAGAGAGTCTAAACACGAAATACATTCTTTTAAGACTAATACCAATTTTGAACAAAACTAAAACATACAGTTCTTTTACTGGTTTTCAGCTATGAGTTTGTCAGTTCTTAGCTAACACCGATGGCCTTGACCAGAGCCGGCACTTGGTTTACCAGCATCACAGCTTAGTTCATGTTTTTCAAGCTTTTCTCCACAACCATGGAGGGTTAGAAACTTTCATTTAAAAAAAAAAAAAAAGTAGGTCTCACATAATTACTCACCTTAGGAAACTAAGGATTTAAGATAAAATAGCAGTTATCACAACGCTTGTGAAAAAATTGCCAGAGTTGGCAACAATATCTGATTCTGACAAGTGTTATCACATTCTAATTTTATCTGTGCTAATTAATGGTTAGCAAACCACTGTTTTACACAACAATTTTATGCTTTACACTTTTATTTTAAATTTCATGTAACTATATCTGCAACATAATGCGTTCAGTAACCATAGGCACCATACCAAGAACTTGGGGATTATTACATCTAAATTGAATCTGTGACCCTGAAAGAGTTCTTTTCAGATTTATCCTGTTGGAAAAAGGAAAAAAAAAACATTTATATAAATGCTGTTTCTGTGGGCACATATACTATGAGAGGATTTGGGGAGGAGGTTTTTAAACAATTTTTATATTAATGCAGATTAGCAATTAAACTAAAAACCTTTTTGAATAATGCTGTGAAGCAATTCACAGTGATCAATGTTATTAAAATGTCTTTTCTGTATTTGTGGCAGCAAAATTATCAGTCACATAACTGAAATTTTTCTCTTTCAGCTGAGGTGGGCAAGCCAGGTGTTAAATCACCTGGGAAGGTTTTAAAGAGCAAATTATGGTATTGTTGTCAATGCTAAAATATTTTTTCTGGGAAGTAGTTGAGCATCTGGGAGTTGCTTGTGTGTGTGTAAGAAACACACACTGAGGAACTCTATATGAGTTCAAGATGAATATTTAATTTCTTGAGACCTCAAAAGTGTTAGTGGTTCAGCTAAACAACCAGAAGCCATGGAAGCTTCATCCTTTCCCAAACAGGTACCCTTCTTCTCTTAACTGTAGTTGTCTTTGGGACTTATTGGCCTGCAATTTCACCAAGTCCTACTTCACTCAGTTTTCAGGTTCTTCTATTTTTTCCTCTGCCCCCTCCCCCCCACTAATGCCCTCTGAATACATCTTATTCCTCATTTGTCCCACTTATCAGAGTGGAAAGTTCCCTTCCTTATCCACTGCACTCATCCCTAGCCCTGTAGGTCCTTCCCCATCCTTTCCTCTCTCACCCTCCCCACGCCACCCTTAATTTGAGACTTGAGAACCTTTCCTCCTCCTTCTCTTCCCCTGTTACTTCCTCACTGTTTTAGCAGCTCTGGACTGGTCGTAAGAATCTGTGTCATGTGGCTAGGTGGATGGTTAAGGCTCCCCATGGGTAAAGAGTGAAAACAAAAGATGACACAGTCCCTGCCCATGTTATGATAGACACATCCAAGTCAGTCACATTTAGGTTGCTTGGGCTGCTCCCTGAAGCACTCTTCCTCCCTCAGACCACTGCCTCCAAAAACAGATAATGAAGTGTGGAGAGGATGCCAACTATTCCCCTAGTCAGGTCCTCCATTCCTGGCATGACTGGTCAATAGATGTGAGAAGCTCCACTGGCCTAGACACAAAAAGGGAGGATGGTCTATCTGCTCACACAGAGGAGGAATGTGTACACCATCAAATGGCTGAGCTTGTAGCTAATATCTGAAAGTGAAAGAAGCTGTGAGCTAAGGGTAGAACCTAGAATAAGATGTGTTGCAGTATTCCTGGCTCCTTGTCCTGTCAATATTCCCTACTGTTCCCTAGTTCCAATGGCAGACACGAGCTTGTTCTGATAATAGAACCTTGGATACCATGGATCTTGACTCCAGAGGCCCTTGCCAGCCCAGAGCCGATGGTCTGTGGTTCCATAGCTGACTTAATCTAGCCTTGTATATTTTCATTATTGCCCAAAGGAAAAAAACAATTTGTACAACTTTCAAGGACATTTCTAACTAACACTATGTCTGCTTGAGAAACTCCTGGGATTTTCCTGGGGGTCTGTGGGTGATACAATATATACATATTTGATTCCATAGAGAATAGGCAAGTAGCGTAATTTGGGTGGTAGCCAAAGCTTTACAGCATATCTGTAGAATCACTACCTAATATATAATATTTTTGTTTTCTGTTTGTTCTGCTTCCCCATTTATTTTCCATAGTACTTCAGTATGCCAGACAAGGGAATAGGGGTTTTCAGTGAACAATAAAATCGTGTACTGCATTTTAAAAATTTGGTTTCTCCACTGTTTCTGGGTAAACATGCTGGGGAAATTCATGTAATTGGAGCATAAAATGTTATCAGTTAAATTTTATGAAATGTATCAAAGCTCTTTCCCTCATTTCATGAGGAACAAGTTTATCAATCTGACATCATACCAACTTTTACAGAACTTCAAAACTAAGCTGTCACCGTGTATCGGGGGTCACAACTCTAGGGCAGATTCACCCAAAATTGGTGATTATTCTATCATTAGATTATACAAAGCCAGTAACAAAAGTGAACTGCTGTATCACTACACTGGTTAACAAGAAGCAAAAAATGCAGTGTCCTTAGGCATTACAGCCCTTGGCTCACCACTAAGAGACTGGACTTTATGATGAGTAGTTACTTAAAACCAGTTTCATCAGAGTTCTTCTAATTCCAGGAGATCAGCCATTTAGGTCAATATATAACACAGATTTTACCCAATAATCACACTGATGCCAATCCTAACTAAAAACTAAAGGTTTAATAATACAAGAAGAGAGTTATAAACAGTTGATAGATACAAGGGATTACAACATCCTCATATCAAGTTTGATGCCGTGATGGAATAAACTGCTGGCTTGTAAAAATCTCTCTGGAATTACCCAAACAGATCTGGCATCACCAGTCCTTACTTAGAGTTTCCTTGTTAGAACTCTAGTCCAGAGAAATGAAGCAGGAAATGAAGAAACAATGGAGATGTCTCATGTGCCATTTTATATCCTCTGTCCCTGTTTGTGAAAAGTTGGAGTCCAGGGGCACATGAGCACATCACACATCCTTACATGCTTTGATGACTCACAGAGGCAACCATTGCTCATATTCTTTCTGAGGCACCCACAGGACAGGCTTACTGGCAGGATGATTTTTTTTTTGATGGCCCATTGTGACCTGAGTGTCGTTAATGGGCCATCAACACATCAGTCTGGCCCTAATGTAAATTCTATCCAGGAATACATGCGTAAGATGCCAGTACTCATAACTTCATATACAAAAAAAGAAAAGGAGTACTTGTGGCACCTTAGAGACTAACCAATTTATTTGAGCATGAGCTTTCGTGAGCTACAGCTCACTTCATCGGATGCATACCGTGGAAACTGCAGCAGACTTTATATATACACAGAGAATATGAAACAATACCTCCTCCCACCCCACTGTCCTGCTGGTAATAGCTTATCTAAAGTGATCATCAGTACAAAGATGATACATGCATATAAACAGGATAATCATACTTAGCAAATCATAACTTTTCCATTGACACTTTACATGTCATATTTTATAAAAGATTTGCTGTAATTGTATAACAGTGGTAATATCAATTATATAAATGGTCAGATTCAGTCATACAGCACCACATAAGCGTTATTTAGTTTGAGGGGATTTATCTTAATTTTACCAGTGTAAGCCTTCTGCCAGGTGGCTAACAGCAGCAAAAAAGTCTGGGTTCATTATATATCTAGGGTTCCCTTTAACAAAGAACTAACCAAGCTTGAGCCCCGACCCAGAAACCTCAGAAAACCAAACATACTGTCCCTGGGTGCTCTTAACAGGTAGAACTTCTCCTCCACAACCACTCCCAGACTGTGTAGAAACAAGGGAATCTTTATTTAGGGGAACGGAAACACAGACAAACTTAGGAAAACACAGCTACAGAATGTATATGCAAACAGATTAAAATACTCAACCCCTTCCAGTAACTTTGGCAGTAATCCATCTAATTCCCTTCCCTCCCACCTGTGACCCCTTCCCACCAACCTGTGAGAGTGTCCCACAGGTAACAGTCTGTTGATTGCACCAGACTCCACTCATGGCTTTGATCAGTGAATAACCACTGCCCTTTGCAGGTCTGTCTTCAGTCACAAAGAACTGCTTGCCTGGTCCAGCCTGAAGGCACTACCACCTAAATGCAGCTTAGTGATTCAACTTTATTAAGGCCATGAGTACATGAGACATCACAGGAGCCCACTCAGCTCTGTTGCTGCCCTCTGTAATGGCTCTCACAGCAAATCCTCAGTCTGCATCTTCTGCTGCCACATAGTGCTCTAAACAGTCTCTCCACTGACATCTGCAGTAGAAAGAAAGCCTGAGACATGAGGCTTGTATAAGAGGCCTGAGGCCTGAACTAAAGTAGTGGTCAAGCCTTGCTGGTATAAAGCAAAGTTAGCAGAAGTCAGGCCCTCTTACAAAACATGATTGCTTGAAAGTTCACAGAAGCTGAAAAGAACAGGGCTGGCATAGGCAGTGGGTGAAACTTCCCCGGGGGAGGCAAGCTCCTTGTCCTGCCTCTTCCGCCACAGCCCCGCCCACACTCCACCCCGTGCTCTGCCCTAGGCCTCGCCCCTGGCTGACTCACCACTCACCTCTTCACCTCACCGAGGTCCTCCCTCTGCTCACCTCCTCCAATGCCCACCTGATGCTCGCCTCCTCACCCGCCCCCACCAGACCCTTTCCCTGCCTGCCACGAGACCCCCCCACCACCACTACCTGCTGTGCATCTGGCTTGCTGCTTGCCTCCCCACCCTGGTGCTGTTCCCTTACCACCACCCCGCAACACCCTCTCCCCTATTCACCTTAATGCACTGACAACATTCCCAAAGGGAACTGAACAGGCAACAGGTATAGCTTAATTGACAGACAGACTCTCCTCTGCATGGCAGGGAGCTCGGTGTATGCTGTAGAGAGAGAGGGGAAAAGCCAGGCTACCTGCGCCAGCCTGAAGCCTCATCTCTTCTTTTGAAAAAGTGCTTGTCATTGACAGCCTGCATTAAGGCAGCTGCGGGAACCTCCAAGCGGGGAAGGAGGGGGCATGGAGGAAAGGAGAGGAGAGGAGGAAGACTCCAGGCAGCAGCAGCAAGCTGTGGGAGCCTCAGGGAAGGGTCAGAGCAGGGAGGCAAAGAGGCTGTGGGGGGAAACCACAGCCAAGGTGTCAGGCAGCAGGGATGGCTGTGCTAGGGGAGGCAATGCCTCCCCTTGCCTATTATACCCACAGCCCATGAGCGCTGGCATTGTAAAACACATGCATTCCTAAGAAGTATTAGGCACAAGACACTCATGCAAACACGTTGCAGAAGGATAGTACCAGAACACCCCAATACCAATGATGGTACAAACATACTCCGCAAAGATAAGGACACACTTACGCCTCTCAAAGGTAAGGCCAGGATGACAGGGTGATGAATAGAGATGTTTGATTGAACCAACATGTACATGTAATCACTTCAGAGGGTCAATAATGTAACTTGTTTGTATCAGCGTATAAAGAGGGGTCTCAGAGATGGTTTCTTTGTCCAGCCGAGGGGAGAATGGAAAGTCCTGTCATTCACTAAGCTGGTCCATTGTAATGGACACACATGTGTTAGTGGTCCTGTAGAGTCTATGGGATACTGGAACCATGCTTTGATGACGATGAACCTGGCCTTGTGCCTTCCCTACTGAAATGGGTCTATAGTCTTTCTCGGCAATTTGATCTAGGTCTGCTGTGTCGGCTATTTGTGCAGAGCTGAGAACACACACTCATGCAGCCAATGGCTAATTACAATGTCTTCAGTCTGCATTGTCCTCACAGTGAAATCCCCAGAGAAGAAGGTTGCTAAGAGCATATAAGACCCTTGAGTAGGATCCTGGCTGCATGGCAACGAGCTCTTTGCCACAAGGTAAGAGGTCTTTCCCCTTTCTAAGCCTCTCTGGGAGACCGCTGCTTCCAAAGTTCAAGTTTATGTGAGTTATGGTGACTCCCCAAGTGCCACTAGAGAAATTCTGAGTAGGAGTCAGAACTTTCTCTTTTCACCAATAGAGAGAGGAGAGAGTGCCTTCCCCTCTGGAGCTTCAAGCCATAGGGCTTGCACTTAGAATTTCCAAGACATTTGATTGTCACCTAGATATTATTGTAGCTGGTGTTGGTGTTGGAAGCATTGAGAGACTTTTCATACAATCATTGGAGAAAAAAGAATCATTAAGGGGCGGACTGTGAACCCCTTATTCACACAGGACATAGAGGGCCTACTTATGAGAGCATTTGCTCATAAGTGTGAATAAGTAGTCACAATCTAGCCTTATGTAAAGTTTGGTTACATGAAATCGAGGGGAAACGATTCTTTATGGTCTTAAAATATATTAAAAATGCCCCATTTAGCATCACATAGACCGTGTACGTTTATATATACACAGCTGCTGTAACAAATGGGGATTGTGGGTGTTTTACCCACACATATAGCAGAAAAATTTACCTCAGTGTAGAGCTCCCCCTGAGGGCTCTAACCTCCACTTAATCTTGGAGACTAAAATCCTCTCCCCTGCACCCAGTTTGAGTAATTTATGTGGGTGCTGGAAACTGAGGAAAATAAAAGGTGGGGGCTGATTATCTCATGCTGCACTTTATGATTGCCACTCCAGCCTAATTAAGGGAGCAGTCTCAGTTGCCCTGGTATCCCTCATCCACAGGACAGGGGAAACACCAGTGTAACTTCTTTATCCTTTCTGCTGCAAGAGAGTCCTCCACACTCATGGGACAGTCAAGGGAAAGGAACGGGACAAGTTTTTATCCCTTCAGGCAAGCCTTAAGTCAGGGATAGTCAATAGGCAGACTGGGGGCCAAATCCAGACCCCAGATGCTTTTGAACAGACCTGAAATCTTTTTATTAACTTCTTATTTTGTATTATTTTCTCTGTAATCTGGACCTTGACTAGATCTTGCCCAAGAAATGTGGACTTCGACAAAAAATAATTGACTACCCCTGCCCTAAGTGGTGCATAAGGCCTATGTGCAGGCCCCTTACACTGGGGAGAATATCACCCTAAGTTACTGGTGGGAATTTTAAAAATCACTTATATCTCATTCAAAACCATGTGCAAAAAATATACACTTGCACGTAAACTCATATATAGCTGATCTGCAAAACCTAATTCTTTGCTTCATTAGTCTGTCTAAAGAGAAGCAGAGAAACTGTGGTCTGCTGCTGAAGCTATCAAACTATACTCATTTGCTCCACATCAATGTATAGGTGTGAGTGCATGAAGGCGGAGGTTATTTCCAGTCTGTATTTATCACATTAACTTGAGTGGATTGATGTTAACAGAAAAATTCATAGAAGGTGATTTTACTCTCTTTTCAATTTTACAATAGAAACTTTTGAAACTATGAGTTCCATCTCACAGTTGTTAATACTAACTAGTTATTATGCAAAGTTATTTTCCTGATATAGTTGAACTGGGTAATACCATTAATTCTAATGATATAGTTTCTCTTTGTGAGATGTATTCAATTCATCATGCCATGTTATTTACTTTAAATAATTCTAGTAACATTAGTTGGTTTTACACCATGGAAAAATATTCCTAGAGGAATCCATGTAACTGAAACAGTATTTATTTTTATACACACATTACATTATCCCATAATGGGTAAGTACAGTGTAGTAATTATAATTCTTAATTAACAAACAACAGTATACTCAAGCACTCTTTTTAATTTATGAAATTTTTTCAGGTATTCCTTATATGGTACTTTATTTTAGAATGGCATTTTTGTTACTTTCAGAGCTGCTAGAGATAGTGCTCCCGTCTTTCCAACTGGAAAGAAAAATTCATAAACCCTTACATTTGGAAAGCATTCGTCAATAAGGCAGAAGATGCACAGTTGCTCCTAAATGCATTTCTCTGTTTTACACTAAGAGATGTACAGCACATATTCAGTTACACAAATACAGCTACTCTACATCTGTACTATAAATTTATTCTCCTCCATGAACAAAAGGAGTGCATCACCTCATCCTCCGTACTCAGTGCCCAAACAGATATTCTCAAATGAATGAATCGTCTTTTACTAAAAACTTTGTAAAACTTTCTTATTTCCTTCTAAAAATTAAACGCATTTAAGTTTATGGGGTAGGCTAAACATGGTCCTCTTTCTGATTGCATTTACTCTCCTTGGAGGAACTCTTCTTTGATTAATAATAAACTGACAGCTGGCAATTTATAATTAAATAGCAAAATACAACTGACTTGGGAAAGGAACATCCTTCACAACAGCACTAGCAGTATGTGCATTTTGTAGAAATTGGGACTGGATGATTAAAAGTGCACACTCTTGTCCCCAGTGTACTCAGTAGGATTGAGTCCTTTTCTTTCATCTTTTTCAATAGGTGCAGTTCCAGGAGCCTGGAAACTAAAGTCACAGCAACTTTGGAAGCAAACATAGCACAACAAGATGAAGAATCTGTTTCTCTTTATGCTTAAGACAAACCCCTGTGGTAAAGTTTAAAGTGATTCCCTAAATCATTTATTTTAGTCTTACTACAAAGAAAAAGAAAGTTCAAAGTTGACAAAAGATAATAAGCCATGCAGACATGAGCATGTAAGTAAACAGGCTGGTGGGCAAAACAGGAAATGTGTATTTAAGCTATTGCACAAACACACACTTTTACTTTCCTATATGTTAGGAGCTAAAGGAGCCACATGCTTCCCAAAGCAGTGAGCATCTCTAAGTAATTGATTGTTTACTTCTGCACAGCACCTCTTGCTGACACACATTAGCAAAACACTTCACAAATCGGAACAAATCACACAGAGGGTCAGTTTAAAAAGAAAAGCTGCAGACTGATTTAAATTCTGACAAGGATTTTGAGTGTAACTCTTAGTAGAAGAGAATTCTTCAGATGGGCATATTATGCAAAGAAAAAACTTTAAAGAAATGAGAGGTTTAAAAAGACCTACTAAGTCAGCTAATTCATCACCTTGTCAACACCTCTTTTCTGCAATCAGCAGTCCTACTGTGTGAGCTAGACAAGAAGCTCACAGAAGAGAAGCAAACCCATCCAAACTGTGATGGAGTAAAAAAGGTAAAGGACAAAGGCTGTAAGCAGCAAAGTCTAGCGCTTTGGACACACTGAGGAAAATCCAGGGGAGAGGAAATAGCAATTGTTTAGTAGTAAATTTACACACGTCAGAAATCCTGTTAGGACAGCACAGACCACAACCTGGAGGTTTTTGTTTTGTTTTTGTTTTTTTGAGGTAGTAAGACAATGTTTTGACAATTGTATTCTTCCCATCCCCAACACCTCAAGTGTAGAAAATTCTTGAATTTTGCCACAGCTAAGGAATATTCAGGTTGCAAAGACAGCATAGGGAGGGTGAACACTAAAGATAACAAACAGTTTGAAAGAACATTATAAATGGGTCCATTAAACAGCAGCTAGACAGTCCTTAATTTCATTTAGGGTACATAAAAAAACAGCCATTGATAGCCCTTGCCACACTGATTTTTCCTGATGTGCTTTGCATGACTTAAAATGCCACTGGCTGATTTGAACAGGGCAGCAGGTCAATTTCTCTCTTTGGGAGATTATGTCTGTGAAAGCAGTCAGATCTCACTACTTGATGAATTTGAGAGACAATTCTTCCAAGTGTCAAAAGACTAATTGCCCAGTGGGTCTTCAGCAATGCTTTTATATACAACAGGTACTCTTCAATAATTCCTAGAAACCATGGACAGAGATGTGATGTGTGCCTTTATGGAACAACGGCATCCAAGATATTTCTAACTGAGGAATAGTAGTAGTCAAAATAATCAATCAGATGTGGAATCTGGTAGGTAAAACAAACCAAAACCCAGTGGATTATGCAAGTGTGAATGGTATGTGGCAATAATGGATTTAAAATAAAGTTAGAATAAAGACACATTAAAGGGCTTAACCATGAGCCTGGCTGTGCACTGTACAGGGCAGTATGGGGGTGCCCAGGCTACCCACATCATCAGAGCCTTGCATAGGAGGGAAAGAATAGTTGCTACCAAGCTGCTATACCCCGCCACATGCAGGTGTGCTGGGAGTGGACAGAACTTTGGTTCTGACTCCACCGTGCCAGTCAACACTGGGGGGTAATCTGCACCAGGAAAAGAGGTGACTAGTCTTACTTCCCTCATGGAATAAGCGGGCAGTAAGGACTGAACTGTGACTTTGAATCACAGCATGGTCCCTGTTGTGCTCCAGGTATAGCAGCTACACACTGCTCTTTAGCTGGGCTCAATTATAAAGGTGCCAAGCCAGCCCTATGTAAACTTTGATCAGAAAATGTTGTTGGTACAGAAATGATGCTTGATGATAATCGATAATAAGAATTGAGATTGTGAAATCAAGATACATAAAGTAACTGATTGCAACTTCCAGCTACTTTCTGCACTTCATGACAGTGCAGCATTTATTCAGAAAATTTGTATGAAGAAAGGGAAAACCCATATTCTTCCAACACAATGTATTCATCGTCAGTGTCAAAACACATTAAAAAACAAAACTGATCTGATTGCCTAATGAGGTTCTATTCAATCAAGAAAGTCACATCAGATTCTCCATTGTCCCTTGATGTAGCCCATTAGCTTTTAGAAATAATGTCTGAAGGATGTAAGATACTAAGAAACTTCTGACTTTCTCCAGGAGACACACACTTTGGAAATGTATCTTTCTATTAGAAAAAGTAGTATTTAAAGTGATGAAAATTTCCACATTTCTCCTATTCTATATACCCTGGGGATATTGTGTGGATCAGTTTATTTTTATGACTATAAGTTCTAAATTTCTTCTATAGCAATATCTTATGACAAAATTCATAAAATGAGTCTCTTAATGTGTATTCAGAGATTGATTTAAAAAACATTAAATGCACACAAGGCTATAAAGTAATTACATTTAAGAAATACTTATTGACATATGAACAAGACCTGTGGGAGTATATTTCTCAGAAATAATGTGCCCTACATCACAGTAATGCCCTTTTGCAGCAAAATATATAATACTTTCAAAAACATGTACATGACTATTATTTCTAATTAATCTCTAATAGAAAAATTAAGAAACAAATATAATACAACCTCTCAGTATTTCATATACAAAGGAAAAAAATAAAATAAGTCTGATCTTTAGATTTTCACATTGTGTATTAAGTCAAAGATTAATATTAAACATTTTGCACTCTGATTTTCAATGGTTTTAGCCAAGAGATTAAGGTGTTATTAAGAGCTTTGATTTTTTTAAAAATTTCAAATATGTGAAAGGTCAAATATTTATTAGATGTGAGTTCTCATATATATGACAGCAGAGATAGCAGGAAGAACAAGAGCTATACTCAAGATTTTGCAGAACAAGGCTATTATGCTTCACTCCAGAGATAGGGCAAAGCCACAAAGCTCAAACTTCCGCAGATCAGAATGGTGTTATTTCACACTCACTCTGCTGAAGTGCAAGCCACTACACCAGGTGAAAATTGTGGAGGATTACAGGTCCTGCTGAGGTCATCAGTAACCAGAAACTCCTGAGAATGTACAATGTAGGGATAAAGGGAGAACATAGATACAAATGACAACTCCTGAATATCACAAGTATTTTGATGCAACTAGTCTGTTTTGGAACCTAAATATTAAGAATGTACAGAAAAAAATCTGGTGAAATATACTCATCACCTGAGGAATTTGAATGATAAGATGGAGAGAGAAACTATCCCTGCTAGTCAATACTGGAAAGGCCTGAGATGGAGTGATAACGGACATCCAATAAACACTGAGATGGGCTTAGGAGAGTCAAGGTCAGCTGAGATGGGCTCAGTGGAGCCTACTATATCTCTGGCTCTCATTTTTACTCAAATGAAAGAGCATGTGAGTAAATGCTACTTGTATGTGCTACTCTTAAGTTCCTTCCATGCCTGTGCATAGGCCTTTGGCATATGGTAGCAGCTGGAATCAATAAGACTATAACTGGAGATGACCAGCAGCCCTTTAAGGAGCCCTCTGAAGGCACTGAGGAATGCTCCTCATACAAAGCTGAGCATTGGGGTTGCCCACCCACTGTCTGCATAGGTGTATGGGCTAAAGCACACAATCTGCCCTGATGTAGCCAATGGAAACTGGCATGCTCCACATCCCAGTTAGCCTAACTGAAGCCTGTTAGCCTAACTGTTAGCCTAACTGAAGCATCATATTGGCCCATTATCATGGTTCCTTATTATTTTCACAGATATGATGGTATTTTAATATCCAGCTATTTCCGCATGTCAGAATCAATGATAGGAACGTCAGCCTACCAAGCACATCCGTAGGACAGTGCAGTATCAATGGCTATATCATAACTCAGAGCTCCAAAATATTAACGTGAGTGCTTTGACAGGGAAACTCAGGACAGAAGAACTGGGCAATCTTTTAAAGAACGCAATCCAAAATATCTTCCTATATTGGTCTTTAATCTTTTTTTATTCATGAACTGACATTTTGTGAAGAACATTTTAATGGGACATTATAGATCTGCAGCAAACTATTCACCAGAAAGAAACTTTCTAACCTTCAAAAGGTATCAGCTTAGTTCTAGAAAACTTTTGTAGATTTTAAAGGCTTAATACTCATTTGTGGTGAACATCCCTGCTGCCTTTGATGAATAATTACACAAATGTTTCTGAGCAACATTATACATTTTTATTATTTGTTTCAAGTAGCACTTGCAGTGTGGTAGGCACTGTACAAACACAAAACAATGCACAGCTCCTTCAGTGAAGGCCTCACAATGTAAAAAAAGAGAGAACAAACAGCTCAAGGGTGGGGAGGGGAGGAAATAACAAATAAGGTGACAAGGTAGTTATTTACCATGTCTTGTAAGTTGGGGTCTGGGGTTTAGTTTTGTTGTATGGTATTCCTGTATTACTCTACAATCACTATTGTAACCTGTGAGTGTCAATGTAGACACGGATTACCAGGAGGAATCTGAATGAGGTAAGGGCAATGATCTTGCAGACCAGTTTAAAAATGGACATTCTGTGCACAAGGAGATAACATAGGGGAAATCACAAAGATGTGTTAGAGAAGTGGAAAGATCATATCAAGATATGAATCATTGGAGTGGAATGGGCCAACAGGTGATGTGAAAATAAGACTTGGATAGACATGTAGGGAGGGACAGACTTATACTGGCTTAGGTATAATATCTTAGTTCACTCACTGATTACATTCCCACGCATAGTAAAACCTCTAAGGACTTCTAATGAGTTCCATGGGAGTTCTGCAGAAGGGTTCTGCATAATTAATGCTACAGGATTAGGGGTTCCCTCACACAGGCCTCAAAGTCTGTAGGAGTAGAGAAGTCCCCAGGAGCATCTTCCTCTTCCTGAAGACCTTAGGAAATGCAACCTTTTGGAAGTATAGTACTGTAAAGGTCAAAGAAACGTTAACTCCACCCTTCAGAGAGGACAGCCTCCCATGTTATTTTTGTGGGCCCCCCCACTACATTGTAAAGTGTGTTATTTTTGGATTAAGAATTATCAGATGTTTCCCTCCATACTTTAGACATCTCACTGAAGAAGGTCCATCTTTTATAAGAAGACTACCTGTGTGGATGTCCCCTGCATATTTCAAATGGCAAAGCTAAGTATAGGACATTGGGTATGGGAGCAAAAGCACTCTGCTATTGTTGTGCTTCAGAATGATTTTTCTGATGTCAGGGACTCTAAGAGAATAAGGGAGGGGGCTATCTCCAGAAAGCCTCAGAAGCTGCCACATCCCCCAGCTGCAATGGCTTGTCTACTCTGGTTTATTGCATTGGGTTAGAACAGGGCCTTGAGGAATCATTGAAACTTACATAATAGTAAGCACTCAGGGCTTCATTCTCTGCTCAGTCCCAGCTCAGCTCAGCGAGTGTGGAAAAGGAAGATTGCAAGGATGATTTAGGGTTGCCCAGCTCCATTGCAAGTTGGGGCTGAATAGGGGCTGCCCTAACTTACACCACTTTTGTAAGGGAGTTTACACAAGTGGAGAATCAACTACAGCAGAGTTCCTCTCAGCCAGGTTCCCACCTTTATCCCTCCCTATCCTGTCCCTGCTCCAGCCCTTACATGCCCCTTCCCTTTGAATCTTATGCCAGGGGTTGTGCAGGGAATCTGAAACAAGAGGTAGTAAAGCTGATTCCACCAACTTTACATTAGCAGAGAGTTCCCCTGCTGGGAACTCACCACCGGGAGAATCCTTCACTGGTTTCTCCTGCTGCTTTAAGCCAGCACAAAGTGACCTGAGAGGTGTGATGTCAATTTTTATCCCCCTTGGTATTTCCATTACTAATATCCATTTTCTGGAGTGCTTTCCTACAGATTTTAAGGATTTCCAGATTGTTATGGAAAGTGGCAGACTTTCTGGCTTCTGAACTTTTTTTTTCTCTGTCCTACAGATGAATATGAAAGGGTAGAACCTGATGCAAGAGTGCTCCATTTGGTGGAAAATTATCCCAGTCAAAACGGCTCCTTAATAATGTAGCAGGGACAGAGAGCTATAATCAGAATCGACAATAATCCTGCTGTCAGACATCAGGAGAATGGCCTCACATCAGAACGAACAGAGGGGGAAATTGTTTATTTTTTATCATATCTCCAAAAATGAGTCTGTGAATGATCAGCACAACAGTCTATTAGAGAGTCAAATAGTCATTTGATAAGGTCGGATTAAACCAGTTTGCTTCCCCTTCAAAATATAAGGTATATTAACTGAAGCCTTGTTAGCCAAAGAGATAGTATCTAATGATGAAGACTGTAGCACACGGGGCAGAAGTCTTCTACATTTTAACAGTCCTGAACACTCCTGCTTAGAAAAAGGCAGTTTGACTGAAGTGTTGCAACAGTTCAATAAAGTGGATAAGCTGTTTCCCATGTGGTCAGCCTCTTTGTATAAATGCAGTGCTTCTGTGGACAAACTCTTCTCCAGTGTAATATCCTAATGCCACATGTGGCCCTTTCCTTTACATCCCGAAGGCATATAGCTGAGCAGTATTTCTTCTGAAGTGAAAGAATATTTGACTTCTGATCTTGATATCCTAAAGGCATAAAACTGAGCAGCATGGCATAATTGAAGAGGTGAAATGGCATGTATTGCTAGTCACAGCAAGACAATCTCAAACCTAAATTTCCTTAACTGAATCAGATGGGGACACACCATACATGTGTTTACAGACTCTGGGTTCCAATTAAGTTGTAGAACCCCCAGGATCCCTCTTTCTTACAAGTGGTTTAGATTTTAAATTCACCTTACACAACCCCAGTCTGCAAGGCATTGCACTTTTGGAATCAGTTGCAAGAAAGCCACCAATAATTTTTTCAAAGTAGTTGTACAACCAGATTTGTTCCAGAGGCAAATCCTTCTCCTGTAGCCAGAGAGGTTCCAGTGTGGCACCAGTGCATCAATAAGGATTTGTAGGGGACACATATCCTTTTGTGAGGCACAGGACACCACTCTGCAAGGATTTCCTGCATGACCAAATTGTGTCTGAGATTACAGGATGGATAGCTTCTCCCATAACACCACAAAGTGTTACAAATATACATTGCCACTCAATGAGATGCATATGTTTAAAAAAAACAATATGGAAAGTTACTTTTTATGCATCCCAGACATCAAGATGTTTAAGTACATGCCTAACATTAAGCAAGTAAATATTCTTGCACAGGTGCTTAAAGTTAGCCATTATTTTAAGTATCTCATTGAATTAGGGATTGATGACCAGATTTTCAAAGGTATTAAGGTGCACAGTGGGATTTCCTAAAGTGTCTAAGCAGCTTAGACATCTAAGCAGCTTAGACATCTAACTCCCATTGATTGCACCTTTAGGTGTCAATACCTTTGAAAGGTTGGCCTTTAGTCATTAAAATAAAGTTCTCGTCTATTAAAACTTACATTTCAGTGTTCTTCTTCCTTTTCCTATGTTGAGCTGTCACTTATGTTAAACTGATTATTTCCCCCCCATGTATCTTGCCCTACACTGTATGCTCATTAAAACTTCAAGGACAATGCCACTCACCAGCTAAGAATAACCATCCACCACATCCATTGTTTTGTTAGATTTAGTGAGCAAGATGTCCTAAAGTTCCTCTTCAAATAGTTAATATCGAGCCTTTATATTAAGAGTTTCATGGATAGCTACATAAAAAAAAAAGTATCTTTCAAAACTAAAAGTTGTAGAATCAGCCAGCGTTAAACAATACTTCTGAAACTTAACTAGATGAAAGTAGCTGCATCTCACATGTTATCTCATCTTTTTTCCTCTAATTAGAACCACTCTAAAAATCCTTAGGGGGAGCACTATAGAAAGCAAGCAATGATTTTCCTTTGGTTATCGAGGCCATGTCTCCTCAATTAATTATAGACATGCTGAGGAAAACTAGGACTGCTGAAGCAATTAGCATACTACTTACACCAAAGAAAGTAAAGAAGCCGGCCATAATACAATGACTGTCTGACCTGAGAGAAAGTAACTTATTCTCAGACACTGCTCTGTGCATACATTTTAACAAGGCAAGATGGAATGTTTCAGATTAGCAAGTACAGACAGCTAGTGTAATGCTTTACACCATTTTCAATAAGCAGTTAGCTTTTAGTACCTTTAAAATAATCTTCAAAACGTGTAAGAAATGCAATTTTTGGAGTAATGGAAGTTGTAAACAAAAGCTTCCTGTCCCTCCAAGTAACAAATCTTCAACTGTTTTTCAGACATATAAGGCCAGATTTTCAAAAGATCCAAGCTCCCACTAAGCACCAAAATATGTGCCAAAACATACCGAGCCCTTCTAAAAATCAGGCTTAGAGAGCCTTTTCAGTAGTTTACAGATTGTTTTCCTCTTCTACACTAGCTCCACCTACTTTCCTAATTAGCTTCACTCAGTTACCTTTTGTACTTTGTAAAATGTTGCAATCAATCACATTTATAGCCCCATCCTCTTAAGCAAATGACTCAACCTTAATGTTCTTCAGATTTCACAAACTCAACTATAAACTATAATGAGAAAATATTATTTGCATAATGGAGCTGGGACATGACTCAGAGGTTACTTTTTTGGAGAGTCCATGATTTAGCTTTTACAATATTTACTACAAAGTTTAAAGCAAGTATCATGAAATAAAACTTCTTCCATTTGCTTTGTACATTTTGTCACTACCACAAAGTGACATTTTGAAAGACACATCAAATACTCTAAACAATATTTTGTTCTCTCGGTTTAGGTTGTTTTGTCTTTTTTTCCTATATATTTTTGTAAGCTGGTCTGCCCCAGAAAGATAACTGACAGAAGATAAAATTAGAAACTAAATTATTCGTTAGTCCTATCTTATGAGATAAAACGTTACTGAAGTGATTCTGTAAATTGGCAAATCATAGAAATGTAGTGATGGAAGGGACCTGGAGAGGTCATCTAATCCAACCCTCCCAGTGCGGAGGAGGATCAAGTATACCTAGACCACCCCTGGCTATGATTCTCAGCTCATGTATACACACACTCAGGCTAGGTCTCATATGAGCTAGCAAGCCAAAAATAGCGTAGCTGCAGAATCATCTCCAGCAGCAACATGGGTTAGCTGCCCTGAGTAGAAACCCGCCAAACCCCATGGATACATAATGGGGGGTGGCTAGCCTCTGTGAGTATGTAAGTTGGGAATCACACCCTTAACTTGTACTGCAGATATAGCTGATGAGTGATGTTTATCTAATGAGGTCTTAAAAAACCTCCAGTGATGGGATTCCACAACTTCCATTGGAAGGCTATTCCTGTGCTTTGCTATCTTTATAGTTAGAAAGTTTTTCTTAATATCTAACCTAAATCTCCCTTGCTGCAGATTAAGCCCTTTACTACTTCTCCTACCTTCAATAAACAATTGATAATAGCCCTTAGCATATTTTAAAGCTGTTATCAGGATCCTTCTCAGTCCTCCCTTCCAAAGGCTAAACTATGCCCAGCTTTTTTTAACCTTTCTTAATAGGTCAGGTTTCATAACCCTATCATCATTTTTGTTGCTCTCCTCTGGACTCTCTCCAATTTGTCTACATCTTTCCTAAAGTATAGCACCCAGAACTGATCCCAGTACTCTAACTGAGGCCACCCTAGTGCTGAGTAGAACAGAACAATTACCTCCCATATCTTATATACAACACTCCCGTTTATACATCCCAGAATTACATTTGCCTTTTTCACTACTGCATCACATTGTTGGCTCATACTCAATTGTGATCCGGTGAAACTCTCGGATACTTTTCAGCAGTATTACTGCTTAGCCAGTTATTCCCCATTTTATAGTTCTACTTTTGATTTTTCTTACCTAAGGGGAGTATTGGCACTTGTCTCTATTTAATTTCATCTTGCTGATTTCAGACCAATTCTCCAATTTGTCAAAGCGGCAAAGAGACCTGTGGCACCTTATAGATTAACAGACGTATTGGAGCATAAGCTTTCGTGGGTGAATTCACCCACGAAAGCTTATGCTCCAATACGTCTGTTAGTCTATGGTGCCACAGGACCCTTTGCCGCTTTTACAGATCCAGACTAACATGGCTACCCCTCTGATACTTGATACCAATTTGTCAAGGTTATGTTGAATTCTAATCCTGTCTTCCTAAGTGCTTGCAACTTCTCCTAGCTTGGTGCCATCCCCAAATTTTATAAGTATACTCTCCGCACAATCATCCAACTCATTATTGAAAATATTCACTAGTACCAGATTGCAGGACCCCACTAGATATAGCCTCCTCGTTTCCTCTCTCTGCAAGAAAGCACCATCTTTTCCTGGATTACCCATTGCCATTTAATTATCTTTATTTCTTCAATTGTTAAACATACACCTTTTAATAGTTGATCTGTGCTTTTTAAAAAAATGTTCTTACCCTTCTTCCTGCAATATTCATGATGGAATTCCTATCTGTCATAAAGGAAATAGCAAAGTTATTATGATGTAGAGCCAAAACCTGCAAACCCTTATTCGTATTAGCAATCTTACTCTTTCAAGTAGTGCCCTTGACTTCAGTGGGATTACCAGGTTGAGTGAGGACTGCTGATTTGAGTAAGTGTTTCTGGTTCATGCCCTAAAGGTGTACACTGATAACTGAAATTATTAACAACTTCTTCACTGATATACAGTTATCAAGTCTGGATGTGATGAATACATGCTTCCCAGTGGCCAGGCCTAAATTCACTAGGAAAGGATACCATCTCCTGCCTGGCCAATGATGATAAAAGGCATTTCTGGATCCTTGCTTATTAGGAGCAGAGATGGCTCTAAGAGGAAACTGTGCATCATCTTTATGACTGAAGAGCTGAGTCTGACATTACAGATTTGGCTAGCTTAGTTCTGGTTAATTCATATAATTTTTCCCCCTTTCCTACCAACACATCACCTCCAACTTGCCCACTGTAGGTATAGTTAGCTACTCTTTCACTGATATAGTGATTTAGCAACAGGTTCAGATTAACTCCATTCCCGTGCCCCTGGAGAAGTTATTCCATCCTCAACACTACCATAGTTTTTAACAGGCAGAAGAATCTCTATGGATAGAAATTCCATGCTTGAACAATAAGAGTATAGCAGTAGAAATATACTACTGGCCACCTGACCAGGATGGTGACTGATTGTGAAATGCTCATGGAAATTACAGAGGCTACATGGGCAGAAAATGCAATAATAATGGGGGATTTCAACTATCCTCATATTGATTGGATAAGTGTCATTGTGACATTACCCAGAGTACAATATGGACTGGTTGACAGTCTTATCCCCTCTTTTCCAGCACTTTGCTGAGAGAGCAACCACACCTGGTCTTCTCTCACACAGCCATCAGCATGTAAGTCACTCCCAACTATACTGTATGAATACTAGGGCCAGCCACTCATGAATTACACTGCAGGACAACACCAGCAAACTCCCAGTCCCAGATTTTCCCATAGAAATGTGCGTCTGGTACTGCCTAGCATTTTTCTGGACAATACACGCTCATATAAAGTTAATCATTTATTAATAGAACATGATATGCACAAATATTGTTATTCCAAATGGATTTTCCCAAACACTTCAATGCAGACACACTGGTTTAGATAAAACAACAAAACAAACTTGTTAACTACAGAAAGATAGATTTTAAATGACTACAAGTAATGGGGCAGATAAGTCAGAATTGGTTACAAAGAAATAAAAGGTAAAATGCAACTAACACCCAACTTAACAAGGTAAGTGAATACAAAGCAAAGGTCTCTCTCACCACATGTTCCAGCAGTCTTACTGGCTGACCCTCTTTCAGTCGGGATCTCCCCCCAAGTCCAGTGCTGCTTCCTTTGTTCTTCAGGTGTTGCTGATGCCATGGATAGCGACAGGGACATTCACAGGAATGTAAATTTGACCGCTTTTGGAGGGGCACATTAAACACACACAAGTAAAGGTTCATATGACCCCCTCCCAGATTTCTCAGGAAACTTCTGGTGGGGATGCCCAGCAGTTACAAGGCAGCAGATCCCCCAAGCAGTGGGCACTCTGTGTGTCCCTGCAGCCTGGGGAGGGAGGAAGCAGCAGGGCAGGTTTCCAGCTGAGCTCCTCCCCCCACCACTATAGCTGCTGCTTCTCTTTTACTGCTGCTGGAGTCCCAGCGCTGCTGCCTGCCTTGCAGACCACTTGCTGAGATGAGGGCAGACCACTTGCTGAGATGGAGGCAGAGGCACTGTGTGGGACTCCAGCAGCAGGAAAGGAGAAATAGAAGCTGTAGGGTTGCGGGGAGGAAGAGCTGAGACAGCAGACAGCCATTCTGCTACTTCCCCCCTGCCCTGGGTTGCAAGGACACACAGAGATTTGGGGGGCATGCCTCTGCTTGCCCCTACTTATGCATGCCCCTGGGTAGAGAACAAGTGAGAAATGATTTGGGGCATCTGTCTTCTCCTCCTATTGCCCTTTATTTTGCACAAGAATCATCTCCAGCTGATGCTCAGGAGACAACGTCTGTGTTAGCAGGAACCTTCAGCTGTTCCCTTGTCAAAATGTAGATTTTTTTTTTGCCCACACCCTCTCTCCTGCCAAAGAATGGCCACTTAATCTGGTGATGGTCCATTTGATCTTGATGACACCTGACTGAGGTGTTGGCTAGTCTTTTTTCTCTGGGAAATTTGTTTGTGACTGTCCTCCAGAACATGTTGGAACATGTCCTGGGTAACATCATACAGTGGAATCTTATATCTTTACATACAATGTTGCCATGAATATTTTACCAGGACTATAATAATCAGCAAATAATGAGTTTTCAAATTATACCTTACACAATAAGCTTTGTACAAAATTGTCTTGTAAAAGAGGTGAACATAGGGGTACAGACTGTCACATTCATCTCAGGAACGGATGCAGAGATAAAATCTGAAGGCACATTAATGACACCTTCTTGGAGCAGCTAGTCCTCAAACCCACAAGGAAAGAGGGAATTCTTAATTAAGTCTTAAAGTTGAGTACAGGATCTGGTCCAAAAGGTGAATATAGCTGAACCATTCTGTATTAACAACCACAGTGCAATTAAATTAACCAAGGATCTATAGGAGGGATCTCAAATTCAAATCACCACGAGGGCCACATGAGGACTAGTACATTGGCCCGAGGGCCACATCACTGACACCTTTACACATAAAGATACAAAAGCCCCACCCCTCTGCCCCCGCTCCTGCCCCCACTCCACCCCTTCCATGAGGCCCCGTCCCTGCTGCGCCCCTATTCCAACCCCTTCCCCAAATCCCCGCTTCTGCCCCACTTCTCCACCTGCTCCCCGCTCCTCCCCCCTGGAAAGCGTTAAGTGCTGCCAAACAGCAGAGGAGCAGGGATACAATGCACTGGTGAGAAGGCAGATGAGGGGAGCTTGGCGGCAGCAGGAAAAAACTCCAGAGGGGTGGGGAGGTTGGCAGGCCGCAGAAAATAACTCCATGGGCCACACATGGCACGCAGGCCACGTGTTTGAGACCCCTGATCTATAGGAGAATGCTGAATGTGCAGTCAGATGGTGACAACATCAGACAATGATTTGCAGTGACAACTGGAGTAAGGCAAGGATGTATTATGTCCCCACTATTGTTTTCAGTAGTCATTAACCATGTTGTGAGAAAAGTAACCACAGAAGGCAACCAAATAATTTTTTGGACAAATGATAAAGCACAATTGGGTGACTTCTTTTTTTGCTGATGACATTGTCTTGCTTAGTTCAACACATCACTGAATGGTATTTCTTTGTCTCTCAGTTCCATGGCTTGCTTCAGGGCTTCCATGACTCTTTCATGGGCTGCTTTTTGTCTGGCTTCTTCCCCTTCCTGTTCTTTTATATGCAATTGTCTTTGGTATATTTTTTTCATTTTTCTCTGGTATATTTTTTTCATTTTTCTCTACCTGCAACCTGTGGAGCTCCAACTTCTTGTAGCTTCACTTTCACTCATTTTCCTACTGTTCCTGTCCCTACTTCCCTTTCCCGAAATAAGCAAACAGAAAACAACAAACCAGTAATCACGTTTTCTGTTCTTAGCCACCACACTTAAAACTCACTTAAAATCACCACCAGAGTTTCAGGGCAATAAGCTTTGCACACTATCCTGTTTGACTACACCACTGTGACAACTTACCCCCTTCAAGATGCCAGCTGATGTGCTGAGATACCACTGAGCAAACAAAACAAATTTTTAACTAGAAAGTGTAGATTTTTAAGTGGTTAAAGAGCTACCAAACAAAACAAAGTGGATTACTATGCAAATAAAACAAAACACACAAACTAAATTTGATTCACTAAAGAAAGATTACAAAATGTAGTTTCTCACCCTAAATGTTGAATTTAGGCAGGATGAAGAGTTTCTGTAGCTCAGAGTTGCAGTTATTTTTTCTTGCAGACTGGACCTCTCTCTCAGTTGGGACTCTCCCCTGCCTTTCCCTTCAAGTTCTTTCAGAAGTCCTCCTTCTGGGTAGACAAAGGAGGAGAGTCCCCTTTGCCTTTCTCCTCACCCTAAAATAAGATTTACATAAGGCGTGAATCCTTTATTTCCCAAACCTGACCCCCTTTCCTTTTAGTGGAAAGTTACAAGAAGTCCAAGATAATGTTTAGTATCAGGTGACAAGACCACCTGGCCTAGTAGTGTCACAGTTACATCCCAGGATGCCTCCCAAGAAGGAGAGAGATTAGTAGCTTCACAGTCCCATTGTTTCTCCCTAATGGCCCATCAAATTTGAGGGCCTGTCGTCTGGTGCGTGTCTTCCCAATATACACCCAATTGTAATTGTTACATAATTCATATTCCTAACTTCAGATACAGAAATGATACAGGCATACAAATTGGATAATCAGTCACACTCAGTAAATCATAACCTTTCTAATGACATCTTACATGAGCCATCTTGCATAAAGTACATCTCAATTATGTCATATCCATATCATAAGCATATTTTCATAAAGAATATGGAGTGTAATGCCACCTGAAAAGGGAAAGAGAGAGCGACCAAGAGAAACATTATGCAGAACAATAGAGAAAGAAGTCAAATCCATCAACATAACACTCAGACAACTGAACAAACCAGCACAAGACTGAAATAAGTGGCAGAAACTGGTGGCTGCTCTGTACACCTGAGGGTGCAGGAAGATAAAAAAAAAGAATGTAAAACAATGCTTTGCTTTGTACTGTCATAGTATCAGCCATCAGAAGATTAGATCAGAAGTTCTCAAACTGCAGGGCATGAACCACTAATAGATCACCGAGTTTTTGCTCTGCAGATGGATGGATGGCTCTTTCTCCTCACTTCCAGCAGCTAAATTTCCATAAAATTCTGCTAAAAAACACTAAATGCTTTCTGAATGCTACTCTCTCATATACAGTGCTCATGATTTCTTCTGTGTTGATAGATTACTGGTTGTAATGGTATTCCCTCATTTTACTTATAGGAAATAACTCTCAAAATATTAGCTCCTTTCCAGACACTAGAAACACTTACAGGGTGACCACCATAAGCAATTGATGTAGTTGCCAGTAGGATATTATGTGATTGTGAATGTTCAGGGAGATGGTCCATGAGAAGAAAAGACTTGAGAACCCCTGGGTTAGACACAAGAGAGACATTCTTATCAATAAGAGAACTGGGCAAAACAACATCACTGAAGATATACAGCAGATAATGGGGAGATAAGTAGTGGGAAGACTAATGAGCAGTCCTTCAAAATGAAAGCTCAGACTGGAAGAACTCAATAGCTGTTTCTGGATGATCAATTATTTCTTCAGCCAAGCTGACTTAATATGACAATGTTTTAATCAATAGAGGTGAAATTCACCTCTGCACAAAGGGCCAGTGCTGGAACTGTAGTGATGGAACTTAGGCTTTGTGATGGGTCTCAACACAAAATCTCACTCTATATAAATCCTATTCTTAACCAATTATATTTAATACATTTCTTGTTCTAGATTATTTTGTTCTGAGCTCTGTCTTGACTAGATGTAAATAGAAATGCCTTCTTTTAATATTAAAAGAGAAATTAGCCTAAAAATCATCATACTGAAGTTTATATGAAATATCTAAATAACTCCCACATTAGACAAAAAAGTGTATGGATTACTGTATGGAAAACCATAGTGGAGGGGTTGTGTGATGTAAAGATAGAGCAACACTTTTCTTAAAAAATGTCTGTTTTGTTATTTTGACTGTGGTGCTGAGGCTTTTATGTTAGATTCACCAAATTGAAAAGTAAGATCTGCAAAGAAATAGAAGGGCCAACAATTTGAGTTAATGCTGGAATTAAGGCCTAACTTTGAATTTCTTGCCTTTTGTCACTATGTATCTACAAGAGTATGTTTGATCTGTCAGGGTCAACGAGTTCCCTTCATAGGACTCAACACATCTTGCTGTCCAGGAAGTCTCCTTAAGGGCAGCAAGGAGAGTCACTTGTTGCCTTAGTGGGGATATCAAAAGTGCTGCTAGAATTTCCTCCAATAGCATCCACCATCTCATCCACATGTTATGCAGGGACATGCCAACACTAGCACTGGTGAGGAAATCTGCTCAAACATCACACATTCATCCAAAATACTGCACTGAGACCCTCAATCTCTACTACACAGATCCATAAGCTACCCTATATCTATATCTACAGATCTCTCTCTATATCTATCTGCATATATATAGTCATGATCAGGCTGATCTATAGAAATGGGAAGGTGAGAGGGACCATAGTTATAGCTGGACCAGAAGAAGTGGAGCTCCATAAAACCCGATATAGACAGATACACAGATAGAGAACCCTTCTGCCAGGTGGAGCCAGCAGCAACAAGGGCCGGGTTCAGTGTCTAGGGGTTCTTTTTCAACAATACAACACAAAACCAGCTCAAGCCCTCACCCAGTGACCTGGGACAATTACACACCACCCCACTGGATGCCTCTATGAGACAATACTTCCCCCCTCGCAAGCACAGAGTCTGAGTGTAGCAAAAACTTTTAATAAAAGGAGGGAATTAACTCAGCATTAATTTGGAAAAACGTTGCAACTACGGTTCATAAACACAAACCATAAGAAAAGATCCACCCAGAAGTAAGTTGGGCAGTGTCCTTTTCCCCTCAGGGTCTTAAATCCAGCAACCCAAAAGTCCTTTTAACGTGCTCATCCCTTCTCTGTACTCCACTCACAGTTGCTATCCTTGGCCAGTGCAGCCGCAGAGTTCAGGGATTCATCTGCAGAGATCACTTCCCACCCTGTGTGGAAGGCAGGGCGGGGGAAGGACGCATCTTACACGCTGCACTGCTCAGGCACTCACTCATCGCCCCAACTGCCGATTGCCACGCCTCTGCAGGGTTCTGCTCTGGCCCTCTCCACCAGCCTCCCTGCTGACCACTGGCCATGCCTCTCTACCCGCTGCCCATTCGTCAAGATGTCTTCAGGGCCCCCACACACACACTTAACACAGCTCTCAGTGATTTCAGCTGTTAGTGGGGGAGCCTCACTGCTGGTGCACAGTGGGCAGTCTCTTGCAATAGCGACACTATCCCAAAGTAGGTCTAATATCTAGGTACCAGTGATTTCAACTCTGCAACATGTAACAAGACTCTCAATTGAGTCTAAATTGGCTCTTTTATTATACCATGGAGCAAGGAAGGGTCAAATGGTGTCTAGGGTCCTTAAACAGCACTTACAAGCACCTGTCCCTACCCTCTCTCAACTCATTGGGCTTTGGAAACCATGTCCCCTGCCTAGCAAGTGCTGTTTAGTTGAGGGTGAGTCCCTCCATTGGGGTATGCCAGGTATAGTTCTGCTGCCCTCACTTCACACAACAAGGCTAACAACCTTTATTACTCCTGCCCCAATAACAAGGAACTGGGGATCCAACACCAGCCACAATGATCATTTGGGCAAGCAATCCCATCATGCTGAGCACCTAGGCAGGGTGGGTGTGTCCAGGCAAATGAGATCAGCTTTTGAAGTCTTTTTTCACAGTTCACCACTAGATATCAGGGGAGAGCTCATCCAGACTCTGCTTACAGACAGACAGACAGATAATCAAGCTTTTATATAGCTCCACTACTTCTGGACCAGCTATGAATATGGTCCCCTCTCACCTTCCCATTTCTACAGATCAGCCTGACCATGACAACAGTAGCCAATGATGCCCAAAGAAGCCTGCCATCATAAGCAGCAGGTAAGTAAAGCAAACACCTTCTCAATACAGTGGCTGGTGCAGGCAGCTAGCTCCTATTGCACCAGCACGTCACAATCCCAGGAGCCTGATGACAGGTAAACAAAAGTGTCGTGACCCTGCACTATTGCCTTCAATGAACACTGGATATGGAAGCACCAATGTGACTGTCCAGCACTTGCTGTCCCACTTTATAAGTACCATCCATAAACCCACATGTGTTTACATCTTAAAGAGTTTTGGTTTACGGCTTACCAGCACAGCTGGTGGCAATCAAATTCTTACATTCAGAACTCTGGGGCTGTTTATCTGTTACTGCCCTCAGCCATCTCTGTCTGCCTCTCTTGACTTCAATGGACTTTTGATCAAGCCATATCTGGAGGATAGATTTTACTGATGCCGGTCCCCTCAGGCAGAGTTATTGTGCAACTGGTGGGAAGAATGTGTAGCATGCAATACACCAGCAATGTCCTATTAATCTTTGCTGGGGGCATAAAAGGAATTGAAACATTTTGTTGAACCAAATCCAAACATTTCATACTGGGTGAGTTAAAATTTCATCTGCATTTGTCTGAGCTGCTGCAGCATGCCCCCATTGTAGTCAGTGGGCTGCTATGTCTGGCTGGACTATCTCCCACAATGCATTACACCGTCCCCTATTGCTGAACCAGCATTTAGCACCTTGGGACTCATGTCACCACAGCGCACCGTGGGAGAGTCTGGTTCACCGAAGAGAAAAGGGGTATGAGGCATCCAAACCACAACTTCCAGAGACACCATGGCAATGAAGTTGGACACATTCATATTTAACAAAGCCAAAATAAAATATTTCAATTAACTAAAGAATTGGTTTCAACATTTTTAAACCAAAATCTTTCTGAAATATCTATTCAATGAAATGTTTAGACTTTCTATCCTGAATCAGGATTAAAACAAATGTCAGAATATTGGAATTTTGGGATAGAAATTGGGATAGAAATTCTTATATTTAACAAGCTCTACCCAAAGTCTGATGTTTTGGGGGAAGGGAAATGCATCCAATAACCAGCTCTTGCTTGAGTACCTTAACCGACACCTCTTGAGTTAGTCATGTTTCTAACCCAGATAAGTTTGGAGCGTCTGTAGAAGCCCTTGAGGAACCCTGGTACCAACAGAGCTCATCCGCAAAGCCACACCCAAACTTACCCCTTCCAGGAGAGGCGGCACAGAGGACACTGGATGCAATCAAAACCAGCCTTTATCACTCCTATGCACACCCAGTGAGCATCTGTAAATATTTCAAAATATAGACTACCTGGTACTGGTCCAGGGTTGAATATAACCTATGGCAATTAAGATGCATTTATTATGATCCACTTTGGGAAAGAGAAACAAAACACAAAAATATTTCTTTTAAATAGCAGCTGGATGAAAACTGGACAGAGGTTTCAAATTTTAGAAACAGGACCAGCAGGCATGGATTACTGGGCTGAATAGATATAAAGTAGGCAGGATTCAATTTATTGCATGACTCTGCCATACCAAAATTGTAACCTATTTAGAGAAGAAGTACTGACAGTAAAATGTACTGAGTCAGATAAATATTTTGGAGGAGTAAAGTAAATTAACATGTTTGCTAAAAAAATATAAAAGGGGACTGATAAAAGAGGCATCTAGGACACATGGACTATCTTGGAGTAACTTGTAGAAAAAATTAAAATTATTGCCTTCTTTTCTAAACTTCGCACAACAATAGCATAAAGAACTGGGTCCTTACAAACATATGGATTTATTCACATCAAAATACACAAATAAAGCCAATTTAAAACCAATTCCATCTGTCAGCAGACCCCATTTATTATTTGCAGTTTCATCAAACTGCATTGCCTCTTTAGCACTATTGTGCCATATAAAAAACTAAACATACAGTATACTTCAGATAATGATGCATCAACATTTGTGACTTTCTTATCTCATCTTAGAAAATTAAGCCTACATCTCAGGAGCTGAGCCAGTGGGGAACTATGTTTTAAAGTTAAAGTGCTATTTTTAACGCTTGCCTATGGCTTGAAAGGGCTGTTTCTGCAGAATGTGAATCTGAAAGTGCTTTCAACAAAGAAGGCCCAACACCAACATCATGTTGCTAAGCATTTTTAAAATATAAATCACTAGCTCAGACTTTTTATATTATCATTTTGGAAGCATCAAGTCAGTCACCAGTCTCACTTTTATCAATCATACATACATTGTCTGCTAGACTACTGTCACTTATAATTTGTCTTCTCTCATTGTGGAAAGAAAATGTCCCCAGCTATGGTTAATAACAAGTCTACAGTACATTCAAACAAGGCTTTGTTTTGCTTTTTCTTGGTGTTATCTCTTAATCATTGTAAGAAAGAAGCAAATACATAAAAAGCAAATAGGCATTCAAAAAAGCCACAGGGAGCCAACTGATTCAAAAAAATTGTTCATCTGCTTTTTGTCATTTAAATCTCTTTAAACATCAGTGGGATGAAGCACTGTGTGTAAAACGGTAATGGCAGATGCTACTGATGAATAGGTACAAACTCAAGTCAATATTTAAAAATATATCAAGGTATCTACATAAATTAGTTTGAGTATGCTTTATGTTTCTCTTCGCAGTCATATAAACAGATTCATTGCTTCAATAAGACATCTTTTTAGATCTCACAGTACTGCAAGCAGTATATTTCAGTATAAGACAGACACAAATCTTGCAAGGAAGTCAAAAGAGTAAATCCTAGCACAGTTATGACCTGCAAGATTGCAAACCACTTAGGTTGTATTTATTCAATTGTAAACTGACAATATAGTATATGCCACAGCCCAGATTCTTCCCTACATTAGGTCCACTTTGTGCCACACTGCCAGTTCATCCCAAAATTTGGAGAGGCTGCACTGGGAGGATTGGTATTGAGCCAATGTAATTAATCTTATCCTACTTCTCCCGCACCAGTCTTTATATTTACAGCTGTGAAGCCCAAAACGGAAGGCCTGAGGGTGAATAAGATGTAAATTTGGTCGCCATATGCTATATGGACGCAGACTGTAGTTAGCATAAAGCAATGATATAGTATATCAGTACAAGCGTTCTATATAGTAACAGTATTATTTGTTATGCTTTTCAAATGCTTCAAAATAAGGACATGATCCAACATGATTTTCTTCTTGTATGCAAGGACCTCTCTCTGCTCTAGATGAGCCTGATCCAAAATCCCAGACTGGTTCAAATAGCAAACTCTATCTCTAATTAGCCAAATCTGGATTTTGAGCCCCCCCTCCGCCCCCCAACCCCAACCCCCATTCAAGTATTTGGCTCCACATTTGCCTACTGATCCAGAGTTCAGCTGCTGTTTTGGTTATAGCCACTCTACTTTTAAATAAAAGTTAGATCTGAAAGTCCATCTGTCTACTCAACCATAACTGCCCTATTACAGCCAAGACATAGAGTAGACATTGTGTCTCTAAGTGTAGAAATTGAAGTACCCAAGAATTTGAGGCAATAGACTCCACAATGTGCAGCTGAGGAGCAGGTCTTTCTTTCCTTAGCTTTCTTAGAACTGATCCATTTGCCACAAAGTCAGTTTCTGCAACTCCCTGGGGCTTGTACAGATTGGAAAGCAAACAGTATTTTCTAGAACTAGAGTCTAAGTCTAGGGTCTGTCATAAATATTAGACTATGTATGCTGTATCACTTAAATACTATACACAATATCTTGGATGCTTGTGTTATTTCAGTTTGAGAGTTCAATACAACCACGCGTGTCTCAGAGTAGAACTGTACAAAACTTTTGTACTGAAACCCAAGTCATTTAAGTGTACCTGGGCTGTTTCAAGATAACGTTGTCCAATATATTATTTTGGCTGGAAATCATGTTCAACTCTCATTTTCTGCAGCAAATCCTGCTATTTCAGCAAATGTTTACCTTGAATTTTTAGGAGAGGGTTTCACTCCCAAAATGTAACTCTGCTTGTAAAACACAAATCCCTTGTGAAATGAAACCACTGTTGGCTTTTTTTACTCTGACCTGATCTGGGCTGGGGGGAAGAGAGACATACCTAGGATCAAACTGCAATCTATGTGTTAGGAACAGCTAAAATGGTAAGAAAGAGCAGGAGGAAATTGCACTAGACTGTGGTGAGATCTCAGCTGGAGTACATCCACTTTTGGATGTCACACTTTAAGAAAAGATGTGGACCTTTGAGGAAAGCAGAAAAAACTAGTCTTGAGAAAAGAAGCCTATGGGGGGAACCTGATAACAATCTTTAAATATGTTAGGGAAGTTAGAAAGAAGATGGTGATCACCTGTTCTCCATGTCCACGTCCACCGAAGGTGGGACAGGTTATAATGGGCTTAATCTGTAGCAAAGGAGATTTAGGTTAGCTGTTAGGGAAAACTAACAAGTAGTTAAGCTCTGAAATAGGTTTCCAATTGTTGGAGGTTTTTAAGAGCAGGTTAAACAAACACTTATCAGGGATAGTCTCAGTTTACTTGGTCCTGTCTCAGAGCAAGGGGCTGGATTTGATAACGTCTCAAGGTCCAACCCTACATTTCTATGATTCTAAGACGGACGCTTAAGAGAGTGATGATAAAAACAAATCACAGGTAGGGAAAAATAAGATGTAAAAATATTTGAAATAGTCTTTGCAATAAGTTTGGGGCCTAACAGGGTCTAGCATTTAGCATAAGGCCAGAATAGTTGGCCTAAATATTTGACCTAGGGATAAAAGAGTGAGCAAAAATTTATCTTTTTATAAACGAACTGAAACACTTTGAGTTTAATTAGATTTTAGGGGCTTTCTGGGAGTAAACAAATTTACCTCTCAAAACCATTGGGAAACATATTTAAACAAATAGCTTAAGCTAGCAGTTGGAACCCTAATCATCATCTCTAGAACAGGGGTCAGCAACCTTCAGCACACGGCCCATCAGGGTAATCCACTGGCAGGCCGAGAGACATTTTGTTTATTTTGACCATCTGCAGGCATGCCCTCTTGCAGCTCCCAGTGGCTGCAGTTCACTATTCCCTGCCAATGGGAGTTGCTGAAAGTGGCGCAGGCCTCAGTGACGTGCTAGCTGCCACTTCCCACAGTTCCCATTGGCCGGGAACAGTGAACCGCAGCCACTGGGAGCTGCAGGGGCTGTGCCTGCAGATGGTCAATGTAAAAAGAATGTCTTATGGCCCGCCAGTGGCTTACCCTGATGTGCCGCGTGCCGAAGGTTGCTGACCCCTGCTCTAGAATAAACATGGGCAAGAGGCCAAGACTATCATATATAGTCCCAGATGTGTGGGTATGTAAGGAAAAGGCTTATTAAAGATTGTCAGATCAACCCCTAGTTGGGACATCAGATGGACAGGACGGTGAAAACCTCAGCATCAATCCAATTTCTTTCCACCTTCACTTCTGATGGTATCCATAAACTTGGGAGTATGCACAATGCAGGAGGTCATTTTGCTATACTTTATTTTTCTGTGGTTGCAATTATACTTCTTTGAATTTGAAAAAAGTCTTCCTGTCTCTATATACATGACAATCTATTTCCTTATGAGAACTTTCAAGTAGCCACCTGAGTAAAAGAACCTGTAATTAGTGATTTGTGCATTTTGCACCATAAATCAATCAAAGCCTATACCACAGACCCTACATAACATACAAACAAAACAAAACTTCATCAATGGAGTGAAGCCTACTAAAAATAGGGAGAGTACAGCTCAAAACTGTACAACCCTGCTGAAATTAGCAAGCCTCATGCATTCTCCGTATGTTGGAGTTGCATTGCCATCTGTTGTACAGAACTCTGCATATCTTCACATTTGCAATCCAGACTCCAAATGTGTGTCTTTTAAAAAGACACAGATTCATAGACACAACTATTCTAGACACTGCCCTCTGGATCTGGATTTTTTCTGCAAGGAAAAGGTAGAATACCATGCATTGGATTCCCCTACTATGATTAGAAGTTGATCAGAGATCTAAAGCATATGAAATGCACTCGAAAGATCAGCAGGAAAAAAAATCAGAATAGGGGATTTGAATTCTGACTTTTTCCCAAGCTCTTCTTCATATGATGATTGGCAAGGAAGAGCAAGTTTTGGGGGGCAAAGAAGCAATCAGCAGCAGGCTGGCACATCTTTAAGAACTCATATAAAATCATTAGTAAAATTCTGAAAGTATTTTCCTTACTGCACATTCTCTAGATTCCATTACGTATTAAGGATATGGCTGCTGTAAACTGCCACACACAAAAACCCACCCAGAAAGGCAATCTGAGCAGATCATTGAGATCTAGAAGCTGTCCAGAAAGACATGCACTATTGCAGAGTTGAGGAACTTAATGGGATCATTTTCCACAGTGGATAGAGTTGGGCAAGAACACACTTATTTTGAGCCATATCATAGCTTCTTTTTCTAGAAATTAAACAAAATACTTAAATAAAAGGATCTCAAATGACTTGGAAAACGCAAATGTGGTTCAAGGGAAACTTAAAGGTCATTGGTGAAATCAGCATTTTGTAATAGAGCCACTTCACAGGGTCTGCGAGCTCTGGCCCCAGCCCATGCCCAGAAGTCTACACTGCAATTATACAGCCCTGCAGCCTGAGCCCTGCAAGCCTGAGTCAGCTGGCACTGGCCAGCCTTGGGGTTTTAACTGCAGTGTAGACAGACCCCACAAGGCTAGATTGATTGCCAAGCTCCCTCTATTAGTTATTTTCAAGCTGTTGTCTCTCACCAGATACTGTGGGCCTTATCTCATGCCCACATCCATTGGACTCTGAATCTGGCCATAGGTGCATTTGGAATATTGGTTTGTACTTCTTCATGCAAGTTTTGTGGAAGCTTGCTGTAAGCCAACACTCTTTTGAATGCATATGGCCAGATTTTCTGCTTTCAGATTGAGTGACAAACAGAATTTGGCCGTCAGTATTCTACCTTCAATCCAGAGAGTAAGATATTTGGATAATAATGACTATCGCACACCTCAAATACTAGCAACTATAAGGCTCTGATAGGAGCATCATATATTCTTTAAGCTATGAGTTTCCTTGCGTATCCCATGTTGTAGTGAAAATTCTGCTTCTCTGAAATAATTCTTCAGTCATGAAGAGAGGATTTTTATTTCACTGGATCATTTAATCAGTATTTTTATATCTGTAGCTATATAAATCTACGTACGTATCTCTATTTGTGAATAGAGAGAGAAAAATGTATACATTTATACACTCACCTGCTTTAAAGGTTGCATAGTGCTTTGGTGCAAGTGATACGTCCTTATGGCAGTAGCTATTGAAATAGTGTATTGAACTCAGTGGGCAGTAAGTAATATGGTTTCTGCTACAAAATTACAGAAAAAACACTAGGTGGCACATTGCAGCGGAGATACAAATTTACAGATGTCATTTCAGCCAGAGTCATGTTAAACTGTTGGACTCCTGGATGCTTGCAGTGAAATTGGTTATCCTTGAAATGGTTTCTTCTAAAATATAATTGCTTTGTTCTGGGTAAGAAATGGGAAGGAGGGGGAGTATGTGCTCTTTCTCCTCTTGCAACTGTGGAATCCAGCACAATATCTAGGAGTGTTACAGGCGTAAGTTTGAGTTACAATGTATGATAAAGCCAGTCTGTTTTTAACTCAACATCAAACAGATTTGCTTCCTTTACTTTCCAGGTAAAACTAATTTATGAGAATAATCTCTTTAGCACCTAACAACTGCTTGTGGTTACCACCTAAAAGCTTTATAAATGATTCTGCATGATTATACTGTAGGACTATTACATGCATGTAAATTAAGGATTGTCACTTTATTCAGATATATAGTATATGCCATATGGTCATATTTTACATTAAAGACTAATATCAAAAATATGCACATATATCATGAACACAACTTGAAATTTCATGTGTGAACAGGTAACTGTATTTGCAACTGCAAAAGAAAGCGGAGTTTCAGATTGCAAGCCAAATTACAAGTTTTGCACGATATCTAGTCACCCTTTCAACGATGCCATACTACCTAGTAATAAACTTTATAAGCTATGTTAGTACTGTCTGTATACATTTAAGTACATATTTGTTATGTGTATGTATAAGCTTTGCTAATGGATAAGCAAAATTCATGTGTAGTGTATGCAGTTGTGCCAATAATCTGCTAAAATTGCAAGTACAAACTAATTTACAAACATTTATTCATGCACCATATTTATGTAGAAAGTTGTACATACCTTTTCTTTTGAATTCAGATCGTTCAAACTAGAGAAAGCCCTGTGCATGTCGAAAGATGTGTCATACCCCTAACAAATCGGACTTCATGGTTAGTAAAACAAGAGTCAAAAGCAAAGAGTGCCTGTGGCCTGTCTCACTACCTCTTGCTGTAAAAAACATGTTGTAGTCTGGCCCACCATGAAGAAAAGCCTTCTGTGGAAGCAACAGACTAAACTAACAACCCCCCCAAATCAAACCTCCCTTTTCTGAGCAAGCCTACTGAGAAAAGAGAGAAAAGCTACCTCCTAGCACATCTGCCCACAATCAGTCCTTTCCAGTTAGGTCCCAGGCCAGGATTTGGAACTAGAGCTCAGTTAGCATTGCTGGGTTTTCTTCGTCTACCAGTGGATAAACAGTCAATGTCTATTTTCATTCTCTTGGATCCATCCTCAACATTTGATTCAGTGGGACACAGGATACTGCTCTGCAACCTGAGAGTGGTTGAGAGGAGTAAGGAAATGCTCTAAACGTGGTTTGAATCAATCGTTCTGAGGGCCTGAATGTTAATGGTATGAAACTACATTTCTGCCACAAGAGTATTCAGCTGTGGTACTACAAAGTTTATTTTCTCCTATGACCTACCACCTAATATTTACAACCAGCTGCTGGGGGAAATTGTGGCACTTCATGGGGATATATCAACAATATTTACATAACATATAACTCTGTCATTCCCAGCCTATGCTAACACCACTGTCACACAGCTGTCCAGTATCAGGCAACTGTTGAAAAACTGCAGAAATGCACCTCCTCAGCAATGCTCCTCCTCAACAGCATGCTGAAAAGCAGAGGAAACAGACTGTTCCCTCTGGGATTCCACAGATAAGCATTCTTGGGAAGGAGGAATATTTGCCCATCACCATTCCCTGGACCTGCCCGAGAGGGATGATTGAAGCCACCCTAATGTTGCACTTGCCCTCTTCTGCTGGGTATTGTGTATTGATTAGCACCAGTTTCTGACTGACTCTTTCAAAGGGTCCAGACAGATCCACATGTATAAAGCAATGACATTTTTCCCTCCCTCAAGCCATATATATCAGAAGGTCATCCATATATCTGCCATGTCCTGTTGTGCATTCTGATTGTGAAGGTATAGGATTGTCAGCAGGTCAGAAAAATGCAGAAAATATTTTGGGAAGTTTTGCCATTGACCTCTGTGGAGCCAAAATTTTACCTCCAGTGTTTATTTTATTGTAAAAAAAGAATAGTACAGTGCTTCAGGCCCTATTGGTAGATTGCATTTTTGGAAGAAGGCACTGATGATTGGTGAGCTTTGTGTCCAGTTGCTCTTTGTTCACTTTCAGGAGCAATGAGTGTCAAATATTTGTTTCATGTGGGGTGCCTTGAACATTTTCAGAGTTTCCAGGCTTCTATTTGAGTGGAATGGTCTTTGTTCTCTCTGCTAGCCAGGACAGAAGGTACCAAACAAGACTGCCTTACATCCAGTTGCTCTTCTTAGTGAAGAAAAAAGCAAAATCTTTACAGTGAGCAGTATTTGGTCTGGTTAACGTAGTCTGGTTGGATTAGCCAGTCCATTCAGAACAGTTCCACTGGTTGGGATTTTGCAGATCCTGTGGGACAGGCCTGGTATTACCAGGGGAGGACAAAGGGGATATTTGCCCTCCCCTCTGATGATCTTCAAGGTCCCCAAATTATTGTAAAAAAGGCCAAAATGTGTACAGAGTTATGCAGTGTTCAGCACTGGAAGAGGCAATGACAAAATATTGACACAGCAGCCAAGTTTTGCTTCTTTAAAACTCTTAAAATCCAAGATTTTTCCAGGGGTCTAAGACTAGCACCTGGACTTCTGGAAGGTTTTTGTGTTTTTTGTTTTTTTTTAAACTAAACTTTAGGGGGCCCAAAATACCCCCTGCCCCCACAATAATGGGAACCTAGAACTTATTCTGTGAAGAAATTTAGTTTGCTTCCTTCACAGCCCCACTGTGTTCCTGGAAGTATTCCTTGTGGTGCTGTCAATAGGCTTCAGCATCTTAGACAGCAGGGTGAAAAGGCCAAGATCTCCACTTGGAGACGGTGATGGCCAAATCAAGATTGATGCCTGGTTCCTATGGCTACATCATCTATCTTCAAGCAGGATTTCAGTATGTAAGTCGAAAAACATCCAGAAAGGTGAAGGATTCCATGTTTCTGAAGGTCCTTGGGATGTTTTCAAGTTCAACTCTTGTTGTCTAAGTTAATGTTATGACTTTACTGAGTAAATAAACTGGAGCTGGCTTAGCTCTCACTAGACAGAGTACTTCCTATAGGCAAGATGCAGATGTAGGTTCTGATCAAACCCGTGTGTTCTCCCTAGAATTAAAAATTAATAGCTCAGCGTATAGTGCAGAATTAAAAGTGTTATAGCTTTCCAAATGAATTTCTAGTCCTGCCAGCACAGCTGTGTTGCAATAGAAGATTAACTATCAGTAGACTGGAGATGATGACAGCTCCTTTTTTTTTTTTTTTTTTTTAAATGCCTGGGCATGTGTTTGTTTTTTAATTCTTATTTAAGGATGTGCCCAGGAAAACTTGTACCCTGCTGTACTGTTATTCCCCTCCAACCTCCCACCCCTTCTACAACATTGATCGCAGAGAAGCACCTTTGAAAAGTAGTGGTCTTCTCAAGAGGCTGAAAATGTAAACAAGTCTTTTATTGTGCCTTCATCAATCTGGATTATTTTTAAAGAACTGATCTACTCAATACTATGGTGACAGATATCAGCATAAACTTCCCCATAAGATTTTTATGTTTAAAGGAGTGCAGCTCAGTTCATATTTTCTGTAATCATTCTTTGTGTAAAAACGTTACTTGAACAGAATAGGCACTGTGCATGTGTTAAAAAAAAAAAAAAAAAAACATACAACTGACTCACTTTTATCTCCAAAATACACTAATTCTATGATCCACACCAGCACTTTATTATTCTTCATTATTCATGCCCGTTGTTGCCATCTGATTCAATCTAAAAGAACCTTCCAAAGCCAACACCTGCCCCATGTGCTATCTAAAGGGTAAAATTAAACTAGAAGAAAAAGTCACTTAATCTTTTGATTTATGAAGTTTACAATGAAGTTTAAGAGTGTATGAAGGTGACCTACAGCAGCCTCAAAACAGGACAGTAGTGATAGAAAATAATGTTTGTTTGCGTAAGTCTTCTTTTGTAAGAAGCTGCTTAATGACTAAATTATAGCATCTGGTCCAAACCTATTCAAAAGGTGGATAGCAGAAAAGCAAATTGTGAACTTTTTCCCTTAATAATTACACATTTAAAACATTAAGCAGTTTTGCGGCAAGTAAAATGGCTACCATACAATCCATAATTACTGTAAAACTGCTGTATTTGTTACAAAGTTATCGCTGCCAGCTCATAGCTTCATCAAAATCAACATCCTCATTACATAACTGTACCCACGATGATATTCAAATTCCTTGGCTCAAGGAACATGCTTCTAAAAAGAAGTTGTGCCAATACTAATCTCATCTGAATAGGATGGTGGATAATAGTGTGAAGGTCTTATGTGTTCTCTGTATTCAAGTTTGGGGATCAGAGAAAGTGGATGCAGGTCATTAATCACATCATTGTGGGGTTCTTTTGTTGTTTCCATGAAGAAACATCAAAGTGCATGGCTGGCAAGCTTGCCCTTTCTGTCAGTTAGAAAATGATAAAAGTGTTTCTTAAAATAATCTTAGTCTCATACTGTGACTTTGCACACAATACAAAATCACCAGGTCTCTACCAGACTTCAAAGGAAATGATTAGCAATGAATGCTTGCTTCCTCTCTCTACCCCACCCCACCTCCTTTTTGCAGAGACACTTTAAAATGGTAAATCTACTAAGTGCTGATAGTACTTGGCTGGATTTTTTCCTTTCTTTCAGAGTATTTAAATCATCTAGTTAAAGGCAGAAATCGTTTGCCTAAACTGAGAAATAATTCCAGTAATGAGATATGCAAAACAGACACACACACAAAGCCTTCATTCCTGAAAGATCTGCTTTCTGAACTGGCAAAAAAAAAAAAAAAAAAAAAAGATTCTCTATCGGCAGTGATAAAGTTGGAGTCCTCACTCCCTCGGTATCTCCATCTTCAGTTAGATTGCTTGCAGATCTGCTGAAATTAGATGTCACTGTAAATTATAGTGTAGGCCGGGTTACTAGCCAAGGCTATGAAGGGTAGACACATAAAAACAAGGTGCTATTGAAGGTAATTGCTTCTGATCTTAACGTTTTAAGTGACAAAATTGGTGCTGATGTGGAATTTGCATCAGAAGCTCTCTTTTAATCGACACTGGCTAGATCTAGGGCATCTCTCCCCCTGCGTGGCTTTATTTTCGCTTCTTAATTCTTAAAATCCACCTTGTAGAAAACAGCAGACTGCAAAACATCATTCGCCTTAACAGAAAAAAGGTGACTGCTATATCTATGAGGGGGGAGGAGATGTTATTTTCCCCCCAACACACACAGAAACCCCAGAATTAAATTCATGATAAAGTCAGTTATGGACAAAAAATCAGGACGAACTCTCCAATAACAAATATTGTTTTCTTTAATGAGAGCGGAAACAAAAAAGCATGATCTGCTGGGCTGCTCAGGGACAAAAATTCATGATACTGTGATGATTTAAACAGGTAATAAAATGACAGAAAAATCCTATTTAGCGGCCCATAACATATGTCAGCAAGTTGCAGAAATAAAACGCACAGGACCAGGTTTTTTAAAGTATTTACATACCTAAGCCATTCTGAAAATCCCACTAGGTGGCTATCTGCATCTTTAGGTATTTAAATACCTTTGAAAATCTGGCCCACAGTGCACTGATCAAGAATATGGGCTACAATTCCTAATTGACACTAGTGTTTGTTCTCTAGCTATATACATAAATCAGGTAATCTCAAGACCTACCTCATCAGTATATGTTCCCCAGCAAACACTGTGCATGCCTACACAGCCATTAAGTAGCCTGCCCTCAGGGGTTGAGATGACGCAGTCCACAGGCCTGGAAGTAACAAGTAGTTCTTGCTGACCACAGAAAACTGGCAAAATTCACTCCAAACATTCACACGCTTCAAAAATTGCATGTACCTGTGTCATAAACATACAGCTAAGGGTAGCAATAAAATCCCTCCTTTACCTGTAAAGGGTTAAGAAGCTCAAATAACCCGGTTGGCACCTGACCAAAAGGACTAATAAGGGAAGAAGATACTTTTAAATCAGTGGGGGGAAGGGTTTTGCTTTCTCTCTTTGTGTGGGTTCTCTCCAAGCCAGAGAGGGGCAGGAAAAAACATCTCTTAAAACCCTGCCAGAAATAAGATCTAGGATTAAAAAAATTGTAAGTAAAGCAAGGAAAGGCATTAGATTATCTTTTGTTTTCGCTTGTGAACTTTCGCTGTGCTAAGAGGGAGGTTTATCCCTGTTTTTTGTAAGTTTAAAGTTTTGCCTAGAGAGGAATCCTCTGTGTTTTGAATCTGATTGCCCTGTAAAATTACCTTCCATCCTGATTTTACAGAGGTGCTTCTTTTATTTTGTTTTTTATAATAAAAATTCTGTTGTTAAGAACCTGATTGGTTTTTAGGGTCCGGTTTGTGCTCACCTTGTTTACCTAGCTGACTGGTAGATTATTCTCAAGCCTCCCCAGGAAAGGGGGTGAAGGGCTTGGGGGGATATTTTAGGGAAATAGGAACTCCAAGTGGTCCTTTTCCTGAATCTTTGTTTAACTCACTTGGTGGTGGCAGCAGTACCCATCCAAGCACAAGGAAGGATTTGTGCCTTGGGAAAGTTTTTAACCTAAGCTGGTAAAAATAAGCTTTGGGGGTCTTTCATGTGGGTCCCCACATCTGTACCCTAGAGTTCAGAGTGGGGAGGGAACCCTGACAACCTGTATTACAAAGCAGGTGTAATTCACTCTGCTCATATACAACTCCACTACTGTGAAAACCCACTCGCCACCTCTCTAGGCTGCTATTCCAATTTGCATAGTTATTGTGGTTCCTCTTTGGCAAAAGTGTAGAATAATAGGTGCACTGGATTCAGCACAAATAAATATGGATCTGCAGCTCCTCCCTTGACCTGCTCCTGTCCTACCAGCCACTGCAGGCCTAGGGCAGAGACCCATTTCCAAATGCAGGAGGGGTATGCAGCACATCTCCAGCAGGCTTAAAGTGATGCAGAGGACCTTTCATGGATTATCTCCACCACAGGTGAATTCCATCCCTTATTAGCAGCCTATGGAACCTCCCTGATGCAACTGATTCCCCTGTAAAGTAGGAATACATCTTGCAAGGGGGTGGAGAGGCAGCTACAAGTGGCCACTTGGCTAAGCATGCAGACCATACACCCTTGGATAGTGAGATGTAACTGAGATACTTCTTGGCAACTTTTGTCACGGTGGCTCTGTTGAGTGAGATCACGGCACGTGTACAGGGGAGCCAGAACTGGTCTGGCCATCTGTCATGGGCTCATGCAAGACTCTGTGTGTGTGTGTGTCGTTTTCCCCCTGCTACAAACACATGTCCAAAGTCAGAATGTTTATTATTCTATAGCAATAAGGCCCATCCTCAAGCATTTTTATTTTAATTTTACATAGTAAGCCTTGATTGGCAGGAGGATGCTCCATGAAGACTTTAAAGTATTGTCATTCTCAGGAGCTTGATCACTGAATACATGAGTTGTGAGGAAGGAACAACGTTACTAGCCATGGTGAGCAAAGAAAGACAGTTCTCCACTCCTAAGACCAGATCTTCAGCTGGCAAAACTAACTCATTATCCTCATTCAAACTTTCTTTTCCCCCATGATTCCTACAAAAAATAAATACACCTTGAAAATAGCTGGGCTGCTGGAGTGCTGAGACTACAGCCTATCATGCTGACTAATATGATCTCCTGATATTTCCTCCATCAGCCTGTTTGTATCTAACCTTTTTATTCTGTTTGTACGCAGTCTAGCACAATGGGGTTCTGGTCCATGACGTGTGCCACAATAATACAAATAAATGATAAACAATTACGCATGTGAGTAACTGATGAGGAGTAGATGGGACTACTACTGTCAGTGAAGTTACTTGTGTATTATTTGCTCACACCAGTTTAAACTGATCAGAGACAGGGACAGCCATTCTTAGTAGTGGGAGCAGGAGTCATGCACCGAGACTCGAGCCAAAGTCAGAAATTGGAGCCCAAAGTCAGAGCCAGGTTACCTGGAGTGAGGTAAGGCTGGTCCAGGGCAGGAACAAGCAGGCACAGGAGCAATCTCAACTCTGGGCAAATGCTTTAAGGAACCATTACCCTGCTGCTGCTGCAGCTGGTCTTAAGAGCAGGGTCTGCTGATCCCTTCGACCAATCAGAGGCTTGGGCCAATCAGGCAGCTCAACGGGGGACCAGCTGTGCTCGTTAGACTGCCTAAGGGTTAAGCTAGAGGGTAAGCAGGCTAGCTGCTGGCCCTTATTCCTGACAAAACTGTAATCAGTGTACGCAGCTAATTCTGCCCAGGTTTCTCTATTTCACCTGTGTCAACTCCTCATCTCTTCAGTCTTTCAAATTGTTTTCTTAGGCACTTTGTTAAAAACGGGATAACTCGTGCATATTTGCATTTTAAAAATTGAAAAGGAAATACAAGAAATGCAATAAAAAGGACTCACACAGATTATTACAAAGCCCATGACAATGGCTGAGCATTTAGTGTGCCGAGACTGCTACTTAGCCTACCCAACACACTAGTTTCAGTGATAACTTGTCCTCCATCCCTCCCCTGCATTTATTTCGGTCTTCTGGTTGGGTCTTGATATATGGCAACACTGAACGCTTTTTAGAGCAAGAATTGTTTTATTATGGGTGTGTGCAGTGCCTAGCACAAATGCGTCCTGATCACTGATCTTGGGTCACTTTAAATTCTCTGGAAAATAAAAGAAGGTATCTATCAACTACTAACCTACTTGTGTTCTAAAAACAAAGTCAGCACTCATTAAGGGTGAGAGGTCCACTAGCAGATAAACTAAGAAAGTTAGTATTTGCCAAATGCATCTTCTAAGGATGACTCCTATTTATTCTATTTTTGTTTGTTTCTTCTAAGTCATTCCATTGTGCCTACAAATGACACAGAAAAACACACTCCAGACTTACATTTATTCCCTTTTCCATTTCATATTTAAATAATGTATTTTGTTTAAATGCCTAGCTATTATAGACACATGTCCTGATAAAACTATTAGGAAAGAAAATGCAAAAAAGCTGCAAAGTAACCTTCAAAGCCACCATAAAATCACAACAAAGGAATAAGAATTTAAAACATCAAAGTATTTTAATCACTGAGGCTGAGGGTACAAAGGGAGGGAGAAGAGGGATTGCATTTCACGTTATTTTTTTTCTGCAATTTAAAAATCCTCGCACTTCAGCAGTAATCCCAGAATAAAGTAATTGTATTTCAAAATACACAAAGAAATTGAAATAGGATGTGTCGTTTTTATTTCTTTCAGTCCATTAGCCAGTCTCTCTCTTTGCATGACATTCAAGGCAGATCTGAAGTCATAAGAGCTTGTGAGCACCTTCATTCTTGTTCAGCTATTATGGTTGGCCTCTATTTTTCTTGTTTAAAATAAGCATGCAATTTGCTTTATAAGCTGATTCAAGTAAGTAGAAAACTGAACACTCAGTAATATTTGGAAACTCCTTGAACATTGCAGATCTTTTCAGTTTTTGCTCATACACAACATTAATTATCTTTGCAGCCTGGTTGAACTGAATAAACCGAAATATAAGTATACTATCAAATTGCTAACAAAATCTTTCCTATACTGCTAATTTTTTGAGTAACATGTATACAAGCAAAAATCTGGCTTTAGTGAATTTTGGCATATAATAAAAGATACAAAATTGGAAAAAAAAACAACAAACACCCCCGCCCCCCAGCACAACGTCCCCATGCTGCAATGTATAATGCCTTCCTTCCAACTGATAATTCTCACAAGAAAGCTTCGTATTAGAACCTTAATCTTCCTCCAAAATTCTCCCCAGATAAAAGCATATAATTTGTACAATCCAGTGTACCTGACTGTCAGGCATGGATTTATTAGCTTTGCCTGCTTGTGACACAGAGGACCACTTTACTATCCTGCTCTTTTTGTATCTTGTTTTATGATTAGAACAATTTCCATCATCTGCTTCCACTTTCAGCTTCAAAACTCTTGTCTTTGTCATTTATCTAAAAAGATTCTAGCAAGCAAATACAGCTTGAACTGGAGTAGAGTAACCTTTGGGAACTACACCTCCAAAACATGATTTTTTTCCTCTTGCCCTAAGCATTTCAATAACCTTAAACCCTCCAACTCTGTCACTATGGAGAGGAAGTAGGGGTCATTTCTTCCCCGGAAGCTGTTCTGATGGGAGCTGGGAGCTCTACTGAGCAACTAGTGTCCCTTACCTGCTGGCTGCCTGCAGCCTCACAAGTGGGAAGGAGGAGAAAGTCGCTCTGATTACCCCATTACCTGCTTCCATGCAGGGCTATGGGAACCATCGGAAGAGGATAGGAGCTTGACTGACCATCCCAGATCTAAAAGAATGGCTAGCAAACAATAGCTCTCCTCCCCAAGAGCTACCCGTGGCAGCCCAAAAGATAGGAAAAGGAGAAAGCTGATAGCAAACAGTGATTAATGCCTTTTTGATTTTCTACCCCATTCCTGGAGCAGATTGCAGCAACCTGGAGGCTGATCTTACTTGCTCTCAGAACTTACCTAAAAATTTCACCTGTGGTCAGGGACCAAGATGGGAAATTTCATCCCAAAAGGAATATGTTTGAGAATGTTCTGAGTAATTTAAAGGGGGCAAGTGGGGACTCAGTCAGAAGGCTTGTCTTACAAATAATGGCTATAATATGAAAATCAAGGGAAGTAGTATTCCATATTATTATAGCTACATGTAGCTGCACTACATAATACCCTATACAGCTACATATTGTATGTAGATATAATTAGAATTTTCAAAGTTATATAAATGGCTTTGCTGAAGCCTCGTCATGGTTTCCATCTCCTAGCTGTAAACACACACACACACACACACCCCTACGTTAGGAAATATGTGTAAAGAATAGTGCAGTGTAGCTTGTGTGAATCTCACAAGCAATTTGGATGCACATGAAACCAAAAGTGTTTACTTCCAGCACCTGAGAAGTCAGATATGTGGCAGAGATTGCTGCATTACTAGTTCATTTATTAAATGATAGTAATTAATTTCATTTACAAAATATTTTTATCATTTTTTCAAAACTGTGCAGATATATTTGTATTGAAATTAGTTTAATTATTTAGGCTCAATTCTGCAAACATTTAAGTATGTGTGTTACTTTACTCATACAACTAGCCCTACTGCAGTCTATGAACAACTCAACATGAGAAAAGTTATGCATCTGCTTAAATATTTACAGGATCAGGGCCTGAGAGCTGAATTTAGCACTAAGTACCTGATCTAAAGTTCACCGAAGACAATGGAAGTCTTTAGTTGCACTGGGCTTTCGATCAAGCCATAACTGTCTTGGGCTATTTAGTATGACAGTTAGTTTGTTTCAAACATCTTAAGGAGATGGGAGTCCAAAACAGATTAGATTAGCAGTTTCCTAGTTTACAGTGTAGTTTTTGTTTTACTGTTTTTTTTAATATATGGGAGAAAAGTATTTTATAGCATTTAGAACACACACTCTTAAAAAATGTAAATTTTAACTCATTTAAAATGAATGAGAAAAAAATGCTTGGAAAGCCTTAGAAATGTGAGGGTCATAAAAATCTTCACTGAATTACTTGGAACTGGCAATACTGAAGCTGTTCACTGCCTGCAGAGTATCTTTGAAGTTGACATAGTGCTAATAGGTGAAACAGTGGTTTGATTAAAAACCCTGCTTTTATTTTATTAAGGAGAAAGTATAAGCTACGCTGTTCAGATGAGAATTAAAACTGCATTTCTGACTGACTAGTTCATCTCTGAAAAACAGATTTGGAAAGGATTTGAATTCAAATTGATGGTTTTCCTGAGAGTTAGTGACCATGTAGACTTTCACAATCCTCTACACTGATGTGTTAAACTTGAGATCAAATTATTAATTCATTTTATTTAAATACCGGAAGTTAAAAGAAGGTGATTGATGCATGACAAGTTTTAAGGTGGAAGTTGCTATACAAGCTCTGTATCTTGGGAATTAGACAAAATTCCAGATAAAGTTTCAGGTACTGCATTTCTGATACCCCAACTCATATGCCAACGTACCCATTAACGTTTTTAAATGCAGTAGGCTTAGATAGGTTGTGTTGCTCTCTCTCTGTCAAAGGAAAATTCATTGCCATGGTTCAGTGTGTCAGTCTTCTATTAGATGTGTATTGGTGCATCTTTTGTGAGAGGAATATAGGCTGACATGTGCCATGTTTGGAAGAATAGGAATATGTCACATGAATAACAACATTTCCACCATTTTATTCCACTAAATAATAATAATAATGTTTAACATAATTAAACTATACTTTGAATAAAACTGTTGCAAAGTTTCCCTGAGGCTAATACCCAGACCACTTTCAGGAGAAGTACTGTACTTCTGTGAAGGAATGAAGACAGCATGGTGACCGCTACTCAAATTGAAGGTAGCATCTGTAGCAAAAGAAGTGAACTTTCCTGGGGCCTACAGTGGTTTTATATTTTCACTCTGTAATTACTTAACACTTACACACTAATGTGCATAAATCCTATTGAAGATGAGTCTCTGCAGAAATATCCTGCCCAATGCCCTCCACCTTGTGTAGTCATTGATACCTGTGCAGAGTGCTACTATTCTGATTCAGCAGTGTTATTTATACATTCACTTTCCACATGTGTAAATGGCTGCCCAGGGGTGCAGAGTAGGTGGGAAATCAGGCGTGTGTGTGTGTATTTGTCCAAAACTAATAACAACTATGGATTACTTCAAACTGTGGAGTTTGCTACTTAGTTTTCATGCCACCTATAGAAATACTATCCACAGAGTCTTGTGATTAACATTCAGAAGTTCTTATGCCACAACATCACTCAGACTAACGCTCATGGCAGTTGGAAGTAGCACAGGTACTAAAATATCCAGTCCTGGCTTACTTCTTCAGTATGGAGATGCACTGTTGCTTAAATTTCCCTCATGGTTTGGGTATTTCAGCTTTCCAGTCAGACAAACCAAACCACTGCAGACCCTCTATGAGAAAGTCCAACATGTGAAAATCCACATAAATCAAAGGGTGACATCCTCACTCACTCTTCAACTCTTTTACACAGGGCTTGAGCAGCATAAGGGGACCCGAAAAACCTGGTTCTGGTCAAGAGAAGATTCCCTCTGGCACAGGCCCCATAAAGCTGCTTCCTGTGTGCCCCTCGCAAACCTCTTGTCAGGAGCAGGGTCACAGTACTCAGTAACTTGTCTAAGTTACACTAATGGCTTTCCAGACCCTGGAATAGCCCAGATGGCATGGGCGCTTAAAGCAACGTCTGTTCCATGTGCAAGCATAAAAAGAGAGAGAGTCAACACAGTGCAACATCCAGGGTTTACTTCTTCCTCCACATACACTATTCTGTGTCTTCAAGCACTTCCTGAAAGTAAAGATCTCAGAGTTCCTATACATAATTGTACGGTAGGCCCCCTCATGGGAAGCTCTTTACTGTAAAAACATTAGTGCCCACCCCCACACTGATAGTTCTGGGCTCAGAAGCGCAAACAGAATCTCACCCAAGTTCTCTACCTGTCCTCCCCTTGCCTGAGTAGAACAGCAGTGCCACTTGGTAATCCCACCAGTCCCATCTCAGGGCTGGGCTCTCTCTTTCTCTGCCTCTAGCCAAATCACCACACTATATTCGGGGTACTTTATCTAGGCCTTTGGCTGATCCTTTAGGCCTCTTTTCAGGCTCTTCCAAAGCCCTTCCCAGGACCTTTGACTGGAGAGATCCAACAGCAAACCCTCTTCCCTTCAGATCTTTCACCACACTGAGCAAAAAAGGAGCTCTTGTATGCCGCTTCTCTCCCAAGCCTTCCTTCTGTGAGGCCTACAGCTCCCATCTGTTACAGGACTGCTGTAGAAAATAGTAATGCTCTAGATATGTAAATAGTTAACAGATAAGGTTCCAGTAGATGGCACTCACAAACTTGCAGCTTTAATTCTGGGTTTTGTAGGACCAATCAAACTTTTTTGTTATTGTTGTGCACTGTAAATGGCTTTTCATGTGAAGCACTTTTCACACAGCTCTTAACACCATCAGCCATGGGAACCACAAGCCCCATAATGTCTTGTTTCTGGGCTGCACCAGGAACAGGGTTGTGCTGGAGACAGGGCTAATATACCTTGTTAAAGCCTCCAAACAACAATGTTCAAGTGTGTCAATGAAGTTTAGATTATATTCTGGTGGAAACCTCTTGATTTTCTAAAAAACATTAAACCACAAAAATACTCTGCAAGGTAGATAGTACCATTCCCATTTTACAGAGGCCCACAGAGTTTGCGTGATCTGTCCAAGGTCAGCCAGTCATTGAAAGAGCTATGGGAAGGACAAGATCTCTCAGCTCTCAGTCCATTTTTCCAACAGTGCCCTTCTCCAATCTTTCAGTGTAATGCCCTTCACACACAAACCAGAGCGTATGGATGCATATACTGTTATCTTTTGAAACTAATAAAAACCAGCCACTAAGAAAATGTAGTAACATCCATCAAAGGTAGAGCTGCTCAAGATCTGTGAAGCTCACCATGAGCTGCCGCTCACAATAAAGAAAAACTTACCATGTAGAACTCATGAACCATATAATCTTCCACATGAAAGCTGAAAGAACTGGCTTTCTGTACAAAGTGACATTTCACAGGACAAATTTAAGTCTAGGTTAGTACTTCTACAAAAGTGGGAGCGGGGTCACAGAAACTAACAGCATCAATCAGACTAGGAAATTGGAAAGGACAAAAGGGTAATATGAGTGAATTAATTCATTTACTTTGGCTATTTAGTGCTACTCAATGGGAATGGTGGTGTGCAGTATCCCAGTCCTGTACAGCATTAATATATCGACAGGTTTCAGAGTAACAGCCGTTTTAGTCTGTATTCTCAAAAAGAAAAGGAGTACTTGTGGCACCTTAGAGACTAACCAATTTATTTGAGCATAAGAAGTGAGCTGTAGCTCAAATAAATTGGTTAGTCTCTAAGGTGCCACAAGTACTCCTTTTCTTTTTGCGAATACAGACTAACACGGCTGTTACTCTGAAACCATGCAAATAAAGGTTGCATATGGAGTAACAGCCACATTTGGACTATGTAGCACCCCACACCATGGCCTGGGACTGACAAATGGTTTCATCTCCCTAGCCTCCTTGTACTCCCCACACCCAGAGCTCAGATACTCTGTGTAACCTCTTGGGGTTTAGAGACCTTTACATCTTTTTCCTATTGGGGAGGGAAAGGAGGGAAACTTAGGGGTGTGGCTCTGGAGCCCAGGGAGAGAAGGGCTGCAGCCAGGAGGCCCTGGACAAAGTGAAGGAGAGAGAACCTGCCTGAAGCCTGGGAAGGACAGGACAGCAGATCGGGGGTGCCCCAGGACAGGAGCCAGGAGGAGCACTGTGCTAGGGAGGAATTGCACGAGAAGGACAGGCCGGAGCTGGACCCAGTATCACTGCTGCCCAGAGCTGCATGGGGCTGTGAGTATTGGGGCTTGTGACTTTACATTGGGAATAAAGAGGGAGGCTGCTAGTTAGCTAAGTGGGGAGGTGGTCGCTCTGTGTGGCTTTGCAGAGAGCGGCAGAAGAGGGCACCGGAGGGATTTGTTGGGGAAAGTTCACTGGCACCGAAGACGACCAGGAGCATCCAAGACTCAGCACTGGACTGGAACTTTGCTCAGGACTCCTGAACTCTCGGTGCAGACATATTGCTCAGTGTCTGCCCTTTCAGACTGTGCTACCAGTGGGCCTGTGGGGCCTTGGTTTGGATGCAACCCTGTTCTACTGCTCCCCCTACATTTCCCCTTGTTGTTTTTCTCCTCTCATCCCTCTGTAAAATAATATCTCCCTTTGTTATATCCATTGTACTTTTCCTGTGGGTGTGTGTGTTCACTCTGGGGGGTTTGGAACAGGTGCCCCTGGGGTGGAAGGAATTTTTCCTGTGCATTCTTGCGTGTGCCATCTCTTGGCCAGAGCTGCCTGCAGAGCAGACTCCATCTTGGCCACAAGGGCACTAAAGTTACACTTGGTAACTTTGCAGTACACACACGCACACACCTATGCTGAGCACCCTGGGCTGTCCTTCACAGAGCAAAGAAACTCCTGAGTGACTTTCATCTCAGTTAAAAAAAAAAAAATGGAGAGGGGATACTAAAAGACCTATGCCGAGGGGCACGAATCCCAGTAACCAAAGCTGTGCTGGTGGCGGGGTTCGCAGAGGAGATGGAGCCAAATGAAATTGAGGAGAGTCTAGATGCAGCTGAAATACAGGGGAGAGTGAAGGTCCACACCCGCATTTACAACCGAGAAGTGAAGGGCACTGTAGCACTATGTACTCAATCCAAGGAAGCAGATCTTGATAAAGTGGCCAAAGAGGTGCAAGGAGGCGGTATCCCCTGGACAATTCTGGGGGCAGAGCAGTCCCCTACTAGTGTGCCTGTGTCACTTGAGGTGGATTCTTTAGCGCAGAAATTGAAAGCTCTGATGGTGGATGAGAAACGGACAAGAGAGGAATTAATTTTGGCATTAGGAGGGGCTCCAACACCCGCAGCACCCAGCCTGGTAGGATGGGCCAAAGAGCTGGGAAACGCTCTCAAAGATGCATTGAAGCCGGCATATGAAAGTGCATACAAGCGGTGACGTTCTTTCTCGGAGATGTCACCTGTACCCTCGGGGGAGGATGATTACGAGACCTGGAGGGATTTTACGGTGCCACTTGTCCAAGAGTGGGAATGATCTGATGCTGAGAAGCGGAAATGTGTGCTTGAAAGTCTGAGGGGACCTGCCATGCGAATTGTCCGAGTCCTGAAAGCTTCCCAACCAGCTGCCATAGTGCAAGACTATTTAACTGCTCTTGAGAGTGTCTACGGTGCTACTGATAGCAGTGAAAATCTATATTATTGTTTCCGCCATACCTATCAGGAGCCCCACGAACGATTGTCGGATTTCATCAAAAGACTAGAGGATTTGCTACAACAGGTAGGGCGGAAGGAGGGCATCTCCACCAAGCGCACTGATTCTGCTAGGCTGGACCAGATCCTTCAGGGTATCCGACAAGATGGGCTGAAGTTGTGGCGACTGCAGCTGAGGGAGCTGGCCCAAAACCCACCCCCATTCCACAAGTTCATTTGAGAGATACATGAAGGGGAGGAGTGATTGTTGCAAGCAGACACAGTGGTGCAGCCAAAAAAGGCAGGGAGTTACACCACCACAGTGCTTGGAGAGATGGTGGAGGCCCTGTCAGTGGCAGCGGCACTGAGAGATTTGACCTGAGAAGTGGCCATGATGAAGGCTCAGAGACAGACTGTGCCATCCTCAAGAGGGGAGAGTAGCAGGAGGGCTGATAGCTGGTGAGAAGGTTTCTGTTACAACTGTGGGAGAGATGGTCACTATGCCTTGGACAGCCAAAACAAAACAGATCATGCAAGGGTATCTCAGAGATTGCAGCAAACCATTAGGGAGCTTCAGGGAAATGCCAATGGAGGTTGGGGAAGGAGCAACCCAAGACCTTGAAATCCCAAGGCTCCCCAGAAAAAAACAAGGGGAAATGTAGGGGGAGCAGTAGAACAGGGTTGCATCCAAACCAAGGCCCCACAGGCCCAGTAGTAGCACAGTCTGAAAGGGCAGACACTGAGCAATGTGTCTGCACACAGAGTTCAGGAGTCCTGAGCAAAGTTCCAGTCCAGTGCTGAGTCTTGGGTGCTCCTGGCCGTCTTCAGCACCAGTGAACTTTCCCCAACAAATCCCTCTGGTGCCCTCTTCTGCCACTGTCTGCAAAGCCACACAGAGCGACCACCTCCCCACTTAACTAACTAGCAGCCTCCCTCCTTATTCCCAATGCAGAGTCACAAGCCCCAATACTCACAGCCTCATGCAGCTCTAGGCAGCAATGATACTGGGTCCAGCTCCGGCCTGTCCTTCTCGTGCAATTCCTCCCTGGCACAGTGCTCCTCCTGGCTCCTGTCCTGGGTGTCCCCCGATCTGCTGTCCTGTCTTTCCCAGGCTTCAGGCAGGTTCTCTCTCCTTTACTTTGTCCAGGACCTCCCGGCTGCAGTCCTTCTCTCCCCGGGCTCCAGAGCAACACCCCCCAAGTTTCCCTCCTTTCTGTCACTGCTCCCCCTTCCCAATAGGAAAAAAATGTAAAGGGGCCATGCTCTCTAAACCCCAAAGGGTTACATCTGGATTTATGCTGTTGAAATAAATTTGGCCCCTACTGAGTAAACTTGTAAATACCTGAATTTGGCCTTATACACCCCATGGGCTCCCAGGGCACAGCACTCTGCTGGTCTTACGGACAAACAAATGACTACCTTGTTCTCCCTGCTGTCCAAGGCTGAGCTCCCAGAAGTTCTAAGCAGATACCTATGCACTGCTACAGGGTGGGGACCGACTGGCTAAGCAGCAGTTCTGCAGAAAAGGACTTGGAGATTACAGTGGATGAGAAGCAGGATATGAGTCAGCAGTGTGCCCTTCTTGCCAAGAAGGCTAACAGCATATTGGGCTGCATTAGTAGGAGCACTGCCAGCAGATCAAGGGAAGTGATTATTCCCCTCTATTCGGTACTGGTGAGGCCACATCTGGAGTATTGCGTCCAGTTTTGGGGCCCCCACTACAGAAAGGATGTGGGCAAATCAGAGAGAGTCCAGCAGAGGGCAACGGAAACGATTAGGGGGCTAGGGCACATGACTTACAAGGAGAGGCTGAGGAACTGGGGTTATTTAGTTTGCAAAAGAGAAAAGTGAGGGTGGATTTGTTAGCAGTCTTCAACTACCTGAAGGGGGGTTCCAGAGAGGATGGAGCTAGGCCGTTCAGTGCTGGCAGATGACAGAACAAGGAGCAATGGTCTCAAGTTGCAGTGGTAGAAATCTAGGTTGAATGTTAGGAAACACTATGTCGCTAGGAAAGTGGTGAAGCACTGGAATGGGTTACCTAGGGAGGAGGTGGAATCTCCATCCTTAGAGGTTTTTAAGTCCCAGCTTGACAAAGCTCTGGCTGGGATGATTTAGTTGTCGTTGGTCCTACTTTGAGCAGGGGGTTGGACTAGATGATCTCCTGAGGTTTCTTCCCACCCTAATCTTCTATGATTCTATGAACTTGGGAAAAGTACGTGCAAAGTTGTTGGAAAATGGATGATTCTGGTTTGGTTGTGTTTTACACCCATTTTACACTCACTAGACCAGACATTCCAGGCTGGCCAAGCTTTTCTTGGGACAACCCTCTCTGGGACTGGGGAGATGGCAATAGCTTTAGCCACCTTTGCATCCCCCAATACTGGAGATGCCAGGCATGGGCCCACTCCTCAGTACAAGCTAGAGAAGCCTGACAGCTAATCTATTTTGCACCACTTCTGAGTGGCCCCAGGAGGTCAGAGAGACAATTGCAACACCAGTAAATGGCCAAATATTATATTATATACTTACTGATAAAAACAACACACTATCCTTCATCGTGTATACCTAAAGCTTTTCGTTCACATGTACTCCTAGTGTGCTATTTCTCACCCACTCCCCACCTCCTAAGGAGAGGATGAAATATAAGCAAAGATAAAGAGAGGAAAGGAAACAACTACAAGACACCTAGACTGTTGAGGAGGAGGAGGAAGAAAAAAAATGAAAAAGAGCAGATAGCACTTATAGGTCCAGTACTGTAGAGGTCATTGAGCATAAAAGTCTATTAACATAAGAGTAATTACCGTATAAAGTAACATTGTTTTATTATTGTATATGTCCAAACTATTTAAAGAATAGGACAGTAGATAATGAGCTATTGTATTCTCATGTACTTAATTCCATACTTTTCTGATGAATTCACATTAAATATATTCTAAACATATAGCCAAGCTGAAATTAAATGATTTTAAATTCAAATTTATAGACACTCCTATCTAATCTTGATTTGTGATTTCCTCCTTATTTGAAAACCTGAACGTTGGGTTTACTTTTGCCAATGTAGCTATTCCCTCTGTGAAAGCAGTTCAAAATCTCTGCCTAACTCAAGGCTATCCACTTTTCAGCTGTGCTGTTTCTGCTTCATTCCTGCTCATCACACCATGTGGCTGCAGAGATGGTGCCAAAACTGTATTCTAGTTTATAAATCTGAGAAAGCATCACAATTGGCTGGTGAATATTCCCCTATGGAGTTGGAGATGTAAACCACAGCTTCTGATACTGCTATTTAGCATTCTGGACTCTTAACTTTATCCTCTAGCACAAATACACACATTTTTCTCTTCCATTAATGAATTTTTATAGCAGCAATATGGTAACTCCAGGTGGTGTGGTTATCATGAGATAATCACACCCCTAAAGGATACTTCTTAACACCCTCGAGGTGGTGATAACCAGCCCCCTTGTCATGCATTATTGCTTATATATATGCTGATGGCAGGAACTAAAAAGAATTATAAAACACAAACAGCATGTGGCATACAGAATTAACCTACACTGTCAATTTGTTAATTATAAAGGCCGTGAACACTGCCAGTGAGCACCCTCTACATTTTTACATTGTCATCATAATTAAAAAGTTTTAGTAGATGGTTTTGTGTTGCAACAGCATCGATCAAAGTCCATTTCCTGACGTGCAGCAGAAGCAATATGTTCCGCACAGATTATTTCTTGAATTGTATTACTTACCGTCATAGAGCTCTGTCATATTACCTCTGTTGCACCCAATGTACCTGCCATGACTGCAGAAGCCTATTTGATTTCCAGTCTCAAACCCTGTCAGGCATGCATAAAATGGAATTATTGCAAAGAAACTGAATTTTTGTATTATTCTGCAGAAAGAACATATTTTTTCCTATTTTTCTGCAAACTCTAGGGCTGATTTTGCCCCCTGCTCTCCTCTTGCCCTCAGAAGGCCGTAAATATGCTGCTACTGGTTGGTGTGAATTTCCATATTAAAGCAGCAGCATAGGGCCAATGTAACTGATCCTACACTACCCCTCCAACAGACACCTGTATATGGAGTATTCTAGGGGTGGGGCTGGCAGCAAAGGGCATAGCTTGGGGATGAGAGTGTTTGTGGTAAGCATTTTGAGGGCAACACACAAAGAGATCACTGAAGGCCACTGTAAATTAGATCAGCCCCTGAAGTTTCTTAACCTTTGTTCCAGGCCACACTATCCCCTGAAACAGAAAGGTTATGGGTGATGCAAATGTGGCATAAAGGTGGCTTTCCCTTCTAAACTGAGCCATCTGTGCTGTATCTCTTGGGAGACGCAACACAGAATCTACCTGCACTGCCATCAGTGTATGCCTTCTATAGCAGAAGAGTTGCCTGTCTTAAACTATCTATCTATGGAACATGTCAGACAAACAAGAAATTCTCTCTTACAAAAGGAGCAGAGGCAGAATTTGTAAAGTCATTGTAGTAAAGAATGAACTTTGGTTGAAATTTTCTTTAAAAAATATACCTATTTCACCTCAATGTCCAATTTGTTTACTATTTGTAAAAATGTAGATGAGGGGTCTGTTTCCTATATTTTAGTGTCTAGCAAGAGGAGCTTTTTGGAAGCTGATTGTCTACAGCAGGGACCGGCAACCTTTGGCACACTGCCTGCCAGGGTCAGCCCCCTGGCGGGCTGGGCCGGTTTGTTTACCTGCCGCATTCAGAGGTTCGACCGATCACAGCTCCCACTGGCCACAGTTCGCCACTCCATGCCAATGGGGGCTGCGGGAAGTGGCGTGGGCCAAGAGATGTGTTGGCTGCTGCATCCCGCAGCCCCCATTGGTCTTGAGCGGCAAACTGCAGCCAGTGGGAGCCACGATTGGCGGAACCTGTGGATGCTGCAGGTAAACAAACCAGCCCGGCCTGTCGGGGGCTTACCCTAGCAGGCTGCATGCCAAAGGTTGCCGATCCCTGGCCTACAGTAAAATAGAGGAAATGTTGAAAAACAACATCTTGACAATAATAACTCTTGCCTTTGATTCCCTATTCAGGTTGCATAATTGGCGCAGAAATAGATATAGGTCAAGTATGGGGACTAGCGAAGAAAAAAAACAGCACTTAGTTTAGGGAGTTGACAGAAAAAATATATATCCCTAAAAAATGCTATGTCTGTATTGCAGATGGGTAATGACAAGGAACACCAATGTTCAGTGGAGAAAATGCCCCATAATATTTACAGATTTCTTTCCAATAATTTTACTAACTGCACAGAGTTTGACATACTGCACTGGTGCATTGTGGCAATCAGTCACAATTACTGCCAAGTGCACAAAGTCCTATTACAAAAGCTTTTAATTTTGGCCAGATTCAAAATATAGAAAGGAACCTTCTGGACGTGTTTGTGCTCTGTCAGAAATGAATCTCCTTTTTCCATATTTCCCATACTTCGGTAGTTGTGGGGTTTGCAGGTGCTGCCTTTCAGCTCTGCAAGTACGATTTTAATGAGTGAGGACTGTTGATGGAGGAACTGGGATTAGGAGAGAAACTGTGGGTACAGTCTAAATGTATTTCTTTGTTGCTCTGCAGTACAGGTAAAAAAATTGCAGTTGTTAATGCTTATCAGAGAAGATCCAGCAGGGCAAGGCATTTTCAAAAAACAAAAAAAAGTTATTTTAAAGATTACACTCAAAACAATAGAAATATACACTCTAGGTAAATGAGATGCTTAATTTGGGACATCTGTTAACATTACTTAGGGACACTGGGGCAGATTCTTATCTCCTTTTACAGATGGGCAAGCAGAATTTAAATAACTGTATTACAACACAAGGTGGATGAGGTCATATCTTTTATTGGACTAACTTCTGTTGGTGAAAGAGACCAAGCTTTTGTCATTCTCCTCTCGGTGTCTCAATTTACCTAACTGAATGATGGGATTAATGAGAACTAATTGTACTTGTGGACATCTGTCTATTTTCAATTCCACCTGCGATAAGAATCATTGCCCTTACAAGAAAGATGCGTAGAACGAGACATACTGAGGAATACACTGCCTCTTAAGCAAGTCACAACTTCTGCACGTCTCAATGTCTCCATCATTAAATTGAAGATAAGCATACACAAGGTGCCTGTAGCGAGGTAGGACTCACTGGCACGGTGCCTCCTGCTGGTCGTTTTAGGAATTAGCTCTCCAGCCTCAGGAGCACCCTCTGCAGGCCGGTGTTCCATTTGCCTCAGACCCCCATGTCCCTCCCAGACCCCAGTGCCCCTTTTTCTTGGGTGCTGCCCCCTGGCAGTATACCCACTCTCTAGGTCTCCCCACCCAGGGGAACCCCCAACACTCTATCTCCATCTTGCCTCAGTCTATGGCTACTGCTATTCACCATCTAGCCCCTGCTCACTGGGGCAGACTGCAGCGTACAAGCCATTCATCATTGGCAAAGGGAGGTTTGGACCTGCTGCCTTTGCCTACCTTGGGCTGCACCTCTGCAACCCCAATACCCTTCCTGGCCTTTAACAAGGCCTGCAGCCTGGGGGTTTTTTCCAGGTTGGAGCTCCCCAAGCCTTCCCCCAGCCCTGCTCCACTCTGGGTACCTTAGCTCCCAAGCAGCCAGGCCTGTCTCTCTGCTCAGCTAGAGAGAGACTACATGAGCTCCTGACTCACAGCCTTTTATAGGGCCAGCTGTGGCCTGGTTGGGGCATGGCCCCAGCTGAGGCTGCCTTCCCCATCAGCCTAGCTTTTGGCTCACCGCTCCAAGCCCTCTCCCACAGCTGGCTGTAACCCTTTCAGGCCCGGAGCAGGTGACCACCCCGCTACGGTGCCCTAAGGATTAATTGCTATGGGCTAGATTGTGTTTTGTTTCTATGTTCAATGGGTTGTGGGGCACAGGCTCTTCCTCCTCTTTTTATCCCACCTTAATAATAGTCCTTTCATTCAGGAGAACACTAATGGAGCCTCACGAGACCAAATTACTATGATCTCACCCCCTTCACACCAAGGGCCTGAACCAGAGACTACCAAAGTCAATGGGAGCTCTTCCGTGGTCTCCAATGAGTTTTGGATCAAGCCTCAAGCTGTTTGGCTGGCCAAGTACATAGGAGCAACATGCTGCAGCACCCCAAGGAGTGGGCCGTATACAGTACCAGAAAGCTGCGGGATGGAGGATCTGCACCTGAAACCACAATCCCTTCCCACTCCCATGTGGTGATGTTGAGCCATACCACTCCTAATGCAGACCTCTGTTTTAATCACATAACCTGGCCCTTAATGTTCACGTAAGGCTTTGAAATTTTGACGTGTCCCATAGTTAACTGGCTTTCTGCTTAGGGCATGACTTTGCTACGTTAATTCTCAAACAATACCAATCTGCATGAAATTTCTCCCCCATCACACAGGAGGAGTAGCAGAATGGCTCAGTGTGCATCACCAAGTAGTTACCGGCCCAGAGAGTACAATTACCCCTAATGTTACTACAGTTACTGGATATTCTTTATTTCATGTGTGAAGGGTGTGACAGGGTCGGGCTAGATGGCTAGAGGAGAGTAATTTTTTTTTTTAAGCAAAAAAGGTATTTTTTTATTTGCATAACACACTTACAAAACAAAACCACAGCATATGCAATGTGTAACACAGCAACCAATCATAATTGTTTTCTCATTAGCTTCAGGGGAGGGAAGTGTTCAAGCTTGCCTGGGCCCAGAGCGAGGGGCTTCCTCGACTCTCGTGGTCTTCCACCCTTCCGAGTTACCTGGTGGTCCAGAACGAGGGGGCTTCATCGACTCTCAAGGTCTGCCACCCCCTCGAGTTACCTGGTGCCATGCCCGAGTGTCACCAACAATTCCCTCCTCTGAAAGCACCCAACAAAAGGGGCAGGCTGTGGGGTGGACAACCCAGGGAGGGGGGGCATGTGCACCCACGTGTGAAGGGACCCCTCTAAGGTGGTGGTGTCCGCAGCAGCAATGGCTGGGGCTAGGGTCCCTTACTCTCTCCCCCAATCAAAGGGTCAAAACAAAGGGAGCCGGATGGGGACACCGAGCAGAGAGCCTCAGACAGCGCGCACCGCTCCTCAAAAGCGTCAAGGGAGTAGGTGGACGTCACCCAGAGGAACTCCGCCCGGATACATGAATGGACCAAGGATCGGAAAACGGCCCCACAGTCACAGGAAACTCCATCGGCCAACCTCCTCTCTCTGGTTTTATAGATGGCCGTTTTAGCCAGGGCCAGGAGGAGGTTAACTAGGAGATCCCGCGACTTTGTGAGGCCACGGATAGGGAGTGCATAAATAAAAAGGTGAGGGGAAAAATGCAACCAAAAATGTAATAAAAGATTTGTGAGGAGCCGGAACAGGGGCTGCAGCCTGGCGCACTCCAAATATACGTGCGCCAGGGTTTCCCTCACACTGCAAAAGGGACAAGTATCTGGGATAGGGTTGAACCGCGCCAAGTACGTGCCCATGCTCACAGCTCCGTGAAGGAGCCGCCAACTAATGTCCCCAACGGGTCTCGGAACCAAGGTGGAATATAGGCTGGCCCACCGGGGCTGCTCACCCTCCAAAGGTGGCAGAAGGTCTCGCCACTTTGTGTCGGGGCGGGACACTAGGGTGAGGGCGTGAAGGGTGTGGAGCACGAGCGTGTATAGATGTTTTCTTGGCGCAGTTTGGAAGCGTACTGGCTGCAGTTCATGCAGCCGGCTCGCCGTAAGGGGTGAGGAGGTCAATTGGGTCTACGGGGTAGGGGTCCAATTAAAAGGTCCGGCGGGCCTGGGGTAGAGGGTGGGCGGGGCGTACCCTCGAGCAGGACCTGATCAAGGTAAGCTCTAGCAGCGGGTGGCAGACCGGCCTTCATCTCCTGAAGTACATGCCAGGGGGTACGAGGTCTGGAGAGCCCCATGCACCGAGCAAGCATCAGGGGATCCAGCCAGTCTCCCCGGTCGTAGTCTAGGAGGTCTCCAACTCTCGTGACTTCTGCCAGGATCAAGCTCTGGCGCACCGAGTGGGACTCCGCCACCTGCACATGGAGCTGGGGTTGTGTAGCAGGGGCTCCGCGAGGAGATCTCCCCCCCTCGGTGGCCGCCACGGACTTGGTCGTTAAAAACAGTTTCCAAGTTCAGAGGAGGTCCTGGTAGAAGACCGGCAGCCCGGAGAGGTCTCACGGAAGACCTCCCGGACAGAGATAAAAGAGCTGCTGGTCATATCGGAGCCCTCGGATGCGGCGCAGGATGGCATGCACCAGTATGCTCCACGCCGAACTGCCTGCACCATAAAGGAGCCTCTGTAGGGCCTGGAGGTGGAAGATGCGGACCTGAATGTGCAGACACTTCAGGTCCTGTCCTCCTTCCTTCAGGGGTAGATGAAGAACCCCTACAGGGGCCCAGTGCATTCCTGACCAAAAGAACCCCAAAATCGAAGTCCGTAGGTTGGTCAGGAAAGCCGGGACTGGGACCAGGGTGTTGAGCCGGTACCAGAGCATGGACAGGACTAGTTGATTAAGCACCAGCGCTCTCCCTCGGAGGGAGAGACATTGGAGTAGTCCCGTCCATTTCCGGAGCTGCTCTATCACCCCGCCCTCTAAGTTTTCCCAGTTCTCTGGCGGAGAGGGATGTGTGGCAGAAATGTAAACGCCGAGGTAGAGCAGCGGACCCACGCTCCACCGGACTGTCTGAAGTGCGAATGGGAGGGAGCTTGCCTGCCTCCAGTCTCCTACCGCCAAGCCAGAGCTCTTGACCCAGTTGACCCGGGCGGAGGAGGCTGCCGAATAGATGGCCTGGCAAGCCTCCACCCATGCCAAGTCGCCCGGGTCCTGGACCACGAGGAGCACGTCATTGGCGCACGCCGACAGGACCAGCCACAGCTCCGGCTCCCACAGCACTAACCCTGTCAACCTCCTGCGGAGGAGACAGAGGAAGGGCTTGATCGCCAGAGCGTACAGCTGGCCCAAGAGGGGGCACCCTGCCGTACTCCTCGCCTGAAGTTGACCGGTTCGGTCAGGGTCCAGTTGAGCTTAATCAGACACTCTGTGGAAGCATACAGCACCCGGAGAAAACCCACAAACTGGGGTCTGAAGCCAAATGCCCACAGAGTGCTCAGGAGGTACCCGTGGTCCATCTATCGAAAGCCTTCTCCTGATCTAGGGACAGGAGGGCGAACGACAGACCGTCTCTACGCCCGAGTTCCAAAAGGTCCCGAACCAGAAATAGGTTATCAAAGATACTGCAGTCCGGGATGGTGTAGGTCTGGTCTGGGTGGATCACGTCCGCCAGCACAGACCCTAGCCACAGCGAGATTGCTTTCGCTATGATTTTTTGTCCATGGTCAGGAGCGAGATGGGACACCAATTTCGTAAATCACGGAGGTCCCCCTTCTTCAGCAGTAAGGCAAGCACAGTTCGCCTGCATGAAAGAGGGAGGACCCTGCTCTGCAGAGAGACTCGGCCCAGATGGTGACTAGGTTGGGGCCGAGGACGTCCCAAACCACGTGATAGAACTCCACGGTCAGCCCATTCATTCCTGGAGACTTATTAGTGGACATACGACGGAGGGCTTCCGAGAACTCGGCCAGAGTGAGAGGCAACTCTAGCCGGTCTCGGTCGCTCGCGCTGACTGTAGGGAGCTCCTCCCAAAGCACTCTGCAAGTGCCAGGGTCAGTCGGATCCGGGGAGAAAAGACTTGCGTAGAAGGCTCGGGCCCTCCCGCACATCTCCACCAGTTCTGTGAGGGGGGTGCTGTCTTCTGCCAGGAGGCAGGTGACGTGTTTCTTGGCCCCCCTCGTTTTCTCCAGGACATAGAAGAAGTGGAGCTGCAATCCATCTCCCGAAGGAGGCGGATGTGGGATCGAACAAAGGCTCCCCAGACCCGATGGTCCTCGGGGGCCTGGAGCTCCTCCCGCTTCTCCCGGCACGCTCCACAGAGGAGTGGGTCCTCAGGACTGGTGGCCAGATGCCTCTCCAGCTCTAAGACCTTCCATTCCAACTGCTCTATCGCCGCATTTCTCCGTAGGCTGGTGCCCCGGGTGTAGTCGCAGCAGAAAAGCCTAGCGCGCACCTTCCCCAGGTCCCACCATCGTCGCGCCGAGGGAAAGGCATGCAGCGGCCCTCGCCAGGCCAGCCAAAATTCCCAGAAGGACATCACAAATCCCTCATCCTCCAACAGGCTGTTGTTAAAATGCCAGTAGGCCGGCCCCGGGCTCTCCACACAGAGGGAGACTGTCATGGTGGCTAGATGATGGTCAGAAAATGGGGCCAGCCAAATGCTGGAGGAGTGGGCTCGTGAGAGATGGAAGCATGATAAATAAATGCGGTCCAACCAGGAGTGGCTCGACCGATGGGCTTCCACCCGGACAAAAGCAAACGTGGAAGTGTCATCCGGGTGGTGGTCGTGCCAGATGTCCACTAGGGAGTGATGTTCGACTATCTCCCGGAGGGTGTCCACGGCGGCTGGACTCTGCTCGGTCCCCGAGCGGTCCTGTTCCTCGAGGGTGGTATTAAAGTCCCCTCCCAGGACTAGGCACTCGTGAGAATCTAAGGTGCTGAGGAAGGCGGACACCCGCTGGTAGAATTGCAGCCACTCTGGGCACGATGTCGGGGCATAGACGTTAACGAGGTTAACCACGAGCCCCTCCATACGGACCCGGAGACGCAGCAGGCGACCCGGCATGGCCTCGGCGACCCCTAGCACCTCGGGCCATAGGTCAGAGGAGAACAGGGTCGCCACTCCAGCCTGTCGAACCATGGCATGGCTAAAGTAGACCCTGTCCCCCCACTCCAGCCGTCAACTGTCTTTGGTGGTCGGGGGTCTCCTGCAGGAAAATCACAGAGTACCCTCCCTCCCGAAGGAAGGAGAGCACCTGGGACCTGCGGAGAGCCATCCTACAACCCCGGGTGTTCAATGTTGCGATGGTGAGAGGTGTCATGGGGAGGGTCGGGGGGATCCTCACTGGCAGGGACGCTCGCATCTCCCAGGGGGCCGCGCAGCAGTCCGTGACCCATCCTGTAGGTGAGTAATTGTTCACGGAAGACGTGGACCCGCCAGTAGGCCGTGGCATCCTGCTTCCCCGTCCCTTTACCTTCCCCCATGAGGGCCCTTGTGGCCTGGAGGATTTGAGAAAAGTCCCCCTATCGCTGGAGAGCAAGCTGTACCTTGTTGCGGGAGCCACGGACATCCTCTGAAAACTTCCGCAGCTCTGCTCGCAGCTCATGGGGGGGTGGGGTTACGGTTTCCGGGTTGGTCCCCAGCAGGGCCCTTGGTGCAGCCCTGTGGTCTACTAAAATGGACAAGCAGGGTGCGGACCCCCTGACGGGGTGCCTGATGGGCTGGAACTTCTAGGCCCGCCTCAAGCTCTGGGGCGATAGGGGGCGATGGAGGGAAGATAGCAGCTCCTAATGGGTTGGGGCAGGAGAACTCAAAGGCTGCTCCCTGGGGGTCATCAGTTGGGAAAGGGAAGGAGACAGCCCCAGGGGCGGCAGGACGTTGCAGGAGGTAAATTGGATAGGGGCAGGGGCAGGGGCAGAGGCGAAGTTCTGGGTTTTGGGAGGCAAGCAGCTGGAAGGTGGCGCCTCCCGATCAGGCTCAAGGGTTAAGGGGGTGGGGAGGGAGCTCTCAGTGACACTGAGCGCGTGCTCTGTGATGGATTTAGTGGCCACAGCATCAGGAGGTGGATTATCTTCTATAGGGTCCCTGCCCGGGAAGGAAGTCGATTGCTCCGCACCAACGGGGAGTGCCCCTGGTGACTCGTGTCCCGGCCGCGTGGCGCCAGCTGTCACCTGTGCAGGCTCGGTGGTCATCAGCGGGATGCCATCAGCAGCTGCGTCAGTGGAGGAGTCCAGGGGCTCCTCAGAAGTGGGAGCGGAAGCAGCAGTTAAGGGGAGGGAGCATGGGGAAAAGAGGGGTGGAGCAAGGTCGCCCAGATAGAGATTTCCTGGGCGACTGGGGTCAGATCTAAGGCCTCGATCTGCTCGAACATGGAGGAGAGGACACTTTCCGCTGCCCCGGGGTTCTCCCCGCCGGCACCCGCCATGACGGTTGCCTCAGGGTTCACAGGGGCTTCGGGTAGTGTCAGGACAGAAGGGGCTTCCTCGAGGGTCTTGGAGGGGAGGGTCTCCCGTGGAGGGGAGACATTACCCTCCGGTGCTGCCACGTCTTTCCCGGCTGACACCGGTGGATGGGACGCACTCGTGGGCAAAGGGGAAGGTTCGGCATCGGTGCCCCCCTTCCTGGTCTTCCGGGGGGCCTCTGCCTCGGGTAGATGATGCGGAGCTCGAGCCTGCCACTTGCCTCACTTCCCCTGGACTTGGGCCCAGCCCTCCATGGCATCATCTGGGGGCTGGTTAGCAGGGGTCGTGTCAGTGGGTAAAGGCGATGGCTCAGGGACTTGGAGGAGGAGGAACGGTGGGGCAGCATAAGGGAGGGAGAATTCTCCCTGGGGCAAGCTCTCTCCCATGCCTGGTGGTATCTCTGCCACACCCTCCTCCATAGGCCCCGCTAGATTGTCAGCAGCGAGGGCGGGGCTCTCCTGCTCATCTGGGCATTGTAGGGGAGGTGCCCCTTGGGCCTGAGCGGGAGTAGTGGTGGTCCAAAAAGGATGGGGGGCAGGTTTGGGTACCAGGTGTCCAGGGCGTTGGCAATGACGGGGCCGATATCCTGCAGAGTCTCGGGGATGCCAGGTGCCCCTCCTTGCCGGGCTAAGGGGCAGTCCCTCCGGACATGCCCCGATGCCCGGCAGAGGTAGCACCGGGCTTCCCCCATGGAAAAGTACACCCGGTAACAGGCCCCCTGGTGGGGGACTAGGAAGGACCCTTCGAGCGCCACTCCGTCACACACTGCCGATGGCAGTAAAAGTTGCACTTGCCGGCGGAAGGAAAAAATGTGACGGAGGGTGGGGTCTTTGCAGCCCAACAGGAGAGGGCTGATAACAGAAACAGGTTTCCCCAGGGTGGAAAGGGTGGGTAGCAGGGCAGCATTGGGGAGAAAAGGAGGGACAGAGGTCAGGACCAGGCGGACGCCCAGGTCCTCTAACGGCTCTAGGGGGACAAACACCCCCCCACCACCTCCAGGCCCCTCTCCACCACTTCCTGCATGGCAGCCTCCGATGCTAAGAAGAAAATGACCTTCCCGTACATTTTGGAGGCCGCCACAATTACCGAGGTCCCCACCACCCTCGCCAATGCCCGCACGTAGATCTCCACGTGGGGTGAGGCGGACACCAGGAGGTATCAGACACCGTGCTTCCTTGGCATGGTGGGAAAGAGGCCCCGGCCACTATTGATGGTGGCGGAGGCGGTGGGCGGGAGAGATGATGAGGCGGCAGGTGGGGGGGCTGCCGCCGCCCAGGCATATGTCCTGGGGGCTGAGGAAAGGACATCCACAGAGCTGGTGGTGGGGGGGAGGATGCCGTGGTCGGTGGTGGGGCTGCAGCAGTGGGGGTGGCCCCTGCCATGGAGGGCCCAGTGGTTTTAGCAGGGCCCTTCCCCTTCTTTTTGTCCTGGCCTTTCTCACCGGCTGCGGGGGCTTCCCTAGAGTCTGGGGAGGCGATGGGCATGGCAGCGGCAGAGGTCACCCCGGTGCCCTCCATTGCCGATGCCCCAGCGGGGACGGTGGCAGGTGGTTAACAGGAGTTGGGATCAGGTAGAAAGGGACAAGCTGTGGGGTGGACAATTCAGGCGGGGGGCACATGAACCACTGTACACTTTTTCAGAGAGTCCTGTTTGGTTAGCTGGTGCTTCTGGCCCACGCGGTGGAATCAGGGTGAGCAGCTGAGTCCAGAGGCAGATGTTAGACAGCCAGCAAAGATGGTGGAGTGGGGGGGTGAAGATCGTAGTGTGGGGGTTGGGAGGATACAGATGGATCAGGGGGCAGCTCCGTGCCACACCCCCTGTGTCCCTACAAACACAGTTAAGACACAGTCAAGGCCTCCCCCCACATGAGAGCACAGTTCGAAAGTTACTCAGTCTTAGGCCCCCTCCACGGCGATTTGTAGATTCCCCGGGTGGTGTTCCTCCAGTGGACGGCTTTTTCTCTGTCTGTTCCGGGCTTTCTTTTTTACAGCAGCAGCATTCCAGAAATGCCAGAGCAAGTGATAAGAGTCCTCTCGACCGGAGACGGGTCCGCAGACAAACAGCAAGCGGCTGGGTCTGGGAGCTGGGTCCTTCCACTCCCCCCCTCTGGGGAAGCGGGCCGGCAGGCCCCCCTCTCTCAGGGAGATGGGTTTCAGCTGGAGCAGCAGCAGCATCCAAGGGCGTGAAGGGGGGGCTAACAGCTAGCCAGCTGCCGGCCAGCACTCTAGCAACAGCAGAGAAAGAAAAAAACAAAACAAAAAGAAAAGAAAAGAAAGGAGGAAGAGCATCTGGCCCGGACGGGGGGGAAGCTGAAAGCACGGGCAAAAAGCAAGGAAAGCCCAGGCCAGAGGGCAGCAGCAGGAGAGCAGGCTAAGTAGGTCCCTTTTCTCTGGATAAGGTAACAGGGAAGTTTTTTTTTTTTTTTTTTGAAACAAAGAAGAAGTTTATTTGTAACACTTACAAAGCATTACCAAAGGAAACAAACAAAACAACGCAAACAGAAGGTATAACACAGCAGCTTTCAGGAGGGAGAAGTGTTCAGGCTAGCCTTGGCCCAGAGCGGGGGGGCTTCCTCGATACTCGTGGTCTTCCACCCTCCTGAGTTACCTGGTGGCCTAGAGCGGGGGGGCTTCCTCGACACTCGTGGTCTTCCACCCCCTCGAGTTACCTAGTGCCGCGCCCAGTGTCACCGATCCTCCCTCTCCTGAGAGTGCCCAGCAAGATGGGCACAGCTGCGGGGTGGGCGGTTTAGGGGTGGGGGGAGTAGACACCCATGTATTATAGGACCCCTCCTAGATGACAGTAATGGTATCCACAGCAGCAACGGCTGGGGCTGGCATCTCTCCCTCTTCCCCTCAATCAAAGGGTCAGACGGAGGGAACCGGACGGGGTCACCGAGCAGAGAACCCCGGACACCACCCACTGCTCCTTGAAGGCATCAAGGGAGTCGGTGGACGCCGCCCAGAGGAACTCCGCCCGGATACGAGAATGTACTGAGGATCGGAAAAAGGCCCTACAATCGCAGGACGTTTCATGGGCCAACCTCCTCTCTCTGGTTTTATAAATGGCTGTTTTAGCCAAGGCTAGGAGGAGGTTGATCAGGAGATCCTGCTATTTTGTGGGGCCACGGATGGGAAGTGTATAGATAAAAAGGTGAGGGGAGAAATGAAGCCAGAAGCGCAATAGAATATTTGTGAGGAGCTGGAAAATGGGCTGCAATCTGGCACACTCTAAATATACGTGCGCCAGGGTTTCCCTCACATTACAGAAAGGGCAAGTATCCGGGATGGGGGAAAACTGTGTCAAAAACACGCCCGTGCTCACAGCTCCGTGAAGGAGCCGCCAACTGATGTCCCCGATGGGCCTCGGGACCAAGGTGGAATACAGGTTGGCCCACCGAGGTTGCTCACCCTCCAAAGGTGGCAGGAGGTCCCGCCACTTTGTATCGGGGCGGGACACCAGGGTGTGGGCATGAAGGGTGTGAAGCGTGAGTGTGTATAAATATTTCCGTGGTGCAATTTGAAAACTGACCGGCTGCAGTTCATGCAGCCGGCTTGCAGTGAAAGGGTGAGGGGTTTGTTGGGATCGGCAGGGTAGGGGCCCAATGGAAAAGTCCGGCGGGCTTGGGGTAGAGGATGGGCGGGGTGCGCCCTTGCGCAAGGCTCGGTTGACATAAGCCCAAGCAGAGGGCGTCAAGGCGGCCTTCACCTCCTGAAATACGCGCCGGGGGGTATGAGGGCTGGAGAGCCCCATGCGCCGAGCGAGCGTCAGGGGATCCAGCCAGTCTCTCCGGTCGTAGTCCAGGAGGTCTCCGACTCTCGTGACTTCCGCCAGGACCAACCTCTGGCGCACCGGGCGAGACTCCGCCACCTGCACACAGAGTTGGGGATTGTGCAGCAGAGGCTCCGTGAGGAGATCTGCTCCCACGGTGGCCACCACGGACCTGGTTGTTAGAAACAGTTTCCAGGTCCGGAGGAGATCCTGGTAGAAGACCGGCAGCCCGGAGAGGTCTCGCGGAGAAACTCTCAGACAAAGATAAAAGAGCTGCCGGTCGTATTGGAGCCCTTGGAAGCGGTGCAGGAAGGCGTGCGCCAGTATGCTCCACACCGAACTACTTGCACTATAAAAGAGCCTCTGCAGGGCCTGGAGGCGTAAAACGCGGACCTGAGTGTACAGACACTTCAGGCCCTGCCCTCCTTCCTTCAGGGGTAGATGAAGAACTCCAACAGGGGCCCAGTGCATTCCTGACCAGAAGAACTCTAGAATCAATCTCCGGAGGTGGGTCAGGAAACCTGGGGCCAGGGTGTTGAGCCGGTACCAGAGCGTGGACAAGACTAGTTGGTTAAGCACCAGTGCTCTCCCTCGGAGGGAGAGACATCGGAGTAGCCTCGTCCATTTCCGGATCCGCTCTATCACCCCACCCTCTAAATTTTGCCAGTTCTCCGGCGGGGAAGGGTGCGTGGCGGAAAGGTAAACGCCGAGATAGAGCAGTGGACCCGCACTCCACCAGATGATCTGAAGCGCGGGTGGGAGGGAGCTCACCTGCCGCCAGTCCCCCACCGCCAAGCCAGAGCTCTTGACCCAGTTGACTCGGGCGGAGGAGGCTGCCGAATAGATGGCCTGGCATGCCTCCACTCGCGCCAAGTCACCCGGGTCCTGGACCACGAGGAGTACGTCATCGGTGTATGCCGACAGGACCAGCCGCAGCTCCAGCTCCCGCAGCACCAACCCTGTCATCTTCCTGCGGAGGAGACAGAGGAAAGGCTCGATCGCCAGAGCGCACAACTGGCCCGAGAGGGGGCACCCCTGCCCCACTCCGCGCCCGAAGCTCACCGGTTCAGTCAGGGTCCAGTTGAGCCTAACCAAATACTTCATAATGAAGGGAGAAATTTCAATTTATAAAACGTTTGACAAGTTTGATATCTCAGCTGCAGAACTTGATCTGTTTTATTTTTGACTGCCACTTGTCTCTTTCTTGTGCTTATTTTGCCTCTCTCTTCAAAGGAGCATGGGTGCATCTGTGAACGTACCACACTTTAGCCAATAACACATTTTAAAAGTCAAGTATGGCTATGAAGCATACATAATATGGTTTTATGTTAACAGGATTAGAAGTGTATATGGGCTATAATGGGCTCTCAAATATATCATGAAACTATCTGAAGGGTCTATAAAACTTTTTTTAAAAGTTTTTTAAAAATCTGACAGTATTGAAAGGAGACTTGGAAACACTATCATCAGTGACACAGAGCCTTTTTATCTTGAGCTCAGTTATTTAGTTTTGGATCAGTTACTGACCATAACTCAATCTGACAACTCTTTGGTGGCCTACAAGAAATCTCTGTGTATCTCAAAGTGTTCTATTGTAGTATCTAAGCACTTCCCAGATAAATTGGGTCTGCATGGAGAAGTCCCTACTAGACTTTACATAGTTTTCTTCTCTTTTCCCTTCCTTAGTTGTAGATAGCTCTGCTTGGGAGAACATATATAATTTCCCTCCTTTAAATCTTTGCTCCCTTCTACTCCTTACATCCCTCAGTCCATCATTCTAGCTATGAGTTATCAAAGAGGGGAGTCTACAAGCAATAAGATTGATGTTTTCTGGAGGCTGATTCGACTGCCAAAACCCCTCACCTGGGGAAAAATATTCTCAGAATTCACACACTTTGTCCTAGGCTCTGTGAGCTGCTTGTCCCATGGAAGACTTCATTCCTGGTAGGTTGTCGAAGGACATGCAGTGACTGATGTAGCTGGATACTGATCCATAGATGACTTTGAAGGCCACAATCAATCAAGATTTTGTGCTGCTAAAGTGGTACAATGCCAATTTAACATGTCTGGTCCAAGAATAACTAAACTAGCCATATTTTATACCATTTTGCAAACCGCACTTGAGAGACTCTCTATCTTCACAAGGTTTTCAAAACATTCTGAAGTTGAAAGCTGTTCTGCTGATCTTGCTAGGAAGACAGACTAGTTTGAGGCCTTTAATACTACCCCTTACAGTAAATGAATTTTTTTCCACACAACACACAGTCAGTTTGTGGAACTCTGTGCCAGAGGATGTTGTGAAGGCCAAGACTATAAAAGGTTTCACAAAAGAACTAGATAAGTTCATGGAGGGTAGGTCCATCAATGGCTAATAGCCAGGATGGCAGGGATGGTGTCTCTAGCCTCTGTTTGCCAGAAGCTGGGAATGGGTGACAGGGGATGGATCACTTGAGGATTACCTGTTCCGTTCATTCCCTCTGGGGCACCTGGCATTGGCCACTGTCAGAAGACAGGATACTGGGCCAGAAAGACCTTTGATCTGACCCAGTATGGCCATTCTAATGTCCCCAAGAGCTCTATTCCAAGAGCACCCACAGTTAAAAATGCCATATGGGACCTAGCCATATTCCTGACACAACAGATGGAATTTTCAACATGATGGTATATTGTTTGGCTTTTGGTTAGTGAAAGGTACCCATAAGTAATGGTATTAGATTATTATATATGTTAGACATACTCTAACAATTATATATGGCTATGTTTACTTAAAATGGAAGACTCTGATCACCCAGATATATTCTGGGTAGCAAATAGAGCTGATGCATTCATCATAAAAGAGGTTTTAAGATCCATAGAAGGTAATGCTATATACTAGAATGTAGATACATCCCTTAGTTTATAATACTTTACTATCAGACAAAGAGAGAGAGGCAGATTAGCCCTTTGAAATCTAGAATATGATTAATTTTGTCTTTGACATCACTATAGGCATTGGCAAATACAAAAGGCTCAAGTAATATGGAAATATACAACATACTGTTTGGAGTAATACAGGAAGAATGTTTTAAACAAATATTTGTAGTATATTTAAATTGGATAGAATTGTACATCATTTGTGTATAATATAAAAAATTAAAGTAATGGCTTGCACTGCTCTGCTTTATGCTAAAGCTAATCTCTCTTCAGTGTAGGCCTGACTTAAAGCCATTTGAAAAAACAATGAAAAAGCTCTCTGACTTCCATGTATATATGTAATTAAGCCTTAGTGTGCATTACTCCCACAGGTCAACAGGAGTTACAGTAGGAGGAAGAGGATAATAGACTCCCACCCCATGTTTCTTTCATACCATCTCCATTTAGATGGATTTCACTTGTAAGAGACAACTGGGGCAAAATTCTTATCTTAAGAGTGAATTTTCTTTAAATTGGATTGAAAAACCAACAAAACAGCCAATTAGTCTTTCTTGCTGTCACACTATATCACTAAAAAGAACTTTATATAATCTTTGTGTAATGAGACAGAGTGGCCTCCCTCCAAGCCTGATGGGGAGGACCAGTACATTCTCCCTGATGGGCAGAGCCAAGCTGGCCCCACCTCCAGGCCAAAAGCAGAGGGGAGAGACAGGAAGTAGAAGAGGCAGGCCCTTCAGCTCAGTTGGGCCAGAGCCAGTGAAGGAGGCAGATGTCTCTAACCTGCTGCGGGACTCTGGAACAGATCTCAGACCATCAGTGCCCTGCCCCCAGAGGAGACTGAGAGTGGGGAAGAGCTGCTGGGATTCCCATCCGCCACGAACCCCGAGGAGGCTGAGGACCCACAGACCACACCAATGGACTGTGGTAGGAAGTAGCCCATTGGGACCAGACTTTAGTCAGGTGGTGCTGAAACAATATGAGTCAGCGTGTTTCGGAGGGATCCCCAGCCACTGTTAGTGCCCTGGGCTGGAACCCAGTGAAATAAAGTAGACCTGGGTCCCCCTATCCACCAGCCACCGACCACAACCCTGAGGTAGCAACCTACCCACCCTAGGTCAAAAGGACTGTGCCTTGTTTGTGGCTTACCCCAGCCCAAAGACTGCAGTCCCATTGACAGTATTTGCTGTCTGCCCTAGCCAGGGGGCTAGGCTAAAGCCGCTTATTTACCTACTGCTCTGCCCTGCTTAGAGGGCTAGAGCCCAGACTGTGTTTACTGTCTGCCTTCACCTGGGGACTAGGCTAAAGACTGCTTGATTGCTCCCTACTCTGCCCTGCCTGAGAGTCAGAGCCCCAGATTGTGTTTGCTGTCTGCTCCAGCCCAAAGGCTGAAGTTACAGATAGCTTGTGGCTCTGCCCCACCTGAGGGTCAGAGCCCCTAGACTGTAAATTGCTGTTTGCCCAAGCCAAAAGGGCCAGAGCTATATACATCACTGCCTGGCTCAGCCAGAAGGCTGGGCCATAGACTGTGTATTGTGCTGCCCCAACCAAAGGACCAGAGCCTCAGCCTGCTAACTGACTGTTCACTGTGTGATGAAGTGAGGCAGAATGGCCTCCCTCTGAGCCTGACGAGCAGGAACAACCACAGAACCACTACACTTTGCCATAGTGTGTTGTGGATGTACTGCACTTCTTGGAGTGTAACAATGTCTGAAAGAATAAGAATACCTGTAAAACAACAAAAAACAAGTTGGAAACTTTTTTGGTTGAGCTAAACAGTTTAAAAGTGTACAAGCCAAAAGCATAGTTAAAAGAACACTGTGCTGTGTATTGGGAGATGTTAGTATTATGACTTCAGGATCTTTGACTCCAGAGGAAAGGACTGGTCTTATTTCAAGCTGATTAAAGAGCAACATTAGCATTGATGGCAGAACTAGCCTAGAGCACTTTGCCCCTCCTTCTGGCTTCTGTATCCAACTCAGAAGGGTAAAGAAAACACTAAAACTACACCAAACTCCAGTAAAACACTGTATTCTCAACATCTAAGGAAATATTTTTATTTTACAATCTGTGGAGGGAAGTAATGAGCCAGATTCACCAGTATACTCTATCTTCTTTGTGCCATTCCATGGCAAATCAGTCCTAAAGGATGTAATGTAGAGCCACTATAAAGGGTGTTTGTATTCCTGCTACTCTTTTCTGGCTTCTTTGTATCTCAGGAGTGGTGCAAAACATCCAGCCCAATATGTACAATGTACTATTGATAAATTTGTCCATTGCAAGCCAACCTCGAAAGGTTCAGAGAGTGAAACTGGATAAGCACTCACCAATTCAGATGCCTATTTGAACCATCCTTAAACCTGCAAGATTAGCCTAGCAGTCTCGTAGGAATAGACTTTTGTGAGATGGTTTTAGTACTTCCTGCTTCTGGTCAGGCTGGAAATACCAAAAGAACCGCTTCTCCTGTGGTATTTCATCAGTTCCACTCCTGGGCCAGGCTGGTCCCTCAAAGTGTGAATGAGGGCAATTAAAAGAACTTTTTGAAACCTCAAAAAAGGATTCAGTTTGAGTTCTGCTCAGAGGCTCAGGTCACTTAGCCCTGGTCTACACTAGGACTTTAGGTCGAATTTGGCAGCGTTAAATCGATGTAAACCTGCACCCGTCCACACGATGAAGCCCTTTTTTTCGACTTAAAGGGATCTTAAAATCGATTTCCTTACTCCACCCCTGACAAGTGGATTAGCGCTTAAATCGGCCTTGCTGGGTCGAATTTGGGGTACTGTGGACACAATTCAACGGTGTTGGCCTCCGGGAGCTATCCCAGAGTGCTCCATTGTGACCGCTCTGGACAGCACTCTCAACTCAGATGCACTGGCCAGGTAGACAGGAAAAGAACCGTGAACTTTTGAATCTCATTTCCAGAGACTGCGGGAACTGTGGGATAGCTACCCACAGTGCAACACTCCAGAAGTTGACGCTTGCCTTGGTACTGTGGAAGCACTCCGCCGAGTTAATGCATTTAGAGCATTTTCTGTGGGGACACACACACTCGAATATATAAAAACGATTTCTAAAAAAACGACTTCTATAAATTCGACCTAATTTCGTAGTGTAGACATAGTGAACAGGTTCAACTAGAGTTAGGCTATCTCCTAATACTTGCCAACTGTCTTATAGTTAACTTAGATGTTTACATACTTATGAACTCCAGTATATTCAGCTAACACCATATCAAGTGGTCCTTCTGAGCTTCCAGAATTGGTGGTCATGGAAGGCTCTTCAACAAATCAGGAGGAGGATAGAAGTGCCTGGGCAGTATAGAAGAGTTAACAGCATTTCTTAAACATAAGGCCTGATCCAATGTCCATTGACGTCAATAGAAATACTCTTATTGACTTCACTGGACTTTGGATCAGAGCTATAAAGAACCTAAGTATCAATAAGATCATTCATCTCAGATGTGCAAGAACTTAGGATCAACAAAAAGAAAAGGAGTACTTGTGGCACCTTAGATACTAACCAATTTATTTGAGCATGAGCTTTCGTGAGCTACAGCTCACTTCATCAGATGTAGCTCACGAAAGCTCATGCTCAAATAAATTGGTTAGTCTCTAAGGTGCCACAAGTACTCCTTTTCTTTTTGCGAATACAGACTAACACGGCTGTTACTCTGAAACCTGTCGTTAGGATCAACAGACACTCTGTGAGATGAAATTGAAACAAGGAGTCCAGTGGCACCTTAAAGACTAACAAATGGGTTTTTTTATCCATGAAAGCTTATGCTCAAATAAATCTGTTAGTCCTTAAGGTGCCACCAGGCTCCTTGTTGTTTTTGTGGATACAGATTAACATGGTTACCCCTCTGATATGAGATTGAAAAATGGCTGGCCATTGTTTTAATCTGTGTGACACTATTATATACAGTAGGAACAATAAGTGCTTTTCAGTTTTGTCTGAATATCCAGTACCACAGAGAAGGCAGATGGGGGGGGGGAATCAAACACTGCACATCTTCTGATGTGGAAAGAACTGCTAACCCTCAAATGGACAAGTACCTGCCTGGCGTTTTACACTGTGTTCATTACCACTGAAAATAAGGGAGTCTAACCTGCAGAGAACCTTTTGGAATACCAGCAATATAAACACCTAGTCCCCTACTCTTTGCCCAGAGTGGACTAAAACAATTCTACAGTACTAAAGAATTGTACTTCTAGAGGAGACAGAGACTCAGTAATAATTAAGTTTACCAAAATGAAAATGAGATAATAGCAACAACATTTTACTAAAGTAAGAGATCAAGTGTAGAAATTTACAGTTAACATAGACCAGAATAAAGAGAATGAACTGGGATGTGGATAATGGTGAACTGGGAGGTCAGAGTCTTTCCTTAGCTTAGTGATATCCTAAAACAGCTGACAATACATTTTTAGAAGGAACATCAGTTTTGTTGCTAAATCCCATTTCTCAAGAAAAGAGTATGGACACTTTTATTTGTGATGTTGTCAGGGAGCTATTTTGTTTTAGGCATGGACTACTGGCCCTGTGGTATCTTGGACCACTTCATGCAAATTATGTGGAGAACAATATATTTCATTTCAACTATTTAAACTTTGATGTAATTATGGATGGATTCGTTACAGGGCAAAATTAAAGTCATTGGGATACTGATCACTGAGGATTTTTCTGTCTAGTTATGTGCTTCTATGAGTTTTGGATGTTCAGATTGGTGTGAGGATTTTTATGTAACCTTAACTTGTGATTTCCATAGTTTTTAATGTTTGGAATTTGGGGGGGTTTACTGAGGCATTCGATGACACTTATTCTATGGAATTGCACTGAGCCACCATATCTGTAATAAGAAAAGGAGTACTTGTGGCACCTTAGAGACTAACAAATTTATTTGAGCATAAGCTTTCGTGAGCTACAGCTCACTTCATCGGATGCATTCAGTGGAAAATACAGTGGGGAGATTTATATACACAGAGGACATGAAACAATGGGTGTTATACACACTGTAACGAGAGTGATCAGGTAAGGTGATCAGGTAAGCCCCCAACTAAAACCTCTCCAACACATCATTCAAGGATCTACAACCTATCCTGAAGGACGACCCATCACTCTCACAGATCTTGGGAGACAGGCCAGTCCTTGCTTACAGACAGCCCCCCAACATGAAGCAAATACTCACCAGCAACCACACACCACACAACAGAACCAATAACCCAGGAACCTGTCCTTGCAACAAAGCCCGTTGCCAACTGTGTCCACATATCTATTCAGGGAACACCATCATAGGGCCTAATCACATCAGCCACACTATCAGAGGCTCGTTCACCTGCACATCTGCCAGTATGATACATGCCATCGTGTGCCAGCAGTGCCCCTCTGCCATGTACATTGGCCAAACTGGACAGTCGCTACATAAAAGAATAAAGGGACACAAATCAGACGACAAGAATTATAACATTCAAAAACCAGGTGGAGAACACTTCAATCTCTTTGGTCAGTTGATTACAGACCTAAGAGTGGCAATTCTTCAACAGAAAAACTTCAAAAACAGACTCCAACGAGAGACTGCTGAATTGGAATTAATTTGCAAACTGGATGTAATTAACTTAGGCTTGAATAAAGACTGGGAGTGGATGGGTCATTACACAAAGTAAAACTATTTCCCCATGTTTATTCCCTCCACCACCACCCCGCACTGTTCCTCAGATGTTCTTGTCAACTGCTGGAAATGACCCACCTTGATTATCACTACAAAAGATTCCCCCTCTCCGCTCTCCTGCTGATAATAACTCACCTTATGTGATCACTCTCGTTACAGTGTGTATGGTAACACCCATTGTTTCATGTTCTCTATGTATATAAATCTCCTCACTGTATTTTCCACTGAATGCATCCGATGAAGTGAGCTGTAGCTCACGAAAGCTTACGCTCAAACAAATTTGTTAGTCTCTAAGGTGCCACAAGTACTCTTTTTTTTTTTTGCGGATACAGACTAACATGGCTGCTACTCTGAAACATATCTGTAATGTAACCAAGTATAGTTTTTGGAATTAAATGTATAAGGATCTTTATTTCCTACTTACAATTGCCAGCTTATATCAGACCACAAAGTACACACACACCAGCACAAAATCACTTTTCCTTTTTTCCTCTTCCTATCAAAAGATGCTATGAAAGGGTAGCAGACAGAGAACAGACTAACTCCTTAGAGGATTCATGAGGGGTAGTGTGTGTTGCATTTTGTGCAATATTCTGTCAAGGTGATTTCTCTGATAACCCCTATTTGCATTCTTTCAAATGGTGGTAAATTCTGACACATATTCCATTAAATATTGATGGCAATGCTTCATCTGCAGTAAACCCACATGGGAATATTTAATTTTATCTACTGTCTGAGACTATTCTCTTATGTATCAAAGCAGCAAGCTTTTTACCGTTAAAATGTTAATTAGATTTTTATAACAATTTTTATCGTTCTGTTCCTCATCTAGCTTGCTACAAATATGTTTATTTACAATTCCAAAATGCTTCCATTAATATTCCACAGAAATCTGCTTTCCTACTTAGAGGTTAGCTTCATAATAAGCCTCAGAAATGTACTTACAGACACACATGGAACACCTACAGAATCACAATGCTGCAAAATTATTTTGCACAAATGGGCTAATAATCAAGTGATTCTGGAGATCAGCCTTTTCTCCCTAAAGAGACAAGCCTGTAAGATGAGGTGTCATTTGCATAATTATGTACAGCACTTCATTGGTTTTGGAGACACAGAACTACACTGAGATTTGTTTAGCTAAACGATTTGCAGGGCAGGGGAGAGGAGTTACAAGAATTTTAGGCTTGTGAATGGTTCTTGGTGTAACACTACCTGCTGTGGCTCAGACGCATGTACCAACCTCAGGGAAGGCTGTTAGGAAGCAGGACACAAACCCCAAATTGGTTGTGAGTTCTATACTTCGGTTTCACTAACCAATTATCAAGTGTAAACTCCTCAGGCACTGTAACAGTCTTAACATGGAGTCACAGACCGTCTTCTTGGGTACTCCGAATTATATTGCCACCCAGATGAGCATACCTTTGTAATAGATACCTTATACCAAAAAACATAACAATATTCAAGTTATTTCCAGTCCCAAAGGACCAGTCACTTATCCCAGGTCAATTGCACTTTAGATCCTACACCAAAGATAACACTTACAGCCAATCCTATAATAAACTATACAAAGATTTATTGAAAAGGAAACCAGATAGTTATTTACAAGGTTAAAGCAGATAACTGTACATAGACAAATGAGTTACAATCTTAAGTTTCAAAAGGTAATAGAAACTTCTATAATCAGCAAGCTCTATATGTCCTTGAGGGCTAACCCAGCTAAGCAGCTGGGGATTTCTTGCTTATGCCTAGAAAATTCTTCCCTTCTCCCTCCCCCCACCCCGCTCCCTGCCCCCCTAGTCCAAGCAGCATAGAGATACCTCATTCCTTTTGTTTGGGGCTTTTGTCCTGCTAATTGTAAACTCAGCTGACGGGAGGAACCCACTTGCATGATTTATCTTCACAGGGTGGGGTGGAGGGGGGGAGAATAGAACAACAAATGTCTTTTGTCCTCTTTAACATCTCACAATAACCTGTCTGGTACTGAATGACCTTTCCTGTTGGGAAGGACATAGCACCTTCTGTTGAAGACTGAAGATCAGCCCTTCACACTAATTAATACGTATCTCTTTCCTGTCAGATGACTTCCACAGTCACAGAAGTTCACAATACAACTGCTCAAATATTACCTTAGAACATGGGATACAGATGTTATAAGTGAGATTAATGCATGAAACAACTCACAAGTATTCAATAAAATCTAAACGCTAAACACAGTCTTATAATTCTAATATCTATTTTAAGAATGCTAACACACACAGGAGCCAGATTGATTCCAGCTATGTATGTGTTCAGTTGAACATGGGTACCTTGGCATGAGCTGGCACCTGGTCTGCCAGCATCACACTTGGGTTTGGGGGAAAAAGGAATAAAGAATAGTTGGAATGTTTGAAATGTTATGTTATAGGAATTGCCAATATAACCTCACACAATACTAGGACAACATGCATCAGTTTTGCCCAGAGCACTGGTCAATTTCTGTGCTTCTTACTGGAGATTGTCCACAAATGAAGCAGTTTGTGGGACTGAATATATGACATAGGCCAAGTGTCTAAATCTCTACTGCTTGTAGCTTGCATAGTCATTTACCTATCCACAAAGTGAGTATAAATTGGAGATAAAAACACTATCAAGTAAAAAGGATACCATTTTACACCTGCTATGCAGACTCCACTTTGTGACTACACAATTCATAGAGTCGTAGATTTCAGGGCCAGAAGGGACCATCATCTAGTCTGACCTTCTATATAACACAGGCACAGTGTGCCAGGCTCTAAATAGAAGGGAATAAGGACAAGTTTAAGTCATTACTGACCTTTTCACATTTGAGCTGGTGGCCAAGAAGTAGAAATCTCAGTACACCAAGAAAAAACCTCTTAACTATTCTGTCCCCCTGCGCTGAGATTTCTCAATGATGCAATGTACCTTTAAAAATGTTTGGAAATATAGGGCCTAATATCAACAGTTTCTTGAGCTCCATAGGCCTCAGAAGGTCAGAAATCCCTACTCTAAGGCTATGTCTACACTAGCACTTTTGTCGGTCAGACAACGTTTCACCAACAGAAGCCCTGGTTTGGACAGTGCTATGTCAGTGGGAGACACTCTCCTGCTGACATAGCTACCGCCGCTTGGCATAGAGCGGCTACACGGAGACCTTACAGCAGAGCAGCTGCAGCAATATAGCCGTACTAGTGCGAGGTCTGTACCGTAGACATAGCCTGAGACAGACCAATGGAAAACTCAACCTTGTTGAAGGAGGCTACATGAAAACAGTACAGTGTCAAAGGCAAGAATTACAAATGAATTTCCCACTTCTTGCACTCCACAGCTACAGATTCTCAGGCAATTCACACCTCTCAACCACAGCTCTAAAGCCAGTTGAAGTTAATTCATTTCTAGATCAGTTACATGTTACTCACTTGCACAGCTGAGAGCAGACATGCTGCTGTGCTTAGGGCTGCTGTATTATTGCCATGGGATGTGAATCCTATAGAAGTCTCTAGGCCAAACTAAGCAATGGGGTAAGTTGCACATCAGGGATACATCATGTTATCGACTTTTTGAGATGAACTCCCCAGAGAAATCAATAAGGAATTCTACTTAAAAACAACAATAAGATATTGCCCCAGGTGTAACATTGCTGGATAATGCATGTAAGTGGAAAAATACTTGTGGTCTGTTGGGGCTTGATTCTGCTCTCAATAATTCTGCTAAGAGAATTAATTCCATTGAAGGCAGTGAAGTTATACCTGCACATAAACAACATAGGCACGATTAGAATCAGGCCTACTGACATGCAGTGACTATGCAAATTGAGTACCACCAATAACTTTTAAGAGACAGAAGGGGCTTGGGAATAGTGGGAAAAAGCATCTAACAAGAGGATGTAAAATAAAATAGTTTCACCAGTTTTTAACTCACACCCACACAGGATGCCCCAAAAGTGCCTTGCCAGTTACTCCCATTTCTAAATAATTGACTAATGACATATATTATGCAGCTATTTACGTCTCTGCTAAATTTGGCCCATTATATTCTCCTAGAACCAAACCCTGGTCCCATTGAAGTCAATGGCAAAAGTTCCGTTAACTGTAATAGAACCAGGATTCAGCTCCAGAACTTTTCAAAATGATGGAAATCTGCTTTAAGTCTGGATGGTCACAGAACTTTAGCACATTATGATGAATGGTTGTAATGACTTTTTTTCCCCAAAGGGATTATCAGTAAATTATTTTTATTTTATTTTATTAAATCTAAATGTCAAAGCCTAGAGATGCAGTTAAAGCCTATTCTACTAGCTGGCAGACACCCAACACTTTGGATTCTAGGCTTTGGCCGATAAGTAATTGGATATTGTTAGAAAGTGAAGCAGATAGAAACAAACATTTAGTGTTCCAAACCAGGAGGCGTCCACCGGATTTCCACTAATATTAACTATTTTGCTGCTGGTTCCGCATGAATAATCTGATGCCAAAAAATCTAGTGAAATCACAGTGAGAAGCCATGACATATTTAATATATCAGCCAATCCAGAAGGTGTATTTTTCTCAACATGTAATTTCTCGACATATTTAAGCTATCAGTGATAAGTCATCAATACAGAGATTCAAATTTCAGCTGGTCCTGTGCATAATAAGTCTAAACTGTATTGTTAGTGTAATTTAGAATGTAAACTCTAACTCTTGGGGTAGGGACCTATTTTCTTCTATAAACTGAGCAAAATGATGGTTCTCAGTACTAATCAAGCTCATAGAGGCCACACACCCAGGCTGCTTCCTGGGCTTTTCCCTCAACCCAGAGCTCAGACTGTAACCCTGATGTGTCCTGGTAACAGCACCAGTACATGCCCTGTCCAGCAGGCCATGCAGACTCTTCTCATACAGTATCACCTCCATCCCGAGTCAGAGGAAAGCAGACAGCAGGGTGGGATTTCCTGTCAACTCTGTAGCCAGCCAGGGCTTTGGAGGGGAGAGGATTTGCTTTTTCACCCTGTTGATAGGTTATGTCAGGGGCTTCACACTTTTCTCGTAAGTTGGATGCCTTTCTCAACAACTCTTTATCTGTCTTTATCTTTTTAGATTGCATGCTCTGTGGAGCAAGCACTCTCTTCCCTGTATTGGGAAAGCACGAAGCTCACTGTGGGTGCTACTGTAATCTAAACAATAAATATCAAACAAACAGATGCCACGTCTGAAGGTGTTTACACGAGGCAAGGGATATGAAGCTGGAAGTTTGGATATATGCTGTCCTTTCCTCCATTAACGATGATCATCCACTTCCCAGAATGCTCATATTTTATGATATACAGGCAAAACTGTTCACCTCCATTTATTTAGAACTGCATCTTACAAGAAACAGTAAAACAAAAGTCTCCTCAACCTTCGTAAAGCATTAGATTTTACTAGCAGAACATTATTATTGCAAGCGCATTATTAAATGCATCTTTAGTAAAACAGCATTGTTATTTGCATGGAGTCTATCCTGGTAATAAAGCTTCTTGAATCTGTGCTAAAAGAAAGGTTTCTTTTAAGGCTCATTTACCCTTGGACTGATAAAGCAGCTTCACAGAATTCTCGACTTAAAACAGCTTTGGAATATAAATGTAAAACCCTGAGGGAATAAGGGGAGAAGAGCAAAAGCAGCTCTGTACTATACCTTCCCTTGAGCAGAAGCAGACACCTGAATTAATCTCTTGCTGCTAAAATAGAACATAATCTAAACTAATCAAGGAAGGGTAAAGAGGTTGGGTTTGAAGTTGAACCTTAAATTCAGATTTAATCCAAACACTGTAATGCCAAGGCAAAACTGAACTCTTGGAATTAAACATAGTGTACTATGTGCATGAGTTGTGAATTCTAGTTTGAATCATTTGAAATCCTCTTCTAAAACAGCAGGGGAGAGGATAAAGGGAGGAGGGAAAGAAAGAGAGAGAAATTCCATCTTTGAGAATATGAAGATGGATGATGATCACGTGATGACCCACCTAATTAAATATGTCCAAAATCTGGTCAATTGCACGGAACTCTGCATTACATTTTTAAAAGGGTACAAAATTAATGTCAGGTTTAGTCACAGAACTCTCTGGCTGTGTGTGTAGGGGATTACATTTTTGTAATTTTGGAGAAAGGTATAGTGCTTTTGGTCATGTGCAGAATCACATGCCATTCCACTTTGCCATCTGAGCAGCTTCTGCTTTATCATCACCACAGACTGAGCATACATAATACAGCTATATAAAAGGAGTCTTAAATCCAGTCTGTGTGGCAAGATGCATTCATGTCCGATTAAGAATGTGTAGAGATAGGCTGCTGCCCAGTGCCCAGTTGCTGTTATCTTTATTGTGTGACTGAATTCTGGATCACTGAACGAGACACAAAACTTTTGCCAAAGAAACAAGCAGCTGATATCATGGATGAGGACATGATTACTGATTACCTCAGATCTTAAAATGAAGCACTTACAGAAAAAAAAATGCTTCTGGTTGAAACAAATAATGGAAGTAGCTTAGTAATCAATAAATTAGTTTCCTGTTGACCACCTATGGCATCAGCCTCTACTGTCCCTATATTTTTCACAATTTTTACCATAATTCTGCCTTCATTAATAAGACCTGGCATGCCAGTGGTGTATGAAAGAGCACCGTTTACATATTAAAGAGAAATTCCTTGGCCCTGCTACAATGGCTTTATAGTGCTTTGGCAAGTTAACTGGTTTAGGGAGTATTCCTCCAGCATAGAGGAATGCCCCCGGTGCCACAAAACTATCGGAGTGGTTCCTATAACACCCTTCCTCCCACCCCCTGGTAGAGGGGGCACGGTTAGAGAAAGGGCGCATGGCCAGAGAGTTTTTATAATCTGGTGACCCCTTACCAGCTGGATCAGTCCTTTAGCTGGGCATAAAAAGCTGCTCTAATTTATGATGGGTCTGATCCAGTATTCAACTGGCACCACAACTGGGGAAGCGTAAAGGTGAAATACTGCTACTTTTATCAACTTCTCCGCTGCCTCCTTCTGAGCTACACAGGAGGGAGCTTGGATGTGGCCCAGAACTGGGACCCAAGTAGTTAATTGTGGATCCAGTAACAATAAGACTGTTTTATATTCTCTCTTCTAGGATACCTACATCTCATATTTCTGACTGACATGATTAATTTATTAGGGTTTAGCAGCAAATGTTCAGCACTACTCTACTTGACATATTACACTTTTCAATAGGATAATGCAATTATCCATTCAAGGTGAGGGAAATTTAGTTTTGTGCTTTCTGTTTTTCCACAATAAATCCCAATATATCATCACTCTTTATGAAAATGTAATTTTTTATCGTATGGGGAAGTTATATAGGAGGTTATATGATGGCAGGATTGTGACTTGCCTTCATGACACTGCCCAGGGAGTAAGGGAGCACAATGCACAAGTCACACACCTGTATGGGCTAAATTCATCATGGGTCACAGTGCTGGGAAGAAGAGTAATCTCCATTGGGCTGCTAGTTCCCATTCCACATACGTGGGAGGGAATGGTTGGAGCCTTGGTTTCACCTCCACAATATACCAGCCAGCAGAGCTGGGGGCAATCTTTATTGGCCTGGATTACTGGCAAAATATTTCCCCCTTGGAGCAAGGGGAAGCAGGAAAAAATTAATTGTGGTTCTCAAAGCCACAGATCATTCTCTATTTTGCTCTGGTGGTGGTACGGCTACACAGGGCTGTTGCATAATGAATGGAACAGGAGAAGGAGATTTGGGTTTCAGGTTTTGTGTAACACTAAGGGGTCAGGAAAACGAGCAGTAGCTAGGCTGCTACCTCACAAGCTCTGGAGCCTCATTATGTAACTCTGGTCTCCCAGCATGCTTAGGAAAGAAATCTTTACTGAAACTTTGCCTGCTTCCTGTATCATTATTGCTAATGAATCAAGGGCAGATTTTAATGTCACAGTCTATCCCTTGTTGGGTTTTGTTTGTTTTCTTTTGGGGGGAGTGGGAGGAAGGTTGTAATTCTTAAAACCATAAAGTTCAAAGGTATGGCTCAGTATCTGTGCAGATAAATATAAGTCATATAGAGAATTCCAGTAGCGCCTACAGTCAGAGGGTTATACTCAGACCTGACTGGAGAGATGATTCAAATATAAATAGTGCATGTCACAAAGTAATCAAGAACAGATGCTCTGTGCTATTAGTTTGTTTTGTATTAAAACTTTATGTGTGGTACATGTACTTAATTATTAGCTACATGGTGACAGATCACTTCTGGTAGATAAGCAGGTAAACAATAATTCAAGTTCTGGTATGTGTCCCTCTGCCAAATTCCCAAGAGCATTGGCTTATGCTCTACAATTGCTTACGAAATGTATAGAAAACTATTGTAAACCTTTTGTATATCAAAGTTGGAGCCAGAATTCATAAAAATGTTTAAACACCCAAATAAATAGTGCATGTCATGTCAGTGAAGAGTGAGTGTCCGTTTTGTTAGGTAAAGCTTTTCTGTCAAGCTAAAATTAATAAGGATCTCATCTGAGGGGAGAGCAAGATATGTTTTTATTAGTAGTTATAATGTAAACTATTTCACTAAAGGTATTAAAATCAGATATAAAATTATGATCAGAGAAATAAATGAAATGTTCTCAGGGTATTTTAAGATATTTACTTCATGTTCAAGCTAATCAAATAAGTTTTAAACTCTATTTCTGCCTGCACAAACATTTCTGTCTACACAAACATTTCTGTTTATAAACATACCTTGAAAAAAAGAGAGTGGTTTTGTTCTACCTGGTTAGAAAAAAACATGGAGGCCTGGAGAGGTGCTCAGAAAAAGGGACACATTTAGCATGAAAATATTTGTGGGGGAAAAAACCTCTTTTATTCACCGAAAACTTCTTAATTTTAATTCTTTTCCACTCACTGTCGCATAGTATAAGGCAACATCTTATGGCAAAACCCAGGAGGTTCACAAGGTAAAACTATAGGAGGAGGTGGTGAGAGAGAGAATTCAAGGAAAATCTTATCCCACCTTGGCTATCATGGCGGAGGCTGTGTTTCCTTGCATAGGAATGAGAGAGACACACCTTTTGAAAAAAAAATACAAAACAATTTTCATGAAAACCAAAGCCAATGGAAAAAAAAATGCTGGCTACCTGTAGTGCCAATGAGTTTCACCCAGCCCTGACCCTGCCTAATCCTCACTCATACCTGACTCTTTGCCCACCCAGTCCTCACATGCATCTTGTCCTTGTACTGAGCCCTCTCCTGAGTCCTGGTGAAAGGGGCCAGTCCTACAGAGGCAGCTAGTGCCTTACTTGCATGCAGCATGAGGATATCTGCACATGGAGGGTCCTCTTTGCATACAAGCAATTGGCATTCATTGGAGGTACAAATGAAGTGCAACTTACACATGGAGGAAGTGAAAGGGAGTGTAAAAAGAGAAGAAACTAACAGGATAGTATATTTTAGGTGGTGATTATGGCTGTTTTATTGTACAGTTAAGTGTTAGCCACTAGTCCTGCAACATCACCTATTCCACCTTCTCACCACATAAGCTAGTTTTGTACATTCCCTGAATACCAATCAACGTATACCACAGCACATAAATGACCCCACCCTGTATGTCATCACTGCCTTTGATAAACCATATTAATCAAACATGGTTCAGAATTAAATCTAGTATTTTTCTGTTGAAGCCTAGTAAACTACTTGTCACATATGCAGAGAAGAATAGTTGTTTGGAAGTCAGAGCAAGCTAAGGATTGAATCAGACTGGCCCTGTCATCTGTCTGCATCAGAGGGTACAGTAATGAAAACAATCTCTTATCGCTCACTCTATACTTCTGGGACCACAATACCCATAAATATGTCATCCGGTTTATTTCAGACACACTGACTAGAACCATCATTTTAGAAAACACCTTATTTCAGTTGTTTTGCTTCCAATCATTAGCTGTTGTTCATTGTTCCAGGAATATAATAGGGAAGTATCGCACACTGCAGAATCCTAACTTCAATGAGAATTAGGGAAACAACAGTTTTGAGCATACTTGAAAAGAAAAACCAGATGGGAAAAGATGAAAGAACCTCCACTCTTTTGGAATGTTCTGTAAACACATGCACAACCATAGGCCCACTATACAAAACGTCAAGTAAACAGATATTCATAACATTCATTTAGAAGAAAAGATCTGCATAGAACTAGAAAACAGGACTTCAAACTACAACAGCATAAATAATTAGTTCTACATGGAAGGTATATCTGGTGCTCTCAGTCTCTCTCTGCCAACAGACTATCAGAGAGCAGATCATGATTTCCCTGGTTTTGTTATTCAATAAAGATTTTTATTTATTGTGATTTTAAAAAAAAATCTGTGGATGGATTGTGAACAATTCTCTGGGAGTATTTTGATATTTGAGCTATGCTGGGCAGTTGCAATTGTCCAGATAAACTAGATGGTATTATTTCTTTTCCTTCATTGGAGAATTATGTAAACACTTGCAGGCCATGATCAGAAAAGCCTATTAAAGTCAGTGAGAGTCTTTCCATTAACTTCAATCGGCTTCAGATGCTGCCCGTAGCGTGAATGTTCATTTGTGAAAATTTAGGACATGAGATTCATTTTCCAGGAACATTCATGGCAAGTAAGTTGATTGCATGAATGTTCATGGAATTTGAAAACACAAATGAAGCATGAGCAAATTTATTTAAAAGCTCAAAGGTGACACTATTTTCAATATTTGACTTGACCAGTTCAAGACTAGGCAGTCAAGTGTTGTGTAATTTTAGAGAAAGTAGCAGCTACACTAGCTAAATCCAGGATACATTTTTATATTTTACTGATCTTTCCTTACATTTTTTAAATAATCATTGAAGTCTTATCTGTGGTCAATATTATGTTTTTCAAAAATGCTATATTTGTGGATTTTTATCAAAACACAGAAGTGTCAGCAGTGTGAATGGATTAGTCGATTATAAAGCCAAACTACACTAATAGTATCTTATACATCAATGGCAGCGGGTAAGGGAGCAGCCTTTCATATGTTAATAGGAACAGAACTGAAGGCTCTTATCAGCTAGAGGTAAAATCCAGATAACTGAAGCTGAGTGCAATTATTTAAGAGTATATCTCAGTTATAGTTCAGTAGATAAGAGAACGTCTTGGCTGTTGACGATTCCATGACTATTTAGAAGGGAAATCTCTAAATCAAGCATTTATAATTCACTGTATGAAATACATCATACACTGAACACTGATTTAAAAACAACGAGGAGTCCTTGTGGCACTTTAGAAACTAACAAATGTATCTGGGCATAAACTTTCGTAGTCTAAAACTCACTTCATCAGATGCATGGAGTGAAAAATACAGAAAGCAGTATAAATATTACAGAACATGAAAAGATGGGAGTTGTCTTATCAAGTGGGGGGTGGTCAGTGCTAATGAGTCTAATTCAATTAAGGTGGAAGTGGCCTATTCTGAATAGTTGACAAGAAGGGGTGAATATCAAAGGAGTAAAATTACTTTTGTAGTGCCAATGATGCCAATGCAATCAAGGTGGATGTCGCCCATTTCCAACAGTTGACAAGAAGGTGTGAGTATCAGCAGAGAGGGAAATTACTTTTTGTAGTGACCCAGCCACTCCCAGTCTTTATGAAAGTGTGACTTTAGGGAAGCTAAGTTGCCCTTCTACAGAGGAAAATGAAGAGGTTTTTCTGACTGACAGACTAACCAAATCCACTGGAAATGTAATGCCAGGAATTTAAACAGAAAGCGCTATAAATCATCCCTGGGTTACAGTGGCTTCTGATATCAAATCACAGGGCTATGAGGCTCTTGGGCTGGAAAATCTGCAGTGGTGTAAGTGGTCACAGTGAAACACAGCCCCACACCACTGTAGGGTTTAGAGCTGTTAGCTCAGCCCAGAAGGTGGGCAACTTGGTTGGGAAAGGTGTGTAGACTCCTGAGAGAGATGATTCTTTAGCACATCTCTTAGGAGCTTGTACCAGCTAAGTTGCCATCAATGGAATCATGCCTAAAATTAAAGCTTCCAGATGCTGGCTGAATTTCAGAAGAAAGGAGGCTGCCTGAGTATCCCTTGCCTCCTCCCCACTCCCAATAGGGAAACTCCTCAAAGGCAGATGTCACCGCCATCAGAAGGGGAAGGAGGATGGAGCTAGCCCTCAGAGTCCAATAAAATCAAATAAGTTTTATTTGTTCTATTGAGTCTTTATAGGAGAGACTTCCAGCAGAAACCACTGTGTCACTAGGTATTGGTATTTTGGTGAAACCTAATAAATCTACCACATTTTCATCAGCATTTTTGTAACCGTTCTGCCAGTTGGAGTCGGCACCAGCAAGGGCTGGATTCAATAATAAGTCCTTTTCAACACTGCAACACAGAACCAGCTTGAGCCCACACCCAGTGACCTGGGACAATTACACATCACCCTTTGGGCCCCTCTAAGAGGCAATACTTTCCCTCTCACAAGCACAGAGTCTGCATTTAGAAAAGAAACTTTTAAGAAAAGGGGGAAAGTAGCCCAACATTGACTTGGAAAAACACCACAAGCAGGATTCATAAGCATAAAATCAGGGGCAAAACCTACAGCCCAAAGGACTTTGGGCCATGTCCTTTTGCCTCGGGTTCTTAGGGCCAACAACCAAAAGTTCTTTTAACATGCCCCTCTCTTCCCCCTCCATCTCACCCCACTCACAGTCATTATGTTTGGTCAGTGAAGACCCAGAGCTCAGAAGTGCATCTGCATGAGCTCACCTCCCACCCCTGGCAGGGGAAGGCACCTTCATCGCTCTATTGTCCAGGTGTTTGTTCCGGCATCAGCCGCTCCAGCAGCTACTTGGTCACCACTCTGCTCCGGTCTCTTCAAGTCCTACCACTTAACACAGCTCTCGGTTCATGGGGGAAGCTAGTACAGACTGGGAAGTCTCTTGTATCAGAGACGCTATCTCAAAGCAGATCTAACACATTTGATCATCAGTGATTTCAGTTCTATTGGTCTGCAACAAAAGACTCTCACTTCAGTTTTAATCAGTTCTGTTATTACATTATGGAGAAAAAAGGCCTAGCACCTAGGACTCTTAGGCAGAGCCTACACCACCTAGTACAATTATCTATCCCCACCCTCTCTCAATGCCATTGGCCTTTGGCACCCCTTTTCCCCGCATAGCGAGTGCAGTTTAGTTGAGGCTGAACCCTTCAATCAGAGAATGCCAAGCACAGTTCTGCCCCCCACCCTTGATTCAAACAGCAAGGATAACAAATACTTTATTACTCCTGCCCCCAATAACAAAGTGACTTGTGATCCAACACCAGCCAAAAGTGATTTAGGCAAAGCAGCCCCAGCATGCTGAGCACCTAGGAAGGGTGGGCGTGTCCATGCAAACACAGTCAGCTCCTGAAGTCCCCTTCCCAAGCACATCACCAGATCTCAGAGGAGAGCTCATTCAAACCCTGCTTGCACTTGGAACTGTTTTGGTGGCCTCATATATTTCATTTGGAAGAAAAAAAAACTAGATTCTAATTAACTGTTTACTTTGTTATAAAGAAATAAATCACTTTGAGACCTAGAAAGGTGTCAGTCCCCATGCAGCAATGGAAGCTAGTGAGCCTGAGTGTTTAACAATATAAAGCATCAAACATCAGGACAGGTTTTGATGTCATTTGATTTTGAAAATTATATGTCGGTGTAGCAAATCACACACCAATTTTAGAACTAATCAAATTATAGAAATATTTAGGTTTAAATATGAATTCCATATGACTTTTTAAAGAGAAAACTAAATTGTTGCTTTGGCAGCTAAATACTTACATTGTGCACAATTAGGAGGGTCAATAAGTGAAACTTTAATGATAGAATCTATCATGTAGAGGCAGTGCTGCTCCACGTTCATCAGAGAAAGAGCAGGAATGGAGCTTTATTGGGATACTTAGATGGAACCACCACGAGCACTGAATATATAATTCTTACCAGTAAGTACAAGATGCAGATTAGAAATGTTTCCGTTGTAAAGAGTCAATGAAAAATGCATGGTGCTGAAGGTATGAATTGGCACGCTTTAATACGTTGCACTTCTGTAACCCAGTTTCTATCCTGCAATCTCAAAGCACTCTGCAAACTTTAAAGAATTAAGTTTCACAATACACCTGGGATGCAAGATTTGCTATCCCATGGTACAGAAAAGGCGACTGAGGCATAAAGAGATAAAGTGACTTGACCAAAGGCAAACAGCAAGTCTGTGGCAGAGCTTCAGTGGGAATAGATCCCAGACCTCTGGATTCCCAGCCTCAGTTTCAACAACTAGACCATGCTTTCTGAAATTTGCCAACAATACCAAGCTGGGAAGGGTTGCAAGGGCTTTGGAGGATAGGATTAAAATTCAAAATGATCTGGACAAATGGTCTGAAGTAAATAGGATGAAATTCAGTAAAGACAAATCTAAAATACTCCATTTAGCAAGGAACAATCAGTTGCACATATACAAAATGGGATATGACTGCCTAGGAAGGAGTCCCGAAAAAAGGGATCTGGGGGTCATAGTGGATCACAAGCTAAATATGAGTCAACAGTGTAACATTTTTGCAAAAAAAGCAAACATCATTCTAGGATGTATTAGCAGGACTGTTGTAAGCAAGACACGAGAAGTAATTCTTCCACTCTACTCTGAGCTGATCAAGCCTCAACTGGAGTATTGTATCTAGTTCTGCACACCACATTTCTGGAAAGATGTGGATGAACTGGAGAGAGTCCAGAGAAAAGCAACAAAAATTATTAAAGGTCTAGAAAACACAACCTGTGAGGAAAGATTGAAATAATTGGGTTTGTTTACTCTGCAGAAGAGAAGACTGAGGGAGGACATGACAACAGTTTTCAAGTACATAAAAGGTTGTTACAAGGAAGAGGGAGAAAATTTGTTCTCCTTAATATCTGAGGATAGGACAAGAAGCAATGGACTTAAATTGCAGCAAGTGCAGTTTAGGTTGAACATTAGGAAAAACTTCCTAACGTTTTAGGAAGTGGTGGTAAGCACTGGAATAAATTGCCTTGAAAGGCTGTGGAATCTCCATCATCAGAGATTTTAAAGAGCATGTTAGTCAAGTACATGTCCAGGATAGTCTAGATAAGACTTAGTCCTGCCTTGAGTGCAGGAGACTGGACTAGATGACCTCTCAAGGTCCCTTCCAGTCCTATGATTCTATGAAATTCAGCCAAGTTTTGTCACCCCAACACTTAGACCCATCAGCAGATGCTAATATTGTTCAGCTTTTCAAAGATTATTTGTTAAGTAAAATGAACAATACATGCTAACTGCAGCCCATCAATCTCAGCCTGCATAGAAAGTGCTATTATTAATGTGCACTATACTTTTGTAAATGCAACCTTCCAGGGATGGAATTAGCATTCAAATTCATGGTTTAAAAATCTTCTGGGTTTAATGCAGCAAGACTGGTCAAGGATTAAATAAAATGGTACGGTGGAAACTGCCAAGAAGTCCTGAAGAAACAAATGGGAATCGATGTAATCAGTGTGATATGGACCTGCGAAAAGAAATGCAGAGATATGAACTGGAATATAAAGTATGCATAAAGACACTAAAGTAATTACTAAAACACAAAGGAGACATGTTCCAACATTGTCAAAATCCACCTTCAAGATAAGGGCTTCTACTTTTGTACAAAATATACTATGCCATGCCGTTTGGTCCCACAGCACTAGGAGACTTGAATTAATACATTAAAACTTGGTACTGAAGTAAAGAACTCACATCTATATGTACACAACAGAGCCATCTGGTAGAAATCTACAAGGGATGGGTAACCCATGTAAAGTAATCACTAATATAAACTTTCACTGACAACAAGGACCAAATCCAAATTTTTCTTTATGAGATTCAAAAACTTCAGCCTGAACATTTTTTCCACCATTATTTTTCATTTTGGGTTCATCCTAATTATAGCGTGGTCTGGTAATGGAAGTGCTGAAACACATGAAGAGAGATTAATAGGTTATTCCCAGAAACAGGAAGCTGCACAAATATCATACAAGATACGTGAGGGTTTTAATTATTTAGTCTATCTAAGAAAGACATGACACCTCTCCTCTCTACCCCCTACATGAAGGCATGAGGACAATTTATGCGGGCTCTGCATCACCTGAAAATTATCTTATGTCAGGGGAGTCCTTGGCTACAGTTTTTCAGCTGCTTTGTGCTGCTGGAAACATTTAAAAGGACCTTTATAATTTTCACAGTGTTCAGTAGTAAGAACTGGTGGAGCCCTTAACTGGATTGTACAAGGGGAACAGCAAATATTTGTTCTTAATAGGTTCAGAAACATCATTTGGAAGAGAGCTATGCTACTCATGTCTGAAATGCTGCTTACTATTGAGGGAAGAGAAGGAGGAAAGGAGCGTTATACCTTACATGAACAATAGGAAGTATTTGGCTTTATCCCTGACGGGGGATAATTGATTCAGCTGCGTGGGAAGTGCAGGATAGATTGCTTTATGTCAAGAAATGTGTCACCATTTTCTGCAGTGAAAGTATGCAGAAGCTCGTTGAAGATGATATTTCTTGACTGTTTTAGTTTTCTTCTTGGATGTATTTAGTACTGCAGCTGTTTTTGATATACTAGCCTGGTAGTGCTACGATGCATATTATCTAAACAATACAGAAATGTGTTTACCACAAATTGCCATTACCTCGAGGAAAGCATTCAGAGATTTCAGATGAATTATGGGTAACAAACCTTTCAAGTGAGAGTTTTGAGTTATGCACTCCCAAGGCTTTAGTTTTGGGTAACGTTAGTAAATATGTATATATACATGCATAAGCACATCATCTATCTCTCTATCTCTCTTCATTAATGACAGGTTTCAGAGTAACAGCCCTGTTACTCTGTATTCGCAAAAAGAAAAGGAGGACTTGTGGCACCTTAGAGACTAACCAATTTATTTGAGCATAAGCTTTCGTGAGCTACAGCTCACTTCATCGGATGCATACTGTGGAAAGTGTAGAAGATCTTTTACACACACAAAGCATGAAAAAAATACCTCCCCCCACCCCACTCTCCTGCTGGCAATAGCTTATCTAAAGTGACCACTCTCCTTACAATGTGTATGATAATCAAGGTGGGCCATTTCCAGCACAAATCCAGGGTTTAACAAGAACATCTGAGGAGGGGGGAGGGTTAGGAAAAAACAAGGGGAAATAGGTTACCTTGCATAATGACTTAGCCACTCCCAATCTCTATTCAAGCCTAAGGTTAATTGTATCCAATTTGCAAATGAATTCCAATTCAACAGTTTCTCGCTGGAGTCTGGATTTGAAGTTTTTTTTGTTGAAGAATTGCAACTTTCATGTCTGTAATCGCGTGACCAGAAAGATTGAAGTGTTCTCCGACTGGTTTATGAATGTTATAATTCTTGACATCTGATTTGTGTGGAATTCCTCAAGGGCTTCTTTTCCATGGGTTCAGATGATGAAGATGTCATCAATATAGCGCAAGTAGAGTAGGGGCGTTAGGGGACGAGAGCTGAGGAAGCGTTGTTCTAAGTCAGCCATAAAAATGTTGGCATACTGTGGGGCCATGCGGGTACCCATAGCAGTGCCGCTGATCTGAAGGTATACATTGTCCCCAAATGTGAAATAGTTATGGGTAAGGACAAAGTCACAAAGTTCAGCCACCAGATTAGCCGTGACATTATCGGGGATAGTGCTCTTGACGGCTTGTAGTCCATCTTTGTGTGGAATGTTGGTGGAGAGGGCTTCTACATCCATAGTGGCCAGGTTGGTGTTATCAGGAAGATCACCAATGGACTGTAGTTTCCTCAGGAAGTCAGTGGTGTCTCAAAGGTAGCTGGGAGTGCTGGTAGCGTAGGGCCTGAGGAGGGAGTCTACATAGCCAAACAATCCTGCTGTCAGGGTGCCAGTGCCTGAGATGATGGGGCTCCCAGGATTTCCAGGTTTATGGATCTTGGATAGTAGATAGAATATCCCAGGTCGGGGTTCCAGGGGTGTGTCTGTGCTGATTTGATCTTGTGCTTTTTCAGGGAGTTTCTTGAGCAAATGCTGTAGTTTCTTTTGGTAACTCTCAGTGGGATCAGAGGGTAATTCCACCATGATTTCAACAATTTCCATTCCACTATCAACCTCAGCCTGGTCCAGTCCACACAAGAGATCCACTTCCTGGACACTACAGTGCTAATAGACGATGGTCACATAAACACCACCCTATACCGGAAACCTACTGACCGCTATTCCTACCTACATGCCTCCAGCTTTCACCCTGACCACACCACACGATCCATCGTCTACAGCCAAGCTCTGCGATACAACCGCATTTGCTCCAACCCCTCAGACAAAGACAAACACCTACAAGATCTCTATCAAGCATTCTTACAACTACAATACCCACCTGCGGAAGTGAAGAAACAGATTGATAGAGCCAGAAGAGTTCCCAGAAGTCACCTACTACAGGACAGGCCTAACAAAGAAAACAACAGAACGCCACTAGCTGTCACCTTCAGCCCCCAACTAAAACCCCTCCAATGCATTATTAAAGGATCTACAACCTATCCTGAACACTCTCACAAATCCTGGGAGACAGGCCAGCCCTTGCCTACAGACAGCCCCCCAACCTGAAGCAAATACTCACCAGCAACCACATACCACACAACAGAACCACTAACCCAGGAACCTATCCTTGCAACAAAGCCCGTTGCCAGCTGTGCCCACATATCTATTCAGGGGACACCATCACAGGGCCTAATAACATCAGCCACACTATCAGAGGCTCGTTCACCTGCACATCCACCAATGTGATATATGCCATCATGTGCCAGCAATGCCCCTCTGCCATGTACATTGGTCAAACTGGACAGTCTCTACGTAAAAGAATAAATGGACACAAATCAGATGTCAAGAATTATAACATTCATAAACCAGTCGGAGAACACTTCAATCTCTCTGGTTACACGATTACAGACATGAAAGTTGCAATTTTTCAACAAAAAAACTTCAAATCCAGACTCCAGTGAGAAACTGTTGAATTGGAATTCATTTGCAAATTGGATACAATTAACTTAGGCTTGAATAGAGACTGGGAGTGGCTAAGTCATTATGCAAGGTAACCTATTTCCCCTTGTTTTTTCCTAACCCTCCCCCCCTCTTCAGACGTTCTTGTTAAACCCTGGATTTGTGCTGGAAATGGCCCACCTTGATTATCATACACATTGTAAGGAGAGTGATCACTTTAGATAAGCTATTGCCAGCAGGAGAGTGGGGTGGGGGGAGGTATTTTTTCATGCTTTATGTGTATAAAAGATCTTTTACACTTTGCACAGTATGCATCCGATGAAGTGAGCTGTAGCTCGCGAAAGCTTATGCTCAAATAAATTGGTTAGTCTCTAAGGTGCCACAAGTACTCCTTTTCTCTTCATTAAGGTATCTTGTGGCTCTGACATGACAAAATGAAAAACAGTATGCCACACATGGAGGCTGGGGGAAAAAAGTCAAGACTGAAAAACATAAATGTGGTTTGTGCCCCAAGAAATTTTCCAAATGTAACCCTTCTGTCCGTCAGAGTTGGCAGCAACAAGGGCCGGGTTCAATATCTAGGGGATTCATTCCAATAACACAATGCAAACCGGCTCGAGCCCCCACCCAGTGACCTGGGACAAATATATACCACCCCCGCTGGGCGCCTCCAAGAGGCAATACTTCCCCTCTCACAAGCACATAGTCTGAGTGTAGCAAAAAGCCTTTTAATAACAGAGAGAAACAATGTGGCATTATGTTGGGGAAACACCACCAACAGGATTCGTAACACAACCCATGAGCAAAAAAAACACCCCAAGCAAATTGGGGCATGTCCTTTCCCTTTGGTTCTTGCGTCCAGCAACCCCAAATCACCCAAAGTCCCAAAAGTCCAATGACCCAAAAGTCTCTGTCCCTGGTCAGGGCAGCCCCAGAGTTCGAAAGTTTATCTGCAGAGCTTTACCTCCCAACCTGGGTGGAGACGAGGGGGGGAGAGAGGTAAGGGGCACCTTACATGATCTGAAGCTGACCGCCCCACAGCTCCATAGGCCTTCGCTCCACCAGCCGCCCCACGAACTGCTTCGCTCGGCTCCGCTCCGCTGCTCCACCAGCCTGTCCACGAACTGCTCCGCTCCACGTCCCACAAGCAGCTCCCGCCGTCCTATGAACTGCTCCACCAGCCTGTTCACAAGGCACTCCAGCCATCCCACAAACTGCTCCACAATATATCTTCAGGCTCCCCCACTACTTAACACAATGCTCAGTGATTTCAGTTCTTAGTCAGTTCAGCTTGTAGTAGGGAAGCCTCAGTGCTGGTGCACCATTAGCCCAAAGTGAGCTCAACAGCCTATAACTAGACTCCTAATGGAATCAAAATTAGCTCTGATATTCCACAGTGGAGAGAGAAGAAAGTGCAATTAGCATGTAAGACCCTCACCCAGGGGCCCATACCCCCCAAGTATTAATACTCATCCCCAGCCTCTCTCAATTCACAGAGTTTTGGAACCCATGACCCTTGCCTAGCGAGTGCTACTTAGCTGATGGTGAGTCCCTCCATCGTAACAAAAGGCCAAGTACAGTTCCAAGCACAGTTCCCATAATCAGGGTAATAACAATTTAATCTTCCTGCCCCAATAACAGAGACACTGGGGATCCCACAGCAGCCAAAGTGACCATTTGGGCAGCTATGGCCTCATTCTAGGCGGGGTGGGTGTGCCTATGCAAATGAGATCGGCCCCTGAGGTTCTTTTCCATAACTTGCGACACCTCACCACCAGATGTCAGGGTGGAGCTCATCCTGACACTGCTTACACTTATATTCTGTAGTTTCAGAAAACATATATTTGTCCATTTCTTTGTCCTCTCATGTTTATGTGATGAGCAGCTGATTCCAGCTATGATTATTATTATGGCAGGAGTCACTAGGTGGCAATGTTGCACAGTCTGATAATTTCTTTTTCTTAGTGAGCAGTGTGGCCTTTGAAGAAATGTTGCATTGTTTTGTGTTTGCAAATGTTTGCATTGTAGTTTCTTTTGGAGGGGAGCTGTGGCAAGCAGCTTTGTTTTCTGCCTTAATCTCTCTAATGAGTCAAATTTTGAGGCTGAGCTATTGCCTGGAAACTGGGCAGTATATTTTTAGTATAGTTTTGTAATTTGCACCTTGAGTCCTGTACCCCTTTGTGGTGAGGGGAAATCTTCTAGGAAAATAAATTGCAGGATATTTTGCCAACAGATGTAAAAACTAGGTTGAAAATTTTTTGGTTTTATAGAGAAAAAATTCATTAAAATGTATTAAAATCATATAAAAGGTTTGAGTGTTGGCAGCGTGGCAGTATGTAAGAGCTGTATGCAAAAGACCCATGGTTCACATTTGATTATTTTTGTTAATAGGACAAACCTTGAGCTCTCCTTTAATTTTCCATTTTCACTGTTAATTATGGGTAATTAAGAGTACAAGTTACTGTGCAATTAAGACAACACACCCATGCACAAAGTAAGAACCTTTCCCACAATCCCAGGTTGGGAGCACATAAGACTAAGGAGAGCTGCTCAGCTGCTTATTGAAATAGGAAAGGGCAGGGGCTGGGTGAAAACCTTCATTCCCCCTCTCCACTTGCTGGCCAGTGCAGGTTCAGGGTTTGCAATTTACCATTGGTAAAGCATTTTCTGATGCAGGAGAGGAAATGTGATTCAGAGACTTGTTTCTGAGTCAGTGCCTCTTGGGGCTTCTGCTAGAGTGCTACAACGTACATACCTCCCCCTGCTCTGGGCTGTGCCTAAAATCAAGATCTAGCCCTACAGCAGGAGTATAGCAACTGGCTGCTGTTCTTAAGGTTGCAATATGATTCCCCCTGGCCCCAATGCTCATAACTTCACAAAGCTGAAATTTTCAGTTTGTTCTCTGCCTCAAGGCCAATATATTTTATACTTTGAGCTCAAACAGTTCAGTCATTTCTGAGACAGACAAGAGTGAAAGAGACACACTTCCCCCAGTCTAAAGAGAAAACTCTTGTGACCGTTTTTGAACAGGGCTAGAGAGTATTCCTTATGCAGCCTTAAATTATCACTTTTTGCTCCATTTTTGTTTCAGTGTTGTTTTTAAAAGGAAACATTTGCCTCTGAGCACATCCTTTTTGGAAGGTGGTGCTTTTTCCACCTAGAACAGAAAAACAACACACAGAAAAAGGCAAGTCTTTTGAGATGAATGACAGCCTTCACCTTTCCCATTTCTATTATGCGATCATGGAGTAGTATCTTCTTTGCTACAACTTGTACTCTTTTTGACCAGGTTGCCTATAGCTTGCACCTTTCTTTGCAAATGTATGTCCCGGTGACATCAAAACCATGTTCGGGCAAATTCCAGAATCATGGTCTAGTCCAGGGCACTGGACTAAGTGTCAGGACATTGGACTTCTATTCTGGACTCTGCCACTGAGATGGTGTGTGACCTCACAAGTCACTTCACTTCTCTGGGCCTGAATTTCCCCATCCGTAAAATGTGAATAATGACACTTTCCCTCCTTAGTAAAGTTCTTTGGGATCTACTGATGAAAAGTCCTATATAAGAGCTAAGTATTGTCATTATTCATAACAGATTGGTGCTGGAATAACCACCAACGTTAATGGAGTGATGTGTTGACCTCTTTTAGCTTCATATTTTCCCCTTCTATAATATCATAGAATCATAGAATATCAGGGTTGGAAGGGACCTCAGGAGGTCATCTAGTCCAACCCCCTGCTCAAAGCAGGACCAATCCCCAATTAAATCATCTCAGCCAGGGCTTTGTCAAGCCTGACCTTAAAAACTTCTAAGGAAGGAGATTCTACCACCTCCCTAGGTAACGCATTCCAGTGTTTCACCACCCTCCTAGTGAAAAAGTTTTTTCCTAATATCCAACCTAAACCTCCCCCACTGCAACTTGAGACCATTACTCCTTGTCCTGTCCTCTTCTACCACTGAGAATAGTCTAGAACCATCCTCTCTGGAACCACCTCTCAGGTAGTTGAAAGCAGCTATCAAATCCCCCCTCATTCTTCTCTTCTACAGACTAAACAATCCCAGTTCCTTCAGCTTCTCCTCATAAGTCATGTGTTCCAGACCCCTAATCATTTTTGTTGCCCTTCGCTGGACTCTCTCCAATTTATCCACATCCTTCTTGTAGTCTGGGGCCCAAAACTGGACACAGTACTCCAGATAAGGCCTCACCAATGTCGAATAGAGGGGGACGATCACATCCCTCGATCTGCTCGCTATGCCCCTACTTATACATCCCAAAATGCCATTGGCCTTCTTGGCAACAAGGGCACACTGCTGACTCATATCCAGCTTCTTGTCCACTGTCACCCCTAGGTCCTTTTCTGCAGAACTGCTGCCTAGCCATTCGGTCCCTAGTCTGTAGCTGTGCATTGGGTTCTTCCGTCCTAAGTGCAGGACCCTGCACTTATCCTTATTGAACCTCATCAGATTTCTTTTGGCCCAATCCTCCAATTTCTCTAGGTCCCTCTGTATCCTATCCCTGCCCTCCAGCGTATCTATCACTCCTCCCAGTTTAGTATCATCCGCAAATTTGCTGAGAGTGCAATCCACACCATCCTCCAGATCATTTATTAAGATATTGAACAAAACCGGCCCCAGGACCAACACCTGGGGCACTCCACTTGACACCGGCTGCCAACTAGACACGGAGCCATTGATCACTACCTGTTGAGCCCGACAATCTAGCCAACTTTCTACCCACCTTATAGTGCATTCATCCAGCCCATACTTCTTTAACTTGCTGACAAGAATACTGTGGGAGACCATGTCAAAAGCTTTGCTAAAGTCAAGAAACAATACATCCACTGCTTTCCCTTCATCCACAGAACCAGTAATCTCATCATAGAAGGCGATTAGATTAGTCAGGCATGACCTTCCCTTGGTGAATCCATGCTGACCGTTCCTGATCACTTTCCTCTCATGTAAGTGCTTCAGGATTGATTCTTTGAGGACCTGCTCCATGATTTTTCCGGGGACTGAGGTGAGGCTGACTGGCCTGTAGTTCCCAGGATCCTCCTTCTTCCCTTTTTTAAAGATTGGCACTTTTTCCAGTCATCTGGGACTTCCCCCGTTCGCCACAAGTTTTCAAAGATAATGGCCAATGGCTCTGCAATCACAGCCGCCAATTCCTTTAGCACTCTCGGATGCAACTCGTCTGGCCCCATGGACTTGTGTACGTCCAGCTTTTCTAAATAGTCCCTAACCACCTCTTTCTCCACAGAGGGCTGGCCATCTCTTCCCCATTTTGTGATGCCCAGCGCAGCAGTCTGGGAGCTGACCTTGTTCGTGAAGACAGAGGCAAAAAAAGCATTGTGTACATTCGCTTTTTCCACATCCTCTGTCACTAGCTTGCCTCCCTCATTCAGTAAGGGGCCCACACTTTCCTTGGCTTTCTTCTTGTTGCCAACATACCTGAAGAAACCCTTCCTGTTACTCTTGACATCTCTCGCTAGCTGCAGCTCCAGGTGCGATTTGGCTCTCCTGATTTCATTCCTACATGCCCGAGCAATATTTTTATACTCTTCCCTGGTCATATGTCCAACCTTCCACTTCTTGTAAGCTTCTTTTTTATGTTTAAGATCCGCTAGGATTTCACCGTTAAGCCAAGCTGGTTGCCTGCCATATTTACTATTCTTTCGACACATCAGGATGGTTTGTCCCTGTAACCTCAACAGGGATTCCTTGAAATACAGCCAGCTCTCCTGGACTCCTTTCCCCTTCATGTTAGTCCCCCAGGGGATCCTACCCATCCGTTCCCTGAGGGAGTCGAAGTCTGCTTTCCTGAAGTCCAGGGTCCGTATCCTGCCGCTTACCTTCCTTCCCTGTGTCAGGATCCTGAACTCAACTAACTCATGGTCACTACCTCCCAGATTCCCATCCACTTTTGCTTCCCCCACTAATTCTTCCCGGTTTGTGAGCAGCAGGTCAAGAAAAGTTCCCCCCACCTAGTTTATAATATAAAACATTATAATCAAAAACATTCAAATAATGCTGAAGTCTAACTGATAAACAGACACAATTAATTCCCAAACCAAAGCAGGATTCTTTCCTTAATTCATCCCATTACAGGGGTGTCAAGGAACTGTACATGAGATTACTAGTTAAGCCCCTCTGTAGTAACAGTGGTTACCTAAAGAGGTCTCACTCATTATTACTACCTGCATTTCTCTACCCTCTGTGGTAATGCCAGTGGTTAATACAGTACCACACAGCCTCCTGAAAGCAACATAGTATTTATTTAGAATAAAAGCATTTCAGAGAAAACAGATCTTAAAATAACAAATAGATGGTAGACCTTCAGTAAGCTAGGAAAGGGTATTTGTCTTCCACATGGAGATCCTGGTAAGTCTACGCTTTCTCTCGACATCCTTCTCCCCAAAACCTTAGGGTCTGAGTGGCATCATCTGTTCCCTTAATTCATAAATCTAGTTGCCTCGCTTGGGTTTGCAGTGTGTGTCCTCTAAAAGCTGCTCAGTCTTTTTGACCCCCACTCTCACCCCTCACTTCCTTGAGACTAGGATTGGGGTCTGTTAGTTCTGAGCATTAGAAAAACAAAGCTTGCAGTTTGTTGGAGACAATATGTAAGGTCCTTGAAGCTAATAGCTTTCCCCATTGTCTTCTAAGTTTGTGCTGCGGTGTTCTTTTCTTGGAGCTATCTTCTTCCTCCTCCATTGAAATAAACACTCCTGCATTGAAATAAATCAGTACAGGTATATAATAAACATTCCACTAACCCTAGTATAGTTATACCGTCTATCTCATAACTAGATCACACGGCATTCATAGAATTATCACATTGCAACAGCACATTCACCACAAAAGCAGTGACCTAAATCTCATTGCAAAGTTTTGGCTAAACTAGCCGTCCTGAACAGAAAGGATAGGCTAGGATCCCATTTTGTTAAGTGTCTGTCTTTATAAAGTGAGGCCTCATGTGGGGATTTAAGTGTTTCCATTGTGTAAGGGGAGAAAATCATTGTGTCTTAAATGTGAGCAGGTTCAGCCTGTGACAGGGTGAGGAATTAATTCATGTGTAAGTGACCAGCTTGCTGTGGCTCCACTGTTGGCTCCCAGCACTCTGTCACACAGCCCAAAGCAAATCTATGAAGTCATGTTATTAATCTCTGCTGCAGTAAATTTCACAGGCTGAGTCTCCTTTCAGCACAAGACTCCTTCCCTCGCCCCCTTCTCCCCCGGTTTAGTTCTTTGAGAGTCATTGATGTTATTAGCAGAGATGAAGGAAGAGAAAGGTAAATCGGAGGCCACTGTCTCTCATTCTTATACCACCCTCCCCTCTTTGAGGATTACCTCTGGCTGGGGCACAGGCAACGTGTAGTCTCTTGTGGTTGTGATGTCTGACCCGTTCCTGTGATGGAATGTACATTTCTTATTCACGCCTTCCCGTTGCTGGAAAATTGCTGTTTAAGCAGGTGATAGCTCTTGAACACCTGGCTGGCGTGTCAATATCTTTGTCTCTGAAAAACTGGTTTTGGCCTGCGTTTCTTAACCTTGGAGCATGTTATAACAATGGTATACAGCAGAATCTTATAACTTCACGTACAATGTTGATGCTCATATTATACCAGTACAATAGTGTTCAGCAGATTATGAGTTTTCAAATGATACCTCACCAGGCATACTTTGTACAAAATGTATCATAGTCTTGTAAAAGTGGTGACTATAGTAGTAACTAGATGAAAAGGTTTAGGAAAGGTTAGTGAAAAGTAGAAGACCTTATTGACACAAAAGGAAAACCCACTTTTAGGCCCACAGTTTAGCAGGATTCCAACATGAACAGTGATAATTTAAAAGTTCCCAAGGAACTCAATTCTCATGCTTCAGGGCATAAATTAATTGCCAGCTGATGTCAGGAAGGAATCTTCCCATCTACACTCACTCAATAAAGCACTGTACAATTGTCTGAGTGAATTCTGTAAAGATGAAATGGTTAGAGATCACCTTCCAAAGTATCAAGAAAAAGGTAATCATCAGAAGTAGAATAGTGGAATGAAAAAAGATTTCTTGATCTTTGTTTGACTATTCCACACGTAAAGGTCTCCCCTTGACTGAAGCATTTGTAAGAGACCGTGGTGGGGGCATCTTTTGAAGAAAATAAAAATTGATAAAAGTGCCAGAGCACCATAAAGGAGCCCTAAAAGCCTCAGATCGAGCAAGGGGAGAATTCCCTAGTGCAAGAACTGAGGAAGACAGCTACAGGCTATCCTTAGAGGACCTCCTCATAAGCCCTGGCATGGAGGCTATGCTGGGAGCAGGACTGGGAGTGTGAGGATTCTGTGAATGGTGGGGCTGCAGCATACAGAACTAAGGACATTGCAGGCAACATGTCTGCTCATAGGCTAGTAAGGACAAGCTACTTTAACATACACAGTCTTTGGGGGATGACTAAATTATTTCAGGGGCCTCTTCGGCTCCTATTACAGCCCAGACTCAGGACCTCACAAAGGTGGCTTAAAGTTACCATAGCTATCATATTTGGACCCAGCAGAGAAGGAGATAGAGACACAGGCACAGAGGAGCTCATTTAAACACAGCTAGCAGCCATGGGAGACCTTTATTTTTGAGTCTGCAAAAATTGAAACCAATACGAAACTGAGGCTTTTCAGTGAGGAAGGTGTTCGAACATTTACATCACAATAGCCCCTTCCCCTTCCAAATCTTAACCAATGTGAAGGTATAAACAGCTTTTTCCTTTGCTTGTGTGCAGGTTTGGTTCCAATTAGGTTGTAGCAAAAACACAGGAAATCTCCTAGGCTCTTTTATTCCTCAGATAGGTCGGTCTGCAGCAGAACTAGCATCTGTAACCAGTATTGCCAGCTCTCACAGTTTTATTGTGAGTGCTACACTATTTGGTGTTTGTCTTAAATTACTAGATCCTAGATTCAAGTGATTATTTGTGAAGTACATTTCTAATCCTTAGGGTTGCAGAGAAAAGCTTGAAAACATGAACTGAGGGCACTCTAAAGGCTCAGAAACCAGAAGACAAATAAAAGAATATGAAAACATATTTTATAAATCATTCCATGATTTTTTGAAGCCTGACACAAGATTTTTGAATGCTTGGAGTTGGTGATACTGCTTAGCTTTACAGAGCCTGAATCAGGTCAGGCCCTAACTTCTTATTGTCTGTCCAAACCTCAGGGTAGAACTTGAATATTCACAATAAAAGAGCAATAATAGTTGTTATGGGTATAAAATATTTTTTTTAAACATCAATATCATGCCTCTGGATTAGGTAGGATTGGTTTTCCCAGTCCTTCCACACCTCCAAATACTTGGGCTTGATATGGGTAGAGTAACATTCACCTATCATTTAAATTTTACTGAATGTTAAAGTGCTTTTGGCCCGCTTCCCGCAGCCCCCATTGGCCTGGAGCGACGAATCGCGGCCAGTGGAAGCTGTGATCAGCTGAACCTGCAGATGCAGCTGGTAAACAAACCGGCCCGGCCCACCAGGGAGTTTACCCTGGCGGGCTGCATGCCAAAGGTTGCCAATCCCTGTTCTAAACAAAGATATTTTCAAGCAAATCATTAATTCTGGGATAGCTGAGGGGAAATATTGAATCTTTTTTTAACAACTGAACTATGTGTTTTCCTGCTGCTGAGAAATAGCTCAAAGACAGCCATTGTTATGGCATTTGTTTTACAGCAATAGTTGCCCCATGTATCTAAAGAGATTATGCACAGTTATACAGGCTTAGCACATACCATCAACCCAATCAATTTCATGCAATCAGAGAACAACTTGTTATTGATGCACTTATTTTTGAAAAACAAAAACAAAGCAAAACAAATTGTGAACACTGTAGTGGAAAAATACAAATGAATATTTAGTTATTATTTGAGTAAAATGATCCCATTTTCATTAACAAAATTGTAAGATGATTGGAAAAATATTTTGTCCAAAAAAATCTATACCAGGAGATCAGAAATATTAAACAAGTACTAACTATAGGGTAATGCCAAGATAGTCATAATTATAGAAAAATAAATAACAAGCAGATTAATTATAGAATTGATCTAAAGCAGCCTTGCAAGGAATAATTGACATCATATCATTACCGTAACAACTAATTCACATGACAAAACTGATATGGCACCTTCTTAGCAGCCAGTTAAAAATAATTATTAATCACATCATATTGTGCTATGGCAAATAAGATGAATAAAAGCTCATTTGCCAAATATTTAATATTGTAATTTTTCATGGTTTTATGCATACTGTACTAATGCTCATCATAGTTAAGAGTGAAATGTCACTATTAAAAAAAACTTTACATTTTTAATATAATGCAGGACTCATAACTGCATTAGGACTAGAGAAGTCAATATAATAGATTTTTTTTTAACTAAGGAAGGAATTTGTAATGCTTATTAATACGAGAAGTCAACAGTGCTGTCATAAAATGGGCATAGCATAGACAGGCATCAGCCTGTTTTAAATGGTGAGCTGAGTATTTTTATCCATAATGATTTGTACTTTCATATTTTGTGGTGATTAAAAGAGACTAACTTTGTGCTTATAAATGGTGTAAAATTATCCTTCACTTTCCAGTTGATGGTACTTGGACTTTTCCTTTTCTTTTCATTCATCCCAAAGAGTTTCCAATGCCAAATCAAGGGCAGAAGTTTTTAAAGAGTCAGGAAAAAGTCACATTTGTTACTTATATTTAAAGATGAGGGAGGAAGAGAGATTGCATGTTTAAAGGTTAAATTAGGTAAATTAATTGGAAACACCAGAGGCAGGAATCAGTCCAATGGAGCTGATAACAGAAACTCCTGCACATCTTGTTTTACTTTTCAATTTCCTCAGATAATTTCACCCAAAATTAGACCGATCTCCTAAGATAGGTAAACAAGAAGAGCATTGTTCTTTCAATTGCATAAGCTAAGCAATATCCTGAAAGTATATCAACTGCCTATCATGCAGAAATGTCTGGTAGGTATTCAGCTGAGGACATCAAACTTTTCCTGAACTCAAGTTGTCAGAGCTTTAGGATATTCAGAACTGGAGTGTTATGGTCTTTTAGGAGAAGACAGAAACAATTTCAAAATCTAATTTTGGCACATGTAACTCAGTGACATACCTCCCAGGTTTACACTATCTTCTCAGCAAAGCCAGTTTTTCTCTGGTTCCGGTAAATATTCTAGCAGTGTATCACTCCACCACTTCCTCCGGATAAAAGATGACAAAGGGTAAAATTTTCACCCTGATATTCTAGGATTTACATGTGTAATTTCCATTAAAATGAATAAACTGCTTGTTCAGATTCCCATACTCTAGCATAAATAGATATACATGCCCAAGTCTGTATTTTCCTTCTGAAAATCCAATATATGTGTGACTGAATCTAATCTTCTGTATTCCTTGCAAAATGTGATCCTTAACCAATGAAGTCAGTGAAAACATTCCCACTGACATTCATAGACTTTGGCTCATGCCCTTTGCCCCCAACCCAGCACTGGGATTCACATGGGTGGACTCCTAAGCCAGTATGCAGCCCCCTGACTTTTGATATGCAGGATCAGCTGCAAAGATCCCACTGCAGGGGTAGAGCCATCCTGTATACTCCTTAGTTAGCTAAAACTCTACCGACTTCAATTTTGAAGTTGTAACACTCAGCCCCACCTTCTCTAGTAAAACATTTGACAAGGAGAGAAGGAAAAAATTTCCTTTCAAAGAGCATATGTGAAATGATGCATTTTAGGGTATTGTACAAGTATCTGGAAAAAATAAATTGGAACCCCACTACTTCTCTGGGAAAAGTAGGAGACACCTTAAAGATAAACAAGAGCATTCAGCCCATATTTAGCACATTTTCTGTCTCTGTATTGTCTTTCACTTAAGCTGAACAAGATCAAAACATAGCTATGGTTATTCCAATTCCTTTTTTCAAGCACTTTTATTCCCTTTGTTGAGAACATGTACACTATGCTGTCTTTATTGTTATATAACTTTGGTTTATGAAGATGCAAGGACTAGATGCAGCTCTGTAGTCTTATGATTCCATTCTTGCCACTTCACTGTAACCCGGCTTTTGCAGTAAAACATTTCTTGGTTTTATTTGTTTTTAATAAGGTGGCAAATTCTAAACAAGGCAGAAGGAGTCAGAAGTGCTGCTTCACTCACACTGCAAATAGACACTAGAGAAGCGACACCTCTTCCCTTTGGGGCTATTCTAGGCACCATTCTGCCAAGTAACCAGGAGAGAAGGGAGGGAACTCCCCACTGGCTTCCATTCTGATGGGGAAGGAGGTTATTCGCTGAGAACTTTTTCATAGGAAAAGAATTGTTTTGCAACCTGTTTTAGTAAAGATTAAATGGACAGTGGAGCCTGAACCAGCCTCTTTCTCTAGTAATGGATTGCTTATCAAGTTTTATATACTCAGGCTATGTCTACACTGCTGCGTAAGCCCAGGTTCAAACTCAGGCCCAACCCTAACTACCCTTCCATCTACACACAAATTGCACTAACCCAGGGCTTGGACCCAGGGGATGAGGGTCCAAGCCTGAGTCAAGCCAGAAGCCAGGACTCAAAGTTCAAGCCCTACTGCTTTGCAGTGTAAACACAGTCCCACCAGAGTTGTGCTCTGGGAATCCACCAAAAGTATCCCACAGGCCAACTTTCTTTTTCTTCTAGACAGTCAAGTTTGGAGCACAGTCAAGTTTTCACACACTGCACCATGAACAAAAGGCTAGAATGGCCACATTTTGGGATGGCACTAGGGATGTGTCTACACTGCATTAAAACACCCACAGCTGGCCTGTGTCTGTGTCAGCTGACTCAGGCTCACGGGGCTTGGGCTGCATGGCTATAAAGTTGCAGTATAGATGTTCAGGCTTAAGCTAGAGTGTGGGCTCTGGGATCCTTCCCTCTCATGGGTTCCCTGAGTCTGGGTCCAGCTTGTGTCCAAATGTCTAAGCAGCAATTTTATAGCCTCACTGCCTGAGCCAGCTGTCATGGAGCAGCCGTGGGTGTTTTATTGCACTGTAGACATACCCTAAGAATTCCAGGACTGGGTGGTTGGAATCAGGCCTGCATAATGCAGTGGAAACTCTGGAGCCCCATGTTGGGATCCAAACAATTCCTAACGTGGGGTTACAACTGAGTATAGACATTCAAATCATAGGTTAACAAACCCAGTGTCTGCTAACTTGAGTTCTACTAACCCTGGGCTTACATGGTAATGTAGACATACCCTCAGGGCACAGTATAACTCCCAGCGAAGTCAGTGGAAGAATTCCTCATCACTAACAGTTAGGCTGTGGATGTACATGCAGACCAATATTGTCTCATTGTTGCTTTGTACTCCCCCATCTGTCTGTGTCCATCTATCTGGTATTTTCTTATGCTTAGATTTTAAGCTCTCTGAGGCAGGGACCACCTTTCTGTTCTATGTTTGTGAAGCATCTAGCACAGTGGGGTACTGGTCCATGACGAGAAGTCCTAAGTGCTACAGTAATACAAATAAGAAATAATAACAAGAACAAAAAGCAACCAAACAACAGCATAAGTAGCAGAGTGATATGTGGGAGATGCTCAGCTGATGTTTTTTCTTTTCTTTCTTTCTTTCTTTTTTTTTTTTTTTGACAGAAGCCTGGGTTTCCATTTCACATAAGAAGGCCTGGATTCAAATGGAGTTTTCAGGTAGATGATTTATTGGAACCTGTTTAAGGTTCTTTTATCCTCAACAGTTAATTACTACAGAAGATAATTACTTTGCTGTACAAATGCGGCATGGTGTTTTCTGGTAGCATGTGGCTGTCAGATCTTAAAGATAGATATCTTTTACCCTGAAAGCAAAAATGAAGATACATTGTGAATCTGTTGACATGGAATTACTTCACCATGTCTCAAGTTTGGACTATTTTTTCAAATTAAATAGCCAAAACCTTGCAATTATATGTAAAACAATCATAAAAAGAAAGAGAGGGAGATAGAAACACAAGCTATACAAAAGGTTCCAGGTTAATTTGTACAGTTTTTACAATGCTCATTATTTTTCCTGGTGGCTAGCATACCTTTTCTTACTAAGGTTAGATCATAAGAACATAAGAAGGACCTTACTGAGTCATACCAATGGTCCACCTAGTCCAGTATCCAGTCTTCTAACATCAGCTGGTGCCAGATGCTTCAGAGGGAATGACCAGAACAGGGCAATTTATTGAGTGATCCATGTCCTTTAAATAAGATCACCGGTTTATTTAAACTCATAAAATTACCAGCTCAGATGTGAACTACGGACCCTGAATGATCAACACAGTCCCCACTCCCTGACATCCTACCTCTTTCACAACCACCATAGCCACCCCCAATGATCCCACCATCTCACACATCTTCCCAGTTATCCCACTATTACCAGAAGTACAGCCTCCTCTCTATCACACTGTTACCTTTATACTCTTCCTCACCACACCATCCACATCTTTGCATTGTCCTTCTCATAAACACAGACAACTTCCCAACCACCACATGAGCCTTGTCACCACAGTTCTTCTCTTCATCATCACACCATCTAAACAAGCTACATAATTATTGTGTTGCACAATGGGACATTTCCTGATTGAAGGTAACCCTCAGATAGTACTTTGTTCCCTAGGATAAGTTTTCCTCTCCACTTTTACATATGTTTATAAATAGATGGCCTTCCCTCCTTATTCCTCATTCCCACACACAAAGGTTATGATCCAATCTTGTCCCCTTCCTGGTGTTTCCTGTCATATTCATAACTGACATAAATTCAAGATGAGTTTAGTGGTTACTCTTGTTGTGTCATGCCTGGCTGCTTTGTATTCTGCTATTGTGCTCTGCCTTAGAGACACAAACAATTTTATACTCCTGGGTTGGATATAAAACCCACCTGGTATGACTTTGAAGGTGAGTCAGCAAAACAGCTTTGCATGTCTATGCAGAGTCTTAGAATCTGACATGTTGTTGCAATGTCCTTATAATTAGATCATCAGCATAAATGAAAACTGCTTCCCATTTTCAATATTCAGAACAGAAATACAAGGAACCAAAAAATGTACACCAATTTTGGTAATACAAAATTCCAATAATTCTCATCCTACAAAAATGGCACTTGCCCATCTCAACAAAGGCCTAGCAACAAAGTGCTGTAGTGGAGTCCCATATTACCCAGACTCCATTCTTTTGCAAAGCACATACATTTCTTTGCTATCAGTATTAAACTAGTACTCCTGGGGGAATTCTGTGCCACTGTGCATGCAGAATTTGCACAGAAATTAATGTTTTTTGCGGAGAATTTCCTTTTCCTTCACACAAATGGGCAGCAGAGCTGCTGGCTGCCACTAGGGGCCGCTGGATCTGACAGAGCACAGCTCACAAGTAGAAGGCTCTGCCCGGGGGTGGGGAGTGGAGGGAGCTAGAGGTTTCCCAGCAGCTGAAGTTCTCAGCATACCCTGAAGGCAGAAGGTGGCATGCAGGAATATCCACACAAGCCGGGAACCCAGCATTAGGCTGTTTATCCCTCTGGATCCCTGGAGCCTGTGGGGGAGGAGGTGTGAGTGTCTGGGCTGGGGGTGGCGGCTGCAACCGGAGTCTGGGGGGGAGGGGGTGCAAGTGTCTGGGCTTGCGGGGACTGCAGCTGGGATCAGGAGGGTGCAAGTGTCCGGGCTGAGGGGGGCCCCACAGCTGGGGTCTGGTGGTGAGTGTCTGGGCGGGGGGGGGGGGGCTGTAGCTGGAGGAGGTAGGGGGTAAATGTGAGTGTCTGAGCTGGGTGGCACCCCACAGCTGGGTTCTGGGGAAGGAGGAGTGGTGTCAAGCCCCCTGGCTGGGCTCTGGAGGGGAGGGAGCAGAGAAACAGGAACTGGATTGTCATAGGGTTTCCTTAACTCTCTACTCCTGGAGACATTTTTGTGTCTGTACTGTTACAGACGTAGTTGCTGATAGGTATTTTGAAATAAATTACCAAAATAACTGAAACTGGCATGATTATACGTTGTTATTGTGACAAATAAAATATGCAGAATTTTGCATAATTTTAAAATATTGTGCGCAGAATTTTTAATTTGTTGGTGCTGAATTTTTAATTTTTTGGGCCAGAATTCCCCCAGGAGTAAACTAGGGAAAACGCCAGAGAAAAGTAGTTGAGGTTTCATCAATACCACTTTCACAACCAGACTAGACAAAACACTAGGAAATGTACCAAATTACACAATCCTGCAATCACAGGGAGGTGAACTAGGTGACCTTCTACATCTTTCCCATCTCTAGACTTCTGGCCCCCAGCCCTCAGACCCAGCTGAGTGCCACTGAGTAAAGGAACTAAGAAGTGGGGATATGCAAAGGCGCTTTTACATCACTTTTGTGGTCCCCTAATCCTCAGCCTTGGAGCTACTGTAAATTATGATGACTTTAAATGGCTCCGGAGGAACTGTTAAGCAGCCATGGATTGGCTGAGTACAGAGTGCTCCAGCCATGCCGCCGCCTCACCTCCTTAATCAGGGGCTTGGAATGGGTAACATAGAACCAGTTACCTCTATGTCTGCTCAAGATTCCCTCATGCTGAAGGAATCTCCAGCTGCCCATTCAGCTCACCTTTTGATCTTTCTGTGCCGCTCTGGCAGAACACAGGGGCTGGCATGTAGGCCAGGGTCTGGTCGGATGTTTCTGTAATACATTTATCTCTATTAAATTAAGTACTGTTATGTCATTAAAACTGATGTTACACTTGTCAAAATAAATAAAGCACACATTTTGATGCAGTATTTTGTTTTTGAAAAATACCGTTTGTTCACTTCATCACTAATTCACAAAATTCATGACCTACCTGGGCTCTCACAGACATTAGTATGAACTGACAATTTCCTTTCCAGATAAAAAACACAGGTATAATTTAAAGATAGTGTAAAAATATCTTTTAAATGTCCTTGAACCACTCGGTAGCCCCCCATGCTCTGTAATGAAGCCCAATGGTCAGCCACTAAATTACCTCGCCCTAGGTAAGACATGAAAAACTCTGAAAGCTGTTGAACAGTAAATTTTCACAGCAGATCGGCACAGATATGGTTAGCACAGGGGTTTCTGTCACTGACATGAATTGGGAAAGTTGACAGTGTTCAATGACTCTCAGCATCGTGCTTCTGTGGTTTGTCTGTGCTGCTTCTTTTTTCCCTTGGCTTTAGTTTGTTGTGTTCATGTATTCTGCATATTATAAAAAGAACCCTATCGTATAAATCATATTATAAAAAGAACCCTGTAAGAGATCATTCAAGAGGACTTGACCTGGCACTGTTCTGCAGATCTTACATTACTATAGCCTTCAAAAAAGGCTCTTGATGCCGGAGTAACCACTCATAAGCAGGGATCCTAGTTTTCCCTGATTAAAATAAAAACAAAGTTCTCCAATTAAAAAAACATAAAAATCCATGTTTTTCCGCAATTAAAATGAATCACTGAATTTTAGTTTCCCTAGTCAGAATATATATAGGTATTAGTTTAACACAATGTTTTACTTATATACAGTAGAACTAGGGTGACCATATTTCCCTATGCTGAATACGGAACACCTGGTAAAATTACTCATATTCAAGCAAGTTCAATGGCAATCGGTCAGAACTATGCAGTACAAACATTCAAATTAACATCAAGTTCACTGAGCCCCTGTTAAAGTGAAATACTGCATAATTGGATTATTTTTATTTACCTTCTTATCTTTAAAGCTTTAGGTTTCACATGGGGAGGGCTGACACACACACGCCTACCCCCCCACACCTACCCTTCATGGGGAAAGGTGACATACACACTCCTGTACACCTCTATCACACAACCGGGGAGGGAGGTGACTGACTGACGTGACCCTCCCTGCCTGGCGCTCTCCGCCCTCTATGCCTGGCTGGGACCCTGGGATGGACCTGCCTCTCCTGCTACCTGGCACCATGTCTTCCCAAGGCAACTCATGGGTGGGGGGACAGAAGACACAGGGTCACATGACCTCCCTCCCCACATCTCTGCCAGGGTTCACACCAGAATGTGGCCAGTAGCATCCTTTCACCACCACTGTGTGGGAGGGAAGGGACGGGAAGTGCTTCCAGCTGCAGGGGAGGATGTGGCGGGAAGGAATGACTTGGTCCGTGTCTTTGCAGAGCTCATCTTTCCACCCTTCCCTCCCCTTCTTCTCCCCACCCCATGTAGCTGGAAGCAGATTGTCCCTTCTTGCCCGCACAGTGTCGAAAGTCAGCTAAAACCACCAGGCTGCCTCTGGCTACTGACATAACCCAGCTGCCTCTGGCTACAGCATGGGCAAGAAGGTGTTAACCCCTAAGGATGCATGGTGCTCCAGGGCCCAGGGAACCTGACAGCAGGGACTTCAGCAAACCCTGTCAGACAGGTGTCTCAGCAGGGAAGGGTGCCTACGGGAAGGAGCAGCCCCACACTCCCTAGGGGCAGGACCCAGGGTAGGTGGGAGGGGCAGGTGAAGAGGGTGCTAAGCCCCTGCCCCAGGGGCTGCTGTGAAGCCTGCAGGTTCAGGGCATAAACAGGCTGCAAATTGCTTCCCTGCCACAACTCCAGAGCTTAGCTGAGGGGTGGAGAGGCTTACCTGTGGCAGCGCTGTGCGGGGCTTTGGCACATGCAGGACTTGGCTCCTCCTGGCCAGCGCCCCAGGCTGGAGGGTCTTAGGCTATCCCGCGGCATGAGCCCAGCCAGAGAAGGTGAGGGAAGGAAGGAACCTGCCGGCCAGGCTGTTGGGGTGCTGAGTGCTCTGACCAGGGGCTGGCTGACAGTGCTGGGAGTGGGATGTGTTCTGCTGGGGAGGATATGGAGGAGCAGTGCGGCTTTGGGGCGGGGGAGAGAAGAGGCAAAACAGGGAGAGGACAGCGAGAGGGGGAGTGCATAAAGAGCCGATGGGTCAGCAGCAGAGGCGACATGTAACCGGCCGCCGCCTGTCTGTACTCACTGGCCACTGCAGCACACAGCCAGTGCTGGCCAGAAATGGGAAGGGGGTGGGGCCCTGTTGCCCAAGAGCCGGCACATAGCAGTGTCCCCAGTGGTGGGAACGACTTCAGAATAGAGTCCAGCCCTGAAGAGAGGATGGAGTCCAGCACTGCATCATCAGATCTGGAGGCAGTAACCAGGGCATAGTAGATAAAGAAGGTATGTACCAAAGACCATGTAGCAGCTCTGCAGATTTCTGAAATATGGATATTTGTAAGGAGAGTCATCGACGTAGATCGTGATCTAGCTGAGTATGCCAAAATGCTGATGGTGGTGGAATGTTGACAGCTTGGTAGCACACTATAATACATGTGGAAATGCATTTAGAGTCTCTGGGTACAAAGGGTGGAACACTTTGACCTGTCTGCAAACAAAACAGTTTACTGGATTTATAAAATGGCTTAGTTCTATCCTAATAGAAGGATAATGCCCTCCTGACATTTAGAGTGTGAAGAACAGTCTCCCATTTACAAGTATGCAGCTTCAGAAAGAAAACTGGCAGGCATATGTTCTGATTTCAGGTGAAATTTGGAAGTTACTTAAGGGAGAAATCTGGGTTACAGCCATAAAAACGTTTTATCTTTATAGAACATTGTGAAAGTGGGGTCTGCTATTAAGAGCCCAATCTCTCCAACTCTGTGAGCTAAACTAATCACCACTAGAATGGTTGTTTTCCTTGATGAGTTCAATAAGAAGCAGATGGCCATTAGTGATTTTGAGAGGCTTCTGAGAACTGAGCTCAGGTCCCAAGCAGAGCTAGGGACCTTTATGTGTAGGAAGAGATTCCCCAAACCTTTTATGAATCTCACATCTGCAGGGTGACCAAACAAAAAAAACAACCTCTCAATAGTAGACCAGACATCGTCATCACCAGCAAGGACCAGAAGATCATCATGGTGGACGTCACAGTGCCCTTTGAGAACAGGAACCCAGCTTTCCACGACACCTGATCTTGAAAGCTGGAAAAATACACCCCTCTAGACAACATCCTGAGAGCTGGGGGACTACAAGGTCCAAATTCACGTGCTGATCATCGGAGCCCTAGGTGCATGGGATCCCAGTAATGAGCAAGTGCTGAGGGAATGTGGAGTTGGTCAACATTACACTCGGCTGATGCGGCAACTCCTGGTGTCAGATGCCATCAGGTGGTCGAGGGACATCGACATAGAACACATCACCGGACATCAGCAATACCAGGAGAGATGAGCTGGAGTGCCAATGAGAAGTGCAGTCGGGAAAGTAACTCAAATGCTTTCCTGTTGGACTGTCTTTTTTCTCTAAATGGACAACCTATCCTAAATTCTCAATTACTGAGGGACAATATTCACTCATTGATATATTTTGCTTTCTGCCACCAACTCTGTGTATAATTTTTTTTTCGTGAGTAATGTACCCAAATATATGGATGCTAGATATCTAAACTGCATTCTTAAATTCATTCACCTAAATTTGGGTTATTGCTGATTATGCACTGGATGTATCTTATGTCTTTAAAAACAAACTTTGTATTTGTGGAAAGAATGAGGAGTACTTGTGGCTTGTTAGAGACACAAATTTATTTGAGCATAAGCTTTCGTGGGCTAAAGCCCACTTCATCAGATGCATGCAGTGGGAAATACAGTAGGAAGATTATATATATATACATACACAAGGAACATGAAAAAATGGGGGTTGCCATACCAACTCTTAACGAGACCAATCAATTAAGGTGGGCTACTATCAGCAGGAGAAAAAAACGTTTGTAGTGATAATCAGGATTGCCCATTTCAAACAGTTGACCAGAAGGTGCGAGTAACAGTAGGGGGGGAATTAGCATGGGGAAATAGTTTTTAGTTAGTGTAATGACTCATCCACTCCCAGTCTTTATTCAAGCCTAATTTAATGGTGTCCAATTTGCAGATTAATTCCAGTTCTGCTGTTTCTCGTTGGAGTCTGTTTTTGCAGGTTTTTTGTTGAAGAATTGCCACTTTTAGGTCTGTAATTGAGTGTCCAGGGAGGTTGAAGTGTTCTCCGACTGGTTTTTGAATGTTATAATTCTTGACGTCTGATTTGTGTCCATTTATTCTTTTGAGCAGAGACTGTCCAGTTTGGCCAATGTACATGGCAGAGGGGCATTGCTGGCACATGATGGCATATATCACATTGGTAGATGTGCAGGTGAACGAGCCCCTGATGGTGTGGCTGATATGGTTAGGTCCTATGATGGTGTCCCTTGAATAGATATGAGGACAGAGTTGGCAATGGGCTTTGTTGCAAGGATAGGTTCCTGGGTTAGTGTTTTTGTTGCGTGGTGTGTGGTTGCTGGTGAGTATTTGCTTCAGATTCGGGGGCTGGCTGTAAACGAGGACTGGCCTGTCTCCCAAGATCTGTGGGAGTGAGGGATCATTCTTTAGGATAGTTGTAGATCCTTGATGATGTGCTGGAGAATACTTTTGGCACTTTAGAGTCTAACAAATTTATTTGAGCATAAGCTTTCGTGGATAATCATAGGGCATGGCTACACGGGAAATTTCAAAGCACTGTTGTGGGAGTGCTCCCGCGGCAGCGCTTTGAAGTGTGAGTGTGGTCGTGCATGGGCGCTGGGAGAGAGCTCTCCCAGCACTCCTGGTAATCCACCTTCATGAGGGGATTAGCTTCGAGCACTGGGAGAGTGGCTCCTAGCACTCGGAGCCTGTTTACACCAGAGTGTTTTAAAGAGCTAATTTGCTGCATTAAGGGGGTAATTTTTCACTCCCCTGAGCCAGCAAGTTAGAGTGCTATAAAATGTAAGTGTAGCTAAGCCCTAAGCACTATACCCAAATGTACAGACACTCTTTTCTCAACCTATGTATTATATAATTTTTAAACATTAGCTTTAATAAAAATTTTAAAATCTGAAAAGTTGGTAGGGTTGCCAAACGAACTCTGATGGAATTAAGGAATAATCCTAACTTCTTAAGCTGTAGCAGGTACTCCAGAATGAGCAGAAGTGGAGCATATTCAGGAGCAGTATTGTGGAATTGAGACCAGGGCCAATCTTGTCCACTTTTTAAGATAAGTAGTCCCAGTGGAAACTTTTCTATTATTTAAAATACGTATTGTACTATTGCAGAGCAAAACAGAATGACTCTAGCCCTGCAAACCATTCAGGAACCATGCCTTGAGAGGAAGAATGCTCAAGTTGGGATGTGTCAGGTGTCCTGGAAGAGAACTTGAAGAATTGCTGGGAGATCCATCAGAGGATAGAGGGTGAGATGAAACAGATAAGGGAACCACATTTGCCTTGACCACATTGGGGCTAACAGAATGACTCTGACCTTGTCCTGCTTGAACTTGTTTATCACTTTGAGTATGAGAGGCATCAGAAGGAAAGCATAAAACAGTTTGTCCAAAAATCCCCAACCCTTACCCCCTGGTTGAGGGCACAGTTCAGGGAGTAAGGGGACTCCCAAACAATTTTCCTGACTAGCTAATTAAAAGATGGCACACTCACAAACTCCATGAATGCTCCTCAGTTCTGAGATGACTCTGGACTCCTCAGTCACTGCAGAGGGCTAACAATCATTGCTGGTAGGCATCCTCTTTATGCAGGAGTCAGGCTGCTTCTGGTGCCAGGATTTCCTCTCACCACAAAGGGGTGCAGGCTCAAGGTGCATATTACAAAACTATACTAAAATCCAAACTTTAGTCTCCCACCCCAGCACTCAGACACACTCACAGCAGACGGAAGCCCTGGACTAGCAACCAAAGCAGAGCTTGCCATGTGGTGACTGATCTCATCTAGGGAGCTGGAGGGCTAACTTGACTGGGGGAAGTTTTCCCAACAAAGCTCTACAAACTGGGAGTCACCTTGGAGAGGGAAAGGGCCAAGCTGAGGAATCTTGCTTTCAGGTCTCTAGAGGCCAGTACTCAGAAAGAACCTTGCATGTGGGCTTGGGACTCATCAGCTCTCTACACAGCCAGTCCTGCCCTTTACCAGACTGGCTTCTCCCGTCTCCTGAGCAATGAGGGAAGGGCATCTCCCTCCCTATTGGTCAGGCTAGCTCTTCTTCCCAGGCTTTCACTTGTCAAATCGTTTGACTCTGCCCCCTCCTCCATGTAGGCACTCCTGAAATCCTTCCTCAAGCCAACAGGGTTCTCTTTTGTTCTAGATAGTGTCTTTCCTCTCTCCCTCGTGGTTGCCAAGAAGACTCTGAGTCTGCTCTTGGCTCCCCACTTTTACCAGGGACAGTGTGCCTCTGTCTAGGGTTGCCAGGTGTCTGGTTTTCAACCAGAACACCCAGTCGAAAAGGGACCCTGGCAACTCCGGTCAGCACTGCTGACTGAGCTGTTAAAAGTCCAGTCGGCGGTGCAGCAGAGTGAGGGCACGTTCCCTATCTGGCTCTGTGTGGCTCCCTGGAAGTGGCGACATGTCCCTCTCTGGCTCCTAGGCCCAGGGATGGCCAGGGGGCTTTGCCCCAAATGCTGGCTCCGCAATCCCATTGGCAGGAAAAAATGACCAATGGAAGCTGTGGGGGCCAGTGCCTGCAGGTAGGGCAGTGTGCAGATCTCCCTGGCCATGCCTCTGCATAGGAGCCAGAGCATGGGACATGTCGTCTCTTCCGGGGAGCTGCCCGAGATAAGCGCTGCCTGGAGCCCATGCCCCCTCCCCCTCCTGTTCCCCAACCCCCTACCTCAGCCTTTAGCCCTCTCCCACATCCAAACTCCCTCTTGGAATTCGGACCCTGAACCCCTTCGTGCATCCCAACCCCTTGCCCCAGTTCGGAACCCCCTCCTGCACCCTAAACCCCTCATCCCCAGCCCCACCCCAGAGCCTGCACCCTCAGCCAGAGCCCTCCCCGCCCACCCCTCTGCTCCAGCCCAGAGCCCCCTCCCAGACACTGAACCCCTCATTTCTGTCCCTATATTGGAGCTTGCATCCCCAGCCAGAGCCCTCACCCACTCCTGCACCAGCCTAGTGAAAATGAGCAAGTGAGTGAGGGTGGGGGAGAGTGAGCGACAGAGGGAGGGGGGATGGAGTGAGCACAGACGTGGCCTCGTGGAAGGGGCAAGACCTCAGGAAAGGAGTGAAGGTGTTCAGTTTTGTGCAATTAGAAAATTGGCAACCCTCCCTGTCTCTGAGCTACCACCACACAGAGCCCCAAAAATCTAGATAATCCCTTAGGGGTTACACATTGCTGAGATCCTTATGCGATGCTTTATGCTTGAATTTCATGACTTTATTGCCTTGGTGCAGAGGGAAGGGGCTCTCACCACCCCTTGCTGTTGATATAAATCTTGTAGGTCACATTGTCTGTCATGACACTGATGGATCTGTGTCTGATGAGAGGAAGGAAATGAGAGCAGTAATTTCTGACTGCTCTGAGCTACAGAAGGTTGACATGGAGGTGACCATATGCCCTTTGCTGTCAGAAAGCCGAGGTGCAACCCCCTCAATCCAACAGAGAGGCATCAGTGGTTACAGTTACTGCTGGTGCTGGCTGGTGGAAGGGGACCTCCTCCCCTACATTGTGATGAATCTTGCACCAGTCTAGGGAATGCTTCACCTGCTGGGGAATCAACACCTTCTTGTCTAGATTGTCTGGCAAGGAAACCAGTCTGAGCCACCCCTAGAAACAGCAGAAGCTTAACTTCTCATGCTCTGTCACTAAAATGAAAGCAGCCATGTGATCCAGAAGTCAAACACAGTTTCTGACTGAGGTGTGGGGGCAGTACTGGATTGTTTTGGCAAGGCTCAATAATGTCCAGAAGCTGTCCATGGGAAGAGAGGCCCTGGACATCAAGGAATCCAGATGCCTCTATGAATTCAATGTTCAGAATGGGCATTAGGGCGGATTTTCCTGTTTCCAGCTAAGGACCAGGTCTAAAAACAGAGAAAGTGGTGTCCTTATGGCGGACAACACCTCTTGGTAGGATCAACATTTAAGTAGTCAATTATCAAGGTACAGAAATACCATGAGAGACTGACAACGCAGATAAGCAATCACTACCAATAGAACCTTCAAGAACACTCCCAAAGCAGAGGAGAGGCCAAAGGGGAACACTCAATACAGAAAATGATCCTGGCTCCCCACAAATCCGAGGAATCTCTTGTGAGATGGGTGTATCGCTATATGGAAGTACACATCTTAGAGGCTGAGTACCCAAAACCAATCACTTAATCTAGAGACGGAATTATAGCTACTAGATCAACATCCTTAACTTCTGGGATCTCATGAATTTGTTTAGAATCTTAGCTCTAGAATTGGTCTCCATCCTCCACCTGGCATCACAGATTTAGGAAAGGGAAGAGCAAGAGGATAATATGGGACGGGCCACCGCAGAGGGAGGAGGCATGACTTATTCCATCTCAGTGAACGAGCATCACAAATTTTTTGTTTTAAAATGTCATAGAGAGGTTTGTAACAAAATCAGCAAAATACAGGGCAGAGCGTTGGTGCCAGCCGTGCTCATAAATATATGTTTAGCACAGCAGCTATAATAACATGCGCATCATCACACAAGAACAAATTCCTGTCATCTTGTTGGAGGTAGGGAAAAAAATGCTCTCTAAAATGCCTCACATGAAAATACAATGCTCTCATTACTGGAGAGTGCAGCTCTCACAGGACAAATAAGACTACAGTCTGAAAACTATTTTAATAAATCAAAACTAAATACATGACTGTCTAGATTCTCTTTAAGGGTTTATTTTGACTTTGGCTTGGTGTTTTGTAGAGCAGATTGGCAGTGTACAAGAGCATTTATTGTATCTTTTCTGTGTGTGTGTGTGTGTGTGTGTGTGTGTGTGTGTGTGCGCACACGTGCTTATAACCGCAACAGGCAGAAAACAAGTAGCATTTGATCATAGCTGTCTCTGATCCCAGCCGAACTGCTCAAAAGCTTCTTCTAGTACGTTGTCTTGCTCATAAAAATATTATGGGCAGACTAAGGGAGGAGCAAGCCCTTCCTTTAAAATAAGAAATGGACACCATAGGCTGCAAAGCTGGGGCGGGTAGGGGGGGTCATCTGAGCCATGGCCCAACAGCTTTTAAGCATCTACGTGAAAAATAGGGTTGCCACTTGACTGGTTTTTGACCAGTCTGGCCATTTTCTTGCCAGTTGCCAGTCAAAAGATGTAATTTGCCAGGTTTTCTTGCTGCACGCAGACGGGGCTGTGCACATCAGAGCCTGAAGCATGCCGCACCTGGCACCCAGCTCTCACTCTGTGTGCTCAGCATGTCATCTCCCAGGACCTCACCCGCCTGCTGCCAAAACTGCAGTGGTTCCTCTCAGTGTCACAGAGCCAGCTGGGAAGCAGGACTGACCAGTCACCCAAGGGTGAGGCTTGCTAGCAGGGACAGGAAAGGTAAGAAGTGGAGTGGGAGAGGCAGGGGCTTCTGGGAGGGGACAATGCGGGGGCTCTCTCAAGAGCAGAAGCTCCTGGGAGGGTTGGTTGTAGGGGCTCTTAGGCCAAAGGGGGTCAAGTTGTTAGTGGGTGGGGGCACTTGAGAGAGGAACAGGAGGGGGTGTAAATCCATGCCCTACACACACACACTAAGTGGCACTCCACAACCTCAATGGATACAGTATGGATGATGTTGTGGGGCACTGGACTGGGATTTAGGAGACCTGGGTTTTATTTCTAGATCTGCCATTGACCAGCTATGTGACTGGGACAAGTCATTTTGACTCCCTGTGCCTTGGTTTCCCTTCCTGTCCTTTGTCTGGCTTGTCAATTCAGACCATAAGCTCTTCAAGGGAGGAGCTATTTCACTATATGCTTGTCCTGTGCCTAGCACAATGGCGCCCTGATCTTAGCTGCGGCCTCTAGGCTCTATTAGAATACAAATAATAAATGTATCTCTAATTGGTTATTGTCTGATCTGTTTGTACTTGTCATCTTTGTACACTTTGTACACCAATTAATACTTAACAATATATTGATACAGGGCCAGACTGTGAAACCTTTACTCACTTTGGAACTAAGAGGAGGAACTGCAATGCAATGAACCCATTGATGAGAGTAAATGCTCACCAAGGGAAGGGGTTCAGAATCTTGTCTGCTCTGCATTTACGTATTATGCTATTATTGAATTTAACATGTCAAACGTTTATTTTGTATATATGATTACTTACATATGTCTTTCCGGAAATATATACATGTTACTTGTGGTTGGAATCAAGGAGGGGAACATGTACAATTCTTGTGTGTTTTTTTTTCTTTTACGATAGTCACTTCAAAAATTAAGCCTATATTCATTCTCATAGTTCTGATTTGTTCACTCCAGTCTGTTTTCTTTTTGTATCCAGGGAGTTAGAGCTACAAGCTTCACGAGTCAGTTCAGATCGTTATCTGCAATTTCTCTTTGTAGTGCTCTTTGAAGTCAAATCCATTACAGCATGTGCTCAGACTGTCTTTGCACACTTAGCTCCACTGGGCCTACTGTGACATACTCAGCAGTTCACCTGAGAACCTGTTATTCATAGATACAGGAGATGTTAAAATTGATACATTAAAAAAAAAATCGGTTTCATGCCTGCTCGGCACCCTTGTGACTGAATAACCTACTGCACCTTAAAATGATCTAATAAACAGCCTACGATTTTTATGATCAAGATAAAAATGATTTTAGTCATTAGATATTGCCATTACATCCAAAGAGAGTATGATTATGAGTTCTAAAGGCCATGAAGTTTAGCCACTATGGCCCTTGCTAAGAGCTATGGCTATATGATCTTCTGCTTCCATAGCATGCCAGTTGGGAAAGTAACATACCTCCACAGCTAAAGATGTGTAAGCATCAGCAGCTGACTTCTAAATTGAAAACATGGAGCTACAGTAACACAATTTTTTTTACTTGCATGAATCTGGGTAAACTGCTATGTACAACGGGTTTTTGCTTTTTCTAATGCTTGAGCAGATTTAATATACATCATTGACCTTTTAATGGACAGACAATTAGACTCCGATATCTATAATTTGGCTCCTAGTGGCACAATAGATTAATTCACTAGGTTTTCACCTTCAGAGATAATTTTTCACATCCAGTTAAGACTGAGGTGATTATGATGGTTTGGAAGAAAAAGCCAATAAGAGAGGACAGAGAAGGCATTAAAACTCCCATAATTGGCGTATGGTCTGTCAGTTCTCACCAGAGTTCACAATTTGGGAGGCTGGTAAGAATCCCAGCTGATTTTAGACAATAAAACCATGTGACCATGATTGTTTTCCCAGGTGCTTGTGACAAGCAGATTGAAACTTTTTCTCAAGTGTGGACCTTGGTCCCAACATCCAAAACTTTATTGCCTCTAGATTAAACTACTGCTTCACACTCTATATGAAATACGCACAGAAGCTGAAGATAAGAAAGCTGCTATATTCTGCACTAAGTGGTGTTTCTTGGCACAAACACAACACTTGTACTCAGCGATCAGCACTGGCTACCTATGAGTTTCCGGGAAGAATTTCAAGTATTGGTGTTAAACTATTATCCCAAAATGGCCTGAGGTCTGCCTAGCTGACAAACAGTCTCAGGGTCTGTCTACACGGCAATTCAAAACCCACGGGTGGCCTGTGGCAGCTGCCTCAGCCTCCCAGAGCTTGGGCTATAAGGCTGTTTAATTGTGGTATGGATGTTCGGGTTCAGGCTGAAGCCTAGGCTCTAGGACCCTATGAGGTGGGAGAGTCCCAGAGCTTGGGCTACAGCTTGAGCCTGAACATTTACACTAGGCTGACCAGATGTCCCGATGTTATAGGGACAGTCCCGATTTTGGGGGCTTTTTCTTATATAGGCACCTATTGCCCCCCACACCCTGTCTTCATTTTTTACACTTGCTATCTGGTCACCCTAACCTACACCCAAACCCTGCAATCCCGAGTCAGCTGGCATGGTCCAGTCATGGGTTTTTAATTGCAGTGTAGACATATACTCTTTCTGCGCAAGGATACTGCTGCAACTGCTATTAACAGAGGTGCTCCAGTTGGAGTTCCCTCAGTCTTTGTCCAGCAGAGATCTTGAAGAAATTATGGTGTCTGAACACATATAATAATTCTGCTACAAGGGGCAGAGTTAAGGGTACACAGACACCCTTAATTTTGTCATTTCCTCACTTTATTTTGCAATGTTGAGGAGGTTTGGAATGCCTGGTCTGGGTACACCTTCCAGATTTAACACTAGTTTCATGGCTGACTCACTGAGCTTCCATAGGCATGAATATAGGTAATTTTACAAGAAAAGACAGATTTTTTTAAAAAAAAATCGGTGACTTTAGATGTTATAAAAAGCAAGAGGGAACCTTAGTGTGTCCTTATCACACGTACTGTAATGTACTTTCTTTAAATATTCTATAAAGTGCCTTTGATTTTCAATCAAAAGGTGCTTTGTGTCTGAGAGGTACAGTACAGTAGCTTGATTACCATTGTGTCATGGCATTTGCTACGATAATGACTTTTTTTGTGAATGACTGAGTCAATAAGCACATAAAATTCTCATATACTTTCAGCATCTGTATTATTGCTGCCCTTCGGCTGAAGTAATTATACCTTTTTCTTTTCAAAAATCTTACCCAGTGTTTTCTTTTTCCTTATTACTGCTGCTCTGACTTACATTTAATTACTCAAACACTGCTTGGTTTGGTTTGAGTCTCTGTGCTGTGAAAAAGAGGATTTACAGATTAGCTGATTAGGGTGATCAGATGTCCCGATTTTAAAGGGACAGTCCCAATATCTGGGGCTTTGTCTCATAAAGGATCCTATTATTCCTCACCCACACTTGATACCTGGTCACCCTATAGCTGATACACAAGGATTTGATCAATCACAATTATCTAAATTCATAGACCAAAAAAAAGTTGTTGTTTTTTGTGAAACTTGTATAAGTTTGTTATATGAAAATATGTTTCACCGAATTTACTCTTGAATATTCAAGTTTCCATATAAATCCTATGACAGGGCATAAAAGCATTTCCTCGTCCCCAGTACACAATGGGTTAAACTTCATCTTCCCTTTCCCTTCCTCTGGCTCACATGTTTAGGGAAAGGCTTCTGGATAGACAGAAAGATAAGAATATCTATGGAAAAGAAGATCAGATGGTTAAGGATCAGAACCAGGTCTCAGGAGATGGGAAGCAGAGCTATTCTAATAACTGATTTTTCAGTTCACTGGTTACTCTGAAAAAAAGTAATTTTGGATCAACACAAAAATGGAATTTTTTGGAAATTTTTGGCAAATTGAAAAGTCAAAAAGAAAAGGAGTACTTGTGGCACCTTAGAGACTAACCAATTTATTTGAGTATGAGCTTTCGTGAGCTGTAGCTCATACTCAAATAAATTGGTTAGTCTCTAAGGTGCCACAAGTACTCCTTTTCTTTTTGCGAATACAGACTAACACGGCTGTTACTCTGAAACCTGAAAAGTCAAAAAAATTCTTTTTGGGTCAAAGCATTTCATTTTGATTGAGCGATTTTTAACTTTATTTTTCCGATAAAACTGAAGAAGATTTTGAAATGAAAAGTAATTTCAAATCATAGAATCATAGAATATCAGGGTTGGAAGGGACCTCAGGAGGTCACCCCCTGGTCAAAGCTTAAAAACTTCTAAGGAAGGAGATTCCACCACCTCTCTAGGTAACGCATTCCAGTGTTTCACCACCCTCCTAGTGAAAAAGTTTTTCCTAATATCCAACCTAAACCTTCGCCACTGCAACTTGAGACCATTACTCCTCGTTCTGTCATCTGCTACCACTGAGAACAGTCTAGATCCATCCTCTTTGGAACCCCCTTTCAGGTAGTTGAAAGCAGCTATCAAATTCCCCTTCATTCTTCTCTTCTGCAGACTAAACAATCCCAGTTCCCTCAGCCTCTCCTCATAAGTCATGTGCTCCAGTCCCCTAATAATTTTTGTTGCCCTCCGCTGGACTCTTTCCAATTTTTCCACATCCTTTTTGTAGTGTGGGGCCCAAAACTGGACACAATACTCCAGATGAGGCCTCACCAATGTCGAATAGAGGGGAACGACCACGTCCCTCGATCTGCTGGCAATGCCCCTACTTATAAATCCCAAAATGCCATTGGCCTTCTTGGCAACAAGGGCACACTGTTGACTCATATCCAGCTTCTCGTCCACTGTAACCCCTAGGTCCTTTTCTGCAGAACTGCTGCCTAGTCATTCGGTCCCTAGCCTGTAGCGGTGCATGGGATTCTTCCGTCCTAAGTGCAGGACTCTGCACTTGTCCTTGTTGAACCTCATCACATTTCTTTTGGCCCAATCCTCTAATTTGTCCAGGGTCCTCTGTATCCTATCCCTACCCTCCAGTGTATCTACCTCTCCTCTCAGTTTAGTGTCATCTGCAAACTTGCTGAGGGTGCAATCCACATCATCCTCCAGATCATTAATGAAGATATTGAAGAAAACCGGCCCCAGGACCGACCCTTGGGGCACTCCACTTGATACTGGCTGCCAACTAGACATGGAGCCATTGATCATTACCCGTTGAGCCCGACAATCTAGCCAGCTTTCTATCCACCTTATAGTCCATTCATCCAGCCCATACTTCTTTAACTTACTGGCAAGATTACTGTGGGAGACCATGTCAAAAGCTTTGCTAAAGTCAAGGAACAACAAGTCCACTGCTTTCCCCTCATCCACAGAGCCAGTTATCTTGTCATAGAAGGCAATTAGATTAGTCAGGCATGACTTGCCCTTGGTGAATCCATGCTGACTGTTCCTGATCACTTTTCTCTCCTCTAAGTGCTTCAGAATTGATTCCTTGAGGACCTGCTCCATGATTTTTCCAGGGACTGAGGTGAGGCTGACTGGCCTGTAGTTCCCAGGATCCTCCTTCTTCCCTTTTTAAGAGATGGGCACTACATTAGCCTTTTTCCAGTCGTCTGGGACTTCCCCCGATCACCATGAGTTTTCAATGAGAATGGCCAATGGCTCTGCAATCACATCTGCCAACTCCTTTAGCACTCTCGGATGCAGCGCATCTGGCCCCATGGACTTGTGCTCATCCAGCTTTTCTAAATAGTCCCGAACCACTTCTTTTTTCACAGTGGGCTAGTCACCTCCTCCCCATGCTGTGCTGCCCAGTGCAGCAGTCTGGGAGCTGACCTTGTTCGTGAAGACAGAGGCAAAAATCAAACACTCAAATCATTTCATGTAAAAAATGACAAAATGAAACATTTTGACTTTGAGAATTTTGAGGGGAGTGAGGGGACAGACGTATGGGAGGGTTACATGAACAACTCAACAAAATCAACATGAATTCACAAAAGTTTCAGTGTTGATGAATCTGCATTTTTTGCCAAAAAAAGTTGAGATTAAAAATTTCACTCTGTTCTTAACTGAATTCATTTCCTTGCTCTGCCAGAGATTTCCTGTGTCACTTTGTACATGTCATTGCACCTCTCTGTGCCTCAGTTCCCCATCTGATAAATGGGGATAATGGCACTTACTTTTTCCCACCTTCTGTCTGTTTTGTGTACTTTATGCTGTTCAAGGCAGATACTCTTTTAGGTCATGCTGTACGGTGCCTCATACAGTGGGACCCCAACCTCAGTCTCTAAGCATTAATATAATACAAATATTAACAATTCATGATGGAAAGCCAAGGCCCCCTACTTAAGCCCTGGTTCAACAAGCTACTTAAACAGATGCCACTGAAGTCAATGGGTCAATTTAAAGTTGTGCACAGGCTTGAGTGCCTTGCTGAATCGGGGCCTTACGCTCTGAGGGATGGAAATTGCCCACCTTGATTATCGTTACAAAAGGTCCCCCCTTGCCCCCCCCAGCTCTCCTGCTGGTAACATCTCACCTTACCTGATCACTCTCGTTACAGTGTGTATGGTAACACCCATTGCTTCATGTTCTCTGTGTATATAAATCTCCCCAATGTATTTTCCACTGAATGCATCCGATGAAGTGAGCTGTAGCTCACAAAAGCTTATGCTCAAATAAATTGGTTAGTCTCTAAGGTGCCACAAGTCCTCCTTTTCTTTCAGCCTGTCAAGGTTCCTCCCCCACTCTGAACTCTAGGGTACAGATGTGGGGACCTGCATGAAAAAAACCTCCTAAGCTTATCTTTACCAGCTTAGGTCAAAACTTCCCCAAGGTACAAAATATTCCCCCCGTTGTCCTTGGACTGGCCGCTACCACCACCAAACTAATACTGGTTACTGGGGAAGAGCTGTTTGGACGCGTCTTTCCCCCCAAAATACTTCCCAAAACCCTGCACCCCACTTCCTGGACAAGGTTTGGTAAAAAGCCTCACCAATTTGCCTAGGTGATTACAGACCCAGACCCTTGGATCTTAAGAACAATGAACAATCCTCCCAACACTTGCACCCCCCCTTTCCTGGGAAATGTTGGATAAAAAGCCTCACCAATTTGCATAGGTGACCACAGACCCAAACCCTTGGATCTGAGAACAATGAAAAAGCATTCAGTTTTTTACAAGAAGACTTTTAATAAAAAATAGAAGTAAATAGAAATAAAGAAATCCCCCCTGTAAAATCAGGATGGTAGATATCTTACAGGGTAATTAGATTCAAAAACATAGAGAACCCCTCTAGGCAAAACCTTAAGTTACAAAAAAGATACACAGACAGAAATAGTTATTCTATTCAGCACAATTCTTTTCTCAGCCATTTAAAGAAATCATAATCTAACGCATACCTAGCTAGATTACTTACTAAAAGTTCTAAGACTCCATTCCTGGTCTATCCCCGGCCAAGAAGATTACAGACAGACCCAGACCCTTTGTTTCTCTCCCTCCTCCCAGCTTTTGAAAGTATCTTGTCTCCTCATTGGTCATTTTGGTCAGGTGCCAGCGAGGTTACCTTCTTAACCCTTTACAGGTCAGAGGAGCTTTCCCCTGGCCAGGAGGGATTTCAAAGGGGTTTACCCTTCCCTTTATATTTATGACACGCCCCCCAAATCTCAGCTAGGGTGAAACACTGGCTGGGATTTCTTCCTGGAGCTCTAGGAAAAACAGAGTTAATAAGACACATGCATCTCTAAATATACTACCAAGTACATAAAGACTAACAATATTTTCCACATCTCAAGGACGATTTTAACCAGTTGATTCTGGGAAACTTTCATGGGAGAGTGCTTCAGCCACTTTGTTAGAAGCTCCTGAGATGTGTTGGATGTCGAAATCAAAATCTTGGAGAGCTAAACTCCACCAAAGAAGTTTTTTGTTAGTTTCTTTGACGGTGTGAAGCCACTTCAGTGCAGCATGGTCGGTTTGCAGGTGGAAATGCCGTCCCCAAACATATGGGCGTAGCTTTTCCAGAGCGTAGACAATGGCGTAACATTCTTTTTCAGTGACTGACCAGTTGCTTTCCCTCTCAGACAGTCTTTTGCTGAGAAACACTACAGGGTGGAATTCTTGATCAGGTCCTTTCTGCATTAAAACTGCTCCCACACCACGCTCAGATGCATCTGTGGTTACTAGGAACGGTTTGTCAAAGTCTGGGGCCCTTAGTACAGGGTCAGACATGAGTGTCGCTTTAAGCTTGTTAAAGGCCTTATGACACTTTCCGGTCCACTGAACAGCATTTGGCTGTTTCTTTTTGGTTAGGTCTGTCAGTGGGGCAGCGATTTGGCTGTAGTGCGGTACAAATCGTCTGTAATAACCGGCCAAGCCTAAGAAGGATTGAACCTGTTTCTTTGACTTTGGGACACGCCACTTTTGGATAGCATCCACTTTGGCCTGTAGGGGGCTGATAGTTCCTTGACCCACCTGGTGTCCAAGGTAAGTCACTCTGTTTAGGCCTATTTGACACTTCTTAGCCTTAACAGTTAGTCCTGCCTCCCTTATGCGCTCAAGGACTTTTTGTAGATGTTCCAGGTGGTCTGCCCAGGAATCCGAAAATATGGCCACGTCGTCAAGGTAGGCGACTGCATATTCTCCTAATCCCGCTAGGAGACCATCTACAAGTCTTTGGAAAGTGGCGGGTGCATTTCGCAGCCCGAAAGGGAGTACATTAAATTCATACAGCCCGAGATGTGTGATGAAGGCTGACCTTTCCTTGGCAGATTCATCTAGCGGTACCTGCCAGTACCCCTTGGTTAAGTCCAAGGTAGAGATGAACTGGGCCCGTCCCAGTTTCTCTAATAGTTCATCTGTGCGGGGCATTGGATAGTTGTCTGGGCGAGTTACAGCATTTAGCTTACGGTAGTCCACGCAAAAACGTATTTCCCCATCTGGTTTGGGAACTAGAACCACTGGAGATGCCCATGCACTTTCAGAGGGGCGGATTACACCCATCTGTAACATATCCTGGATCTCCCGTTCTATAGCAGTTTTAGCTTGAGGAGACACCCGGTAAGGGTAGACCCTAATTGGGTGAGCATTACCTGTGTCAATGGAGTGGTATGCCCGTTCAGTCAGTCCTGGGGTGGCTGAGAACGTTGGCGCATAGCTAGTGCACAGCTCCTGGATCTGCTGTCGCTGCATACGCCCAAGGGTCATGGAGAGGTTCACCTCTTCCACACCACCAGCACATTTCCCTTCGTAGTAAACACCTTCAGGCCACTCAGCGTCATCTCCTCCCTGGGCTGTAAACTGACAAACCTTTAATTCTCTGGAATAAAAGGGCTTTAGAGAATTAATATGGTACACCTTAGGCTTTCGGTTGGAGGTGGGGAATGCTATGAGATAATTAACAGCTCCCAGGCGCTCCTGGACCATGAATGGCCCTTCCCACGATGCTTCCATTTTATGGGCCTGGAGCGCCCTTAAGACCATGACCTGGTCTCCTACTTTGAAGGAACGCTCTCTGGCATGTTTATCATACCAGGCTTTTTGCTCTTTTTGAGCATCCTGTAAGTTTTCTCTAGCAAGGGCTAAAGAGGTTCGGAGGGTGTTTTGTAGGTTGGTTACAAAGTCCAGAATGTTAGTTCCTGGAGAAGGTGTAAATCCCTCCCATTGCTGCTTCACCAACTGCAATGGCCCCTTAACCTCACGGCCATATACAAGTTCAAATGGGGAAAACCCTAAACTGGGGTGTGGTACAGCTCTGTAGGCAAAGAACAACTGCTGCAACACTAGGTCCCAATCATTGGAGTGCTCATTTACGAATTTACGTATCATGGCCCCCAAAGTTCCATTAAACTTCTCCACCATGCCATTTGTTTGATGGTGGTAAGGAGTGGCAACCAAGTGATTTACCCCATGAGCTTCCCAAAGGTTTTTCATAGTTCCTGCCAGGAAATTAGTCCCTGCATCTGTGAGGATGTCGGAGGGCCAACCTACCCGGGCAAAAATGTCTGCTAGTGCCTGGCACACACTTTTAGCCCTGGTGTTGCTTAGAGCTACTGCTTCTGGCCATCGGGTGGCAAAATCCATGAAAGTCAGTATGTACTGCTTTCCTCTGGGTGTCTTTTTCGGAAAAGGACCCAGAATATCCACAGCTACTCGTTGAAATGGAACTTCAATGATGGGGAGTGGCTGGAGAGGGGCTTTGACCTGGTCTTGGGGTTTTCCCACTCTTTGGCACACCTCACAAGACTGGACATAGGTAGAAACATCCTTGCCCATTCCCTCCCAGTGGAATGACCCCCCCAAACGGTCTTTGGTCCTGTTCACCCCAGCATGGCCACTAGGGTGATCGTGGGCTAAGCTCAAGAGCTTGGCCCGGTATTTAGTTGGAACTACCAACTGTCTCTGAGGATGCCAGTCTTCCTGGTGTCCACCAGAAAGAGTTTCCTTGTATAAAAGTCCTCTTTCTACAACAAACCTGGATCGATTAGAAGAGCTGAGAGGCGGTGGGTTGCTCCGTGCCGCCGTCCAAGCTCTCTGGAGGCTTTCATCTGCTTCCTGTTCCGTCTGGAACTGTTCCCTTGATGCTGGAGACATCAGTCCCTCATTGGATTGTGGACCTAGGCTTGGTCCCTCTGGAAGCGATATAGGGGATGGAGCTGTTTCTGTTGACTGTGAACCGCTCTCCGCTGGTGCACTATGTTGGGATTCAGGCTCCGGCTGAGCCTCTTGTGTAGGGTTATCGGCTGCTGCCAGTTCAGGTTCGGTGGGGCCCTCTGGTGTTGAGGTTGCAAGTACTGGATTCAGTGCTGACACGGGGTCTGGTGTTGGTTGTTCGGCTGGTTCCGGTTCTGGGACTGGTTCCGTCTGGGTCTCTGGGACTGGATCCACTACTGCTGTTGCAGACATTGGCCTGGGGTCCGGGTCCATCGCCTCTGACTGGGTCCTGATAGAAGTTTCCGGAACAGAGCTAGGCCTCACGGCTTGTTTAGCCTGGCTGCGGGTGACCGTTCCCACCCTCTTGGCCTGCTTCACATGATTGGCCAAGTCTTCCCCCAACAGCATGAGGATGGGATAATCATCATAGACTGCAAAAGTCCACATTCCTGACCAGCCCTTGTACTGGACAGGCAACTTGGCTGTAGGCAAATCGAAAGAGTTGGACTTGAAGGGTTGAATCGTCACTTGGATCTCTGGGTTGATTAAATTGGGGTCCACTAAGGAAGCATGGATAGCTGACACTTGTGCTCCGGTGTCCCTCCACGCGGTGACCTTCTTCCCGCCCACACTCACAGTTTCCCTCCGCTCCAAGGGTATCTGGGAGGTATCTGGGCCTGTGGACCTCTGGTGTGATTCCGGTGCAATGAACTGTAATCTGTTGGGGTTCTTGGGGCAGTTGGCCTTCACATGCCCCAGCTCGTTACACTTAAAACATCGTCCAGCTGACGGGTCACTGGGGCGAGGAGGGTTGCTGGAGAACGGGGTGGTGGGACGATAAGGGGTCTGGAGGGTTCTTTGGGAGGTAGGTGGGGCTTTGGGCGGCCCCCGGTAATAGGGTGTGGTCTGGGGTGGTCCCTTCTGGTCTCCGCTCCAACTGCGACCAGTTTTCTTCTTCTCTGCCACCTCCACCCATCTGGCTCCAATCTCTCCTGCCTCGATTACAGTTTTGGGTTTCCCATCTAGGATGTATCTTTCTATTTCCTCAGGAATACCCTCTAAGAATTGTTCCATTTGCATTAGGAAGGGCAAATTTACTGGAGATTCAACACTTGCTCCTGATATCCAGGCATCCCAATGTTGCACAATGTGGTAGGCATGTCGGGTAAATGACATGTCTGGTTTCCACCTTAGGGCTCTGAACCTCCGACGAGACTGCTCGGGTGTTATCCCCATTCTGACTCTCGCCTTGGATTTAAACAGTTCATACTTGTTCATGTGTTCTTTAGGCATTTCAGCTGCCACCTCAGCTAAGGGTCCACTGAGCTGCGGCCTCAGCTCTACCATGTATTGGTCAGTAGAGATGTTGTACCCAAGGCAGGCCCTTTCAAAGTTTTCTAAGAAGGCCTCAGTATCATCACCTGCCTTGTAGGTGGGGAACTTTCTGGGATGGGAAGTGGTACCTGGAGAAGAATTGCTAGAGTTTGTTGGTATATTCTGCTGGGCCTTTATCCTCTCCACCTCCTCCACATGCTTCCTCTCTTTTTCCTTCTCCTCCTCCACATGCTTCCTTGCCTCCATTTCCCTCTTGTGGGCAGCCTCCTGTACCTCCTTCTCCAGCCGCATGAGTTCTATCTGTCTTTCATGTTCCCTTTGTTTTTCCTCAGCCTGAAATTTGGCTAATTCCAGCTGTAGTCGAGCTGAGGATTTGGTCATTCTAACCTCTCTGTTTTTAACTAACTTTACACCCGAGGTTTAGAAATAAACAAACAAAACTTGGCTGTAAAATTTTGCTGTGCTGGAATAGAATATCTATTCTCTGATAGTGATTGTCAGCCTACAGAAAAAGACAATTCCCTTGTCTCTGCTCTGGGCCCAAATTAAAGCAAAAAACCTCCAACTACTTGGAAACCTGCTTACCCAGCCCAAAGAAAAAGCAAATGGGTAGAACACACACCCCCTATTTACTTTTAGGAAGAAAAGAAAAAAAAACTCTGGGTTGGAAGACTGTGAATTTCCCTGCAGGAGTTAAGTACCCTGCCTCCAGACAAAGAAAACCTGCAATTCACAAAGATAATCCCCTTTTGTCTCTGCTTGGCCACAGTTTCAGCTTTCAGTTTCAGCTGCTTTCCAAAGGAAAAAAAAATTTCCTTTTTAAAATCTGTATTTCTAGTTCAAAAAATCTCAACTGGATCTCAAAATGATTTCAGGTTAATCCCACCGCTATGCCACCATGTCAAGGTTCCTCCCCCACTCTGAACTCTAGGGTACAGATGTGGGGACCTGCATGAAAAAAACCTCCTAAGCTTATCTTTACCAGCTTAGGTCAAAACTTCCCCAAGGTACAAAATATTCCCCCCGTTGTCCTTGGACTGGCTGCTACCACCACCAAACTAATACTGGTTACTGGGGAAGAGCTGTTTGGACGCGTCTTTCCCCCCAAAATACTTCCCAAAACCCTGCACCCCACTTCCTGGACAAGGTTTGGTAAAAAGCCTCACCAATTTGCCTAGGTGACTACAGACCCAGACCCTTGGATCTTAAGAACAATGAACAATCCTCCCAACACTTGCACCCCCCCTTTCCTGGGAAATGTTGGATAAAAAGCCTCACCAATTTGCATAGGTGATCACAGACCCAAACCCTTGGATCTGAGAACAATGAAAAAGCATTCAGTTTTTTACAAGAAGACTTTTAATAAAAAATAGAAGTAAATAGAAATAAAGAAATCCCCCCTGTAAAATCAGGATGGTAGATATCTTACAGGGTAATTAGATTCAAAAACATAGAGAACCCCTCTAGGCAAAACCTTAAGTTACAAAAAAGATACACAGACAGAAATAGTTATTCTATTCAGCACAATTCTTTTCTCAGCCATTTAAAGAAATCATAATCTAACGCATACCTAGCTAGATTACTTACTAAAAGTTCTAAGACTCCATTCCTGGTCTATCCCCAGCCAAGAAGATTACAGACAGACCCAGACCCTTTGTTTCTCTCCCTCCTCCCAGCTTTTGAAAGTATCTTGTCTCCTCATTGGTCATTTTGGTCAGGTGCCAGCGAGGTTACCTTTAGCTTCTTAACCCTTTACAGGTCAGAGGAGCTTTCCCCTGGCCAGGAGGGATTTCAAAGGGGTTTACCCTTCCCTTTATATTTATGACACAGCCTGAGGTAGTTTTTGTTTTCCTCTTTGTTTTGATGTGGGCTAATATATAAAGATTCTCCTGGTCTTAACAGACATCACTGCCTGTTGCTGTGTTTTGTTTCTGCTCAGTAATCCCTCCAGGTTACAAAGGTTGCTAAATAGCTAATTAAAACTTTTACATCCGGCAATTGGACTTCTCCAGGGACTGACTACAAATCCTTTCATTTACAGTTTCGTGGCCTGAAGTTTGGCTAAGGCTAGTAGCAATTTTAAAGTCATTACCATCTTAGCATTGTCTAGTTGTCTTGTTCCAGTTTCTATGGGTCAGGTATCAGCCTCATGGGAAGCCCCATCACAATTAGGATCCACAAGGACAGCTTCATCAAAGCAGAGAAACTGAATGGAAATGGAATCTGAACTACTCTGTCACTGTTGTCTTCAAACAGAGGCGCGCTGAGACAACATAGGCAGGGCTGCATGGCAAGATTGCATTGCTGCTGCCCATACTGTACATATTGTGTGGCTAAGCAGAGAACTTCAGCCTCCAGTGTTTTCATTCTGGCATCTTTCATGAGCACTAAAATCTTACTGGAGGACTATTCATTCACCCACTTTAAAAGAGTGCCAGATTGGCACATTGCAGAGGCGAGAAGTCCCGTATATGTTTCCAAATGTGAGGTCTTTTCATCGGGGAGCAGCACCAATGTGAACAGCTTACTGGGCTGGTAGGCTCATAAAACACACCCAGTGTGAAGAGGTGTTTCTACCTTCAGAAGCAATGGAAATTTTCTGGTCAGCTTAGAATGAACTTCAACTGATTTGCTCTGTGAGATACCTGTCAAGAGGTTTGACTAATATTATGTTTTCAGAGCACACTTGTATTGACTTTTCTGATAACCTTACCAAACAAATCGTGCATGAAAACCACCGAACAGTTGTTAGATCTCTTTTTTTTTTTTTGCTAGACCCTCTGCCCCATTTCTTTTGTCCTATACACTGCAGCATATTACACGTTCACTGCAAATGTTTATAGCGCTGCAGCAGACTTAACAATTGGGTCAAATCCTCAACCTCAGCAGAAAGCCCAAGAGAAAGAAGTTTTCTGCAGGGGTTCTCAGTGGTGGGGGGGTGGGGACTGAATCCTCTCCCTGGCTGTGCAGCTTTTGCTGCGGTGTTGGGATATCAGCTGTACATTTTCTGTTAACCATTCTGAATGTCAAGGGGGAGGTGATGAGAGGCTATAGAGGAGCTACCCTGTAGTTCTTTGTGGTTATTTTTATTTATTATTTGTATAAAAGTATTGCCTAGAAGTCTGAACCAAGATTGTAGCTCATTGTGTTAGGTACTGCCCACACAAAGTAGTAAAAGACAGTCCCTGCATAGACGAGCTTACAATTTAAATAGACAAGGCAGACAAAGGGTGAGCAAAAGGAAGTGTTATTATCAGAGTTGCCAGCAGTCCCTTATTACAAGAGACATCCCTTATTTTTTAATGTCTGTACAACAAGTTCAGGAGTTGCTGACTGCTCCAAAAAGTGGCAATAAGTACCCCTGGCAAATGTAGGTGAGTACTGTTTATTATTAAATAAAATAAATAATAATAATAGTTAATAATAATAACAATAATATCTGGCCGAAGGGTGGGGCCGGGGTGCTAAGGAAACAGTCCCTTATTTTTGAAATACAATGTTGGCAATCCTAGTTATTATCCCCATTTTACAGATGGGGAACTGACAAAGAGAGAGACTTAAGCCCAGATCCTCAAAGCTGCTTAGGCACCTAACTCCCATTGAAATCAATTAGTTCAGTTAAATCGATTATTTCAATGGGAGTCAGCCACCTAAACAACTTTGGGAATCTGGGCCTAAATGATTTGCCCAAGGTCACACAGGAAGTCTGAAGCAGACTCAGCATCTAAATCCAGATCTTTTTTTGTCCAGGCCAATACCACACCATCATTTCACTCTACTAGTTGTGGGTCACTGGCCAAAATGCTACTTCTCTCCACCCCATACCACCATATTATGAGCCTCCATGGAGTTCTGAGGGGTATAGCTCTTATCTTCTGACATCTCAGCTAGGGGGAGGCCCCCACAAGCAGAATCACAATGGTTCCATTCTGCTCATAGCCCTCTGCCTCTACAAAAGGGAACTGGAGGACTTCTTATTTCACACACAAAACACAAGACATGAAGCAGAATAAATTACAGTGTTTAGTAAACCAGGAACTCACAAGTACAATGTTAATCCCTATCACCCACGGATCAGTTGTTGACAACAGAGTTAATTTTAAATATAGCAAAAAATTAATTAGTAACTGCAGGGTTAGTCACTATTAATTATTACAATTATAAATTATGAACAATTTTGAGTCATTGTTCTTTTTAATGCTGTTATGGATATTCACCTTGTGGCTGAACTGCGCTGGAATCTCCCAGAGCAGTACACCATCTCATTCAATGCTTTGTGGGCTCATATTCAGAAAGCCATTTGGCCTAAAAACTTGCTGGATTATCTGTAAACACAGTGAAAGAAGACAGTTATTGCATGAAGCCCAGGCAGCGCACCTGCACGCTAATGAGTTAAATGTCATGACAGAAACACAAAACCACTATTCCGTGCTACCTTTTAGCTGGAAACCAATTTACTTTTGTAACATTTCAAACAGAAAATTATCATGTAATTTCCTATGTCAATACATAATTTATTATGTAATAAATAACTAAATACATATTTATTGGGCTTTTTTTTAATCCATCTGTTGTGCTATTCTCACTTCTCCCTGCCCTACATGTACTATTCAGACTCATCATAACGCTTTCTGTCTAAGGCTGCTATACCCTTTAAGCTCTGTAATGATTGAGGAATGTATTATAGGATTAAACATAGCTACCATTTTCTTCAAAGAATCCTAAATTACTTATGTTAGGATTTATGAATTACTTTAAATTAAACCCCCAAAGGATTTATATTAACAAAGAGGAATAAACTAAAGGAAACATTAAGTCATAGTCTAAAACACAGAGGCGTTTATTACTGTTGTGGATCAGACAAATGAAAGCCAGCAAAATCAACACTAAGGCTGGCACTCCAACTTTGACATTCCCACCATGCCTAAGGGTATGTCCACACTACGGAATAAGGTCGAATTTATAGAAGTCGTTTTTTTAGAAATCGGTTTTATATATTCGAGTGTGTGTGTCCCCACAGAAAATGCTCTAAGTGCATTAACTCGGCGGAGCGCTTCCACAGTACCCAGGCAAGCGTCAAATTCCGGAGCGTTGCACTGTGGGTAGCTATCCCACAGTTCCCGCAGTCTCCGCTGCCCATTGGAATTCTGAGTTGAGAATGCCTCATGCCTGATGGGGCTAAAACATTGTCGCGGGTGGTTCTGGGTACATATCGTCAGGCCCCCGTTCCCTCCCTCCCTCCGTGAAAGCAAGGGCAGACAATCGTTTCGCGCCTTTTTTCCTGAGTTACCTGTGCAGACGTCATACCACGGCAAGCATGGAGCCCACTCAGGTAACTGTCACCCTATGTCTCCTGGGTGCTGGCAGATGTGGTACTGCATTGCTATACGGTAGCAGCAACCCATTGCCTTGTGGCAGCAGACGGTACAGTACGACTGGTAGCCGTCATCATCATGTCCAAGGTGCTCCTGGCCACGTCGGCCACGAGCACCTGGGCAGACATGGGCGCAGGGACTAAATTTGGAGTGACTTGACCAGGTCATTCTCTTTAGTCCTACAGTCAGTCCTATTGAACTGTCTTATGGTGAGCAGATACGGATTGCTAGCAGTCCTATTGCACCATCTTCTGCCAAGCAGCCATGAGATGTGGATGGCATGCAGTCCTTCTGCACCGTCTGCTGCCAGCCAAAAATGTAAAAGATAGATGGGGTGGATCAAAACAAGAAATAGACCAGATTTGTTTTGTACTCATTTGCCTCTTCCCCCGTCTAGGGGACTCATTCCTCTAGGTCACACTGCAGTCACTCACAGGGAAGGTGCAGCGAGGTAAATCTAGCCATGTATCAATCAGAGGCCAGACTAACCTCCTTGTTCCAATAAGAACAATAACTTAGGTGCACCATTTCTTATTGGAACCCTCTGTGAAGTCCTGCCTGAAATACTCCTTGATGTAAAGACACCCCCTTTGTTGATTTTAGCTCCCTGAAGCCAACCCTGTGAGCCATGTCGTCAGTCGCCCCTCCCTCCATCAGAGCAACGGCAGACAATTGTTCCACGCCTTTTTTCTGTGCGGATGCCATACCAAGGCAAGCATGGAGGCCGCTCAGCTCACTTTGGCAATTAGGAGCACATTAAACACCACACGTATTATCCAGCAGTATATGCAGCACCAGAACCTGGCAGAGCGATACCGGGCAAGGAGGCGACGTCAGTGAGGTCACGTGAGTGATCAGGACATGGACACAGATTTCTCTGAAAGCATGGGCCCTGCCAATGCATGCATCATGGTGCTAATGGGGCAGGTTCATGCTGTGGAACGCCGATTCTGGGCTACTTTGGCAATTAGGAGCACATTAAACACCACACGTATTATCCAGCAGTATATGCAGCACCAGAACCTGGCAGAGCGATACCGGGCAAGGAGGCGACGTCAGTGAGGTCACGTGAGTGATCAGGACATGGACACAGATTTCTCTGAAAGCATGGGCCCTGCCAATGCATGCATCATGGTGCTAATGGGGCAGGTTCATGCTGTGGAACGCCGATTCTGGGCTCAGGAAACAAGCACAGACTGGTGGGACCGCATAGTGTTGCAGGTCTGGGACGATTCCCAGTGGCTGCGAAACTTTCGCATGAGTAAGGGCACTTTCATGGAACTTTGTGATTTGCTTTCCTCTGCCCTGAAGCGCATGAATACCAAGATGAGAGCAGCCCTCATAGTTGAGAAGCGAGTGGCGATAGCCCTGTGGAAGCTTGCAGCGCCAGACAGCTACCGGTCAGTTGGGAATCAATTTGGAGTGGGCAAATCTACTGTTGGGGCTGCTGTGATGCAAGTAGCCCACGCAATCAAAGATCTGGTGATATCAAGGGTAGTGACCCTGGGAAATGTGCAGGTCATAGTGGATGGCTTTGCTGCAATGGGATTCCCTAACTGTGGTGGGGCCATAGACGGAACCCATATCCCTATCTTGGCACTGGAGCACCAAGCCGCCGAGTACATAAACCGCAAGGGGTACTTTTCAATAGTGCTGCAAGCTCTGGTGGATCACAAGGGATGTTTCATCAACATCAACGTGGGATGGCCGGGAAAGGTACATGACGCTTGCATCTTCAGGAACTCTGGTCTGTTTCAAAAGCTGCAGGAAGGGACTTCATTCCCAGACCAGAAAATAACCTTTGGGGATGTTGAAATGCCTATATGTATCCTTGGGGACCCAGCCTACCCCTTAATGCCATGGCTCATGAAGCCGTAAACAAGCAGCCTGGACAGTAGTCAGGAGCTGTTCAACTACAGGCTGAGCAAGTGCAGAATGGTGGTAGAATGTTCATTTGGACGTTTAAAGGCACGCTGGCGCAGTTTACTGACTCGCTTAGATCTCAGCAAAACCAATATTCCCACTGTTATTACTGCTTGCTGTGTGCTCCACAATATCTGTGAAAGTAAGGGAGAGACTTTTATGGCGGGGTGGGAGGTTGAGGAAAATCGCCTGGCTGCTGGTTACGCGCAGCCAGACACCAGGGCAGTTAGAAGAGCACAGGAGGGCGCGGTATGCATCAGAGAAGCTTTGAAAACCAGTTTCATGACTGGCCAGGATATGGTGTGAAAGTTCTGTTTGTTTCTCCTTGATGAAACCCCCTGCCCCTTGGTTCACTCTACTTCCCTGTAAGCTAACCACCCTCCCCTCCTCTCTTCGATCACCGCTTGCAGAGGCAATAAAGTCATTGTTGCTTCACATTCATGCATTCTTTATTCATTCATCACACAAATAGGGGGATGACTACCAAGGTAGCCCAGGAGGGGTGGTGGAGGAGGGAAGGAAAATGCCACACAGCACTTTAAAAGTTTACAACTTTAAAATTTATTGAATGCCAGCCTTCTTTTTTTTGGGCAATCCTCTGTGGCGGAGTGGCTGGTTGGCCGGTGGCCCCCCCACCGCGTTCTTGGGCGTCTGGGTGTGGAGGCTATGGAACTTGGGGAGGAGGGCGGTTGGTTACACAGGGGCTGTAATGGCAGTCTGTGCTCCAGCTGCCTTTGCTGTAGCTCAACCATACACTGGAGCATACTGGTTTGGTCCTCCAGCAGCCTCAGCATTGAATCCTGCCTCCTCTCATCATGCTGCCGCCACATTTGAGTTTCAGCCCTGTCTTCAGCCCGCCACTTACTCTCTTCAGCCCGCCACCTCTCCTCCCGGTCATTTTGTGCTTTCCTGCACTCTGACATTATTTGCCTCCACGCATTTGTCTGTGCTCTGTCAGCGCGGGAGGACAGCATGAGCTTGGAGAACATTTCATCTCGAGTGCAGTTTTTTTCTTTCTAATCTTCACTAGCCTCTGGGAAGGAGAAGATCCTGTGATCATTGAAACACATGAAGCTGGTGGAGAAAAAAAAAAGAGACAGCGGTATTTAAAAAGACACATTTTATAAAACAGTGGCTACACTCTTTCAGGGTAAACCTTGCTGTTAACATTACATACATAGCACATGTGCTTTCGTTACAAGGTCGCATTTTGCCTCCCCCCACCGCGTGGCTACCCCCTCAACCCTCCCCCCTCCCCGTAGCTAACAGCGGGGAACATTTCTGTTTAGCCACAGGCAAACAGCCCAGCAGGAACAGGCTCCTCTGAGTGTCCCCTGAAGAAAAGCACTCTATTTCAACCAGGTGACCATGAATTATATCTCACTCTCCTGAGGATAACACAGAGAGATAAAGAATGGATGTTGTTTGAACGCCAGCAAACATACACTGCAATGCTTTGTTGTACAATGATTCCCGAGTACGTGTTACTGGCCTGGAGTACTAAAGTGTCCTACCATGAAGGATGCAATAAGGCTGCCCTCCCCAGAAACCTTTTGCAAAGGCTTTGGGAGTACATCCAGGAGAGCCGCGAATGCCAGGGCAAAGTAATCCTTTCACATGCTTGCTTTTAAACCATGTATAGTATTTTAAAAGGTACACTCATCAGAGGTCCCTTCTCCGCCTGCCCCATCCAGGAAGCAGCCTTGAGTGGGTTCAGGGGGTACTGGCTCCGGGTCCACGGTAAGAAACAGTTCCTGGCTGTCGGGAAAACCAGTTTCTCCGCTTGCTTGCTGTGAGCTATCTGCAACCTCCTCCTCATCATCATCATCTTCTTCGTCCCCAAAACCTGCTTCCGTGTTGCCTCCATCTCCATTGAAGGAGTCAAACAACATGGCTGGGGTAGTGGTGGCTGAACCCCCTAAAATGGCATGCAGCTCATCATAGAAGCGGCATGTTTGGGGCTCTGACCCGGAGCGGCCGTTCGCCTCTCTGGTTTTCTGGTAGGCTTGCCTCAGCTCCTTAAGTTTCACGCGGCACTGCCTCGGGTCCCTGTTATGGCCTCTGTCCTTCATGCCCTGGGAGATTTTGACAAAAGGTTTTGGCATTTCGAAAACTGGAACGGAGTTCTGATAGCACGGATTCCTCTCCCCAAACAGCGATCAGATCCAGTACCTCCCGTTCGGTCCATGCTGGAGCTCTTTTGGGATTCTGGGACTCCATCATGGTCACCTCTGCTGATGAGCTCTGCATGGTCACCTGCAGCTTGCCACGCTGGCCAAACAGGAAATGAGATTCAAAAGTTCGGCGGTTCTTTTCCTGTCTACCTGGCCAGTGCATCTGAGTTGAGAGTGCTGTCCAGAGCGGTCACAATGGAGCACTCTGGGATAGCTCCTGGAGGCCAATACCATCAAATTGTGTCCACAGTACCCCAAATTCGACCCAGCAAGGCCTATTTAAGCGCTAATCCACTTGTCAGGAGTGGAGTATGGAAATCGATTTTAAGAGCCCTTTAAGTCGAAATAAAGGGCTTCATCGTGTGGACGGGTGCAGGTTTACATCGATTTAACGCTGCTAAATTTGACCTAAAGTCCTAGTGTAGACCAGGGCTAAGAGTTGTAGCAGCATATATGACTTGTAACATAAACTGAGCTGAGGCTTATAGAATACATATTTGCAAACTATTTAAGACTTCTACAATACACTTCAAAAGGAGCAGAAGAGGGAGCTTTCTTTTTCACTCACGGTTTCACTTTGGCAGCAACTGAAAGTTATTGTCAGAAGGCTACTTGGCTAATCATGTAAAATGAGATGTATTTATTTCATTGACTTGGTGGTCTTAGTCTAGTTCCTTACTAACAAGTTCCGGTATTTCAAAACATTCATACACACAAATGGTACTAAGTAGTAGTGATGGGTGCACTTCTAAAAAGGTTCAAAGTTTGGCTTCCTAGCAACGTTAATGAAACAATATACATCTAAATATATGCACAAGATATAAATAGCATATAAATAACAATATTCAGTGTTCATTATTTGTAACAACTGGGTAAAAATAAAACAAAAAACAAACACTTCTACCTGTAAAGGTCAGTGATTACATAACATAGCCTATGAGCATTGGGGACTAATACATACTAAACTGAAAAAGTATTCAATAGTTTCATGTGTGGCCAGACATCCTCATATTTTTTTTTCCAGGCATTTCTATTAGACAGTCATTTTTTCCATTAATGCAGTAGTACAAAGCTTACTAAGTCAGTCTGTGTATGAGGAAATAATTGCAGATTTCCATTTTCTCAAATAACTCCTTTGGCCTTTAAAATAGTTACTAGAATCCATTTCTTAATGTTAACTGGTAATGCCAACTCATCCAGCACCCCCAAAATACAGAAGCTTGAAGAAGATAAGATAGCAACACGAAGTTTTTGAGAGCGCATTGAATATAGTGTTTTAGAACACATGCATTTTTTGACAGGCACAGAGGACGTGTGAAAGGTTTGCATGTGGCTGTTTGCACCTCCAACATTCACTGCATGTGCCAATCTATATTTAAATAAATGTTCAGGAGTCTAATAGTACCTGCTTAATATCCTGTTCCCATTCCTAGTATACTTTAAAGAATACTTGGTGGTCCTCTAGCACTATCCTATCAGATGCTTTAATAAAGCGTCAAAGAAACACCATATACTTATTATTAGTCTGGGCAGCTCTTACCACATCCTAGGGCAGTGGGCCCCAAACTGGGGTTTACACCCTAGCAGGGGATGGATGAACAGTTGGGGGGATGCAGCAGGGCCTGGGTCAGCCCCCATGGGGGATGGGCAGGGAGTGCCTTCCAGCCTTGCTGTGTCCCCCGCTCCATTCTGGCCCCCCTGGAGCGCCTCTCCCAGCCCCAACCGTGGCTCCACTCCTGTCCGCAGCCCTAGCCGCACCTCCGGCCCAGCTCCTGATCGTGGCCCCCGGCCCCACCTTGGGCCCTGGCCCTGGCTCCAAGGGGTGTGTGGACTGAGTGGGGGGTATGACTGAAATATTTTGGGGACTTGTGGCCTAGGGTGACTATACATCCCGTTTTGGCCCCAGACATCCAGATATTTTTGCAAAACTGGGCATTTGTCCTATTTGCTCTTGCCACTGATCACCAGTTGTCAAGAGCAAACAAGACAGATGTCCAGTTTTGCCAAAAAGGGGCTTTGGGGGCAGGGCGGTGAGAGGCAGTGTGAGTAGCAGGGCTCGGGCCAATCCTGCCCAGGGAAGGATGGGGACGTGGGTGAGTGGCTTGGGCCAGCTCTGCGCGGGGTGAGAGAGAGGCTCAGGCCAGCAGTAGGGGAGAGAGACTCAGGCCAGCTCCATGTGGAGGGACTAGGGGGAAAGGGAGAGGGGCTTGGGCCAGCTCTCCATACCACAGGCTCCATATTATGGCCTGGCCATGGGCAGGGCCTCAGGGAGAAGAGGAGCAGCACGGCGGAGGAGCGGGGCTGAGAAGGTGGGTGGGAGAGGAGGAGCAGGGGTAGGGTTGCCAGGCATCTGTTTTTTTTATCAGAACGCCCAGTCAAAAAGGGACCTGGACAGCTCCGGTCGTCACAGCCGACCGGGCCATTAGAGGTCTGGTCATCAGCGCAGCAGAGGCCCGGGGCTAAGGCAGGCTCCCTGCCTGCCCTAGCTCCGCTTAGCTCCCGGAAGTGGCCGCCAGGGAACCGTGACCAATTGGAGCTGCGGGGCAGCACCTGCGGGCACAAGGACAGCGCACAGAGTCTCCCTGGCTGCCCCTCCACCTAGGGGCTGCAGGGACCTGGTGGCCACTTCCTTGGAGCCACAGTAAAGCGCTCAGGATCCCATGCTCCCCCCCAAAACCCTGCCCCAGCCTGGAGTCCCCTCCTGCATCCAAACTGCCTCCCAGAGTCCGCACCCCCTACCCCAACCACCTGCCCCAGCCCGGAGAAAGTGAGTGAGGGTGGGGGAGAGCGAACGACAGAGGGAGGGGGGGTTGGAACAAGCAGGGGCAGGGCCTCAGAGGAGGGGGTGGGGCAGGGCCTTGGGGCCCCCAAATTGGCCAGGGCCCCTGGGCATGGGTTCCATTGGCCCATGCAGTGATCTGCCACTGGTTATACTACTGCATCCTCCTCTCAGAGGTACAGCATAAAATTAGAATATGGTGTGTTTGCCTAGCCTGGAATCAGTGCAGAGGAAAACATAGGCTCAGACTCCACAGATCCTCAACCAGACTTGCAGAGTAGTTGTCTCTCTGTGTGCCCTTCAAGTATCCTCTTCCATTCAGGCAACAATGCTGCTTTCAGTTCAAGTTACCACAAGTTCCTCCACTACAGCTGCACATTCTGTGAGGGATTAATGCTGCAATGGCGAATTTGGAAAGAAAGAAAATTACCAAAAACTTCCAGCTCCTTTCCCACTGGAACACAATGTACAGAGTGAGCTGTGTCTGACTATCCATGCTGTAATGGGGCTTACAAACTCCATACAGAAAGAGGCAGAAGAGAGAGAAGAACCTTCCCCACTTCAAGACAAGCAGGCTAACCACATCTCAGAACTGCCAATCATCGAGACCACACCCACAATAAGGAAAACAAGCCCAACTATAAAGGAAAGAGAACAGAGAGAGAGAGGCAGACGGGTGGGCCTAGGATAATGGAGGGAAACAGCCCCCCAGGCTACCTCTAGGGAACCAATAAGGAGGTAAAATAAAGGCTTCAAGCCCTGAAGCTTAAGAGCTGATTGATTCATGTTACATTAAGTTGCTGGACTGGGCTAATTTGAGTTGAATAGAAGAGAGCCAATTTGGTGAACGGTTTCCGAGTAGCAGCCGTGTTGGTCTGTATCCGCAAAAAGAACAGGAGTACTTGTGGCACCTTAGAGACTAGCCAATTTATTAGAGCATTAGCTTTCGTGGGCTACAGCCCATTTCAACTGATGCATAGAATGGAACATGTAGTACGAAGATATATATATATACATACAGAAAAGGTGGAAGTTGCCATACAAACTGTAAGAGGCTAATTAATTAAGATAAGCTATTATCAGCAGGAGAAAAAAACCTTTGTAGTGATAATATATCTTCTTACTATATGTTCCATTCTATGCATCTGCTGAAGTGGGCTGTAGCCAACAAAAGCTTATGCTCTAATAAATTTGTTGGTCTCTAAGGTGCCACAAGTCCTCCTGTTCTCAGTTTGGTGAAAGTTGTGACACCAAAAAAGAGACTGCACTCAGAGGAGTTGACACATGCTCTCGAATATCCATGGAGATCCTAATCTTCACAGTCTGTACATCATGTGGAGACACCACTTCCCTGCAGACAGACCAGTCTGGTCCGTTTCCCTGTGCAGCACAAGAAAGGAAACACTGCTATTCCCTTGCAATAGCACAAGAAAGGAAACACTGAAACCTAACTATAAACATTTTGATAAAAGAATTTCCTATTAATTTAAACTGAAATTCCCCCTTGAAATCCCCATGCTATCTATACTTTCCCACTGTGCTGATTTTCTTTCTTTAAGAATGAGAAAGGAAGTGAAGGGGGAAAAATCCCTTCATCACATTTTCTGAGTTAATCGAAGAACATGAGGCAGAACAGCAGACTTTTTGAATGGTTACATTCACGTTCTAGGGAAGATCCAGCTCTCCTTACTAGCCCGAACACTCCCCTGTGGCTTGAGTGCAGCTAAGCTCCAATTCTGCTCCTATTGCTGGCAATGGGGAAAACTATCAGTAGGAGAAGAACTAAAGTCCTACTCATACAATTAAAGGAAAAAGGGGTGGGTGTCCAGTGCATGAATAATATACATTTACAGGCCTTTTACAATGAAACCTCTAGGATATAAATAAACAAGGAAGGCCTCTTAAGAGTGAATGCTGTTGAGCCATCAGGCTGACAACTCAAAGCTGCTATAATGAATCCGTTGTGCGACGGGGCTTTTCAGACTCCTTCAACACTCTCAGCACGCAAGCAGAGTGCTTCAAGAAGCAGCATAAGATGATCATTTATGATTCTTCTATTTGCAGAATTCCCCAAAGGTGGTGGCATTGAACCATAAGTATTTTTCGAACAACATCAATAATATGCACGTCATCTGTGTAAAGCATGAAGCTGTTACTGAATTACAGAAAATAGAAAGCTGTCTAGATTGAGGGAAAGCAAAAAGAACTATTTTTACAAGTGAGAGCTAGACCCTATACATAGCGGGGTTTGTATTGCTACTGGAAATAGTAGCATTGCCTTTGATATACAGTAACAGTGCAAGTGACACTACTCTCTTGCATGTTTTATATTGTTGCCACCAGACACAATTACATTGCCCAGGCAAACTTGTCACAAGGAGGTGGAGGAAAAGTTCAACAAGGCATTCCCTCCCTCCTTCAGAGAGACGCAATAGTGACCAGGGTGATTATGCTTTTAAGAGGAGAAAAATACCAGTTGTCTGGAGTGTTGCCCAAGAAACAGTTCCATGGTCTCCTGTTTCCATTTTTGCCTAAAAAGGAAGCCTAATTAATTGCTTTTATTGAATCTCTTCCAATTTGCTTTTGTTGAAGCATCAGCTAATGAAAAAGAAGTGAAGTTAGCACTTACACAAAATGGCAATGCCAGGAATAGACGGGGTGTTTGGTATGATATGTCACAGCTCATAAAGAGGGACAGCAATTGACATCATTATTAGCTTCTAACACAGTGTAATGTCATGGGCTTGTCTGGGAAGGGGGTGTTCTACTCTTGGTCTACCGTACATTTCTGTGACAGGCTACAGGTTGAGACACTACTGTCAAAATAGGCATAAACATTTTTTAAATATTTTGTTCATAAAAAAGTGGACTGTACTATGTAAAATAATTTAAAAATAAAGCATTTTTATTTTGCTTTCATAAATTCTTTTAAAACATGTATACTTGGGAATACTTGAATAAAGAAAGTTTGTGGCCATTTCCTATAGAATGTCAAGGTCAAGTTGTGGAGGAGCTGAGTGGAAACAAACTAATAAATACTAATTTCCAAACATTTTCCATTGAGCATCAGTAGTGATACAGGAATAAAACCATCAGCTAAGACATTGTTCATTGAAGCCTGGGAGAGCTAAAGAGAAAAGTATATGCAGTTTTTACACGTCAGAAACCCATTTCATAGCATTAGTGACCTCTGTGTGCACTTCATATTTAATCAAAACAATACTAATTTTCAAAAATAAAACATAAAAATCCTAGTCTCTCTTTAGCTTTGATCTTATCCTTTTCTGTTCACTCAGGTGAATTAAGTATAAATAGATTAAATGGCAAAAATCTTCCTTAACGCAGAGTTAAGTTTGCGGGGTGATAGTTTGTGCCTTTTTGAAAATCAGGAAATACAGAGTTAAGGTAAACACCCACACAGCTTTAACACTGTCCCCTTGGAGCTGGTAATGCCTTCTGGGAATGATCTGCATTCACTCCAGATGCACTCACTATGTTAGGTATAGCTGTGTTGAATGGTGGAAGAGTAAGTCGGAGCAGCTTGGGAGAGCTGTGATTGTGATGTGAGAGGACCTGGGGATTAGTTTGAGGAGTGTCACAGAGCTGTGTGTGTTATCAAAGGAAAGAGATGCATGAGTATCTTGAGGTTCCAGTATGGATCATTTCAATACCAACTTGTGTCAGTAGCAGAGCACTGGGGTCTTCTTGCCATGAGTCAGTAATGAGGTGGGATATGAGAGCAGTATGGACGTAATGACGGGTAGGGGAAAGTATAGGTGTCGGTGGTGTCCTTTGTGCATGTGTGAAGGATTGTAAAAAGGATATGAAGTGGTTATTAAAATTTACAAGTATGATATTCTGGGTCAGTGTGAGTAGGGTCAGTGTTTGAGTGGAGTGCAAGTGGAAGCAGTGCCTGTTCATTCCTTCGGAAAGGAAAGTAGGAGAGTGTGTTCTGGGTGCATTGGGAAATTGCTCAAGGAGGGCAGAGTTAAGATTGTGTAGGTGTTTACTTTAACTCTGTATTTCCTGGTTTTCTGAAGTTTGAGTTTTACTGAATTCAATATTCAGGATGAGCATAAGCTACCACCCAGCAGTCTTAACTCTGTGTTAAAGTGTTTTGCCATTTAATTTCCTAAACAGTAAGAAAAATGTTTCTTTGTAGGAAGTAGCAGTCCTTTAGACAATTGTAGCTCTCACCTAGGTTTGATGCTGATACTGTGGTTAGGTAATAATCCTGACTTTTATATAATGTTTCTCAGCAGTAGATCTCACAGAACTTTACATCATTATCTCCATTTTACAGATGGGAAACTGAGGAACAGAGAGGTGAAGTGACTTGCCCGAGGTCACCCAGCAGGCCAGCGGCAGAGATAGGAATATCTCCAGTCCAGTGATCTGTCCACTAGGCAACATGGTTGCTACGTCATTCCTTGGTGTTCTTCCCACCTCCTGTAGATTGTGTTACAGTTCAATGGAGACAATGGTCATGCTTTGAAACATTTGTAATGAGCAGGGGACTGAAGATAACACAAATTTTTAAACATCTGAAACCCAGAAAATGAATAGTGATGAACACATCAACCCTGAGGGGAGAGGGCTGCCCAGAGCATATGGGGGCAGGACCCGTTCGGAGGGTGGGTAGAGTGGGCATGGCTGAGGAAGCCTGCCTGAAGCAGGGGCAAGAGTAGTGGAAGTAAGGAGCCCAACTCATTGTTGGTGAGTAGTGGAAGTAAGGGGCCGAACTCATTGTTGAGCTCTGACTAAATAACCAAGGTAGCATGCAGCCCTCCAGTAAGCTGCTGCCTGTGGTGTGTATGAAGTGGCATAGGGCAGGAAAGAGCAAGGAGCAACTCCTTACATGTTAATGACTTCTAGAGTGCCAACTAATGGCTTAATAGATGGGAAGGGGAAAAAGAGCTAGAAATTTGGGCAGAGGGCCATATATTGCAGGCAATGGTGGGGCAGAGAGTGGACAAGGAGACAGACAGACACACCAGTCTTCCCTAACATGCTTAAAGGGACTGTAACAACCATTTAATAAAACTGTCAAGGTTTTGGGATATCAACCATGGATGAGATTTTGTTCACCAGCCCTTTTGGCAACCTAGGGTTGCCAACCCCCGAGGATTGTCATGAAGTCTCCAGGAATTAAAGATTAATCTTTAATTAAAGATTGTCATGTGATGAAACCTCCAAGAATACATCCTCCAACCAAAACTAGCAACCCTACCCACCCCGGTTCCCAGCTTGCATGGCAGGGCAGGGAGAGGACACCACAAGAGGAGCAGGATCCCCCCATGTCCCAAAACACACCGCAAGGAGAGGGAAGGGCTCAGACCTCTTCAGAGGGGTAGGACTCCCTCAGCTCCCAGCACATGGAAAGGGAGAATTCAGGGTTGACATTCCTCCACTCTAAACCCCATCTTCCTCTGCTACTCCTCTCATTCTCCAACTGCTCCCATCTTCTCCCCTTACCCCCCTTAATTCCTACTCCCTGTCCCTTACCTTAGCCCTCCAACCCTGTCTCCTTTCACTACCATTCCCATTTATCATCCTCCCCGTAATATGCCATTGCTTGCTGCAGACCCCAAGCCCCTAATTGCTCTATTACCAGCTGTTCTTGCACCTCTAATAGCCACTTCCATCCCAGTGAGCATTCACACACAATTTATTTTCTTTTAAAAATAGTTTCAGCACCATCTAAATATTCTACTGTACTCAGATTAGATGCATAAAAATAACCCTCTCTCACACACACACACAAACTGGACAGAAGCAGATTTTTCCCAAATGTTTACAGTTCATTTGCATATTTCTGTCTAGCATAGGTTTCAAACTTCAAAGTTGCTTGAATCTGTGAACTTAATGAAATGCAACTGGTTTTGGCTTATTTTATTTTGTTTTCTCTAGGGGCTGTATCTTGGGAACTTCTTGCACAAATGACCCTGCATTTGGATCGCTAACCCTATCCTACACTCCCACAAGGCATTCTAAATTTCAAGACATTCCATGGATGTACACAGATTTTAGAGTATAAAGAGTTGTCCTTTTAACAGAAAGGGCCTCCCAACCTTAGCTAGAGCAGAGATGGTGCTCCATTATAAATTTTATATATGTTTTTTTTAAATTAGAGGGAGAATGGAGGAAAGGGGCTCTACCCACCCATCAGAAACATATCAGGCTCAGAAAGGGGTGAATGTTCCTAGCTGAGAGAGAGTACCCAATTGTGGTGTTTAGATGCTGCTTGTAATTGTTAGAACTGGGAGCACTGGCTGTTGGGAGTCTGAAAGGAGAAGAAACAGGAAGGAGTGGGGAGGAGTTGAGGAGGCTAAGTGAGAGCTACTGAGGGTGCAGCAGCAGCTTGGTAAAGAGGTTTCCACTTTAAAAATAAAGTCCTGTTGAAGTTTGTTAGTACCTTGCCTGGTTGCTACAGCACCAATGCAGATGAATAAAGCCTCAAACAATAGCTCTGAGATGTATGAACTGCTCCATACAGGTCAGTGTGTGTTCCCTTCCCTCCCTCCCCAGCACTGGAGAGTCTCTGATATGTGTCAGGGATGCCCATTTGCGGCTCTTCACCCCACTCTCAGCAGTGTGTTCTTGGTGTATGCTCCAAGGATGCCTGATCTAAGCTCCACACCCAGAAGGGCAGGGCTTCTCCAGATCCTGGATCACAAGGGAATGGGGCTCAGACACCCTCAGAAAGGCAAGCCCCTCCGGAACCTAGTTCCCATGAGGTGCGGGGTCAGACTGCCATAGATGCATAGGGCTCCCCCAACCCGAAGAGGCTGGCACACACATGAGAGGGAAGAGAGCAGGGCTCAGACCCTCATGGAGAGCAAGGGAACACCAGATGCCAGCTCACATAGAACATATGGAGAGGCTCAGACTCCCCCTCAGCTTAGGCAAGCCCTGTCTAGAATTTGGCTCACATGAGGGGGGTCACACCCCTGTAGATAGGGACCCCCAACTCATGGAACACACATGGGAGGGAATGTTGAGCTGACAGGTGTCCCTGCCTCTATTCTCCCCCAGTCTCCTTGTCACTCACCCCCATGTCCCCTTTCCAACCCCTCTCTTTCCCCTCCCCATCCCCTGATTCCCCAACCCCTCTCCCCCTATTCCCACCTACTCTTCCACCCCAGAATATTCTGCTGTGCTCACATTATATTTGCCCAAAATGAAAATCCCCGTTTGATAGAGGCAGCATAGAGAACTCTACCTGTCCCTTCCCCCTTTTTTTTTAACCTTAAGATTTCTGCCGTGAGATTTATTTGAACTCACAATGCCTGAGGTATTGCTCATATTCAATGACCACGCTATACCTTTAGAGCCAACAAGGTCCTGTGACATAAGAGTGGTTTTCCTGACAGGTAGCCTCACTTTCTGCAGGGGCTCAGTGTAGTCTGTTAGAGCCTCAGTGCACCTAATTGGAGAAGCAAACTCTTCTTCAGACAACATTTTACCTCAGTTTCCTCCAAAGACCTGGTGGGTGCACTTGTTGGGATAACCCTCAAACATCTTAGACCCTGGCGCAATGATCTGAGCCCTCTTTTGATCTCTATCTGTGAGAAAGAAAAGAAAGAAAATGTGTCAACTTTAAGAAAAGCTGGGGGATGTATCTCAGGAAAGCCATGGTCAAATGGCCCTGAATTTGGAACACTGACAGTACCCTGTACCTCCATGAGGCACACCAAATTTCATGATAATCTGATTAACCAATGTTGGTTTTTTTCCCTCTTTAATAAAAGTTTTAGATTTTTCTGACCCTCGGTGCTCATGAAAGTAAGAATCTGACATCCTAAACTAAAACCAGGCCTGTTTCAACAGAAAGTATGCAAGCTTCCTCTCCTAGCTCTGTGAATTGCTCTAATGGTGACCCAGGTAACACCCCTCTTATTCCAATCCTGAGCCTCTCTGGGAAAGCACACATCAATCAAGATAAATTTTGCTAAGTGCCAAGAAACATCCGTGATGTCTTAGCTGAGACTTGCATACTCATTTACCTGGTGACCTCAGCTAGATTTTAGCCTAGGCTTCCAGAATAGTAGGGCTAGTGTATTTGCCCAGTGCTTTGAAAATTAAAAGGGGGGTGGGGTCGGGGAGGAGGGTGGCTGGGAAAGAATACATTTATTTGAAGGCCTATATGTCAGATACTGGTCACCATATAGCAGAAGTAGAAAAGCAGCCCTTATCAAACACAAACCATTTGTTTTCAAAAAACAAAAACATTTGATTTGTCTTACATTTCTAGAAATAGGCAGTGTTCTTACAACCATGTTACTTCTAGAACTAGGTAGCACTGATATGTATGCCTTATATGTTTTAATAACAGGTCATGATGGTTTTAATTTTGAAGCTTATTTTCTAAACTTTAGATTTAATGTATGAAATTTTTAAAAAGTGAATTTTGGGGATTGATGTAAATCTCAGAGAACACATGCAGTTTTCCAATTTCTGCTTTTGCTTGGAGCTGTCTTAGAGCAACATCTAGTGGCAGACTGTATTTGCATCTTCAGTCAAAACTTCAAAATGAGGTAAGCAAAATCAGAAGCGTTAGCAGAACAACTGACAGTTAAAAGGTTTGCATATGCACACATAGAAAATAAGGAAATACAGTAGCCCATTCTGAAGAATATTTTCATACCTTTTCTTCTTATTCTTTATATTAAGGGTTTGATCCTTCAAGGCACTCTGCACCTTTGGCACTCTCCTATTGAACTCAGTGGAAGGTGAGATTGTTCAGTCAATCTCACCTCTTGTGAAAGACTGATTCTTGCATAGGACTCTACTCTATTTTACCAAATAACTTAAAAAGATAAAACTTTTGTTGCAGTAGGAATCCTACTGCATTAGTGTTCCAAGAATTCAAGGGGGGAAAGTTTGCAGCTTCTTTTTCTGACCCAGCACCAGACTGATCTATGATTTATGGCTTCACACAGCCATAAACTATTTGTACTTGATCTTGCAACCTTTATTTGCATGATTAATTCTTACTCAACTGTGTAGCCCCATTGATTTCAGGGGGATTATATGCTTGAGAAGTGTTGCAGTGTCTGCCTCTTTGCATCCTACTCAGCTCTTCGACTTCATTTTCTCTCAGTAAATTCTTCAGCACATACACACCAGCACCAAAGAAAAACCTCATAACTATTCAAGTGATTTCTCCTGGTGCCTGGAAGAAAGAGAAAGAAAGAGTTACTGTTTCAATAGAGCTTTGATGGTGATGAGAGTCACATAAACACCTAGGTGGATTGATAGACCCTTTGCTGATGTGTGCAGCTTCACTGAACTCAACAGGACTGTTTATGTTAGGCAAGCATGATTTTCCCCTTCTTGTAGTAATGTATTTCTGAGAGAGTAGCTGTAGTTGTAATGTAGGTTACATAGATTAGCTCTAGGTAACTGGAAGATATCAATGGAAACATTACAACATACCTCATTTACCTTATTAGTCTCTGCAATAAGCTGGCATTAATGCAACGTTAAGTTTGAGAGAGAAAGCACTCAGTTTTAACCCTCTGTTTGACTTCTAAGTGGTCAACTTTAACTCTGTCTCAACTATGCTTATGGTTTAAAATCTTATCTGTCAATATCATTATACAATCTTACATAAAGTTATATAGTACATAACGTCTTCAGACTTGGCTTGATTTGTAAACCTTATTGAAATCTGCAAAGCAAGCCATGTTTGAATGGTGGCTGGAACTCCAGATAGCTAACTCAAGGATAAAAGACTAGGATAATCAGCCTAATGTAGATTTGAATCTGTGTCTCCGAGGTCATAAGTATGTCAAACCTAATTTTTTTTTTAACCACAATGCCTCGCCCTCCAGAAATGCTCAGAAGCTCTTTTGATGTATGTTCCTTCTCTCTTTCTTTTCCATTTGCTTCTCTATCTGCAGAAAATACTTCTGCCACATTTCCTCTCTTCCTTACTGCCTCCTATTTCCTTCTCATTGTACGTACCCTGAGAATTTCCTTCCCCAGCCCAAACAACATGGAAAACAGTAAACCTGGGGTACAGGGAAGGATGCTTGTTCTTCATGTGCCATGCTCCTATCTGCTCTTCCACACTGAAGAGGAAACAATTCTAAGTCTTGTATATTTTCAAAGCACTCTCCAAACAGTACAATGTTTTCCTTATAGCTCTCCTGTGAAGTAGGCTAGCCGATATTAACCTCATTTTACACATGGTGAAACTACTAGCAAAGAGAGATTACAGTGATTTACCCACAGTCTCACAACAAGTCAGAGTCAGGGCTAGAATCCTAGGCCCAAGTCGAATTCACTAGTCCAGAACTTCTCAATCTGTGGAATACGATGCAAAAGTGGACTGTCAAGGGGTCGCATGCCACTGGGTGAGAAAGCGAAGTAATAATAATCAGTAAAATCCCAGGACTCAGCAGAAGCCTACGAAGGGGAGGAAGCTGCAGCTCATTCCCTCTCTCCTCTTCCTTTTGTTGTCTGTGCCCTGCCCCTATGACAAAATCCAACCATCAGGCTACATGTCCTGAGCCCTCCCCACCCCTGCAGTTCTAAACTCCAGGCAGGGAAAGCACCACTCAAAGAGGCTATGCAGCTGGTTTTGAAGCTTCTTTAAGTGGTGCTTCCCTACAGCAGAGTACTAGGAGGGCAGGGAGGGGAAATAAGGAAAGCATCTCTCTACCAGCTCGTTGTCCCCACACCTCAGTACCCAAAATCAGCCGCGTTTCCTCCCTGCCCTCAACCTCAATCCTTTGCTGCTTCCAAGCACTGTGGGTTCGTCTGGGTCTCAGCAAGGAACCATAGATGGTTTTTGGATCCCATGAAAATCATACACACCATAGGTGTATGAGATTAGGAGAGTAGAGTGGTCTAAGGTGCTATTTTGAGAACATGGCAACATGTGGTGGCATGGGTTTGCATTTCACTGCTGATGCTTGGTTAGCTTTTGAGGGGAGAAAGAGTCCAGTGGTTAAGGTGTGGCATACTACAGGATATTGGTTTTTGTAATAGCACTATCCTGTTTCCCATTCAAGTTTCCTCTCCTAAAATAGACCTAGTGAGTGCATTCACACATACAGCATCGGAAGTCTGACAACTGTTCCACGTTTGTTGAAATTTGAATTGTCCGCCTTGCATACCACACCAAGTCAACAAAGGAGAGTGCTCATATACCGAGTACCAGAAAGAAATCTATGGGATGGGTACCCCAGTGAAATAGATAAGCAAAGACATTTACTTTATTTGTAAAGTTATTAGAATGTCTAACTAAATAATGTTTGCAACATGCTATGGTAGTGCAGCATGTTATTAAATCCAATGGGATATAAATAGAAATCAGGAGGAGTTGTTGGCTTTGAGCCCTGTTTTATTTTGACAGGCCATGTGTTTCTCAGAAACCACAGAAGGAGGACTTTTAAAAGTTCTTGCGTATTTAGATCATGACAGTTTACTAATGAACAGAGGACACATGTAGATAGCTGCATAGCACACTAAAGATGGAGGTTACCTCTGTTTCATCCTGTGCATGTGCACTATGGTGCATTTATAAATACGTGCAATGTCTCTATTTTATGACAATCTTTTCAAACAGCTCAGCTGCTCGTTATGGTCTATCTACATGGACAAGTGTAAAGGTTCAGTTGGATTTGAGTCGTTTCCCTCCTCTCCCGCCTACACAAAAGAGAAGAATTTATATTTATGAATAGGATTTTTATTCATTCTGTTATAACTCAAACATGGCTGAAAGTATTCTGCTGAAACTAAAACATTTTTTTCAGGCATGGAAAGTATCAGTTTTGAAGGTGAATATTTCAGGAAGTAACAGATGTGTAAAAACAGGACTTCATAATGAAAACTGATCTGAAACCTCCTGATTACCTCTATAATATATTCAGATTGAAGCTGCGTTCAGCTATATCTGTACTTCACATATACAGAGCCTAAGCATCTTTGGGACTTGAATTATTGGGTCTGACATATATTTTGCAGGAAGTTGTAAGCATATGGGTAAAAGTGCCCTGAGCTACCAGAGAACTTTGCATTTGAAAGTCTTCCTGTCCGGTGTTATATTACAATCCCTTCACCCCTTCCAATAAGTTACCCTAAGGGGAAATTGTATTCTAATTGCCTGTAGGGTTCAGCGTCTGAGAGGATCCACTAGACAAAAATCTTAAAATTTGGTACGTAAGGCTGAAGTTTGTGCCATTCCCTATTCTTGTTATACTCATTGTCATTAGCTTAGATTTGTATGGTTCTAATTTCTGTTTTTGTTACAGTAACCTGGACTCCTCTAACCTCCTCGTTGTCCTGAAGTTTAGTGGCTGGGTAATATTAATTATCCCTTTTTGCAGCTCCAACAACCAGTATGGCCAGATAATCATAATCAAAATTCTAAGGTCGGGGGAAGTTATTTTGCCTTGAAGAAGGAGAGATTGGCAACAGCTGGAGATGGGGCACCGGATGGAGTAGACCAGTGCTCTGAGGTGGCACATAAAATCTCTTCCTAGATGCCTGGCTGGTGTGTCTTACTCACATGGTCACGGTGTGACGCTCTGTACCTTGGGGGAACACCCTGCACCCCCATGTTCATCCTTATAATATGATTGTGTGGTATCCAATGCAAAGTTTGTCATGTTGGGTGTCTTCAGAAGGCTCATGATGCACTGAGCATTGTTGTTATAGTAATGTTATAGGTTGTAATTTCATGTATATAGTTATGAGTCTGAAAATGTGTCCTCATGGCTTAAAACAAGCCCATGCAAAAACTCTCCAGGAGCAGAGGCCCAGGCAAAACTCCTCAAGAGCAGAGGGACACTTCACACCTCATCAGGGCATGTATGGGACAAACCCAGTTCAGCCTCACAGGAACAAAGGACACTGGCCTAGGCAGCAACAAAGGATCTGTTGGACTCTCAAGTGAGCACCCCCCTTCCCTTGGCCAGTTTGGGACTACGATGGGGTAATGCTCACCTGACTTTGAAGGGGGGGGGAAGGAGCCAAAAGGGAAGAAAGGACATGATAAAAGGTAGAGATGTTTGCCATGCTCTCTCTCTCTTCCACCTCCATCTACAACCACCACCACCAAGCGACTAAAGCGCTGATCAAAGGGGACAGTCTACCTGAAGAGCAACCAGCCAGCCTGTGGTGAGAAGCATCTAAGTTTGTAAGGGCACTGAAAGTGTTAAGATCAGCTTAGAATGTGTTTTGCTTTTATTTAATTTGACCAAATCTGACTTGTTATGCTTTGATTTATAATCACGTAAAATCTATCTTTTGTAGTTAATACATGTGTTTGTCTATTCTACCTGAAGCAGTGCATTTGGTTTGAAATGTGTCAGAGACTCCCCTTGGGATAACAAGTACATATCAATTTCTTTGTTAAATTGATGAACTCATATAAGCTTGCAGCATCCAGCAGGCATAACTGGACACTTCAAGACAGAGGTTCTTAGGGTTGTGTCTGGGATCAGGGATATTGGCTAGCGTCATTCCGTTGCACAATCCAAGCAGTGGCTTGCCAAAAGTGCTCATTCATGTATCTGGGAGAAGCTTACATCCAGAGGCTGTGCATCAACAGGCAGGAGTGGGAGATCTCAAAGTGGAGCGGGGTAAAGCTGGCTCCCAGAGTCAAAGATTGGAGTGACCTAGCAGATAACAAGTCCAGATAACATGAATGGGAATGTCACACATGGTCATACTGATTGCCAGATTTGGAGTTGGGAAGGTACTTTTTCCCAGTCAAATCAGAAGAGACCTGGGGGGGGTGGGGGGGTTGTCTCCTTCCACTGCAGCATGGGGTGTGGTTCGCCTGTTGGGATCATCTGGATATCTCTCACCTAAACCAATTCTCTGTCATCGCAGGGGCCTCAGGCACTGGTGTCACCATATTTTCTCCTGTACTCTAGTTGTGGTACCCAGTTTAGTCTCCTGCAATGCTTAAGGGTCTATCTATACTGCCATCACTAGGTGTGATTGCAGCCTATGTATGTATTCCTAAACTAGCTTAAATTTAGTTAGTTTGGGTAGCAAAGCAGTGAAGCCGCAACAGCACACACATTAGTGTGGGCTGTGTAAGCCCATCCAGAACTCTGGGTAATTATGTCAGCAGCTAGTGCACATGGAAGCCTGTGCCAGCACACCTTCACTACTCTGGTACCCAAACTGGATAGATTTAAGCTAGCTGGGGTATAGCTACACAAGCTGCATTCACACCCCATGATTGCATTACAGGCATACCCTTAGTCTAAGTGAAATGTAATGGTCTGTGATATGCAGGAGGTCAAAGTGGATGATCTAATAACCTTTTTCTGGTCCTAAACTTTATGAAACTGTTAACTACTCCTGGCTATATTTTGCCAATGTGTTTTAATTTCTGTTCAAACACTGATGGCACAATAGGACTCAGAATAAGACAAGGTATATTATTGATTTTTCAGTCAAAGATTGTGATGTGAGAAGCATTGTATCAAGAGCAGAAGACACCATACCATGAACATTTTCTCAACAATAATACAGGAAATGGCATTGTATGGATAGTGGCAGTAATCATGTAGCACCCTATTCTTTAAAACTTTAAGTGAATTAAATCAGTGGTCATTTATAGAGTCCAGTGCTGACAGGTACTGAGCAACTCCTGGGAGGTGCTGGATGCTCTCTGCGAAGAGCATCTATTACAAAGCTGTTACATGCCACATAATAAGACAAAACACTGTGTGTGTGTGAAGTATCAATAGAAAAAACCTCTCCTCTCTTCTTTGTATTAATACTTTTGAAAAAAAATAATCAAGTAAAGCTTTTAAACTTAAAACAATCCAAAACAGGAACAACCACTTCAACGATCCTCAAGACAAAACCAATCCACCAACAACTTCAGCCAAATGTAAATAAAACTAAAAGGAGGGGGCGGAGAGGAGATATTAGTCCCAAAGAGCAAGGAAGGAAAATCAACGTAGTGTAAATTATCTGAAACAGATGGGTTTTGCAGTACATCCAAAAGTAGCAACCACTCAAAGTGATTCCAGATACATAATTCAATATGTTCTAGAGGATATTCTCACAGATAGTAAATCTACCTCTCTTTGTTGTACCACTACCTCTTCTAGTCTGAGTAAATTAATGAGAAGTCGAAAGCTCTGTCCCACTAATTTAGGGGTGCCATCCTGTAATGGAAAATTTATTTACACACTTACCTGCGGTTCCTTCCCCCGCATCGGGCTCTCCTGTGCTTGTCTGGTGGCACTGGCTGGACTGCGGTGGAGTCAAAAACAGGCCCTGGCTTGCTGCCCAGCTGAATCCCCGATCACCTGACCCTTATATGCCTCCTCCTCTTCCTCATTCACCTTCTCCTCCTTGCTAGTCACAGCAGAGCCCTGTGATTCAGGCTCGTTGGAGGTATCCATGGTGCTGTGCAGGATCGTGCAGGGGTCTCCACCAAATATGGCATGCAGCTCATTGTAAAAGCGGCAGATCTGAGGCTCAGAATTTATTGTTGGTCTCCCTGGCCTACTGGCACTCCTGCCGCAGTTCCTTGGCATTCACGTGGCACTGCTGCCGGTCCCTGTCATACACCTTCTCCTGCAATCCCCCCAGACAACCTACTTCTAGATGTCACCTTTTCTACAGCTGGTTTGGATCTGTACTAGCATGGCCTCTTCTCACCACAAGCCCAGGAGATCCAATATATCCTTTCTACTCCAGGCCATGTGTCTGGAACATGTAGCCAGCACGGTCAGACGTACACAACAAGGAAAGCAGATAGAGGTGTGCTCACCAAGCTGGACACCAGAATAAGGCATTTCAAAAATTTGCAGGGATTTTAAGAGGACACCTCAGTCTATGTGGCCCCTAGCTAATGGAGCTCACAATTGTGACTAGAGCAGTCAGTGTTGGGCATTGTGCAACAACTGCTGGATGACTGTTAGGCGTGGAAATCCATCAACATCAACAAAAAACTCGCACAGATACAGACAGACATCATCTTCCTCTCCAAGCGCAAACAGATGGACATCATACCAGATGGACTGAAGGTAAAAAATCCATTGCAATCAAAATACTACACTGACTATGGTGAGAGACTGTGCCACACACTCTCAAAGAAACTGAGGAACCACCTGATCAGCATCCTGTACAGCAGGCAGGAGAAGATCAAGAATGAGCTCTCAAAACTGGAGACTCTCATACAAAAATCAACCTTCCACACAAACTTCCATGTGGCTAGACTTTACAAAAACAAGCCAAGCCATTTACAATGCACACTTCACTTCTCTGCCGAGGAAAAAGGACAGCAAACTATCTAAACTCCTACATGCCACAGCGGGCTACAACAGTGGTACCCGCAAATCACCTAACAATATTGTTAATCTATCCAACCACATGCTTAACCCAGCGGAAGAGTCTGTCCTATCTTGGGGATTCTCTTTCTGCCCCACCACCCCACAAATATGATACAGTTCTGGTCATCTGGAAGCCTACTTTCATCGTCTCCGACTTAAGGAATATTTTCAACACACCACTAAACAGTGCACTGACCCACAGGAACCCTCCTACCAACACTACAAGAAGAAGAATTCTGCATGGACTCCTCCTGACGGTCGAAATGACAGACCGGACTTCTACATAGAGTGCTTCCGCAGACATGCATAGGCTGAAATAGTGAACAAACAAACAGCATCACTTGCCCCATAACCTCAGCCGTACAGAACGCAACACCATCCACAGCCTCAGAAACAACTCTGACATTATAATCAAAGGGGCTGACAAAGGAGGTGCTGTAGTCATAATGAACAGGTCGGATTATGAACAGGAGGCTGCAGGCAACTCTCCAATACCACATTCTACAGCCCACTATTCTCTGACCCCACTGAGGAGTATCAAAAGAAACTACACCATCTGCTCAAGAAACTCCCTGCTACAGCACGGGAACAAGTCTACATGGACACACATCCAGAGCCCCGACCAGGGGTATTCTATCTGCTATCCAAGATCGATAAACCTGGAAACCCTGGACACCCCATCATCTCAGGCATCGGCACTCTTACAGCAGGATTATCTGGCTATTTGGACTCTCTCCTCAGACCCTATCCTACCAGCACTCCTAGCTATCTTCGAGATACCACCGACTTTCTGAGGAAACTACAACGCAGTAGTGATCTTCCTGAAAACACCATCCTGGCCACCCTGGATGTAGAAGCTCTTTATACCAATATTCCACATGAGGATGGACTACAAGCTGTCAATAACAGTATCCCTGATGAGGTCACAGCACACCTGGTGGCTGAGCTTTGTGACTGTGTCCTCACCCACAACCATTTCAGATTTGGAGACAACTTATACCTTCAAGTCAGTGGCACTGCTATGGGTACCCGCATGGCCCCACAGTATGCCAACATCTTTATGGCTGACTTAGAGCAACACTTCTTCAGCTCTCGTCCCTTAGCGCCCCTCCTCTACTTGCCCTACATTGATGACATCTTCATCATATGGACCCATGGGAAGGAGGCCCTTGAAGAATTCCACCTGGATTTCAACAATTTCCACCCCACCATCAACCTCAGCCTGGACCAGTCCACACAAGAGATCCACTTCCTGGACACTACAGTGCAAATAAGTGACGGCCACATAACCACCACCCTATACCGGAAACCTACTGACCGCTATACTTACCTACATGCCTCCAGCTTCCATCCAGGACACACCACACGATCCATTGTCTACAGCCAAGCTCTAAGATACAACTGCATTTTCTCCAGTCCCTCAGACAGAGACAAACACCTATAAGGTCTTTATCAAGCATTCTTAAAACTACAATACCCACCTGGGGAAGTGAGGAAACAGATTGACAGAGCGAGACGGGTACCCAGAAATCACCTACTACAGGACAGGCCCAACAAGGAAAATAACAGAACACCACTGGCCATCACGTACAGCCCTCAGCTAAAACCTCTCCAGCACATTATCAACAATCTACAACCTATCCTGGAAAACGATCCCTCACTCTCACAGACCTTGGGAGACAGGCCGGTTCTTGCTTACAGACAGCCCCCTAACCTGAAGCAAATACTCACCAGCAACTACACACCACACCAGAGAAACACTAACCCAGGAACCAATCCCTGTAGCAAACCTCATTGCATACTCTGTCCCCATATCTACTCTAGTGACACCATCAGAGGACCCAACCACATCAGCCACACCATCAAAGGCTCATTCACCTGCATGTCTACTAATGTTATATATGCCATCATGTGCCAGCAATGCTCCTCTGCCACATACTTTGGCCAAACCAGACAGTCCCTACGTAAAAGAATAAATGGACACAAATCAGATATCAGGAATGGTAACATACAAAAGCCAGTGGGAAAACACTTCAATCTTCCTGTACATTCTATAACACGTTTGAAAGTAGCTATACTTGAACAAAAAAACTTCAGAAACAGACTTCAGAGAGAAACAGCGGAACTAAAATTCATTTGCAAATTTAACACCATTAATTTGGGCTTGAATAGGGACTGGTAGTGGCTGGCTCATTACAGAAGCAGCTTTGCCTTTCCTGGAATTGACACCTCCTCATCTATTGCTGGGAGTGGACTACATCCACCCTGATCGAATTGGCCCTGTCAACACTGGTTCTCCACTTGTGAGGTAACTCCCATCTCTTCATGTGTCAGTATATTTATGTCTGCATCTGTAACTGTCACTCCATGCATCTGAAGAAGTGAGGTTTTTACCCACGAAAGCTTATACTCAAATAAATCTGTTAGTCGTTAAGGTGCCACCAGACTCCTTTTTGTTATAAGTAACTTAGTGTCTACACTCACTCCATACTGACCTTCATACATCAGTCGGGGTTCTATGCCACTTGGGGACATGGTGTTAATATGTAGGCATAGTGGGATACGCCCATCAGTGGGAGACAAATTTAAGTGTAGATACATGCATAACTAGGTCAACACAAAGCAGCTTATGTCAACCTAACTTTGTAGTGGAGACCAGGCTTTAATGATCAAAGTGCTAGGTCAACTCTAGGCTCCTAGCACTTTGTCACAAAACTCCAAGTGAATTTGCAGGGGATCATTCATTTTCAGCCCCTTACAAACCACACTGCAAGGTTCAGTTCACAAATACCATTGCAAATCAAATCCTGCAGGTTTAGAAAACCTCTGTCCAAAAGGCAGAGACTCCTGTAGGAATTAATTTCATAGGTGAGTACCTGAAAGAATCTAGTCCACCATAACTGACCATATACGTAAAGGAAGAGGCAATCGCATAACCACTTCAGCTATGTTTTTCAGAAATAAAACTAGTGATGTAGGGTGCTTCAAATGTTGAAGAGGCCCAATTTTCAGAAAGTGCTGAGCACTACGCTCTGAAAACCAGGCCCCTTTAACGAATCTCAAATTGAACTCCCAAAAACTGAGTACCTAAAATCACTAATCATTTCTGAAAATCTTGGCATTATGGCCTATACTAATACAGACTGTATAACCTATACTAAGATCTTGAACTGCATCTTTTGGAAAACCTTTTGACAGCCAGTGTAAAGTGTAGGGGACAAATGTAACAACCAATCCCCTCACTCCTACTCTAAGGAATAACTGAGCAGTAGTTTGCAAAGGATAACCCAATTACATGTTTGAAACATATTATAATAAGTTTCCTCACTAGGCACAGAGATTTTGGCATTAATGATAAGTATGTGATTAAATCCACATGTCTTAAGAGGAGAATACTCCACTAAACACCAGGGAGGGAGAGGAGTTATTTAAGTTAAGGGCCAATGCTGGCACAAGAACAAATGGGTGTAAAAAAGATCAATAAGTTTAGGCTTCAGATTACACAAAGGTTTCTAACCATCAGAGGAGGGAATTTCTGGAATACCGTCCCAAAGGGAATAAGTGGGGGGAGGGAAGGGGGCAAAAAAACCGTAACTTATTTTAAAAGCAAGCTTTGTAAGTTCACGGAGGGGATGATAGCATGAGTTACCTATAATGGCATATGGCCCATCTGCAACTGCTATTGGCAAATATTTCCAAAGGCCAAAGAGGGGACATTAGCGGTGGAGGGTTCTGAGTTAAATTCTCTGAGTTACAGAGAATTTTTTTGTACATGTCTGTTTGGTGGGACTTACCCACGTGCTCAGGTCTAACTGATCACCATATTTGGGGTCAGGAAGGAATTTTTCCCTGGGTTAGCGTGGCAGAGACTGAGGGGGGTTTTCACCTTCCTCTGCAGCTTGGGACATGGGTCACTTGCTGGTTTCAACTAGAGTAAACGGTGAATTCTCTGTCATGTGAACGCTTTAAAAATCAAGATTTGAGGACTTCAGTGGTTCAGAGAGAGATTATGGGCCTATGACAGGTGTGGGTGGGTGAGTTTCTGTGGCCTGCAATGTGCAGAATGTCAAACTAGAAGACCATGATGGTCCCTTCTAGCCTTGAAGTCTATGGGTATGTCTACACAGTAAAGAAAAACCCACAGCTGGCCTGTGTCAGCCAATTCAGGCTCATGGAGCTCGAGCTGCAGGGCTGTTTCATTGCTGTATACACTTCTGGGGCTGGGCTAGAAACTGGACTTTTAGAACCCTGCGAGGTGGGTGGGTCCCAGAGCTCAGGCTCCAGCCCGAGTCTAGAAGTTTATACAGCAATAAAAAAGCCCCACGAGCCCTAGTTGCCTGGCACAGGCCAGCCACAGGTGTCTAGTTGCTGTGTCAATGTACCTATGAATCTACTAAAGGTTTTAATTTTGAAGTCGCCATCTTATAGAGAACATAATAGAAATGACATGGTCTCATTTTTTAACTATAACTAGTTATTGATTAGGTGGTGCAGTTCTTAAATAGTTCATTATATGAAAGCTTCTTATTACTTCCAATATTATTCAAAGGCTCATAAAGTTATGCTAGCATTTAAAAGCCAGTGCCAAAATTCCTTTGTACTATTTATATATAGTTATATGAGGGATGCCTTATCTAGTTTGATCTGGCTATGCATGTTTAACAGCCTGAAACGGGTTTAGTATTCTCCATTTACAGAAACCCTAGTAAAATAGTGTAAAGTGACACTGAATAGGCCTGAAAGCCATCTATTCAATTCATACTCTAACAGCAATACTTTATAAAATGTAGAATTTCATCAGCTTCTGACTTGAAAAGATTGATTCGCTTGTCATGTTGAATAGACTCTAAAAGTAGTTTAAGGAACAATTGACCCTAAGCACAGTACCAGCAAAGTCTTCTGGGTATCAAGCTGAAGGCAGTTAAAGATTTCTGAGATAACTCAAATTGTCTCTGTTGTGAATAAAACAGCAACACTGCTCACAACAGACTGAAAAACCTCAAGAGGATTTTCATAATTAAGGCTAGGAAAGAAAGGCTTTACTAAAAGCTGCATTTACATGAATATAGCTAAGACTCTATTTGCTTCTTCTGGGTGAAAAAAATCTGTGCAGCCTTCTTTTTGTATTATTTTCATTTGTATTTCCATTTTTAAATATAGTTCACCAAACTTAAACAACAGTGTGATTCTAGGACTTTGGATTGTCAGCTGTTGGCATGCATTGTCAATCAAACATCTCAGACTGGAGCTACCAAAAGAAAGACACACTAGAAGAAAGCAGTGACACTGGAAGGTTAGAAGTAAAATTATGAGACACATAATAGGATTAAAATTCCCTAGAGCAATATATTTAAACATGTGCGTGTGTGTGCACACACACACTCTCGCAGACACACACAACTATGAATCATGTAGTGCTCCAAAGACTATCCACAGGTTTGGTTGTTGTGTGTCTCTGAGACCAACTTCCTTTTGGTATTTTAATCCTCGGATGCTCCAGCTAACAATCCTTGTATTTGCATAGCGAGGAATATGACATTTCTCATCAGAAAGCCTTCCACTCTGTAATTCACTCCCCTTTAGTGTGAAAGAATCAAATTTTGCTGAGCTCCAGCTATACTGAAAGACCTGCTTGCCCAGGCTCTCTCTAAAGGGATTATTTGAGTGGTACGTGGAAGGACAGGCCCATTTGATGGCAGAATTGTTTTGTTTCCTGACATATTACGTTATTGTTGCATTAATTGAACATGAGACTAGAAGGTGACAAGAGGTTCAGAGAATTAATTGAAGAACTAAATTAAATAAAAATATATATCGGAGTGGCCAAACCATGGCTCGTGAGCTGCATGTGGCTCTTTTACAGTCAAAGTGAGGCTTGCAGAGCCCCGCCCATTCATCACCTATTAGACTGGGGGTGGAGGAAGAGCTTGGGACCTCTTCCTGGCACCAGGGTGGTGAGGTAGGGGCTTCTTCCCAGAAGGGAGGAAGGGCTCAGGGCTTCAGTCCCATCGGGTGTACCTGCCAAGGCTTGGGGCTTTAGCAGGAGCAGGGCTGAAGCCCCAAGCCCCAGCAGGTACTTCCCACCGGACTTGACTCCCGAGCTCCGGCAGGCACGCCCCAGCTCTCGAACTTTTGAAGATTGTTGAATGCGGCTCAGTAAGTTTGCCCACCCCTGATATACACAGTAAGCATAAATCAGAAAGCCACTCAACTTCACATAATATTACTTAGCATTATTCAATTACAGCAAGAGGGTACTCGGTGTGGGATCAAAAGAATTTTAAAAAAGCTTAGTATCCCTTACCCCATCTTTGTAAATTGCCTTAAGAAGTAAGAACCTCTGCAGGGCAGGAGCCTATCTTCTATAAATTTTGTTTCAGTGCCTAGTACATTTATGGGTACTCTAAAATAATCATAATAGCATTTAGTATGTTCTTTTAGACAGAATTCCTTAGACAGGGTTGCATTACTCTACTTCTCAGATCACTGTGAGCCTGAAGTTTTCCCTTGACTTTAATGGGCTTTGAAATCAGGCCTTATTTAGTGAATTTTCTAATTGATTTTGAAGAGGGGGAGGGAGGGAAGCAGACACTGCCAACCACACCAGGGGGCAGGGAGAGCCACGATGAGCCTCTGCAGATACAGAAATGTGGTCATCTAGGACATCTGCGTGGGCTACAGATTTCCAGCCAAGTGACCCTTTAAGAAAGTTCCAGCATCCTTCAGGAAAGAGAGACTATGAAGCAGCCATCATAGGTGCTGGATCTAGGGGTGCTGCCACAACCCCTGGCTTGAAATGGTTTCCACCATATACAGGGTTTACTGTCTGGGTCAATGGTTCTTAGCACCCGCACTATACAAGTTTTTCCAGAACCCCTGGCAGCCATTGCTATCATCAGCAGCTAGTTGGAGGAACAGACTAGCTGAACTGATCTCAGCCTCCCATAAAGCAAGGTCTAGAAGGAATTTGGCTTCCGTGGCCTTTCCCTTCTCTCAGCAACACCAGAAATTAGCACTTTTACAACGATGAGGTTCCAGATGACATTAGCAGCTTTGGACTCAGGTGTCAATTGACAGCTGAGGGCAGTGAAGGGAAGCAGATAATTGAGGCTATGTCTATGCTACAGTCCTTAGAGGGGCACAGCTGTACCGCTGCAGCTGCGCCACTATAAGGTCTTGTGTGTAGCTGCTCTATGCCAGCAGGAAAAAGCTCTCCCGTCGCAAAACGAGCGGAGGTAGCTATGTCCGTGGGAGATGCTCTGCCGCTGACATAGCGCTGTCCACACCGATGCTTTTGTCAGTGAAACTTATGTTGGTCGGGGGGATGTTTTTTTCACAACCGGACCGACAAAAGTTTCATCAACAAAAGTGCTAGCATAGACAAAGCCTGAGTATGGCTGTAGTTAATTAATAACCATCCCGCAGTGACAAGAGAACATAAGCTTCAGACCTGATCAATGAACTTTCTGCTCTCTGGTACTGTACACACACAGGGTCACTCTTTTCACCCCAGGAGAAGACATCTGTTTGTGGAGCAGTGTTTCTCAGCCCCCAAGAGGGCCACGACAGGGAATCAGGTGGATTGGGAGGCACTGAAAATTTTATTTCAATCTAAAACTTGCTTCCCCCACTCTTCACACACTCATATCCTTCAAGGTCAAGTATTCCCTCTCAGCTTCTCAACACACACACACACACACACACACACACAGAGATTTCTTGTGGGATACATTTTTACAGAAAATGTATGGGAATTCCGAACTTTTGGGGGGGGGGCATACTTTGGCTAAGGTGTTGCCAACCTGAAAAGGTTAAGAAATACTGATGAATGGGATGGAGCAGTTGCTTTAGGGAGTAGTGGACAGTGCATTACCTGCTCTTTTAAAAATATATATATAAAATAGGTAGGGGGCAGCTGGAGATAGTTTATATAGAAAGGGGGAAAACAACACAAAGGAAGTACATAAAATATTATAAAAACAACAGCCATGAACCACTTTTTCCAGGTTGCAAAGTCTTCTAGGAAAGGTGTTTGTAGAGTACCAAGCACAACAGGGTCCCAATCCTGACTAGAGCCTGGGAACAGGACTGTACTATAAATAAAGAGTTGACAATCCTCTAGGCCATAGACAAGTTTATGGAGAAGGCAAATATTTCTTGTTATATTTTCTATTGGGCAAATCTGACCCTTCATAACAGAAGACCAACTTTAGCAAAAAAGAAGAAAAAGAAGAAGATGATGATGATGAAGTACTTTGATATTGGTTTGCTGAGTAACTGAAAATCCCAGCTGTCATGTTATAACCACATTCTAGGAACAGTATTTTTCCTTTTGTCCTGAAAATATAAGTAGGTAGAAGGAAGATTTCCACCTCACAAAACTGTTAACATCACATAATTTGGCATGATAAGCAACCATTAGTAAGGAGAGGATGACAATGGGAAGAGCATTTCAGCAGAGCTGCTCAAAACCAATTTTTTTTGTGTGTGGAAGTTCAATAGAAAAATGCAGTTTCACTGAAATCTAAACATTTTGTGGGAGAGTATTAATTTCAATGTAATTTTCACTGGGTAAAGTCAAGACTAATGGTTCTGACAAGGTTGAACTGTTTCATTTAGATTTTATCATTTTGATTTTGTTTAGACTTTTATATATTATTATATGGTGTATTATATTTAATATAATATGAAATTCAAAACAATTTGAGATCCCAAATCAAAATTTTCCAAAAGTTCACTTTACAGGAAATGTCAGCTTCCCACAAAACAGAAATTCCAGTTTCCACCAGCTCTACATTTCAGGTCAGAGTGAGAACCAATATATGAGGAACTGCTGTATGTTCCTTTTTATAAAGTGTTACACAAATTACAAGTAGATTGATCCAGCTAATCTAAACTATTAGACAGAATGAACTGAGGGGGCACTGGCAGAGCTATAAAAGGAGGTTGCTCGCACTGTGTCAGGCTCTGATGCACATGAGTTACTAAAAAGTAAGAAATGTCAATTTTGAGTGTTGACTGACATCACAGTTGCCTGTTATGGCCTGCCTAAAACATTTTAACTGTTCATTAAGTCCATTAAGCCTCGAAGGTGAGGTGAATGTTATATGAATCCCGCATTAGTTTAAATGGAACACACAATGCACATGCTTTTTTCACACCATTATTTTAAAAGTGTCTAACGAAGAATGAGTGCTTTTACATCAGTGCACTCCAAGGTTGAGTTGCTGTATAATGTGAAGCCAATCACCTCAACTGGCTATGTTGCCTGTGGCAAAGCATAAAAAAAAGCTTACCATTAAATTGCAGTATAAAACTACAGTGTCACCATTAGCAACGCTCAGATTAAGGTTGTGTCAGTAGTAGCCCTTCCATTATAAACCCCCATTTTTCAGGGGGTTTATGACTAGCCATAAAACTGATTGCAATTCTTCATTCAGTGTCTCAGCTCAGTAGTGAATGTTTACTACATATCAATTCCTTTTTGCAGTTCTACCTGTTTTCATATTTTATACATTAAAAATAGAATTTTTCTAATTTTATTTGCAATATTAAAACTCAAAGACATACCAGATTCAGAAGAAAACAGGTCAGCATTTCAGGAGGCGGTAGTCGACACTTAGCCTATTCGATACATACTGCCAAACATGCAAAGACAGCTTGTTGGGAATTTTCCATCTAAACTTTTTTGACAAAAAAATCTAATTTCCACAGAGTGTTTTCTGAAGGAAAATTTCAATTTAGGAAAAATTTTTGAATTTCCATTTTCCATTCAGGATAAGAGAACAGTTTTGTTTCAGGTTTCAAATACAGATACTTCAGTTTGCTAAACTGACTTAAGATGGTTTGTTTCAGGTTTGTTTCAATTTTAGTCTGTATCCTCTTGAGCTGCCATGATGCTTCATAGCAGTTGTAGTTTGGGTCCCTCGTGCCCCCATTCTCTTCTTTAGGCCAGACTAGATCATGGTCTCTCTGCTGACTACCCTGTCACAGTGCATCATGGGAAATGTAGTCTGGTCAGGGAGCCCAGCCCTTATAGGAGAGCAGGGGCATGAAGAACCCAAACTGCAACTGCCATGATGTATAGCGACCATCAACAATATTGAACCAATCCAAAGCAAATCATTTAAGTTCTGTTCAACAAACTGAAATGAAGTGGTTTTGACATTTCCAAATTGAAGCTTTTCAAAAACTTTCCATTCCATGAAAAACCTCAGAGACTTTACTCTTCATCCCAATTTGGGATGAAAGCAGATGTCAAAATATCAGAATTTAATGGGATATTGAATTTTTTATTTTCAACCACTTCCAGTTCTGAACAGAAGAGCCACAAAAAAGTTAGTATTTGTACAGTATGGTAAGTGGAACTGGAGAAAGCGTCAGGATTCAGGAAGGACTTAGTTTGATGTGCTGCCAGGGATTCACGAATGCAAGCTGGGTCTTAGCTGCTACCAGACAAACACAAGCCCTCAGCCAGTTACACTGCACTTTGTGAATGCTAAATAAAGAACTTTCCTACTGTTCTGCTGGCCTGCTCCATCACTCATTCATTGCTAACAAAACATGGTGGCAGAAATTTTTCTCTAGGAAGTTCTGGAGTGCAGCAACTAGTACTTTGAACCATGGTAAATAGCCTGAATCCCTTAGGCAGGCTGGATTTTGCAGGCAGAAATCTAGCCCAGGTGTGGACCTGGAGTTTGTCCACAGATTTCACCATGCAGCAGGATAATAGTAGTAATGTAAAACTTATTTTATTTCAGTGGGGTGTTGGGTCATGAAGTATGTCCCAATCTGAAGCTCATCACCACCTGAGCATGATCAGCTGTGTTTAGAGATCTGGAGACATTACCTTAGACCTTAGTCCATCCCGTGCTTTGCTGAACATTGGACTACCCACATTAGCCATCTTTGCCTGTCAACTGCCCTTCTCTCCAAATCTTCTCATTTCATGTTGAGGTGCTTGATGTCATTCAGAACTGTTTGTTTCTATGTTATTCATGGTCTTCCTCTCTTTCTTGTTGCATTTTCTGGCTTCCATTCAAGGGTGGTATTTGGTAAGCGTTCTTTTTCCATTCTCAGCACATGTCCCAGCCGCTGATATCTTCTTTTGTAGATTATTTGTGACAAGGTACCTACTTCAGTAATTTTTCTGACTTCTTCATTCGTCTTCCTATCTCTATACCCTATACCTAGGTTGGTTGGTCATCAGGGACTGACATGCATAGAATCATAGAATATCAGGGTTGGAAGGGAACTCAGGAGGGCATCTAGTCCAACCCCCGCTCAAAGCAGGACCGATGCCCAATTAAATCATCCCAGCCAGGGCTTTGTCAAGCCTGACCTTAAAAACTTCTAAGGAAGGAGATTCCACTACCTCCCTAGGTAACGCATTCCAGTGTTTCACCACCCTCCTAGTGAAAAAGTTTTTCCTAATATCCAACCTAAATCTCCCCCACTGCAACTTGAGACCATTACTGCTACCACTGAGAACAGTCTAGAGCCATCTTCTTTGGAACTCCCTTTCAGGTAGTTGAAAGCAGCTATCAAATGCCCCCTCATTCTTCTCTTCCGTAGATGAAACATCCCCAGTTCCCTCAGCCTCTCCTCATAACTCATGTGTTCCAGTCCCTTAATCATTTTTGTTGGCCTCCGCTGGACTCTTTCCAATTTTTCCACATCCTTCTTGTAGTGTGGGGCCCAAAACTGGACACAGTACTCCAGATGAGGCCTCACCAATGTCGAATAGAGGGGAACGATCACATCCTTCGATCTGCTGGCAATGCACCTACTTATACATCCCAAAATGCCATTGGCCTTCTTGGCAACAAGGGCACACTGTTGACTCATGTCCAGCTTCTCGTCCACTGTAACCCCTAGGTCCTTTTCTGCAGAACTGCTGCTGAGCCATTCGGTCCCTAATCTGTAGCGGTGCATTGGATTCTTCCATCCTAAGTGCAGGACTCTGCACTTGTCCTTGTTGAACCTCATCACATTTCTTTTGGCCCAATCCTCCAATTTGTCTAGGTCCCTCTGTATCCTATCCCTACCCTCCAGCGTATCTACCTCTCCGCCCAGTTTAGTGTCATCTGCAAACTTGCTGAGGGTGCAATCCACACCATCCTCCAAATCATTTATGAAGATATTGAACAAAACCAGCCCCAGGACCAACCCTTGGGGCACTCCACTTGATACCGGCTGCCAACTAGACATGGAGCCATTGATCACTACCTGTTGAGCCCGACAATCAAACCAGCTTTCTATCCACCTTATAGTCCATTCATCCAGCCCATACTTCTTTAACTTGCTGGCAAGAATACTGTGGGAGACAGTGTCAAAAGCTTTGCTAAAGTCAAGGAACAACACGTCCACTGCTTTCCCTTCATCCACAGAACCAGTTGCAAGCTGAGGCCAGGCCACTTGATAAACACTGACCTTTCATCATGCTCAACAGAGATCTATTTCCTATAATTGCCTGCTTGCTGCATCACTTATTGTTTGTGAAAGAGGCCCAATCACCCACAGACAAAAGAAAAGAAGTGGGACAACAGAAAGCAGGGAAAGAGGAGACATGAGAATAGTTGCTTCAAACAACAAAGCTAGATGCTTGATGCACCGACCCTTTAATGAACCTCCTTATAAACAGCTGACCTAATAATTTAATTTCATAGCTGAACTTCTGATTTAAAGACAGCAACAAAATGCAAAAGCCCTCAGACTATGAAAAGGCATCAGGAAGAGGAGAAGAAAGCATCTTAAACAGTAATGGTCATGTCTTTTCTGTGTATCACAAACATATGTAATGTTCTGACATTTGCAAAGCAGATTTATGGCTACAGTATGTTAAATCTTTGGAAATTTACCTCATCTATAAGGACTTTGATTTTGTTCCAAATCTGTTGTATTGCCCTTTTCTTTGTAGTTTACAGGCAGTTCTTCTATATATTTGACAATTTAATATGACCTTAAATTTCATTCATATATTGATATATCTACTTATCTGAAACTTATCCCCCAAGAGTCCTTCTGCTGCTTCTGGCCTCATACTTTCTGAGTAGCTGATAAGACTGTGATTGATACTGAAAAGCTTCTGACAATTTAATGCAGCTGAAACAGAACTATTGCTTTGAGAATCTAGACACTAGCTTCAGTCCTCCCCATATATTTGTCACTGTCTTTTGTGGGCTATGTTAATGCACACTTTACCTCTGATTAAAAGCAAAGGGACCAAATTCACAGCACAGTCTGTGCCAGCTTCTATTGGGTCAGGTGCTAGTGGGGGGAGGCTTATGGCAGCATAAAGTCCACTATAGGGAGATTTGGCCAGAATTCTGCCAGAAAAGCTCCTATGGATCTCTTGGTGAACTTAAATATGCCCCCAAATGGCAGACCCTCCATGAGAAGGAAGTGGTGAAGAAATACTCCCATGGAGCACAAAGTGACGGGGCTGGTGCATTTGCATGAATAGCTGTCTATTTTTTCCTAGGAGCCCCTTACAGATTGCCTTACTTCACCAATTACATGTTCCTCCTGTGATTAAATCTTTTTCCCCCCCAGAGAATTGCCAGACTCTTTTTGACCATGATGAGGTCCATGGGGGTGTCTTGTTAAACCTTACTCTGATAGCTGCCCTGGATACACAATATACAGTTTTTAGGTGGTACAGAATGTTGCTGCCTAGGATCAGACAGAGCAAGCACACAACTCCAAGTTTGGCTGTGAAAAGCAAATTGCTAATCAAAGTAAGTACATTTCTTGACCTTTAAAACCCATTCAGAATCCATTGCTTAAGTTTATCGGGTCACTTATGAGACAGCTGAGGGCACTTTAGGCACTGGCAAGGCAGTGGGAGCAGCATAAACATGCAATATTGGTTGGCCATTGCCATAGCCGCACCTTTGCATTTGAGTTACCTTTCGGAAGAAGTGGATGCACAATTTTCATATTGAAACTGAAGATATCTTTTGCCTTTATTTGTCAGAGCTCTGTGTTTTATTAACGTACTGGAGACCCCTGTGCCTGGGGTCACCCAGTACAAGCTGAAGTCATCTTTGTAAATGAATCATCTGGATATAATTACTCACTATATTCAACTATTATTAAATATTTATATTATGATGGCCCTCAGAGGCTCCATGATAAAATGTGATATATCTGATATTTTGTATAAATGTGGCACATGCATCTGTGAGAGTTTGTTCATGATGGCTTACTTGTTATGGAGTTAGATCAGTCGAGGTTGTTAGGGGAATCAGGCAGGAAAGGTAAAACAAACAATGGCTGAGATAAGACGGAACCCAGCAAAAAACACTCAAAACCCAACAGCCACAGCTCCCCAGCTCCAATCCCAGTGACAGAGCTCTTTTGCCAAGTCAGAGAAGAGAAAGATCAAAGGGAACACTAAAATATTAGGGGAATCTGCGACCTAAGAAAAGGGTGTGGGTTGAATGAGTGGCCAGAAGCTGCCGAAAGAGTGCCAGCAAAAGCTGACAGGCTGGCCAGGGAACACAGAGAGACAGGAGAGCCTGCTGTGAGTCGGACAGCCTGTTCTCCCAGCCAGAGATGGGGGTTAGCTGGGCTGAGGGGAAACTAACAAAAGCTGGCAAGGCAAGACTAAAGTTTAAGAAAGAGCCACATGGATAGGCCTTTATTGATTGTACCCTTTGCTCTCTGTGTGTCAGACCTTTGGGGAAATGAATAAATAATGCTTTGTTTAGAAGATGCTGTTTCTGAGTCACTTTAATCAACTCACTGGTCACGGGTCCCCAGAAGAAATGGGTTTACAAGTGCTAGACGCAGTTTGGCCAGTTGGATTAACACAACTGGTAAGCAACTCAGAAATCTAGTGCAAAGGGGCTGGACCATAGGATTCCACTCAGAGTAGTGACAAGACCCAGGCCTGTCACTTGAGGGGTGCATTTGATAGGGACTAGAAGGGGTGTAACGGGCATTTTGCCCTGTAACTTTGCCAGGCCCTAATCAGGATTAGGGCCACAATATGCTAGGTTCTGCAAAAGCAAAGATAAATATGATAACTGATCCACGGAGTTTATAACTGAAGACCATGAACAAAACACAAAGGAGGAATAATAGGGAGACAATCAAGTATAAATAATTTGCGTATATAGGCGAGGCTGGTGCACTGCCCCGATGCACCCCAGTGGCACTGTGGAGGAAGTAATCTGATTCACATGCACAGGGGACAAATGCCAGATCAGGAGGAGGAAAGAGAGTAGATTGGGACAAGGATCCTGGTGAGGCTGGGCTCGGCTAGGGGAAAGAGACATTGAGAGCCGATAAGGAGCTGGAAGAGAATTGGGACTGGCTGGGCAAAGAAGCCAGAAAGCGGGCTGAAGAGTCCATGCTGTTAGGGTGCACATTCACCACCAGAATACTCCTTCATGTCAGAGAGTGGTGTTGCAGGGGCTGTTTTCCTCTAGCATTCCTTTATCCATCCTGGTTTCACAGTGGTCTCCCTCTTTAGTGGCCTAGCCCTCCAACCAGCACACCTCTCAGTCCATTCTCCTGCTGGGGTTCACAGAAAAGTCCAAAATAAGGAAACCCAAAGATTAGTGGCCTCTCTCGCTCTTGGCTTCTACTTCCCCCTTGGTCTGGGGAAGAGGTAGGGAAACCCAGACTAGCCCTCTCCTCCAGGTTCCAGCCCAGGGTCTCCATTTTAGGAGGCTAGGAATTGTTCCATCAATCCCTTTGCCACCTCCCTAGGCTGCTCTGATCTTTGCCCTGCTTGCCAGTGTCTTCATCAGGCCTGCCGACTCTGCTATTCCCACCTTAGATTTGTGGTTCTTCAGGGATTCTTCTAAGCTGTTACAGAGGCACTTCCTCACAGTCACTTCCAGCCCCTCTGGCAGCAGCTGAACTATATTTCAGGCAGCACCCCTGCCTCTTGCTTTGAGGCAGTCAGTATCTCCCTCTTTCAGACAGGAGTTTCCTCCTGTGGTAGGCCTATAGCCAGCTTCTCCTTGCGATGGACCCTTTTCCCTGATTAACCCTCCAGTTTAGAAGAGTAGCAACCCAGTCTTCTCCTGACACTGTCTGTCCTGCTATAAGGGAAGGGACAGCATATATGCTGAGTCCATGCCTATATCTCATCCCAACTGGCTGGGAGAGGGGAGCCTTACCTACCCCGTCTGCAAGGCTTCTGCGCCCTTAAAGAAACAGTAATGGGATTCCTCCCAAACACGACTTCCTCTCTCCCAGTATCTCTTCCATCTTTGTACATCAGACCTCCCAAAATTTTAAAGGAGCCACACCACGTGACAGGAATGTGCTGACCCCTAGGCACTACTATCCTTAAGGAAGCAGATCACCCCATCACATATCCACTACAGCACATTCCCCTCCAAGAGCCTGGAACAGAACCCATGACTCCTGCATCTCAACATTCCTCCACTGTCGGCAAATATCTGTGAAACTCTTTGGCAAAGTGTGTCTCTAATCCATTTCCAGTCCTGGTTCACGTAGAAGATGACAACCTACTACTTCTAACAGTTACTCCATTACCTCAAGTGGCAGAAGTCTGTGCGGGGGATCTAAAGGTTCCAACCCTCTTAATGACCCATGTGGGTAATATGCTGCCACATGATGGAATTTCTGGTTTTTCAGTTTGCTATTTTAAAAAAAAATCTAGGCAATTACACACAAAACCTGTGTGAAAAGAACATTATCATGGTTGCAAAGTCAAGCACTCAAATGTTAAGAAGTGACAGAATTAAGGTAAAATGTTTAATTATTTAAATGACTATCAGATGCTACTCAGTCTCATTGTTACCTGTTGGCTGATTATTTGTATTTGTTGCAGCATAACTGGATCTTGAGAATGAATTATCCTCCCTCAAATTCCATCAGTTCCATGGCTTTCTGTGCTAACTGTATGCTGTAGAACTTTGACAGCATGCTCAACCTTGTTCAGAACAAAGGGGAGACCGGCCCTAGAGCAGTTTACAAATTAATGGCTTGATCCTGCAAATGTTCACTTCCATATATAGTGATTACTCATGTGAGTGGTCCTATTGTACGGCAATAGATCCCTAGTCTATTGTTTTCATTATGAATGATGCTAGACAATACTCCTACATGTTTTAATTAGTTGAATTCTTTTAGAATAGCATTAACAAAATTCAGGACCTGTTTAATTAAGATTTTGCACAGTGAACACCACCAAGCTTTTAACAGCCACACTCTCAATGCCACAAACAAATATGCTGACCTTGAAATTTTCAGAGCTTTATGATGGCTTCAAGAATACAAATATTGATGTAGATGAAAATTTACTGCACTCAGCCTTATCACTGAGTTCCCCACATTTCAATTTTCCTAAATATGCTCAGAAACTCTGCTTTGTGATGGAAAGCGAGAGAGAGGGTATTGTTGTCATAGCAACAAAAACATTTTCTTCTCTTTAAAAATATTGTATGTTAGAGACCAGTGGAAAAAATAATGTGTGTATATAATTAATTTTACTCCCTGTCAATTTTTTTTTTAGATTTCAGAAAATTGTTTTTGAAAATGTTATAAAATACTGAAACACAGACTATGGTAGGAGCCACTGCAGGTAGTGGGATGCTGCTGTTGATAATGCAGTGAACCAAAGGTTCATCTACATTTCTATGCGATATTCCAATGCCTCCTTGGGAATTTTATTTCCCACTTATGCTGCTGCATTGGATAGGAAGCTCATAGTGGAGCTAAATCTGCATTTTATGTTTTGAATTTAGGACTGTTGTCTCGATGTATTACTAATAGCCCGACCAGTAACAGTGAGAGCGATTTAATATGGAGAACGGATAGTTGTGTTAAAAATCAGCTGAGTACTGCTGTAAGATCTTAGGTTTCAGAGTAACAGCCGTGTTAGTCTGTATTCGCAAAAAGAAAAGGAGTACTTGTGGCACCTTAGAGACTAACCAATTTATTTGAGCATAAGCTTTCGTGAGCTACAGCTCACTTCATCGGATGCATACTGTGGAAAATACAGAAGATGTTTTTATACTCACAAACCATGAAAAAATGGGTGTTTATCACTACAAAAGGTTTTCTCTTCCCCCACCCCACTCTCCTGCTGGTAATAGCTTATCTAAAGTGATCACTCTCCTTAGAATGTGTATGATAATCAAGGTGGGCCATTTCCAGCACAAATCCAGGTTTTCTCCCCACCCTCCCCAACAAACCGACTTTCCTGTTGGTAATAGCTTATCTAAAATGATCACTCTCCTTACAATGTGTATGATAATCAAGGTGGGCCATTTGTGCTGGAAATGGCCCACCTTGATTATCATACACATTGTAAGGAGAGTGATCACTTTAGATAAGCTATTACCAGCAGGAGAGTGGGGTGGGGGAAGAGAAAACCTTTTGTAGTGGTAAACACCCATTTTTTCATGGTTTGTGTGTATAAAAACATCTTCTGTATTTTCCACAGTATGCATCCGATGAAGTGAGCTGTAGCTCACGAAAGCTTATGCTCAAATAAATTGGTTAGTCTCTAAGGTGCCACAAGTACTCCTTTTCTTTTTGCGAATACAGACTAACACAGCTGTTACTCTGAAACCACTCTTTTATCTTGTGATTCTGACTACACCTAACACTCTACGCATGAGCATGAAGGCGTTAACCCTCTTTTTCCTTATTTGTATTGTGTCCCTCAAGAATACTGGGGTGCCCCATTTTCCACAGATTGTTCATAGTTCCTTTTATTTTCATTAGCATTGATGCACAACCTGTGCCCTGCAGTTAGGACATGCGTTAGAAAAATGCGACTACTGGGTATCTTGTAATCAAAAATTAATATTGCCATTAATCTTTTACAATACACCCATTGGCACATCTTTTCTCATAATCTTGTGGCATAGGGTCATTCTTTGGTCACTTACTTATGTGCAGCATTTCTTAAGTCTTATGGCCTAGTATGGCTAAGCTAAAATCTCACAGGCTTCAGCCTGTAGGCCTTGCGTTTCAGGCCGACTTACTTAGATTCCTAATGCATACTTATCACATCTAACTACTGATCAATCTTATCCTCCTATAATCCTACCACTTACATCTATTTAGCATACAATGATTATATATAACATAGCATATGAGTTAGTTATAACATCACACAACACACAATAAATGAATGATAAAAAGGAACCGAGTGGCTACAACATGCTTACGACTAGTATAGTATATATATTATTTATATATAAATGCATACTCATGGGGAGTGAAAGGGTACTGTATATGCGAGAATTGTTATTCTCTTCTAATTACATTTATCCAACTCTACATTCCTCCACTAAGTTACCACAACTAAGAGTGTACACATCACACTAGGGGCTAAGATACTATTGAAATAGCGTAAGTCTATAGTCATAGATTATGATGACAACACAAAGTATTCTATAGCAAGATTTAGCTAACTCTCAAGATAACTTACATTTCTTCAAATGCTTTAGCGATATACCTCTAAAAACAAAGACTGCATATCTTTACACTTCCCCTGTCTGCCATTCAAATGACGTTTTACCCATTTTAGATTTGGGAGGCCACTCAAATACCACCATCACGTATTCCATATATGCTCTGAACTTTTACAGAAGAGTTTGTTTAGCAGTGATTTAGAGATATTTGAACATATTTATTAGTGCTGTTTTTCAATTCCTTCCACCTATAAAGCTAGGCTCCCTCTTAGTACCAGCAGTCCAACTATACAGGCCTCTGAAACTGAGAAAAAAAATCTAATACATACATTTTAGAAAACTCTAAATAGCTTTTCCATAGATAATGCCTGAATGATAGGGTTTGATATCTGAGGACCTACCAAGGGTACAGTATTATGTCGCCATCAATAAATGACAATTACTCTCTTCCAAAAAAATACTAAGCTCTCATTCCTATGGGGATGGATCTTTGAACATCACAACTTCAATCTGGAACTGTTCAGATTTATGCTGGGAAAGAAAGCAGGTAATAATAGTGATACAGAAACTGGTTCAGACAAAATAAGGACCAACCCAAACCTTTACCCAAAGTAAGCTGATATTGAACTTCTTGTGAAGTTTAAATACTTGGGCCAAGTTTATCACAAGTAACTAGACACTGGATGATGAACTTGAGATGCCTTAAAGTGTCCTGATTTTTGGAATGAAGGTGCTCAGCAGTTTCTGAAAATTAGACCCTTTTAAGAAGCCTGAAATGGGGCATTCAGAAACTGAGGTACCCAAAAATCACTAGTCTCTTCTGAAAATTGTGGACTTTGTGACTTCTAAAAATTACTGAATCTGTTTTTCTGCGTGTCTGATCTTCCTTGTTCTTACTGAAACCATAAGTAAAAACGCAAAAAATAATGCTGTGATGGATTAGTACATATTTATATCAAACTGCAAACTCAACTCTGTTTTGTCATTTTTATTGTAACCTACTATACCTTTTACTTTTGCACTATAATCTCTATCTTGGACAGGAATATCCAAGTGGTGAAGAAATCCTCATGCCCAGCAAAAGGGCTAACAGTGGGAAAACCATCCAGTCCTCAGCAATGATTGTCCTCCATTCAAATGGATCCACCCTAGAACTATAGTCTGGCTGCAGTCCAAGGGAACTCAGTTTTCCTAGTTGGGACTATAGGTGGGACCGGAGCTAAGCAACTAACTGAGCACCTAATGGGAGTTTTGAAGCTGGTCAGGGTTGACCTGATAGAGTAGGTCAGAACTTCATTTAAGGTCCAGATCATCTCAAGTCTGGTATCCTTGTCTCACCAGCCATCCATTGACTGACAACAGGAAGACTGAGCAGGAATGGGGTGCAAGAGGGTTCTGGGACCCTGGAAGAATGCTAACCAAATGGGTCTCTGAGTGGTGAGGACCCTGGAGGAAGGAATTGGACTGCAGCTGTTTATTATTTTTGGCCTATATCTATAACTTTTGTGCTTTTCTGTGAATGAAGTGCATCTGATTAAGAGGTTCCTTAGCAAACTGTGCATTACTTGCTTTAACTGTCACACACTGAAGAATTAAAATTTAAACCAGAGTAGCCACAAGAGTGGAGCATGCTTAAATTATTGGGGAGACTCTGGGGTTAGCACTGGTTTTAGGGAGGATTGCCACTTTTCTAGGTTTTTCCAGGATGATCCCTTTTTTGAGGTAGCTGTCATAGGAGATCTGTAAGTATACTCGATACACACTGCCAGCCAGCCAGTTTTTTAGTTTTTCAGGATCCACACAACTTTCCCAGCTTTTTGTACCTCAGATGTGGCAACCCTAGTCTTGGGGTCTTGGGCAGCTAGTCTGTGGTCATCTCCCATCCCCAAAAAGGAATTCTAGAGAAGGGATCTATATCTTAGAGACAGTGACTGGACAATGCTCAGACTCAGTAGGCTCAGAAGCATGTAGAATCCAGAGGTCAGATCCAATACAGCAGCATGGTATTTGACTACAAGGGAGAACTCAGCCAGGGCAGTAACATTTGCAAGAGAGATTGTTGGTACAGGATTTTCAGTCCAATTTTGAAGACTCAGGAGGTCTGGATAATTCAGAGAAGGACTTTATGCAGCACCCTGGGCTTTCTTGGCAATCCAAGCAACGACCAGACTAGCTTTGTTTAAGTTGTACCATCACGGAAGATCATCAAGTCAATATGGAGTAGAGGACGATTAAGAGCTGTTCTTCACTTCTCTATGCAATCTAAGGCCTGGTCTACACTACGAGTTTATGTCAGATTTAGCAGCATTAAATCCGAATTAACCCTGCACCTGTCCACACAACAAAGCCATTTTTTTTTTACATAAAGGGCTCTTAAAACTGATTTCTGTACTCCTCCCCAACGAGGGGATTAGCGCTGAAATCAACATCGCCGTTTCGAATTAGGGTTAGTGTGGACGCAATTTGAAGGTATTGGCCTCCGGGTGCTATCCCACAGTGCACCATTGTGACCGCTCTGGACAGCACTCTGAACTCGGATGCACTGGCCAGGTGTACAGGAAAAGCCCTGGTAACTTTTGAATCTCATTTCCTGTTTGGCCAGGCAAGCTCATCAGCACAGGTAATCATGCAGTCCCAGAATCGAAAAAGAGCTCCAGCATGGACCGAACGGGAGGTACTGGATCTGATCGCTGTATGGAGAGAGGAATCCGTACTATCAGAACTACATTCCAAAAGACGAAATGCCAAAACATTTCAAAAAATCTCAGAGGCCCTGAGGGACAGAGGCTACAACAGGGACACAACACACTTCCGTGTGAAACTTAAGGAGCTCAGACAAGCGTACCAGAAAACCAAAGAATCAAATGGATGCTCCAGGACAGAGCCCCAGACATGCCGCTTCTACGCTGAGCTGCATGCAATTCTAGGGGGGGCCAGCACCACTACCCCACCCCTGTCCATGGACTCCGATGATGGGGTACTCTCTGCCATGCCTGAGGATTTTGCAGAGGGGGAAGATGAGGAGGAGGAGGATGAGCTTGGGGAGAGCACACAGCACACCATTCTCCCCCACAGCCAGGATCTTTTTATCACCCTTACTGAAATACCCTCCCAACCCAACAAAGCCAGGGAAGGGACCTCTGGTGAGTACCTTTTAAAATATAATACCTGTTATAAAAGCAAGCATTTTTTAATGATAAAGTACCCCGGGGACTTGGGATGCATTCATGGCCAGTACTGCTACTGGAAAAGTCTGTTAGCATGTCTGGCGATGGAGCGGAAATCCTCCAGGGACATCTCCACGAAGCTCTCCTGGAGGTACTCTAAAAGCCTTTGTAGAAGGTTTCTGGGGAGAGCAGCCTTATTCCGTCCTCCATGGTAGGACACTTTACCATGCCATGCTAGTAGCAAGTAATCTGGTATCATTGTATGACAAAGCCTGGCAGCGTATGGTCCCGGTGTTTGCTGGCATTCAAGCAACATCCGTTCTTTATCTCTCTGTGTTATCCTCAGGAGAGTTATATCGTTCATGGTAACCTGGTTGAAATAGGGGAATTTAATTAAGGGGACATTCAGAGATGCCCATTCCTACTGGGCTGTTTGCCTGTGGCTGAAAAGAAATCCTCCCTGCAGTCAGCCACACGGTGGGGGCGTGGGGGGGGAGGCATTGGCACTGAGCTGTTCATTGTTTGGCTAGCAGGGATCTTCCCTGATACCAGCCAGGTGGTGGGGGGAGGGGAAAAGCGATCATTCCAGAGAATTGGATGTGGGGTCGGGGGTAGTTTGGTTTCTTCTGCTGCATGTTAACAGGAAAACCGCAGCACTAAATGGCCAACTCAGTGTGCTTTGCTTGGTATGGGAGAGGAGGTCGCTGCTGTTATGAAGGTTGCAGAAGCCGAACGACTCTGGCTTATCATGGCCGCCTGCAAGCCGAATTCTGTTGCCCGGCCCTGCGTGTGTGATCTCTACCACCAAAGCCACAGGCACTCAATATAAGATGCAAAATGCGACCTTGTACCAAAATCACGTGTGCTGTGTAATGTGAATAGTGTTGTTCACCATGAGAGAGTACAGCCATTGTTCTGTAAAATGTATCTTTTTTAAATACTTCACTCCCTTTTTTTCCTCCAGCAGCTGCAAATCTTTCAAGCCTCCCTCCTCCATCCCAAAGGCTATCTCAGATAAGGCAGCGAAAAAAAACACATGTGCAATTAAACGTTCTCTGAGCTCATGCAGTCGTCCGGCACTGACAGAGCTGTGTGGAGGGACACAATAGCAGAGTACAGGACGGTGGCCGATGAACGTGAGGAGAGGTGGCGGCAGGAAGATCAGAGGAGGCATGAGGCAACATCAGGGCTACTGCAGGATCAAACGGACATAGAATCATAGAATATCAGGGTTGGAAGGGACCTCAGGAGGTTATCTAGTCCAACCCCCTGCTCAAAGCAGGACCAATTCCCAGTTAAATCATCCCAGCCAGGGCTTTGTCAAGCCTGACCTTAAAAACTTCTAAGGAAGGAGATTCTACCACCTCCCTAGGTAATGCATTCCAGTGTTTCACCACCCTCCTAGTGAAGAAGTTTTTCCTAATATCCAACCTAAACCTCCCCCACTGCAACTTGAGACCATTACTCCTGTCCTGTCCTCTTCTACCACTGAGAATTGCCTAGAACCATCCTCTTTGGAACCACCTCTCAGGTAGTTGAAAGCAGCTATCAAATCCCCCCTCATTTTTCTCTTCTGCAGACTAAACAATCCCAGTTCCCTCAGCCTCTCCTCATAAGACATGTGTTCCAGACCCCTAATCATTTTTGTTGCCCTTCGCTGGACTCTCTCCAATTTATCCACATCCTTCTTGTAGTGCAGGGCCCAAAACTGGACACAGTACTCCAGATGAGGCCTCACCAATGTCGAATAGAGGGGAACGATCACGTCCCTCGATCTGCTGGCTATGCCCCTACTTATACATCCCAAAATGCCATTGGCCTTCTTGCTCCTGAGTCTGGTGGAAGTTCATGAACGGCAGCAGGATCACAGACTGCCACTGCAGCCCCTGTTTAACTGCCCTCCCTCCTCCCCAAGTTCCATAGCCTCCTCATCCAGATGCCCAAGAACGCGGTGAGAGGAGGCTCTGGGCATCCAACCACTACACCTCAGTGGACAGCCCAAGCAACAGAAGGCTGTTATTCAACAAGTTTTAAAGTGGCCTTTTCCTTCCCTCCTACTCTCCTCCCACACCCCATCCGGGCTACCTTGTGAGTTATCTCCCTATTTTTATAATCAATGAATAAAGAATACATGTTTTTTAAATGATAGTGACTTTATTTCCTTTGCAAGCAGGCTGTGATCGAAGGGGGGAGGGTGGGTGGCTTACAGGGAATTTAGAGGCAACCAAGGGGGGCGGGTTTTCATCAAGGAGAAACAAACAAAAATGTCACACAGTACCCTGGCCAGTCATGAAACTGGTTTTCAAAGCTTCTCTGATGCACAGTGCTTCCAGCTGTGCTCTTCTAACCGCCCTGGTGTCTGGCTGTGCATAATCAGCGGCCAGGTGATTTGCCTCAACCTCCGACCCCACCATAAATGTCTCCCCCTTACTCTCACAGAGGTTGTGGAGCACACAGCAAGCAGCAATAACAATGGGAATATTGGTTTTGCTGAGGTCTGAGCGAGTCAGTAAACTGTGCCAGTGACCCTTTAAATGTCCAAATGCACACTCTACCACCATTCTGCACTTGCTCAGCCTATAGTTGAACAGCTCTTTACTACTGTCTAGGGTGCCTGTGTACAGCTTCATGAGCCAGGGCATTAAGGGGTAGACTGGGTCCCCGAGGATAACTATAGGCATTTCAAAATCCCCAACAGTTATTTTCTGGTCTGGGAAGTAAATCCCTTCCTGCAGCCGTTTAAACAGACCAGAGTTCCTGAAGACGCGAGCGTCATGAACCTTTCCCGGCCATCACACGCTGATGTTGGTGAAACGTCCCTTGTGATCCACCAGTGCTTGCAGCACCATTGAAAAGTGCCCCTTGCGGTTTATGTACTGGCTGCCTGGTGATCCGGTCCCAAGATAAGGATATGCATTCCATCTATAGCCCCACCAGAGTTAGGGAATCCCATTGCAGCAAAGCCATCCACTATGACCTGCACATTTCCCAGAGTCACTACCTTTGACAGAAGCAGCTCAATGATTGCACTGGCTACTTGCATCACAGGAACTCCCACAGTAGATTTGCCCACTCCAAATTGATCCCCGACTGACCGGTAGCTGTCTGATGTTGCAAGCTTCCACAGGGCTATTGCCACTCACTTCTCAACTGTGAGGGCTGCTCTCATCTTGGTATTCTTGCGCTTCAGGGCAGGGGAAAGCAAGTCACAAAGTTCCATGAAAGTGTCCTTACGCATGCAAAAGTTTCAGAGCCACTGGGAATCATCCCAGACCTGCAACACTATGCAGTCCCACCACTCTGTGCTTGTTTCCTGGGCCCAGAATCAGCGTTCCATGGCATGAGCCTGCCCCATTAACACTATGATCTCCAAATTGCGGAAGAACGCAGTTTTAGAGAAAAGTGTGTTCATGTCCTCATCACCGCGCTTCCGTTGCCTCCTTGTCTGGTTTTTCAGGTGCTGGTTCTGCATAAACTGCACGATAATGCGCGAGGTGTTTACAATGGTCATAACTGTTGTGGTGAGCTGAACAGGGTTCATGCTTGCTGTGCTATGGCGTCTGCTCCTGCTTGGACCATCCAGGGAAAAGGGTGCGAAATGATTGTTTGCCATTGCTCTGATGGAGGGAGGGGCGACCGACAACATGGCTTACAGGGTTGACTTACAGGGAATTAAAATAACAAAGGGGGTGGCTTTGCGAGAAACAGAATGGCCCCCTCAAGGATAGAACTCAAAACTGGTTTAGCAGACCGTTGATTTCACAGAGGGAGAGAGGGAGGAGAAAATGAATACAAAACAAATCTGGTCTATTTCTTGTTTTGATCCACTTCATTTATCTTTATACATCTTGCTGGCAGCAGACTGCACAGTACGACCGCTAGCCATCGTCATCTCTTGGGTGCTCGGCAGAAGACGGTGCAGTATGACTGCTGGCCATCGTCATCTCCTGGCTGCTCATTAAAAGACAGTGCAGAAGGACTGCCGGTAGGACTGAATCACCATGAGACGAAACTTAAAAGGGTAATGACCTGGCTGAGTCACCCCCATGTTTGCCCAGGTGCCCCTAACCTCATTGAGGTCGGTTAAAAGAGCACCCTGGACTACGTCAACAATGGCTACCAGTCATACTGCACTGTCTGCTGCCAAAAGGCAATAAGTTGCTGCTGTGTAGCAATGCAGTACCACGTCTGCCAGCACCCAGGAGTCATACAGTGACGGTTAGCTGAGCAGGCTCCATGCTTGCCGTGGTATGGCGTCTGCACGGGTAACCCAGGAAAAAAGGCATTAAACGATTGTCTGCCATTGCTTTCATGGAGGGAGGGAGGGAGGAAGGGAGGGAAGGGGGGCCTGACGATATGTACCCAGAACCACCCACGACAATGTTTTAGCCCCATCAGGCATTGGGATTTCTACCCAGAATTCAAATGGGCGGCGGCGACTGCGGGAACTGTGGGATAGCTACCCACAGTGCAATGTTCCAGAAGTCGATGGTTGCCTCGGTACTGTGGACGCACTCTGCCGACTACATGCTCTTAGATCATTTGTGTGGGGGGGACACACAATCGACTGTATAAAAATGCTTTCTACAAAACCAACTTCTATAAATTTGACCTAATTTCGTAGTGTAGACAAGGCCTCAGTTCTCTCTGACCTTACTGTACCAGAGAACTGGGATTCCATGTGCCTTTGTTCTTAGGAACTACATTAGCATCTATATTGATTTTGTATAGCTGGCATGCAGCCTAATCTTTGTTGCCCTGAAATACATCTAAGTGCTTAGTAACAATTTCTGCTTTCATCAACCTTGTCATTAGGCCTTGTACTTTGTGAATTATATTTAGCTGTTTATAGTCCTTCAGAGCAAGTACTGGCTTCGTTAGTAAATTATTAAGTAAAAGCAAGTCAGATCTCTTACCTTTACATATACATACCCAAACTCTCTATATTCATGACATTAATTTATTTACAGTTATATTAGGATGAATTTGGTCCACTGTCCATTACTTTCAAATATATTTAGAATCATAGTATCATAGAATATTAGGGTTGGAAGAGACCTCAGGAAGTCATCTAGTCCAATCCCCTGCTCAAAGCAGGACCAACACCAACTAAATCATCCTAGCCAAGGCTTTGTCAAGCCTGGCCTTAAAAACCTCTAAGGATGGAGATTCCACCACCTCCTTGGCTAACCCATTCCTGTGCTTCACCATCCTCCTAGTGAAAAAGTTTTTCCTAATATCCAACCTAAACCTCCCCCACTGCAACTTGAGACCATTACGCCTCGTCCTGTCATCTGCTACCACTGAGAACAGTCTAGATCCATCCTCTTTGGAACCCCCTTTCAGGTAGTTGAAGGCTGCTATCAAATCCCCCCTCACTCTTCTCTTCTGCAGACTAAATAACCCCAGTTCACTCAGCCTCTCCTCATAAGTCATGTGCCCCAGCCCCCTAATCATTTTCGTTGCCCTCCACTGGACTCTCTCCAATTTGTCCACATCCCTTCTATAGTGGGGGGACTAAAATGGGACACAATACTCCAGGTGTGGCCTCACCAGTGCCAAATAGAGGGGAATAATCACTTCCCTCAATCTGCTGGCAATACTCCTGCTAATACAGCCCAATATGCTGTTGGCCTTCTTGGCAATGAGGACACACCACTGAGTCATATCCAGCTTCTCATCCACTGTAATCCCCAGATCCTGAAGAACGGCTGCTCAGCCAGTCAGTCCCCAGCCTGTAGCGGTGTGTGGGATTCTTCCTTCCTAAGTGCAGGACTCTGCACTTGTCCTTGTTGAACCTCATCAGATTTCTTTTGGCCCAATCCTCCAATTTGTCTAGGTCACTTTGGACCCTATCCCTACCCTCCAGCATATCTACCTCTCCCCCCAGTTTAGTGTCATCTGGGAACTTGCTGAGTGTGCAATTAATCCCATCATACAGATCACTGATAAACATGTTGAACAAAACCGGCCCCGGGACCAACCCCTGGGGCACTCCGCTTGATACCGGCTGCCAAGTAGTTATCGAGCCATTGATCACTACCCGTTGAGCCCAACAATCTAGCCAGCTTTCTATCTACCTTATAGTCCATTCATCCAATCCATACATTTTTAACTTGCTGGCAAGAATACTGTGGGAGACCGTATCAAAAGCTTTGCTAAAGTCAAGATATATCACATCCACCGCTTTGTCCAATAGCTTCAGTCTTATCACCACTGGAAACTTAACAGTGATTGATTTCACAAGATTATCAACACTCTATGTATTCTCAAAGCTATCTTCCTGAGGTGGGGTTGCATATTGTGCCTATTCTTAAGTCTCAGGAGTTTTCCAGTGCAAAGATAATGTTCCCACCACATGCTGTATTAACTTTTGCAGGCCTCCACCTATGACTGGGAATTTTTTTTTAAATGGGGGGTCAGCAAGACATCTGCTTTGAACCAAACTGCTAAGAGCTGAACAGAGAGTAGGAAATGCAAGAGCCACTGGAGAGGCAAAGGCCCTCTGGATGAGTGGGCCTGGTTTTCTGTCTGATCCATGGGCTCTAGAGACAGAACCATTGCACACACTGCAAAAGGAGAGGGTGTATATCCCACACTTGATGGAACAAACCCAGAAAAATGTCACAAGGGCTTTCCTCCCCCAGAGTCACCTCTTGCATGGATTTTCACAGCAATCAGACCCTTCATTCTCTCATTTGAATCCTTAACTTAGTAACATTCCTTTTGTCCAAGGTTATACCTTGCTCATGTGCAGGTTACTACATCCTCCTGTCCTTCAACTGCTATGCCCTCTGCTTGCACCACATTACCAACCAACCAATTAAAATCTCTAATCAGAACCATACAAAATGCCAGTGAAGAAATATTTGGCTTTCCCAGAGATGTGTGTGTCTGCTGTTTCTTCTTTCTTAAGTTTAGGAGAAAATAATCTCGACACATTCAAATTCTATGGTTGTGATTTATTCTCTGGAGTACAATTAACAATGTAAACACAGTGAAATCTGCAGCAAAGACTACCCTCAAAAGGCAACGCATTATCCAATGTCACCACTTTAAAAATAATATTTGAAGGTATCAAGTTATACCAACTATAATTACTATATAATTTGCAGTGTTAAGATAGTACAAGAAGATCGTACCATGGAAGACAGAAATGAATATCTGCTAATTATTCTGTAACAATATAGCATTTACTATGTAAGTAAATGATCAATATTTATTGTAATTATGTAGCTTTTTACGTGGTTGCTTGCTTGTGCCCAATAAAAATAAGGGAACACCATTAGTATATTGCTTGACAAGGGCTGAAACAGGTAAATTAGAAACACAGTCTTTTAGAAGCTCTTTGTTAGGATATAGATATTCAGACCTGTCTGTAAAGGCCTATACTCTAAGAATTTAGGTGTATTCTTATCACTTGGCTAGTTATAGAGGTATAAAAGAAAGAATCAAAATCACTGTCTGCCAATGTAAGGTCCTTCTCTTACTGTGACAGTCTGAGGCCCTGTTTTTAGGCTAAGGCCTTTGGCAAGGCAGCAGAGGCAGCCATAAACTGGGAAGCGAACGGTCACATCCTCACATTCCAAACTAGTCACATTGAAATAAGGTGCTATTGGGCTGTTAGGAATACAATCCTGTCCTGATAGTGCCTATCACCTCCAGAGAAAGGGAAGTGCCTAGAAAATGTAAAAGGAAATTTAGTTTGATAGCATCCTGTCTGGCAAGAACTCACTTATCAATAGCTGGGATGTGAAATCCTCACTTCTGTATTGTTTTGTCATTATAGTTTCCACTTTGCTATTGTTTGTCTGTATAATCTCTGTCTGGTTCTGTGATTGTTCCTGTCTGCTGTATAATTAATTTTGCTGGGTGTAAACTAATTAAGGTGGTGGGATATAATTGGTTAAATAATCATGTTACAATATGTTAGGATTGGTTAGTTAAATTTCAGTAAAATGATAGGTTAAGGTACAGCTAAGCAGAACTCAAGTTTTACTATATAGTCTGCAGTCAATCAGGAAGTGGGTGGGTGTGTGGGTGGGAAATGGGAACAGGGAATGCGGGTGGGGAAATTGGAATCATGTTTGGCTAAGGGCAGGAATGGGAACAGGGACACAGGTGTAAGGCTCTGTAGTGTCAGAGCTGGGAAGGGGGACACTAAGGAAAGAAACTGGAATCATGCTTGCTGGAGGTTCACCCCAATAAACATCGAATTGTTTGCACCTTTGGACTTCGGGTATTGTTGTTCTCTGTTCATGCGAGAAGGACCAGGGAAGTAAGTGGGTGAAGGAATAAGCCCCCTAACACTCTTCTCAGTACTTTCTGGTAAATTCCTAATAGTTTTAAAACTATTTGCTACAATTTGCATATTTTGAAAATCACATAATGCTTAAAGATTTAAAGGGGATTGACCTAGATGAGCCTCAGTCTCTTTCTATTCTGAAATACCCGAAAAGGATAATGGTGCTATTTATAGAGCTGGAAAAATGTATCAATCTCATGCCACGTGAAGAAAAATGCCTAAGCTAAGCTTCCTGTCTACTTTTATTTCCTTATTTTCTACAATGTCTTATCATGAAGACTGAAAAACACTGCTTCAAAACAGGCATTGTAAATTCTGTGGAGGCTGCAGTAAAATACTGTGGGTTCATAGTTCACTTTCAGAAGATGAAAGAGTCTAGAGAATGGAGAGTCCAAGCTGCTTTTAGACAGGTACCTCAGGAACAAAAGCAGTTCCATCCTGAAATGTGCCAACACTACCAACACACTGTGGATTTATGGTTTTGTTTGTAAAATGAAATTTACTGATCATGAATATCTGAAACCCTCAGATCACCTTTTCGGAATATTTGCAGACATACAAGGCTGAAAGAAATATTGCCATGGGAGGAGGGGAGCACTCAGAGACTGCAGGGGAAAGGAGGAGAAGGGAGAAATGAAAAACATTTGGTGTGGAACAACCGTAGCACTGAAAGAAAGATGGGGACTCTGATTCTGCCTCCATTGAAATAAATGGCAAAACTTCCACTGACTTCATTTGTAGCAGGAGTTGTGTCTTGGCCTCCCAGATTGTGCCCTACGTTCCCCAGCATCTGTACAATACTAAATTGAACAAATGTCATTTCTACTCATCTTTAATTGAAAATAAGAGAACATATTGTAGCCAGAGCAGGAAGTCTAATGATCTCCATATCATAATTATTCATAAAATCTTCCACCGTTGTAGCATAGAACTGGGTAAAAAGATGCTTTTTGTGGTAAAGTCTGAAGACTTTAATGCAATTAAATAATCCTTTGAAAATGTTGCATTCCTTTTCATACAAATCTTACAAAAGTTTGATTTAATGAAGTAAAAAAAAACTTTGTGCATGAGAGAGAGAGAGAGAGAGAAATCACATTTTAGGTTTTTCTCACAGTGTTATTTCAATACAGAAAAGTCACACTGTCCAATTTTGTTTTCAACTTGTTTTTCAAGAAAAGATTAAAATGAACTAATTTGGCATACGAGTGAACTTGCCACTTTTCGCAATTCCCCCATTAAAAAAAAAAAAATACTAGTAAGGACAATGGTGGCACAGCATACAAACTTTTATTCTGATCAAATTTGGGAATTAGTGCCTGGTAAGTCCCCCATGCATCTCCATCTACAAAGGATATGCTTTCTACACAGATTTCCCCTAAATGAAGCAGAAGGAGGAGAGGTCAACCAACTACACCACCATCCTCTCCCATTCCAGAAGTAGCACCAATTCAGACATTGGGGGAGGGCAAATTCTGGTTCCCACTCCTTGGCAGGGACCCCATTCTGATCCTTATTCACCCCCGCTCCTCTCTCGGACCCCCCAGTGTCCCTAAGCCGGGGACTTTCCCCTCTCTCTTACCTACAGGGTGCATGAGCCAGTACCACCAAGAGTTGAGATCTCTGTGGATTCTCCTGTGTTCCACCATAGAAGAAGAGACTCCCCATGTGCCAGGACACAACACAATTTGGTCAAGCCACCCCTCCATCTGGATGGAAGGATGGCCAAGTCTAATTTCAAAGGTGTTATGACCACACAGCTAGAGCAACACTCCAGACCGCTCTGGCAACAGCCATATTGATTTAGTATGGGACCACTGCCTACAAGTGCTCAGGTCATGCCGCTCCTGACCCCAGCCTATGGAACTTTGAGCAAATGCAAAAACCATGAGGCAGGGGCATTTGCCCCCTCAGCTCCCTCTGACTGACAATGCTGCATTCTAGATCCCAGCAGACTTCCTGTGGATAAGCTGTCATGGGATAAGAGGGAATGTTCTCTCATGGGTTGGTAACTGGTTAAAAGATAGGAAACAAAGGGTAGGAATAAATGGTCAGTTTTCAGAATGGAGAGAGATAAATAGTGATGTCTCCCAGAGGGCTTTACTGGGCCCAGTCCTATTCAACTTATTCATAAATGATCTGGAGAAAGCGGTAAACAGTGAGGTGGCAAAATTTGTGGATGATACAAAATTACTAAAGATAGTTAAGACCCAGGCAAACTGCGAAGAGCTACAAAAGGATCTCACAAAACTGGGTGACTGGGCAACAAAATGTCAGATGAAATTCAGTGTTGATAAATGCGAAGGAATGCACATTGGAAAACATAATCCCAAACATACATATAAAATGATGGGGTCCAAATTAGCTGTTACCACTCAAGAAAGAGATCTTGGAATCATTGTGGATAGTTCTCTGAAATCATCCACCCAATATGCAGCGGCAGTCAAGAAAGGGAACAATACTGGCAATCATTACGACAGGGATAGGTATTGAGAAAGAAAATATCATATTGCCTCTATATAAATCCGTGGTATGCCCACATCTTGAATACTGCATGCAGATGTAGTCACCCCATCTCAAAAAAGATATATTGGAATTGGAAAAGGTTCAGAAAAGAGTAACAAAAATGATTAGTACATAGGAGCAAAGGGTAACAAGGCTGGCACTTTTCAGCTTGGAAAAGAGACGACTAAGGGGGGGATAGGATAGAGGTCTATAAAATCATGACTGGTGTGGAGAAAGTAAATAAGGAAGTGTTATTGATTCCTTTTCATAACACAAGAACTAGGGGTCACCAAATGAAATTAAGAGGCAGCAGGTTTAAAACAAACAAAAGAAAGCATTTTTTCATGGAGGATAGATCCATCAATGGCTATTAGCCAGGATGGGCAGGGATGGTGTCCCTAGTCTCTGTTTGCCAGAAGCTGTGAATGGCCAACAGGGTATGAATCACTTGATTATTTCCTGTTCTGTTCATTCCTTATGGGGCACCTGGCACTGGCCACTGTAGGTAGACAGGATACTGGGCTAGATGGACCTTTGGTCTGACCCAGTATGGGTCTTATGTTCCTATGTCTGCACTGAGGAGGGGTCAGAGACTGGGGAGATCAAGGGGAGGAATGAGTTCCCCATACACACCAAGATTCCCTCCTCAACGTAATACACAGAGCTGCCCTTTGGGAGACTTGGGGTTGCCAAGGCCAAGGGGAACCGTTGCTTCTTCATCTACTATGGAGTCAGGGGGGGATCTGACAGGTTTACAGGTAACTACAGTCTTTCCTGTGTGCATGTAGGGGAGGTAAACTCTACTTTCCCAAGAGGTTGATATGGGAGGTGACACCACCTCCCCCTCCCCCATGCCAGAGGATCTTCATATTGATTTTCCACCTCTGAGCAGTTTCACTGTGGGCAGAGATTATCTGTCTTTAGTTTAATGTCTAACTCCTCAACCAAGGAAATTAAAGGCCAAGTGTTTGACTCTGATCTCAGATTTACCCATGCACAATAACTGAAAACAGAATGGTCTGTGCATTCAAGGGACTAACAGCACCTTCGGTCAAAAATATTGCTCTGCAGGGAGATTGGAGCCTTCCTAGAAATCAGTCAGGTTACACACATGTATAGAAAATCTTTGCTTGAAAAGCATGAAAACAGTGCAATTTGGAAAGTTTTCATTCACCTGCTTGTAAGTTTTATCTGATTTTAAAAGATTCATATGAGAGTTTCAAAGCAAAATTAAATTAGGCAGCTCGTAGTAGGGGAAGGGTGTGGAAGGAATATACACCACCAATAAAGCAGAGAGTCACACTATGGCCCCTGGTTTCCCCCTTGCTCTGGGGGGAGGTAATCCACATGAGCCCTATACCTGACACAAAGTACTTCCTAGACACTACAGTGCTAATAAGTGATGGTCACATAAACACCACCCTATATCAGAAACCTACTGACCACTACACTTACCTACATGCCTCCAGCTTTCATCCAGACCACATCACACACACATTGTCTACAGCCAAGCTCTAAGATACAATAGCATTTGCTCCGATCCCTCAGACAGAGACAAACACCTACAGGATCTCTATCAAGCGTTCTTAAAACTACAATACCCACCTGGTGAATTGAAGAAACAGATTGACAGAGCCAGAAGGATACCCAGAAGTCACCTACTACAAGACAGGTCCAACAAAGAGAGTAACAGAACACCACTAGCCGTCACCTACAGGCCCCAACTAAAACCTCTCCAGCACATCATCAAGGATCTACAACCTGTCCTGAAGGACGATCCCTCACTCTCACAGACCTTGGGAGACAGGCCAGTCCTTGCTTACAGACAGCCTCCCCAACCTAAAGCAAATACTCACCAGCAACCACACACCACACAACAAAAACACCAACCCAAAACCCAAACCCTGCAACAAACCCCAGTGCCAACTCTGTCCACATATCTATTCAAGGGACACCATCATAGGACCTAACCACATCAGCCAGCAGGAATTTGTCCAAGCAGACACATTTTGAGATGAGGGTTCAGGATGAGGATAAATACCTACCAGAATCTAGGGGTCAAATCACCAAAAATTTGGAAGAAGTTCCCAGAATTCTGTTTCCTGGGGCAAGTTTAAGCCATGGATTCCTAAGGTGAAGGATATTCAGGAGAATAAAGGGAAGTCTCCTCAGGACCAGTAAGAATTTCCATGTTTATGCTGCTTGCGACCATTACTGTGCAGCTCCCTGATTTTACAGAGATAACTGAAATAAATACTATGGAGATTCATAGGTTCCAAGGCCAGAAGAGACCACTGATCTAGTCTGACCTATACAACGCAGGCCACAGAACTTCCCCAAAATAATCCCTAGAGCATATCTTTTAGAAAAACAGCCAACCTGGATTTTAAAATGGTCAGAGATGGACATTCGACCACAACCCTTGGTAAAAACTATTCCAACACTTAATTACCCTCACTGTTAAATTTTACACTTTATTTCAATCTGAATTTGTCTAACTTCATCTTCCAGCCATTGGATAGAGTTATACCTTTCTCTGCTAGATTGAAGAGACCATTATCAAATATTTGTTCCCAAGTAGGTACTTCTAGGCTGTAATAAAGTAGCCCCTTAACCTTCTCTTTGTTCTGTTAAATAGATTGAACTCTTTGAGTCTATCACTATGAAGGCATTTCTGCTAATCTTCTAATCATTCTCATGACTCTTCTCTAAACCCTCTCCAATTTATCAACATCCTTCTTCAATTGTAGGCACCAGAAATGGATACAACAGCGGTCACACCAGTGCCAAATACAGAAGTAAGATAATCTCTACAGAATGAACACACACACACACACACACACACACAGTGTAAAAATTAAATAAAAGCAGAACAGGCTGAAATATCAAAGGGGTAACCTGAGGTCAAATTAGCAAAAATGTAAAGGTCATTTAACTTCATTAACTCACGTGCAGCAGCTTCACATATTTCTCCACCCCCATGTATTTTGCCTATAAAATGCATGTTTTCATTAAATGCCTCATTACTTTTAGGGCCTCTGCAATCGCACTTTTAAACAGGAGAAACAAATCAGACAGACAAACATTTATAACTGATAGTTTCTTTTTCAGTGCGGATGGTGGCTTAAGGGTAAGAGAATGAGATTTCATTTCATATTATATGATAAAGGAGATGGCTCTAGTTAGCAGACAGGAAACAAAGCCAGCGTGTCTAGTCCAAAAAAAACAAGGCATTGTATTGAGGGGGAAAACAAGGCACGGATGATGAGAACAAGAAACAGTGTGGCTCTTTCGCTCTTGTAATTTGTATGCCTTACTGAAATAGTGCTAGCTGATTCCAAAACCCTCTATTTTCCCGTCATACAGGTATAGCATATGCAAGTACTTCCCTCTCCAACATGCCTCTCAGCTGCTCCACCTCTATCCAAGATACTTAAGTCTTTATGGCCATTCACTTCACCATTCTGGTGAGATCTCCATTAAATTAGTGCAAGTTTTGATATGAACACCTAACCCAGAGAACTGGACTGGTGCTACCAGCTTCTTTCTCACAAATTCCTTACTAGCTACTAGGTGTATTTATCTGGGAGCTCTTGAAAATGAGTTCATCATAGCTTCTTGGCATTCATACAACAGTTTGAAACCAGATCGCATCCGCACAAGCAACTTGACTGGTTGACTAACAAGAATGCAACAAAATCAGCCCACTTAGGCAATAGCCTGCAAACACAGGCTTGCTTCCTACAGAAATATTTTAAACTATACTCCAAAAATCCACAAACTCTAGCTCTGTCAGAGCAACAAGAAAGGTGAGTTCCAGATTCAAAAGTCCTTCACTGGCAAGCCAGTCTACCAAAAGCAACCAGCTGATATCAACTATCAAGATGGCTCAAAAGAGGAAAGGAAGCCTCAAAAGTAGGCAGGATCCCAACCAAGGGCTTTTTAGATCAAAAACAACCACTTGGATTGCACAAAAAAGTAAAGTGGTAGCCTGTGCAGACAATTGAGCAAAGGTATAATATGTTCCATTTGGAAAACAACAGAAATAAATGAAGTGCAGAGTAATAGTTCAATCAGGAGGTCACAAAAAGGCATACAGGACTTTGGCAATGTGCACATGTATATGGAGGGAAAACTCCTGGTTGCTGCTACTAGCAAAACACTCATCTAGGATGATCTAAAGACAAAATCCACAAAAGGACTTAAGTACTGTGATCCTAAGCATCACAGCACTTATCTTTCAGGAGCCTATAATATCACAAGAACACAATGTGATCCACAAAGCCTGAGTTAGGCACCTATGCTCCCTTTACAATGAATTGGGAGAGAGGGGTGAATTAGAATGCAATCCACAGAAGCCAGCCTGCTAGGTAGGGAGCTTCCTAAAATAGTCAATGGAAGATGCTAATGAGACGGGTGTGTGCTAATCCCCACCCTGTCTCACAGTTGGGCACCTTAGTCCAGGCTGCAGGCAGGCACCCATCTCGGTTAAGTGATCCACAAACAGGAACCCAGTGCCTGGAATCAGATGGTTTATGTGCCTAAGGTGTTTCTTGAAGGAATGGGTTAATTGCCTCCCTCATTACATGCTAAATAGCTGGAGAAGATAGAAGGGTTAGTGGGTATTGTACCTAGCTTATAAAACTTTTAGTCTAGTGGTTAGCGCATTCATTTGGGCAGTGGGAGACCAAGGCTTAATTCCCCCCTCAGTCAGATGTGAGCAAGCCCTGCTCAAATCCTCTCACAGGTGAATGCTCTAACTACTGGTCTATGGGATATTCTTATGTGGGGCTCCTCCCAGGTACAAGTGGACTACAGAGTAACTTGTATGCTCTTGGGCCTAATGATTGTTCCACTGTAGATAAATACTTAAATAGTCTTTGGATATGAGGGAGAGAGACAGACAGATTCCATAGCCCCGTGATTAGGGCTCCTACCTGGGAGGCCTCAGGGCCAGTCTCTCCCCTCCAATCACTCTTTCACTATTTATCCACAGTGGAGCAGCTTCAACAGGAGAAACTGAAAGAGCCCTACATCAGAATATCCCATCGCCTGTTAGCACATTCATTTGAGAGGTCAAAGACTCTCTTTTCAATTCTCTCTGCCTCAGAGGGGGGAATTGAACCTGGGTTGCTGCTTCCTAAGCCAGTGATCTAACCATTGGGCTAAGAGTTATAAGGGAGTCCAGAGGGCAAGGCTCCTCCTCTTCCATTCTGAATAGGACCAGATTTGGTAGATTGACTCAGAGCATGCCTACCAGATTGAACCCTGCACGCAGTTTAAGCAGATGAATGCCTGTCTGTGAATAGCTCTGGGGCTTAGATGGGGAGATACGTGTCTGGACACTTAGAGAGGCCACATATGTGCATATCCAGAGGCCAAACATAGGCAGTAAGGCAACTGAGAACTTAGGTGCTGGGTGAGTTTAGGCACCTACTGGGTTTGGCAGGAGTCTTGTGGATTGTAATGGAGCCAAAAACTGGGACTTAGGTGCCTAAATTTGGGGTTAAGGCACCTAAGTATCTTCATGGATCCCACCCTAGGTCCTAAAAGGAACTCCAGGTTGTGAATCTCATTAATGAACACCCTCTCCTGAGGAAAGTAAGGAGCTAGCACCTCAGCCACGTGGTCTAGATGATTCCTTCTGCAAGCAGGCAATAAGGGCCAATCACTAAAAAGGAAGACCCCCTACTATCTGGATTTAATTAACCAGGAGGATGGCTGCTCAATCCTTTCTGAAAATCATACCACTTTAAAAGGTGTGTTTGGGGGGAGGGATAGCTCAGTGGTTTGAGCATTGGTCCCCTAAACCCAGGGTTGTGAGTTCAATCCTTGAGGGGGCCATTTAGGGATTTGGGGCAGAAATTGGGGATTGGTCCTGCTTTGAGCAGGGGGTTGGACTAGATGACCTCCTGAGGTCCCTTCCAACCCTGATATTCTATGATTCAAGTTGGGCAACCCAATTACTCATCAATTTTTAACCCAAAAGAAAGGCTAAGAAAGCTGAAAGGGCAGAGAAATAGACAGTCTGCTCCTGATGTGAGCCTGAAGGATGATGAGGAGCCATTGAGGGACGATGGCTAGCCTGAAACCTGAGAAGGTGGAGAACAGGGCCAGCCCTACCCTGTGGATAGATGAGAGTACACAGCATTACACAGGAGACTTTGCCTATCAGGGAAAGGGGTGGCCAGCTGAGCCCTATTGGGGTTGAAGATTCAGTTGTGTTTATATTTCTGTTGGACTTGTTAAAGGACTTTGTTAGCTTGAAAGGGGTGGTACTAAATGGTGACCTGGTCAGAGGGCTGATTGACAGTAACAGAAACCACTGCAAAACTAGAGCAACTATTGGCAGGGGGCACTTGAGAAGACAGCCGCTATGCTATGCCCAGCCACAAGGGTTTGTGTGTGTGGTGAACGCACTTTTCTACAAGGACTTACAATGGAAAGTGTTAAAGTTGTTAGTGATGCTGGCTGCCTATAATCAAATAATAATAAAAATCAGAGCCTCAGTTCAGAAAACCCATACTGAATATGGTAACACTGATAAAGTGTATATTTCTGCAATTTTTCACCAATTAACTGCTTGATCTCCCATTAGTGACCTGTTAGAAGCTAAGCGTGCCAAGACTGAGTTCATCAGAGCAACAGCTCTCTCACTGTATATTTGTACAGTGCCTAGGACAAGGGGGTTCTGATCTCTGTTGGGACCTTTAGGTTCTACTGTAATACAAATAATAATGAAATACATGGATGAAGCTGTACCATGTTGTGGCTTTCTTTTCTCTCTCTCCTACCTGTTGAAAACTGTAGGTCTCACTCTAATAAACAAATGATTCTGACCCAATTTATTGAAAACAAATGCTCTCCCACTGCTTATAGGAGAAAAATGTACTTACAAGCTTTTGTCTAGAAAGTCTATACTTCAGGAATATACTGTGCATGCTTGCCTCTGAGTGACTTATTAAATAGCAGATCAATACAGCACAGGCACTAAAATGGAAGAAATAAAAACAATTAGTTTGTCCTATGGATCTGTAATGCTCTATGTTAGGGGGCTTATTCCTTCACCCACTTACTTCCCTGCTGTTCCTCACATGAACAGAGAGCAACAATACCTGAAGTCCAAAGGTGCAAACAATTCAATGTTTATTGGGGTGAACTTCCAGCAAGCATGATTCGAGCTTCCTTCCTTAGTGTCTCCCTTCCCAGCTCGGACACCACAGAGCCTTACCTGTGTCCCTGTTCCCATTCCCCCCCACCTAGCAAAACATGATTCCAATTTCCCTACCTCCATTCCTGTTCCCATCCCCCCCCCTTACTTCCTGATTGACTGCAGACTATATAGTAAAACTTGAGTTCTGCTTAGCTGTACCTTAACCTATCATTTTACTGAAATTTAACTAACCAATCCTAACATATTATAACATGATTATTTAACCAATTATATCCCACCACCTTAATTAGTTTACACCCAGCAAAATTAATTATACAGCAGACAGAAACAATCACAGTATCAGACAGAGACCATGCAAATAAACAATAGCAAAGTGGGAACTATAATGACAAAACAACACAGAAGTGAGGATTTCACAACTACATCTATAAAAAGAAAAGCAGTACTTGTGGCACCTTAGAGACTAACCAATTTATTTGAGCATAAGCTTTCGTGAGCTACAGCTCACTTCATCATCTGTAGCTCACGAAAGCTTATGCTCAAATAAATTGGTTAGTCTCTAAGGTGCCACAGGTACTCCTTTTCTTTTTGCGAATACAGACTAACACGGCTGTTACTCTGAAATACATCTATAAAGACATAAGGGTTTCCCAGCTGTGTCTATTGATAAGTGAGTTCTTGCCAGACAGGATGCTATCAAACTAAGTTTCCTTTTACATTTTCTAGGCACTTCCCTTTCTCTGGAGGTGATAGGCACTATCAGGACAGGATTGTATTCCTAACAGCCCAATAGCACCTTATTTCAATGTGACTAGTTTGGAATGTGAGGATGTGACCGTTCGCTTCCCAGCTTATGGCTGCCTCTGCTGCATTGCTGTCAAGGTTCCTCCCCCACTCTGAACTCTAGGGTACAGATGTGGGGACCTGCATGAAAAAACCTCCTAAGCTTATCTTTACCAGCTTAGGTCAAAACTTCCCCAAGGTACAAAATATTCCCCCCCGTTGTCCTTGGACTGGCCGCTACCACCACCAAACTAATACTGGTTACTGGGGAAGAGCTGTTTGGACGCGTCTTTCCCCCCAAAATACTTCCCAAAACCCTGCACCCCACTTCCTGGACAAGGTTTGGTAAAAAGCCTCACCAATTTGCCTAGGTGACTACAGACCCAGACCCTTGGATCTTAAGAACAATGCACAATCCTCCCAACACTTGCACCCCCCCTTTCCTGGGAAATGTTGGATAAAAAGCCTCACCAATTTGCATAGGTGACCACAGACCCAAACCCTTGGATTTGAGAACAATGAAAAAGCATTCAGTTTTTTACAAGAAGACTTTTAATAAAAAATAGAAGTAAATAGAAATAAAGAAATCCCCCCTGTAAAATCAGGATGGTAGATATCTTACAGGGTAATTAGATTCAAAAACATAGAGAACCCCTCTAGGCAAAACCTTAAGTTACAAAAAAGATACACAGACAGAAATAGTTATTCTATTCAGCACAATTCTTTTCTCAGCCATTTAAAGAAATCATAATCTAACACATACCTAGCTAGATTACTTACTAAAAGTTCTAAGACTCCATTCCTGGTCTATCCCCGGCCAAGACGACTACAGACAGACACAGACCCTTTGTTTCTCTCCCTCCTCCCAGCTTTTGAAAGTATCTTGTCTCCTCATTGGTCATTTTGATCAGGTGCCAGCGAGGTTACCTTTAGCTTCTTAACCCTTTACAGGTGAGAGGAGCTTTCCCCTGGCCAGGAGGGATTTCAAAGGGGTTTACCCTTCCCTTTATATTTATGACACTTGCCAAAGGCCTTAGCTTAAGCACAGGCCCTATACAGTCAGACAGTGATTTTGATTCTCTCTTTTGTACCTCTATAACTAGCTAAGTGATAAGAATACACCTAAATTCTTAGAGTATAGGCCTTTACAGACAGGCCTGAATATCTATATCCTAACACTCTAATAGTCATTTAAGTAGATGCATATGTACAGCTGTAATACAGTACACATTACAAATAAAATCAGCACAAACTTTTGTGGACTATTTTTATGGCAAGTGTGTTTGAGCTAAACTGTGCCCTGTCCTTGTGCAACCATGCAGTGGGAACTCATGTTACTCATGGTCAGCCACAGTTGTAGTCCCAAATGATAGGGCTGTGCCCAAGATGTTCCATTCAAGAGTAATTGCATGGAAAAGGGTCAGGGAGGGGCTTCCACTTTTTCACTTATAAAGCATGATCTTTGATCTTAAGCTTTCCTATTAGTAGAACAATAAAACCCTGATGCATACCTGTTGAAGTCATGAAATCATCGGTGCCTTCTAACCGTCAAGGGTCAACTAGTCTAACCCCCTGCCAAGATGCAGGATTTGTTGTGTCTAAACCATCCAAGAGAGATGGCGATCCAGCCTCCTTTTGAAAGCCTCCAGTGAAGAAGCTTCCATAACCTCCTGAGACAGTCTGTTCCATTGTCCTACTGTTCTTACAGTTAGGAAGTTTTTCCTAAAATTTAATCTAAATCTGCTATGCTGTAGTAAATGGACTTCAGTGGCCTTTCATTGACTTCAGTGACCTTTGGGTAAGCCATAGGCTTGTTGCACTTTCACAACAGTAGAGAAGGAGAAGAGGCTTATGCTGACATTGGCACAGTTTCCCATTGTCATGGTATTATTTAAAATCTCAAAAAGATTATTTGTCCTTAAATAAAATGGCCATGGACCAGGGACTGGAGGGGAAAAGTGATCAATTCCTAAGTAGGAAAAATAATGTTCTATTTCAGAACCAGAAAAAGAAAAAAATATGTAATATTGCCAATATTATTTCACAGAGGACTGTAGATTGATGCACTTAAAGGAATAATAATCAATTTTTTGACATTTGTATTCAGATTATAGGGGAACTTTTCTCCTCATAATTTCCACAAAACAGATAGAAAAAATGAGGGCCCCATAGGATTTCAGTGGGGAGACGTGAAAATAAACTATTTTATATTTCACTCACATATGTAACTTAGATATTAAAAATTCAGCAGCTGGTGCATCCCCAGCACAAGTTTTCTACTGTGACTGGTGAGAAATTTGTAGCTTTGAGGAAATTGCTGATTTTTTTTTAAACCAAACAGATTTGCACATTTATGCAACAGCCAGTAATTTAAAACTATTTATTTAGAAAGCATAGATGGTTTTAACACACCAGTATAAAATCTATGGATCCTGCCATTTCAGTAGGGACTGTAGATCAAAAAATGGGTATTAATTTCTACTGTTCTCTTTTTCTGATCAACTGTAGTTTAAGAGACATCTAAAATAAAATGCACTCAGGAGGAATCCCTAAACAGAGCATTGCTGTCTTGCAGGGAGCGAATTTATCATTAGGTTTCAGAGTAGCAGCCGTGTTAGACTGTATTTGCAAAAAGAAAAGGAGGACTTGTGGCACCTTAGAGACTAACCAATTTATTTGAGCATAAGCTTTCGTGAGCTACGAAAGCTTATGCTCAAATAAATGTGTTGGTCTCTAAGGTGCCACAAGTACTCCTTTTCTTTTTTTATCATTAGTCACTTCTGTTACCTTTTGTATAAATGTTTTTCAAAAGCCTTCACTCTTCATTTTTTTTAAAGTACCCATTTCACTTAATTTTAGTGAGATAGGCCATGACCTTGCAGTCTTCATTCACCCACTGGGAATTTTGGATGAATAAAGAATGGGAAGGACTCTTCTTCTGTTGTTGAATAAGCACCATTTATTTGAAATCTCATTGTTCTATTTGTCTTAGAGCATCTCTCAGGCAAAGGAGCTACCAAGAACTCCAAGAAACAACTTTGGTCCTGATTCTTGCGTAAGGAGGTTGTTACTATTAAATATTTCTATCACAGTAGTGCCCATAAGGCCCCAGACGAGACTGAGGCCACATTGTGCTAGGTGCTCTATAACACATAGTTATAGAGTCCCTGCCCTGAAGAGTTTACAATCTAAATAATATGGTGTAAATCCATTGATTTTATGACCTTGCTCTTAATTTACATCAGAGTAAGTGAGCCTTACACCTTGTGTATTCGTACATTCTGACCTAATAGCATTTTGCACCCACTTTGCACACCTTTAGTGACTACATAGCAGAGAATGAAGACCTCTGTCTCCTACTCAGAAAATAAATAGCACTTTTCTTTTTTTTTTTTTTTTTGAGCAGTCACTGACAACAGTCCAATTTGCCTCCCCTGCTGGTTACTGACTCCCAAGCTACTTGTGTCTACATGGAACAGTGCTGCATGATCCTTAGTATAATTTGTAGCAGATTCAGTGACTATTTGTTTTTTAAACTCAGAAGTTCTGAGCTGGATCTGATTAATGTGAATATATGTAAATGATGTTTAACTAAATTACAAATAAACTACAAATTAACAAATCACTCAGTCTATGCTGTAAAACTGGTTACCACTTAAATCTTTTGGATAGTTTGATATATGCATATGCCAACCACAGCTTAAAGAGAATTGCCTTTGTATGAACAAAGCCTTAACCACATAAATATCCTCAGACAGTAATTAAATAGTCTTTCTGCAGAGCCAAGTACAATACCAGCATCCAGATATGCACTACAACAACTAAACTAGAAGGCAGATGGATATGAAAGCCTGCTTATTATCAAAAGGTATTTGAAGAATTCCATTAAATTTTCTGCTTCAAGAAAATAATCATTTATTTATTTTTCTTTAAATGAGCTTTAGGTCCATGGCAATCTGGTTCAGGAGTTAATGTAGATTGGAGTTTTCCCATGACAAATTTCAGCTTTTAATTTCTTGTCATTTCAGCAGATTTTTTTAATTGAGGAAATGTCGGTTATTACTTTTACTCTCCTCATATTCAAAAACTGCTGAACTGTTTTTGTTCATACTAGAAAGTAGAATTCATTTCTGAGCAAAGACAATTGCAGGAGAATTTCTACCTGCAAGGGAAAATAGGGATTAGACTCAAAATCATCAGGCAACCTTAAATATAGATGCAACTATTCCCTCTGCTACAGATTAACAGAGCTTTGATTTTATAATTACCACTTGGTTAGTCATAAGCAGCAAGGTTCATTGGGGATTTGGGTTTTGCAAGATCTCCAGAACTTTTTAAAAAATATGGGGTTTCATAAATTCGATGAAACGATGTTGTCTGGTTTTTCCTCATTAACTTAAGCGATTTTAAGGGAAATTTAAATTTTATTAAGTGGTTTACTAACTCCATGGAAGCCAGCGTGACATAAAAAGAAAGAATCTTGTCTGAAAAATAAGTTCTTGGAAGCCAGCGTGACATAAAAAGAAAGAATCTTGTCTGAAAAATAATTTCTTGCCCTGCTTCTAGAACTAGAAGAATAAAATATTTTACATCTATAAAATATTCAGCATCAGAATTTGTATTTTGCCAGAGTTAAACAATATTTCACAATCTTTGAGTTCTGTTTTACTTTTAGAGCTCATGATTTCCACGTTTTGACAAAATATATTCTATACCTAAGGTTTTATGACTTTTGGCCTACAGTACAGCTGTACAGAGAGAGAACACCACTAGCACTACCTTTCACCAGCAACGAGTGGTATTATAATGCAGAATTCTTCTTTCCATAGCACACACTCTAATGTCTTTATTAGGTTACCTCAAATAATAGCTTTTGATCTCTTAATAGTTCAGTGGAGGAGGAGGAGAGGGTAATGATGCATGGCCTTGCACTAACACCAACTAACTGCATCAGGAATAAAATGCATGATCATAGGCTTCTCTTCAGCGAACTCGATGACCAATGTCACTAGCTCAGGCAGCAACAGGAGCCTTGCGTAGAATTGTTTGTTTTAGCATGAGAGAGGTTGGCCACAAGTTTGCATGAAGTTATTTTCATGCTCCCGTCTGGCCCCTGAGGGTGAATGCTGGCATTTGGCTGTTGCTAGAAATAGTTGCTGTAAATTCATATTGCTGATGTTTCAAATATAATGGAAATTAATGTATACAGCGTGATGGAATGTAAAGACCCCATCATGGGCCTGAAGGGGTAAAGGAAAGTACGGGGCCCAGGGAGCTACACCCCAGCAGACCCTGCTCTAACTGGAGAAAGCATTGAAAAGGGAACCACCCAGCTCAGAAGGGGAAGCAGGGAAGTCCTAGCTTGAAGGCTCCTTACAAGGGTGCAGGAGAAGCCTTCCCGAGGGGTCAAGACTGCATGTTAAGCCCAGTTGGGGCTGGCAGTTTTGCTTGCCTTTTCTTTTTCTTTTCAACTTATATTGGGCTGGAAGAGAAAGCCAGACAATAGGAAGTGACGCAGGGAGGGTAACTCAGAAGGCGCCTTTGTGGGCCAGACACTGTTGGCCTTCCTGTGGTCTTGGGTCACAGCCCAGTGGAGAAGGTGGGCCCGGGCTCTCCTACAAAATTCCCCTACCACAGGAGGGACATAGACCACCTGCCCACCTCTCCGCACATCTGATTAAGAGATGGACTGGACAGAAAATCCTACCCATAGGGAGGTGGCACTAAGGATGCTAACCACTAGGACACCTGACCCCAGAGAACTCTATTACACAGGGATTATCTCCAGTTCTATGTTGTATATAACAGAGCAAGTCTGACATATTCCCTCAAGTGAATGGTAAACAAAAACCCTGACCACTGGATTCACCAGGGGCAGCCAATGATCTCTCCAGTTTCCTCAGGTCTACTTACAGCATTGACACTACAGAGATACAGTTTGACTAGACAGTTCTCCAGTGGTACAAGAAAGTAGAAAAGAATCTTCAGCTCTTTAAGGGTATGTCTACACTGCAAAAAATGCCCCATTTCAACGAATCTTAGAGCCTGGGTCAACTGACTCTGGCTTGCGCTACGGGACTAAAAATATGCATGTAGACATTCCCACTTTGGCTCCAAGACCCTTCCCCCTCACTGGGGCCTGGGCTCTAGCCCAAGTAGGAATGTCTACACTGCTATTTTTTTAGCCCTGTAGCATGAGCCCCACACATCAGCTGACTTGGGCTCTGAGACTCGCTGCCACTTTTTCTTTTTTGCAGTGTAGATGCAGCTTAAGTAATTATTGCATCCCCATCCACCTATGAAAATATGATCCTCAGTGTGGCTTTAGTTATAGTAGTTTTAATATAATGAAAAAAACAACATCCAGACCAGCAAGGCAGTTTTTTAGACTCTAGATACTCTTTAGTTTGGTTGCGCTTTTCCACCTGAGGCCTAAGTTGCGGCTGTTAGGCACAGCCTTGAATAAGAGACATTGCAGAGCCCAAGATCACCAACATGGATAGAGAGGACACCCACTACTATGCCTCACATGGCATGCAGACTGCTGTTCCTTGCATGCTGATACCACTCTGCATTCCCAAGGAGCAGAGAAGCTGCACCACTTGTGTTCCCAAGTGCAAGGACTACAGTTCTGCCTGGCCTTTATAGGAGCCAGGCATTCATGGGGATGGATGATTCCTCCAGGCTCTCTTCTCAGGCCCTCCCCACCACAGTACAGCACAATCTAGCCCCAATTTTGTTAGCCAGGAACAGATTATAATAACTGGATGCATCTGATAGGTCTTCTAAATAAAATGTCTACAGAAACTTTAAAAGGTGATGGAAAAGATGGCTTATGTTCTTGAGAATCCCTAGAGACATTTATTCAAGGGAAAGCCTGCCACAAATCAAGTGTTTCTGGAACAAATCTAAACCTAATTGAAACAAACTGAGTTGTACTGCTGTGACACAAGACAAATTCTCCAAGCACTCATCCCGCAAACACCTGAATGGCTGACATGATTGGGCACGTATCAGCAATTTCTATTAATCCATGTTAGAAAAGCAAAATTCAAGACCAGAGTTCATCCACTCACTGTAGCCACTGATCATTAACGAGGTTCTTGAAGATTAGCCAAGACAAAGAATTATGCCACTTCCTATGTTTTCTTTTCCAGTAACAAAACCAGGCCAGCCACTACTGCACTTCAGGAAAATAATATTACTTTAGAGAAACAAAATCTAGTCCCTGGGTCTATAAAGGAATGCCATTTTGGTTACATGGTCCTTTGGCAAAACAGAGTTTGGCCAGCTAGACACAGCACATTAAGTGTTCACAGTGAATTCTGAACTCCCACTAAGATTTTCAAGGTGAAAATAGACAATTATAAAGTACATTAGCAGTGTGATCCAAGTGCTAAAATCCAATTTTTAAAAAGGATGAATATTAACTTACAAACAACTTAACTTTTGCTAAAACACAGCTGAAAAATCTAGCTCTGACAGACAGAACTATTCCACCTGCTGAGATCCAGGGTTCTGTCTTAGCCCCCAGTTCAGCGATGCAGTGTTATAGGTAAGACATGAGAGGTAAATGTCCTGCTCTATTCAGCACTGGTGACACCTCAGCTGGAGTATTGTATCCAGTTCTGGGTGCCACACTTTAAGAAAATATGGAGAGAGTCCATAGAGAGACACAAAAATGATAAAAGATTTAGAAAACCTGACCTATGAGGAAAAGTTTAAACATGCCCAGGTTTTGGCAGGCGGGCGGGCAGGGCGGGGGTGTGTGTTTCGTTTCGTCCTGAGAAAAGAATGCTGAGGGGGAATCTGATAACAATCTTCAAACATGTTAGAGGCTTTTATAAAGAGGATGGTGATCAATTGTTCTCCATGTCCACTGAAGGTAGGACAAGAAGTAATTGGCTTAATTTGAAGCAACGATATAAGGACAAACTTTCGAACTACAAGAATAGTTAGGCAATGGAATAAGCTTCTGTGACAGGGTGTACTGGCCCTTTAAGCCAAAGGGTGGCCAGAAGATTACATTCCATGGATGTTGGTGTGAGCACAGGCTCAGAAACTGGCTGAAACTAAATGAGAGGAGGTTGTCCCAGGGAGTTAGCACTAGGATAGGAAAATTCAAGGACTCTATTACTTTAAGGGCCCGATGTCAGGAGTCCTGTAGTGCAGGAAGGGGCAAGGCTCTCTTCTCTCCTGGCCAATCAGGAGGAGCTCTCAGAAGGAGAAGAGTATTTATGCCACTTTCCATCTCAGAACACAAATGTGCTGACAGAAAAAGAAAGGCAGAGCTGGAGGACAAGGCTTCAGCTGAGCTGGCTAAAGGCTCTGTACTCAGCAGGCATATTGGAGATGGGTACAAACACTGGTGTTACTATGATGGACCTTGTGCTTGGGACACTGAGGACTACCTTGAATTACTTTGGGCTACTGACCCAGTTTCAGGGCAAGACTGAGAAAGAGTACACAGCACTCCTAAGGGGACCTGAAGAGAGGAGGTAGATGGAATGTGCTCTGGAAATGCCCCTGGCCACAACAAGGAAGCTGGCGAATGGTGTCCCTGCTATAGCTCCCAAGGGAGATTGTGGAATCCCCATCAATGGAGGTTTTTAAGAACAAGTTATAAAAATACCTGTGGAATGGTCTAGGTTTACTTAGTCTTGCCTCAGTGCATGGGGGTTGGACTAGGTGATCTCTTGAGATACCTTCCAGCCCTACATGTCTATGGTTCTATGAAAGTGCTTATGCAAAGCACTTTGCTGAATGAGGAATTGTAGAGCAGGCACAAACTGCGAAGTATTCAGATGCAGCAGAGGGCTGATTTACCAACACACTTATGATTTACTGTATCCCCTATCTGCTGATATAAGAAAGTATTACTCCACTATGTGGGCTGACCATAGGCTAAAAGGAGAAATTTGCTTACATAAAGCAAGTCAACTGCAGATGCTTCGCACACACACACACCCCCACCCCTGCTCCCCCTTGGGAGTCAGCAGCAATGTAAGTGGGAAGAGAAAAGTGAGAGGCTAAAGATGACACATCATGATTTACTATGTGATGCTGCAGGGAGGAATTAATGGTTCTCTCTGGAAGAAATTATACACTTTTTGTTGAATGACCCAAGGCCTGGAAAACTACATATGATAATTGCACTACTTGGTACCCTAAACAAGGCAAACGTAAGGGGACTGTTGCCCCCTTACTAACATTCAGTGGTGTTTTAGTTACTAGCTCCCAGTACTAAAAAGGGGGGAAAGGTCGATGGGGAATCAGGACTCTGAGACTGACAGCCCCCAGGAACAATGGGGAGAGGCCAATGCTCCAGGTCAGCCTGAATGACAGGGCAGGCAGGTTAATCAGGGAGTCAGGAGGCCAGGGAGGTCCCATCCTCCATGTGACCTGGAATTGCCTGGTTTGGACAGAGTGGAGCCGAGCTAAGGAGAAAGCAGGGGCCCAAGCTAAGCTGGGGAGCAGAGCTGAGCCAGATCCAGAGGGACCAGAAAAGCAGCCCAGAGAGAGCAGACCCTGTGCTCAGAGCAGAGCTGCAGCCCCAAAGCCAGAGGCACAGCCCAGAGAGAGCAGACTTGCCCTGGGAGCAGAGCTGCAGCAACCAGAGCCAGAGGGGCCAGAAAAGCAGCCCAGGAAGCAGGTCAGTGCTGGGAGCAGAGTCACAGAAGCAGCCGGCAGAGCAGACCTGTCCTGGGAGCAGAGCTGCAGCAACCAGAGCCAGAGGGGCCAAAGAAGCAGCCCAGGGAGCTGGAGGCAGAGCAGCTGCAGCAGCAGTGCTGAGACAGAGTGGCGGAGCTGGGGCTGGAGCAGTCTGGAGCTGGGTGCAGTGAGCAGCTGAGGAGAGCAAGGGGGACCCTGGGCAGCGGGCCCAGCATAGGGAGACACCTCAGCCAAGAGGCTCTGCAGGCCATGCTTGGATCGTAACCCTGACAGAGCGCGGGCAACACTGGGAAGAAGGGTCCTACCACTTAGAGCCTGAGAGCGTGTGGCCACCACCAGAGCAAGTGTCCAACCCACAGCATCCCTGCAGCACAGCCAGGGCCTGAGAAGAAGGCCTGGGACTTACAAGGAACAGACTGTGAACTGCCCTGACATTCCAGAGACACTGTTTGTGATGTTCCCTGCCACAGAGTGGGGTGATGTGTTTCCTTTAACCTTTCCCATTTTCTCTTATTCTTTTTAAAATTAATTGTTCATTAAATAACTTGCATTTGCTTTAAATTGTATGTAATGGTCAGTGGGTCAGAGAAGTGCCCAGTGCAGAGAGAGTACCCCGGAGTGGGGACCCTAACCCCTCTCCTAGGTGATCACAGCAGGGTTGGGGGTCGAGTCCCCCAGAATCCTGGGCCCAGCCTTGTCGGGGTTACGAGGACTCTGCCAGACAGGAGAGTGGAAGGAGAGTCCTCAAGGGCAGAGAGACCACTGGGTAAAGGAAGTGGGAGTGAGGACTCAGATCCTTTCGCTAGCCCACTTCACCAGGGTAGTGCAAAAGCCAGGAAAGTTCCCCACAACAGCGGGACTATTCCCCTGCTTACACAACTAACTTACTGGTCTGGTGGGAGAGGAAGGAGGAACAGATTTTTGTACTCTGTGAGCTTCTACCCTTTTGGCAGGGGGAGGAGGGGATGAGGAGGAAGGAGGAAATCATGTGAGTTCTTCTGTCTGGGGCCCCAGAAATGGAATTAACTTGGGTGTGTTTTGGGGGAGAAAGGAACAAAGGGGAGCCAATATGTACAGATTTGGGCTAGGGACCTGGGGCACTATGTGTGCTGTGCTATGATGGGGGAGCATATCCTCAGGGGAGATTGTATGAGGTGAATTCAGTCAGGAACTGGTTGGTGCAGGGAAGAAACCTAAGTGGTATCTTAGCTTAAAAGGAATGTGGTAGGAGATTGAGTGCATATCAGAGGGCATAGTTTGGTACAAGTTAAGAAGTTTTTTTTTAATTTTATAATAAACCAGAAATGAATTCTAAAACATTTGCTATTAATGGGGATAATAAAATGATGGTGTTATAATGAAACACCAAATTATCTTTAATCATATTCATGTCTCTACTGCCTAAATGTGAACAGTTGCTCTGAAGTAGCAGTTCTCAACCAGGTTCCGGAGCCCCCTTGGGGCCACAAGCAGGTTTCAGGGGGTCCGCCTACCAGAGCCAGCATTAGACTCACTGGGGCCTAGGCCAGAAAGCCAAAGCTCTGCCATACGGGACTGAAGCCCAAGGCCCCAAGCTCCACCACCTGGAGCTGAAGCAGAAACCTGAGCAACTTAGCTTTGAGGGATATGGGGCCCAGGCAATTGCCCTGCTTGCTACTCCCTAGCGCCAGCCCTTTCTTTTATATGTAGAAAAACAGTTGTGGCACAGCTGGGCTGTGGAGTTTTTAATAGCATGTTGGGGAACCTCAGAAAGAAAAAGGTGGAGAATGCTTTCTCTAAAGTACCAGGAAGTATCAAGTTTTCTCAAAGCACATAGGAACGATCAAATGAAAACAAAACTGAAGGGGGGGCGGAATATTGGTGCTTCTAAGGAGTTCATAGAAACATAAATCGAGGATTAAAAAGGTATTGAGTATGTGACTTTTATGTTAACTATGCCCCATTAAAGTGAAGTAGGGTCTCCTTGTGGAGGAGTCATCAAGTTGAGCTTGTTAAAGAAAGTCAGCTAGTCTTGCCCCTGAAGATGAGACCTGACCAGAAAAGTCAGCAGGCCAACTAGACATCGCACCAGTTCTAGAAGAGTGCAATAAAACATACAAGCCACAATGTGGGAAGAAGGAATCATATTTCCCAAGAACATAAGAACCTGAGTTTTTTTGGCACTAGTGTGACTGCTGCTGGAATAGTATGTGCAATTCTGGTGTCTGCAAGTCAAGAAGAATGTTGATAAATTGGAGAGGGTTCACAGAAAAGCCCCGAATGATTGATAGATTAGAAAACATGCTTTATAGCGATAGACTCAAAGAGCTCAATCTATTTAAGTTAACAAAGAGAAGGTTAAGGGGTGACTTGATTACAGTTTATAAGTACCTACATGGGGAAAACATATTTATTAAAAGGCTCCTAAATCTAACTGAGAAAGGTATAATACAATCCAATGGCTGTAAATTGAAGCTAGACCAATTCAGACTAGAAAAAGGGGGTAAATTTTTAATGGTGAGTAAAAATCCATTGGAACAATTTACCAATCACTGACAATTTGAAAATCAAGGTTGGATGTTTTTCTAAAAGTTATGACCTACGAATTTTTGGGGGGGCGGGGGACCCCCCAAAAAATTCATAGGTCATAACTTTTAGAAAAACATCCAACCTTGATTTTCAAATTGTCAGTGATTGGTAAATTGGTAAATGGTAAACGGGGGAGGGGTAGCAGGAAGAGGGAAGGGGAGTTCATTGGCCTGTGTTATACAGGAAGTCAGACTAGATGATCACAATGGTGATAGCTTTTGGCCTTGGAATCTACTAATTGAACTTCATTGTGCATCTGCATTAAGATGTTGTTTATTTACATATTTGTTCCACAAGAGCCCTGCCTCATTCAGTACACAGAATGAGCAGTGCTCACTGAATGGAAAGCTATTCCATATTTCTTAATATCCTCATCATTCAAAGTGATGCTCCATGCCTCATTTGCTGTATACCATTCAGACCTTGCTCTGAATACAGACTTATTCATTTAATCTTGGTGTCTTTTCTACAGGGCTCTTATTGCAGTATCACTCAGGAACTCTGTGACAGAGGCCGGGATAGAATTCAGTTCTCCAGGGCAGTATTCAACTGCCTTAACCATGAGTTTGTCCTTTCTCTTCTTGCAATCCCCTGCCGTATTCACTACACACCTTCCAACTTCTGCAACAAATGAGGTAATGGTCTATAGTCAACAGCCTCTTTCACTACACAGCCTGATTCATCCCAAAAGCAGATGCATCCTGTGCACTGAATGAAACCAGGGGTTTTATAGGGGGAAGTAAATAGTGTTTGATCAATTAAACTAAACAGTGTATAATAATGTATAAGCACAAAGGAGTCATGGACAACCTTAATTCAAGGACATCCTAACTTTTGAGTGCTTGACTTTCCAGTCATCACTTTTAATGTAGCTTTTTGGGGTGCAATTTCTCAAGTTTTTAAAAATCTTAAAAATTCAAAAACCAGAAATTCCATCATGTGAAGCCATATTGATTCGCCACGAGTCAGCAGCAGGGTGGGGATCTTTAGATCCACAGTACAGTCCTCTACTCCTTGAACTTAAAAAAAAAAAAGACGGGCAGGTATCTTCTGCATGGACCTGCATAAAAGGAGGAAAAGACACTTCATCAGCATTTTTCACAAGTCTTTGAAAGACAAAGTAATGTTGAGATTTGGGAATCCTGGGTTCAATTCCAAGCTCTGGAAGGGAGCGTTCGCTAGTTGTTACAGACCCTTCAGTCCCTGTCCCTCCAGCCTCCCCATTGATTCCTGCCCCTCTCCCGACCATTTTCCTATTGCCCCTTCAGGGCTTCTGCTCCCTCTGCTCCTGCCTCCTCCACCCAGCTCTTGCTCCTAACCCACTCTTGCCCTCTGACCCATCTTTCCCCTTGTGCTCCCCTCTGTTTACCCTGTCCTGCATCTCTTCCTGTTCCCCTCTGAATTTGAGTCAGGTGGCTTCCTCCTCCTCCCAGGCAGTGTGCATGGAGAGCACAGGAGAGAGTGCGTCTCCCTGGACTTAATGCTAGTGCCTGTCACCACAGTGGCACTTGGCTGCTAGGAGAAGCAGTTGCAGGGAAAGTCTTGTACTGCCCGAGGATGGTGCATGCTTAGATGAATCTTTGGAGAATTTAGATCCCAAAATCTAATAAAACCTCTACTTTTGCAAACTGCAATTTTTTGAGGTGTTTAACTCAGCCAAATTTTCACAAGGTCAGAAAAAGGCATGCCCTAACAGTAGGGCAACTTCCCCTCTAAATTGCATGTACCAAAGCACGAAGATGTTTACTGTTGTAAGAATTTTTGTAACATGACAAAACAACGTTTTTCCCAAACCTCATTCTCAAACAGCTGAATAGTTTTAACTGAAACTTTCTGGAGGAAAAAAAAAATTCATCCTGAAGCAAACAGCACAGAAAATGTTAGTCTGAACAGTTTAAGTATAGTGACGGTTTAAGCTACTAAACCTAGGGTCTTGAAAAGAAAGTGTTGGGCTACCTCATCTACAGGCATAGTTACCTGCTCTGTCAATGTCAAGTGGGCAAGATATAAGAAACGGTGGGAGAGAAGAGAACAAAGATTATTTCTAAGTCAGCCCCATTAACCAGTTGTTTAGTCCCAAATACAGACAAGCAGCTTCTAATATAATCTAAAGTAGCCATCTCAGCCTGCTAGCAAAGAGTAAAAGTATCTGAGCATTTGGAGAAAAACAAAGGAAGTCTGAATTGAAAATATACTTAAAACACTGTTCACAAGCCTATGTATAGCCTTTCACAAGACCTTTAAGGTTTTCACCTTTTTGTCTGGCACCATTCAGAGCGTGTCAGGAAGCTGATAAAACACTCAGTGGAATTTGCCATTCCTTTATCTGTCCTTCTATGGCCTTCAGAGTTTACAAAAAAAAAAAAATTGGCTTTCAACGGTATAATTATATGTGAAAAGGCTCCCAGTGCCACACAGGCTTGCATTATGTCATATTAGAATTAAATGAGAAGAAAAACTTTTCATTATATGTTTTTATGGTTGTTCATTCATGCATTCATTTAACAATACTGACTCAGGCTTGTGTGTGTCCTCTTAAACTCCAACAAACAATTGATCTGCTAGTGCTTCACCCACCAGCCAGCATTAATTAAAACGAAAAGAATAGTTCTTATTCCTGTCATTCTAAATAGAGATGGATGAGCTTCAGAAGGCTCCGATTTCTATCAGCGCCATAACAGAACCGTCAGATGCACTCTTTAGAAGACTGCACTTTTTATACAAGACTGGAAAAATAATCCAGACTTAGTGAGGCATGTTGGATTCAGAAAGGTGCTGCTTTCTGCCATCACAATTTGGAGCACAAATGACTCACATAATGTATGATGGAATGCATTTAAAGGATAAATGATTTGCTTTCCATTTTACAGAGAGTATATCCAGCATCACAGGGGACCAAATCTGTGAAAAGGTTAATGACTGAAAACCTGGCAGTGTCAAAGTAAAGCATACACAATTTCACACATTTTATGCATGCAAATATCCAGTGTGCATATGCAAATCAAATACAGTAGTCACACCTTTCTTTTTTGTTTGGTTGGTTGTTTTAGTTTGGTTGGTTGGTTTAAGTAGTTAGTATGGGGATCATGGGCCGGGTCCAATGCCCACTGAAGTCAGTGGAAAGTCTCCCATTTGCTTCAGTTGGGGTCTGATCCAAAGCCAAAGGTACAGTAAATAGATCATGAATATAGGGAAACGCACAAATACTGAGATAATAGTATCAAGCTGTATAAATCAACTGAAAAGATTTCTTTTAGAACAACAGGGGCTGTTTAGGTACTTAACTAGCCATGAGTATTTGTAAATATAGGATTTCGAAAGCTCTGGATCCCGCTCAGAACTTTCCCAAAGCTAGGGGGTTTTCAAATCCAGGTTTGTTAGTCAGGAATCGGACTAACATAAAACACACACAAAAATGAAGAGGAAACAAAAAACCTTGAATTTTGTCCTGAAGGATGCTATTGATAAACATTGTAGAATATGGACTGAAAGAGAATTCCAAAGAGTGGATATTTTTCAGCAGAAGATGCTTCGTTCCCTCTGCTAGCCTTGCTTTCTGAAGATTAGAGACTCTCCAGCTGTCTTGTAATTTGCTTCATTGATCCATACATTTGACTTCTTTTCTGATAGAGCTTATTCATATCTTCTTCCACCTATGTTTAGTTTGGGATGATTTGGTCTTGTTTCTTCTATACAGGCTGATGTTTCTTTAAAAATGTTGCAAAAGCATAACCAATTCAAAAAATGGAATGTGATTTCATAGCCTTTCATTCCGTTTATCAAAGATTTAGGATAATTATCATCAGACGTGCAGTTGTGAACACGAGCAAGATCTAAATCAAGATTATTCTTGTTCATTTTGTCAGCTAGAACGTGAATAGTGGTTGAACTCAGATAAAAATCTTATCTGTAGTATGAATAGCTTTTCAACAAACAAAATCATAAGGGAATTGTTACAGAAACTTATTTTTTCTGCCAAATGCAGAAATGAACTCAGATCCAAAACATCAGATGCTGGCATCTATGTCTAGGTGGTGTCTATTGGATATCATGTGACTTGCAGGGAGTAGTGGGATCCTAAATTATAACCAGTTTGCCCAAAACTGAATTATTCTTTGCCTTGAACAAAATGTTTTGTTGGAATCTAACTCTGGACTCTCTATAAAGGTATCGTGGAGAAGATGATCAAGAGACTGTGCATTTTTTTTTAACACTACTTCTTACAGAAAGGAATAAGGACCATTATTTCATGAGCATTTAAGTCTGTCCTCCCTTATACATTTTCGTTTTGTATGATGCTAAGCTTCATGTTACACAAAAGATCAGGTTGATGTTTCCTATGACATTTTACTTTTTTAGATTTATTCACTGACCTTACATTATCGGAAAGGACAGCATGAAATGCCCTAGAAATTGTGGACATTATGAGATGATGCTATGACTTATTTCCTTTCTCCAGGGGGTTATATTACCCAGAGGAAGCAGAGGCCAGCCTGGGGTCCCCACTTACTGCAGTTATTGCCAATGTCTTTAAGGAGGAGTAGTTTGAACAACATGCTTTGCTGGAATCCAATTTAAGGCCAACATTCTGGCTCAGATATGTTAGTGAGATTCTGGCAGCTTTTCTTTGCCCCCTACTTCTTCTTCTGAGATCTCAGTACTAGGTGTCGGAACCTCTAATTCCCTGATTTATACCAGAAGTGGAGGAAAAGGGGTAAGCACTGGTTGTTTTAAATGAATCTGTTTTATTCCTTTTGGTTTTTCATTGGCTTCTTCACAATCCTTTAAAATGATCCTGGGCTCATTTCAGAAGTGTAAACAGAACCGTCATCTGAGCCAGCAGAGACTGATTGATCTATTCCTAATTCTAAAGCACCTTTTTAAATACAACATTATTAATTTCCATTATTAATAAAACTAGACAGTTAGACTAATTGTGAACATTTAGCTCTCTTTACATTAGTAATTTGTATTACAATAGCACCTCAAAGGACCCAGCCCCATTGTGCTAAGCAATGCATACACAGAGAGAGAGAGAGAGAGAGAGAGAAAAGATTATCCCCCCAGCCTGCAAATAGCTTACAGTCTAAGGATAAGATGACACAACAGGGGGCTACCAACACAGTGGAGGAAAAAGGATAACAGGGAGATTATTATGTCTTCTTCCTCTTCCTTTACCTTTCCTACCATATATCTTTTCTTCCTGTCTCTCAAGATCTTCCTGCTGTTCACATATACATTAGAATAAAGAACTGTGTGTCAGTTACCTCGCAAACTAGAACCTTTCCCAACATTTTTAATAAATACTTCAATTTCAGTGAGCCCTAAAGACTTCTGGGTTGACTGACTGGGTAGATGGAGAACTTAGTAGGTAGAGCACAGGAAGCAGAGAACACATTTCACCTGCACCTCCTTGCTAGTGTTCCAAAGGATGATGGGATAGTTATGCCTCATTCAGGCCTCAATCTGTTACCGGCTGAGATTGCTAACAAATTAACATAGGACTTGAATGGACCTCCTAAAATGTTGCATCCAGTTCCCCAGGGGTGGTGGAACAAGAGGAGACAGAGTGGGGTTAGCACAGCCACAATGGAATTATTATTGGGGGTTCTGACCCCACGTAAACTCATGCATGCCCTGGGGCTGCCCATGCAATAACAGGACCAAGAGAGGCTGGAGCTGTTGCTGCAAAGTCCAGGATTGGTTTGGGAAGCAGGACCCAGAGGGGCTGGAACAGGCCCAGAAGCAGCTAGGAACCCCCAGGAATCTCCTTCCCAGGCTGGAGTCAGCTGCCTCCCACTGCTGAGATTCAGTACCTCCCCTCATTCCCTCTTCCATATCTCCACATTGTGACATTCTATACCTTGGGGGAACATACAGTAACCCCCATATTCCTCATTTTCATATAATCATGATTTTACATATAAAGCACGACTTGTAAGGTATCAGGGGAAAGGTTATGATCTGCTGAAAGTCATTTCTCTGTCCATATATGTGTATCATTAATGCATATGAAGTTATGAGAATTATGGAGTATGATGATCACTAAAACATGTTGTAAGTTGAGGAATCAGACAGATATTAGCTCCCCAGAGGCAACAGCCAGGAAAGCAACCAATGCCTGGGCGAGGTGTCAAACAATCCATCAACAGCCATTGTCCAGCAAGGGAGTTACAATGCAATGACTCACCTGCATGAGGCCACACCATGGGAATTGCTCAACCTTGCTTGGAGAGACTCAGCAATGCCCCCACACATGCCTGGACTTATGCTCCCCAAGTACATTGACTGAGGGTATAAAACAGACAGAGTGGACACATACTGGGCCCCTCTCCTGCCCCCACCTTTGCTGCAAGCAACTAAGACACTGAGAAGAAGATAAGACTCCAACACAGTAGATTGTCCCAGGTTTAAGGAACAAATCTGTATATTTAGGACTTCAATATCCAGTGGGGTGAGAAAAACTGCTTAATTTAGATGTTGCCCAGTCTAATAGGGTTGAGAATTTAGAATGCATGCTTATATTTTATTTTATGTTGGTAATCACTCTGACTTGTTGTGCTTGGATTTATAATCAATTAAAATCTATCTTTATAGTTAATAAATTTGTTTGTTTATTCTATCTGAAGGAGTGTGTTTGTTTTGAAGTGTGTCAGAGACTCCCCTTGGGATAACAAGCCTGGTACATATCAATTTCTTTGTTAAATTTAGGAACTAATATAAGCTTGTAGTGTCCAGAGGGCATAACTGGACCTGCAAGACGAAGATTCCTAGGTTTGTGTCTGGGACTGGAGATATTTGCTAGTGTCATTCAGTTGCACAATCCAAGGAGCAGCTTACATGCCAGAGGCTGTGTGTGAACAGCCCAGGAGTGGGGGGTTCTCATAGCAGAGCAGGGTAAAGCTGGTTCCCAGAGTCAAGGATTGATGTGACCTAGCAGATCACCGGTCCAGATAATACCAGGGGAATGTCACATACACCCATCCCCCCTTGCAGGGAGCTTCTGCTGCTGTGCCTACCACCCCACAGTTCCCTGCTATCACAAGTAGCCCTGTATTCATAAGCTTATCAACTTCCATCTTAAAATGAGTTAGGCTGTTTTCTCCCACTACTGCTGTAGGGAGGCTGTTCCAGAAACACAGACATGTAGGGCTGGAAGGGACCTTGAGAGGTCATCAGATCCAACTGCCTGAAACCTCCAATGACAGGGATTCCCTTGGAAACTTATTCCAGAACTTAACTACCCTCACAGTTAGAAAGATTTCTCCTAGTATCTAACCTACATCCCCCTTGCTGCAGATTAAGCCCATTACTTCTTATTCTACCTGCAGTGGACGTGGAGAACAATTGATCATAATCCTCTTTGTAACAGCCCCTAATAAAGCTCAGACTTATCAGGTCTGTCCTCACTATTTTTTCCCTCAAGCCTAACAGGCCCAGTTGTTTTTTAAACCATTCCACATAGGTCAGGTTTCCTAAACCTTTTATCATGTTTATTGTTCTCCTCTGGACACTCTCCAGTTTGTCCACATCTTTCCTAAAGTGTGGTGCCTAGAACTGGCCATAGTATTCCAGCTGAGACCTAACCAGTGCTGAATAGACAATTACCTCCCGTGTCTACCATGCAACACTTCTGCTAGTGCACCCCAGAATGATAGTAGCCTTTTTTGCAATTGCATCACAGAACCTCACTCCAGTGATGGTTAGAAACAGTCTTCTAGTTTCCAGTCCAAATTTATTACCTATTTTACCTATTTATTCTTGTCCCAGCATTGTTCTTTAGCTTAAATAACTCTTTCCCCTCCCTGCTATATACCACCTGAGGTATTTATAAGAGAACAATCATAGGCCTTCATTTGGCTAGGCTAACAAATTTATGACAATGGGATGAAAGTTTAGTGATGCAGACTCTTGTCCAATAGGAATTAGATTGAAACCCTCAAGTAATTTAACATAGGCCACTGAATAGCTATTAGAAAGTAAAAAGAGAGAAAAAAGAGGAGAGAACAACATTATAAATGTACTGGTACATATACAACAGGAGGACAATCTGTGACTGAATATCCAACTGTGTGAAAAAGCTCTGAAGTGAGTTCTTTATTCTGCAGCAGGCCTAATGCATTCTAGTTTGCTTCAGTATTCTTTTCAAATAATATCATGCACTTAAAAAAAAAATCCATGGCTCCTCTGCTTAAGCAGAGCATGACTGCCACTGTTCAATTGCTGCAATATTACTGCCAACCTTCATGCTGTGTTCCAAAAGTACTTTTTCTCATGAGACATGAGAAGAACAAAAAAGCATTCCCTTTATCTTTCTCAGCTTTTCCATTCCATCACTTCTGCAGGGTTTGCCTTGTCAGGAGTTTGCAGAGAAGCAGGGAGGAAACATGTCCACTGCTCTAAAGAGCACTGCACCAAATATATATAAAAAAACCCTTGCAAAAAGAAAAAAGCATGATGTGATAAGGACGAGAATAAATAAAGAGTATTGTGCATGCAATCTTCTTAAGCAAGTGGTTAAATAAGATCAGAGAATTAGCAAGCTTGGCACCAGTGTTTGTTGTGCTGGTGGAAGTATCCCATAATGAATTACAATGATTAGAGCTACCAAAGTGGTTCTGTTTCTGCAGAAAATTCTCCCAACCTTCTGTCATTAATCAGGTTGCTTTCCTATTTTATCATGAGGATTATGGTGACTAAAGCCATTAATACCCAGCTTTGGTGACTCAACCCATTAATACACACTTTAAACACAAAGCTTAGTGAGAAATAGAGTATATTGACTAGGGCAGTATAAACTAAGCACTCCATCAGGTATTAGATCTCTCATAAGTTTGTGGGGAAAGAAAAAGGATAGATTGCTTGCTATATGTTTTCTAGAATATGAACTATGTACATTTTATTTTATTCACTATCCCCTTGGTGAAAGTTTCTTAATAATCATCACAGGCTTAACAGGGGATACTATCCATACTATATCAGGATACTCTCATTTCTCACAACCTAACCACGACTGGGCCTGGATAAGCTACAGCCAAGAAAATCCCAAGGTATTATAGGAAGTAGTCTTGGTGTTTCAGTAGGTTCCCTTTTTCCTGATGAATCAAATGAGCCAGTACCCCACGGATAGTTATGGAGGACAAGAGAAATTAAAGACAAGTTCCTGAATATTTCCGATCCCCTGTCTCAGTATTCTGGTCAAATTGCATTATGACGACTAATTCTATCCCAATTTACTCTGTTATAACTAGATACAGTAAAGGGATTCTAAAATGTATAGATTTCTGATTCTGCACAGCACTTTGAAAATTTTTCTATGTTGATTCACACGGTATCTTTTAGAAGCTTCATAGTCCAAAAGGACTTTTTAAACCAATATACTCTGTATTTAAGATATCAGAGTTTCCCAGGAAGAAATACTGTGACAAGGAAGACCCTGGGAAAGTCCGTCAAACAGGGTCACCAAGGTAGATCCAAAACACAAGGTTTCCTACTTTGTCTGCAGGGTAGGAAATCAGACTAGCAATGGTGAAGTGGCTGTAGCTCACCCAAACTAGTGCCTAGCTGGCAAATAGAAACAGAAGGAAGAGGAATGAAATGGAAAGTGGTATGGAAATACCAGACTCAACCCAAGGTGAAACTGCCAATTTTCACTATGGAAGGAGGAAAACTTTTTTTTCCATTTGCACCCTAGAAGGGGCAGAATGGTGTGTATGATTTCTGCTAATACCTTAGGAAAGACTGTGTTGGTTAAACAATGTTAAACCTTGGAAAGGGCAAAAAGAACTTTGTTTCTTTGTTCAATTAAGTGAACTTCCCTTGCTACCAGCGAAAGTCTACTCTGGGACAAATCAATCACATACGAATGATATGCATATGCTCTAAATAAATATACATTTACAGAAATGGCTCTCTAATATAGCTATAAAATAAAGCTAGAGGATTAAACTGTGAGTTAAGGAAATAGAAAAAGAAAGAAACCCACCAACTCCCTCTGGCTACATTACTGACTACCTTGTTTCCTCACAACAAAGGAGATAAAACTGAACAAGTTGCAACTCCCTTTGAAATTTCTTTCAATTACTTCAATAATGGTTTAATGTTCAAACATTAGATATAAGTGCTCTTACTTAAGTAGTCATTTACTTAATTGAATTATGAATTGGATTTGGAAACACGGTAGAATTGATTCTCTTTACTAAATTACAATGCAGTCAATGACTAATTAATATTTAAATAAGCTAGCTTTATGTGGCTAAAGCTGACTTCCCAGTCATTCTTGGAAATGTCAACACACTGAAAGATGTTTTCTTGTGTCCTTCAGGTCATTTGATTCTTCCCATACTCTGGCTGGCCCAAGGAAACTTCCTTCCAGTGCCATTTGGGAATGAAAATCGCGATTTCCCACATACCTAAGACCTGTACACAAGTCATCTGTGTTTTCTGCCTCTTTAGTGGTCAGAGTTCAGTTTCTCTCTGGAGTCACCTACTGGTGATTCTTCCCACCATCAATGGACAGCAACTCAGGCAGGCTGTCATAGATAAGCAGATTCTATTGGTTTATTAAAGACATGGGTGAAAAATCATTTAATAAAAAGGATAGATAGAAAATTCACACACCTAGTCTAATACTGTGGAAAACTGCTCTAATACTTCACGAGCTATGTATGTTAACATAATTGAAATATTGTTTAAGAGCAAAAACGTTTTGTCCCAGCCTAAAAACTGTGACCCTTTCTGTTTGTCAGGTCCTGGTCTGATAGACTGTTCTCTCCCCTCATGTCTCTGGGGCGTTCCCTGTGTTTTGTATCCTTCCTCTCTATATTAAGTTTAATTTTACATATGGTTTCAAGTCTTCTCTCTGAAACCAAGCCATAAGTAACATTATGTAAATGTTACATAAATTAAGTGTGGCTACATTAAAAAATTACTCAATGTTTAATGCTTACAAAAGTAATCTTTGAAATCCAAGGAGTCTTTCAGAGAGGTCAGTTGTATTTTCTATCACTCTTCTATACTGTTTTGGCTCTCTCTCCATAATGAAACAGCAGAGCTTGACCATTCAGATAGTTCTTGGGCATTGTATTGCATCAATAGTTTTTCAAGTAAGCAAAAGTAGTAGAAAGTAGTAAAACCCCTTGGCAATAGCTGCATATTGTGATAGTGCTCCAGTAATAATACTGGGTATGATTTCCTTCTCTTATGTCTTATTGCCAATACACAATAGGGGCCTGAGGGTTATCAAGAAAATATGGCAAGTAGTGGCTGAATGTTTGAGTTTCCTCTAGCTGTATTTGCAGAAGTACTTTGGCAGAAATTCAGTAAGGCTGGAGGTTATTTTACTAGAAGCTCAAAATGTTATTTTGCTGCCTGAGCAAAGCAGCCATAAATGCAAGAGATTGTGAATGTCTATTATACTGTTCTGTAGAGTCCAATGGTACATTCTTCTGGTCATGGTCTTGCTTGACAATACAGAGCACTGAGAACACTAGATAATATTTTCCATTTCTTTTACTTTTGTAAAGTATTTGTAAAGTGTATCCTCATGCTGACACCAATCTTGGAAGCTCTGGTTTCAGTGTTTCACTGTTATGGTTGGCAACATGCAAGTTAGCAGCCGTGCACTGTAGTGCAATGCTGACACTTGCCACATGCAAGCCTGTTTCTAGGGTGTTGAGAGAGAGAGTAAATTCTGCATCCTTTAAATCACAGAAGAGATCACAGCATCTCTTGTGTGTTTGAACTTTCAAGGTCCTGCAGACAAGAGAATCTAGTGCTGAGTGTCTATTTGCTTGTTCAAAAAGCCTGAGAACAAACTAGAATGACTGGCTACAGAAGAGAACCTTGATATAAGTCATTGCTGAAACAGAGCAAAAAAGTCAATGGGATGGTATAATATTGTAGTAGAAACTATCCAGGAAGGAGAGATTAGGTCATGGAAGTGGAGGGGCAGCACTATGCTGAAGGTTCCACAGAATCTAATAAGATAAGTAGAACTAGTAGAGAAAAGAGTCCCAAGTCATAAGAATACACGAACTATAAGGTATTTTTACTGGCCTCTTGATCATGGAGAGGATACTGAGCACACAATGCTGTGAGATATCAGAAAGGCACCACCACCAACAAAAGAATGGATTCATAGAATCATAGAATCACAGAATATCAGGGTTGGAAGGGACCCCTGAAGGTCATCTAGTCCAACCCCCTGCTCGAAGCAGGACCAATTCCCAGTTAAATCATCCCAGCCAGGGCTTTGTCAAGCCTGACCTTAAAAACCTCTAAGGAAGGAGATTCTACCACCTCCCTAGGTAACGCATTCCAGTGTTTCACCACCCTCTTAGTGAAAAAGTTTTTCCTAATATCCAATCTAAACCTCCCCCACTGCAACTTGAGACCATTACTCCTCGTTCTGTCATCTGCTACCATTGAGAACAGTCTAGAGCCATCCTCTTTGGAACCCCCTTTCAGGTAGTTGAAAGCAGCTATCAAATCCCCCCTCATTCTTCTCTTCTGCAGGCTAAACAATCCCAGCTCCCTCAGCCTCTCCTCATAAGTCATGTGTTCCAGTCCCCTAATCATTTTTGTTGCCCTTCGCTGGACTCTCTCCAATTTATCCACATCCTTCTTGTAGGGTGGGGCCCAAAACTGGACACAGTACTCCAGATGAGGCCTCACCAACGTCGAATAGAGGGGAACGATCACGTCCCTCGATCTGCTCGCTATGCCCCTACTTATACATCCCAAAATGCCATTGGCCTTCTTGGCAACAAGGGCACACTGCTGACTCATATCCAGCTTCTCGTCCACTGTCACCCATAGGTCCTTTTCTGCAGAACTGCTGCCTAGCCATTCGGTCCCTAGTCTGTAGCGGTGCATTGGATTCTTCCATCCTAAGTGCAGGACCCTGCACTTATCCTTATTGAACCTCATCAGATTTCTTTTGGCCCAATCCTCCAATTTGTCTAGGTCCTTCTGTATCCTATCCCTCCCCTCCAGCGTATCTACCACTCCTCCCAGTTTAGTATCATCCGCAAATTTGCTGAGAGTGCAATCCACACCATCCTCCAGATCATTTATGAAGATATTGAACAAAACCGGCCCCAGGACCGACCCTTGGGGCACTCCACTTGATACCGGCTGCCAACTAGACATGGAGCCATTGATCACTACCCGTTGAGCCCGACAATCTAGCCAGCTTTCTACCCACCTTATAGTGCATTCATCCAGCCCATACTTCCTTAACTTGCTGACAAGAATACTGTGGGAGACCGTGTCAAAAGCTTTGCTAAAGTCAAGAAACAATACATCCACTGCTTTCCCTTCATCCACAGAACCAGTAATCTCATCATAAAAGGCGATTAGATTAGTCAGGCATGACCTCCCCTTGGTGAATCCATGCTGGCTGTTCCTGATCACTTTCCTCTCATGCAAGTGCATCAGGATTGATTCTTTGAGGACCTGCTCCATGATTTTTCCAGGGACTGAGGTGAGGCTGACTGGCCTGTAGTTCCCAGGATCCTCCTTCTTCCCTTTTTTAAAGATTGGCACTACATTAGCCTTTTTCCAGTCATCCGGGACTTCCCCGGTTCGCCACGAGTTTTCAAAGATAATGGCCAATGGCTCTGCAATCACAGCCGCCAATTCCTTCAGCACTCTCGGATGCAACTCGTCCGGCCCCATGGACTTGTGCACGTCCAGCTTTTCTAAATAGTCCCTAACCACCTCTATCTCCACAGAGGGCTGGCCATCTCTTCCCCATTTTGTGATGCCCAGCGCAGCAGTCTGGGAGCTGACCTTGTTAGTGAAAACAGAGGCAAAAAAAGCATTGAGTACATTAGCTTTTTCCACATCCTCTGTCACTAGGTTGCCTCCCTCATTCAGTAAGGGGCCCACACTTTCCTTGGCTTTCTTCTTGTTGCCAACATACCTGAAAAAACCCTTCTTGTTACTCTTGACATCTCTCGCTAGCTGCAGCTCCAGGTGCGATTTGGCCCTCCTGATTTCATTCCTACATGCCCGAGCAATATTTTTATACTCTTCCCTGGTCATATGTCCAACCTTCCACTTCTTGTAAGCTTCTTTTTTATGTTTAAGATCCGCTAGGATTTCACCATTAAGCCAAGCTGGTCGCCTGCCATATTTACTATTCTTTCGACTCATCGGGATGGTTTGTCCCTGTAACCTCAACAGGGATTCCTTGAAATACAGCCAGCTCTCCTGGACTCCTTTCCCCTTCAAGTTAGTCCCCCAGGGGATCCTGGCCATCCCTTCCCTGAGGGAGTCGAAGTCTGCTTTCCTGAAGTCCAGGGTCCGTATCCTGCTGCTTACCTTTCTTCCCTGTGTCAGGATCCTGAACTCAACCAACTCATGGTCACTGCCTCCCAGATTCCCATCCACTTTTGCTTCCCCCACTAATTCTACCCGGTTTGTGAGCAGCAGGTCAAGAAAAGCGCCCCCCCTAGTTGGCTCCTCTAGCACTTGCGCCAGGAAATTGTCCCCTACGCTTTCCAAAAACTTCCTGGATTGTCTATGCACCGCAGTATTGCTCTCCCAGCAGATATCAGGAAAATTAAAATCACCCATGAGAATCAGGGCATGCGATCTAGTAGCTTCCGTGAGCTGCCGGAAGAAAGCCTCATCTACCTCATCCCCCTGGTCCGGTGGTCTATAGCAGACTCCCACCACTACATCACTCTTGTTGCACACACTTCTAAACTTAATCCAGAGACACTCAGGTTTTTCTACAGTTTCGTACCGGAGCTCTGAGCAGTCATACTGCTCCCTTACATACAGTGCTACTCCCCCACCTTTTCTGCCCTGCCTGTCCTTCCTGAACAGTTTATAACCATCCATGACAGTACTCCAGTCATGTGAGTTATCCCACCAAGTCTCTGTGATTCCAATCACATCATAGTTCCTTGACATCACCAGGACCTCCAGTTCTCCCTGCTTGTTTCCAAGGCTTTGTGCATTCGTATATAAGCACTTGAGATAACCTGTTGATCGCCCCTCATTCCCAGTATGAGGCAGGAGCCCTCCCCTCACAGACATTTCTGCCTGTGCTTCCTCCCGGTATCCCGCTTTCCCACTTACCTCAGGGCTTTGGTCTCCTTCCCCCGGTGAACCTAGTTTAAAGCCCTCCTCACTAGGTTAGTCAGCCTGCTGGCAAAGATGCTCTTCCCTCTCTTCGTAAGATGGAGCCCGTCTCTGCCCAGCACTCCTCCTTCATGGAACACCATCCCATGGTCAAAGAATCCAAAGCCTTCTCTCCGACACCACCTGCGTAGCCATTCATTGACTTCCACGATTCGACGGTCCCTACCCAGGCCTTTTCCTTCCACGGGGAGGATGGACGAGAACACCACTTGCGCCTCCAACTCCTTTATCCTTCTTCCCAGAGCCACGTAGTCCGCAGTGATCCGCTCAAGGTCATTCTTGGCAGTATCATTGGTGCCCACGTGGAGAAGCAGGAAGGGGTAGCGATCCGAGGGCTTGATGAGTCTCGGCAGTCTCTCCATCACATCGCGAATCTTAGCCCCCGGCAAGCAGCAGACTTCTTGGTTTTCCCGGTCAGGGCGGCAGATAGATGACTCAGTCCCCCGGAGGAGAGAGTCCTCGACCACCACCACCCGCCTTCTCCTCTTGGGAGTGGTGGTCGTGGAACCCCCAACCTCAGGACATCGCATCTCATGCCTTCCGACCAGCGGAGTCTCCTTCTGCTTTCTCGCCCCAGACATATCATCTGGTCCACTCTCCGCAACGGTACCTGCGGAGAGAACATGAAAGCGGTTAGTTACCTGTGTCTGTGTTACTGGAACCCGGACATTCCGCTTACCTCTTCTGGAGGTCACATGTTGCCAAGCTTCTTCACTGGCCTCTTGGCTCCTCTGTGCAACCTGCTCTATATCTTTAGAGCTTTGTGCCCCTAGAAGCCTATCCTGAGTTTTGTCCAGAAAATCCTCAGTTTCTCGTATGCAATACAGGGTCGTTATCTGTTGCTCCAGACCTTCAATCTTCTCTTCCAATATGGAGACCAGCTTGCACTTTGTACAGGCAAAGTCGCTTCTGTCCTGTGGAAGAAAAACACACATGGCACATCCAGTGCAGGTCACAACAGCTGAACCCCCCCCTTCCATATCACCTTCCTACTACGAGCTTCCTCAGAGCAGTTTGCAGGACGTAAGCCTCACTGGGCTCACTCCAGGCGAACTCCCAGGCAAACTCCTGCTGTGAGCTGCTCTGCTGTCCCCCGCTGCTCAGCTGGTTCGCGAAGCTCTGGCTATTTTTAAACAGCCAGGCTTCCCTGACCCAAACAAACAGACACCCTAATGCCCGCCCCCTGCAGGCTAGCAGCCAATCAGACACTCACTCAGGCTCTCACACTGCCCTCCCAGCAAACACACGCTCGGATACTTCCTCAGCAAGCAAACAAACACACACTCGGATACTTACCAGTCCCAGGCAAACTCCTGCTGTGAGCTGCTCTGCTGTCCCCCGCTGCTCAGCTGGTTCGCCGCCGCTCAGCTGGTTTATCTGACTACTCCGCACAGCAAATATTGTAGACGGTCATTACCTTGTTCACTTAAGGCTACTTTACTCAGGCACCTAAATGACATATTTAGAACTCAGTAAAATAGCCTCCAGATGTAATCCATTGATGTCTATGTGTTTCAGCAAATACTGCTGCAGTGAACGTTATCAGTTACCCACCACTTGACTTTCAATAAAATAATGAGTTATTCAACTTCTCACACAAACTGGTCAAGTGTCACAATGGGTGCTACCACAGGAGCTCTAAATACTGTTCTAGAGAAGTAATTTCTTCGCACCTGTCATAAATATAAAGGGAAGGGTAAACACCTTAAAATCCTTCCTGGCCAGAGGAAAAACCCTTTCACCTGTAAAGGGTTAAGAAGCTAAGACAACCTCGCTGGCACCTGACCAAAATGACCGATGAGGAGACAAGATACTTTCAAAACTGGAGCGGGGGAGAGACAAAGGATTCTCTCTGTCTGTGTTGTTTTTTGCCGGGACCAGAGCAGGAATGCAGGTCAGAACTCCTGTAAAGAGTTAATAAGCAATCTAGTTAGATATGCGTTAGATTCTGTTTTGTTTAAATGGCTGATAAAATAAGTTGTGCTGAATGGAATGTAATTCCTATTTTTGTGTCTTTTTGTAACTTAAGGTTTTGCCTAGAGGGATTCTCTATGTTTTGAATCTGATTACCTTGTAAGGTATTTACCATCCTGATTTTACGGAGGTGATTCTTTTACTTTTTCTTCTATTAAAATTCTTCTTTTAAGAAACTGATTGCTTTTTCAGTGTTCTTAAGTTTCAAGGCTTTGGATCTGTGTTCACCTATGCAAATTGGTGAGGATCTTTATCAAGCCTTCCCCAGGAAAGGGAGTGTAGGGCTTGGGGGGGAAAGACATTTCCAAGTGGGCTCTTTCCCTGTTATATTTGTTAGATGCTTGGTGGTGGCAGCAATAAGGTCCAGGGACAAAAGGTAAAATAGTTTGTACCTTGGGGAAGTTTTAACCTAAGCTGGTAAAAATCAGCTTAGGGGGTTTTTCATGCAGGTCCCCACATCTGTACCCTAGAGTTCAAAGTGGGGAAGGAACCTTGACATGGTGGCAGAGCGGTGAGATTAACTTGAAATCATTTTGAGATCAATTTGAGATTTTTTGAACCAGAAGCCCAGATTTTTAAAAGGACATTTTTTTTTCCTTTGGGCTGCTGGAAAGCAGGTTTTAAGCTGAAAGCAGTTAGAGGGTTTTTTGCCTCTGCTTGGGGGCCAGAGCAGAGACAAAAGGGAATTGTCTTTTGTGAGCTGGAGTTTTCTCTACCTAAAGGCAGGGTAGTTAACCTCCTGCAGGGAAATTCACAAGTCTTCACAGACCTGAAGAGGTGGGTTGTTGTTTTTCTTACCTAAGAGCAACTAGAGGGGTTTTCTGTCTATTTGCCTGGAGACAAAGGTGTTAGGGTTTTTTTAAGGATTTTTCTGTAGGCTGACAATCACTATCAGAGAACATAGGTATCCAGTTACAGCACAACCTATATATATATATATTTTTGACAAGCCCAGTTTTTTTGTTTGTTTGTTTGTTTTATTTCTAACTCTCGGGTGTAAAGTTAGTTAAAAACAGAGAGGCAAACATGAGAGAGCCCAAGGCAGAAACAGCCAAAGAGGCTGCACACAGGAGAGAACTGGAGGCAGCTAGAGAGATAGAAAAAAAAAACAAGAGGCTGCCCACAAGAGAGCTATAGAGGCAGAAAAACACCAAGACGCTGCTCACAGGAGAGCTATGGAGGCAAAGGAAAAAGAAATGGAGGCAAAGGAAAAAGAAATGGAGGAGAGGGAAAAAGAGAGCAAGCATGAACTGGAGTTGGAGAAGGTAAGGGCTGAGTGGAATCTACTGAATAACCCTAACCATCCTTCCCCAACAATCCACAAATGGGAGCAACTATGTCCACCGTATGATGAATCCAGTGATATTGCTTAATATTTTCTCACCTTTGAGAGACTGTGCACCCTCCATAAAATACCTGAAGCTCACAAGATGACCACATTGGTCGCAAAATTAACTGAAAGAGCTCTGGACATATTCAATAAGAAGCCTATTGATGAGGCTTCTGACTATAATAAGTTCAAGGATTTGGTTTTAAAGCAATTTCAAATTACATCTGAAACGTACAGAGTAAAATTTCAAACCCTTAAGAGAGGACCTGGACTAAGTAATGTGGCTTATCTAAACCAGATGAAGGATCTGTTAGATGAATGGGTCCAAGGAAGGGGTGTCACTAGCTTTGATGGAATGTGTGATTTGATAGCTCAGGAGCAATTACTGAATATGTCCAAGGAGGAAATAAAACAGTGCGTATGAGATAAGGAAATGGACTCAGCAGAAAGTCTTGCTTCTTATGCTGATCGATACGAGCAGTCCCAGACCGCCAGAGAGACGGGGCAAGCCGGAACAAAACGGGTGGAGGGAGGAAAGAGGAACAACCTTGGTCGCAGTTGGAGTGGATACCAGAAGAGACACCCTCAGACCACACCCTATGACCAGGGTCAGCCCAAGGCCCCAACTACACACCAAGGAATACTCCAGACACCTTATCGTCCTGCCACACTGTTCTCCAGCAACCCACCTCACCTCAGTGACCCGTCAGCTGGACAATGTTTTAAATGTAACGAGCCGGGGCATGTGAAGACCAACTGCCCCAAGAACCCCAACAGATTACAGTTCATTGCACTGGAATCACACCAGAGGTCCTCAGGCCCAGATACCTCCCAGATACCCTCAGAGCAGAGGGAAACTGTGAGTGTGGGCAGGAAGAAGGTCACCGCGTGGAGGGACACCAGAGCACAAGTGTCGGCTATCCATGCTTCCTTAGTGGACCCCAATTTAATCAACCCAGAGATCCAAGTGACAATTCAGCCCTAAAAGTCCAACTCTTTCAATTTGCCTACAGCCAAGTTGCCTGTCCTGTACAAGGGCTGGTCAGGAACATGGACGTTTGCAGTCTATGATGATTATCCCATCCCCAGGCTGTTGAGGGAAGAGTTGGCCAATCATGTGAAGCTAGCCAAGAGGGTGGGAATGATCACCTGCAGCTAGGCTAAGCAAGCTGTCACGCCTAGCTCTGTTCCGGAAACTTCTACCAGGACCCGGTCAGAGGTGATGGACCTGGACCCCATGCCAAAGTCTGCAACAGCAGTAGTGGATCCAGTCCCAGAGACCCAGACAGAGACAGAACCAGAACCAGCAGAACAACCAGCACCAGACCCATTGCCAGCACTGAATCCAGTACTTGCAACCCCAACACCAGAGGGCCCCACCGAACCTGAACCGGCAGCAGTCAATAACACTACACAAGAGGCTCAGCAAGAGCCTGAATCCCAACATAGTGCACCAGCGGAGAGCGGTTCACAGACAATGGAAACAGCCCCATCCCCTATATCGCTTCTAGAGGGACCAAGCCTAGGTCCACAATCCAATGAAGAACTGATGTCTCCAGCATCAGGGGAACAGTTCCAGATCAAACAGGAAGCAGATGAACACCTCCAGAGAGCTTGGATGGCGGCACGGAGCAACCCACCGCCTCTCAACTCTTCAAATCGATCCAGATTTGTTGTAGAAAGAGGACTTTTATACAAGGAAACTCTTTATGGTGGACACCAGGAAGACTGGCATCCTCAGAGACAGTTGGTAGTTCCAACTAAGTACCAGTAAAGCTCTAGAGCTTAGCCCACGATCATCCTAGTGGCCATGCTGGGGTGAACAGGACCAAAGACTGTTTGGGGAGGTCATTCCACTGGGAGGGAATGGGAAAGGATGTTTCTACCTATGTCCGGTCTTGTGAGGTATGCCAAAGAGTGGGAAAACTCCAAGACCAGGTCAAAGCCCCTCTCCAGCCACTCCCATCATTGAAGTTCCATTTCAGCGAGTAGCTGTGGATATTCTGGGTCCTTTTCCGAAAAAGACACCCAGAGGAAAGCAGTACATACTGACTTTCATGGATTTTGCCACCCGAAGGCCAGAAGCAGTAGCTCTAAGCAACACCAAGGCTAACAGTGTATGCCAGGCACTAGCAGACATTTTTGCCAGGGTAGGTTGGCCCTCCGACATCCTCACAGATGCAGGAACTAATTTCCTGGCAGGAACTATGAAAAGCCTTTGGGAAGCTCATGGGGTGAATCACTTGGTTGCCACCCCTTACCATCATCAAACAAATGGCCTGGTGGAGAAATTTAATGGGACTTTGGGGACCATGATACATAAATTCATAAATGAGCACTCCAATGATTGGGACCTAGTGTTACAGCAGTTGCTCTTTGCCTACAGAGCTGTACCACTTCCCAGTTTAGGGTTTTCACCATTTGAACTTGTATATGGACATGAGGTTAAGGGGCCATTACAGTTGGTGAAGCAGCAATGGGAGGGGTTTACACCTTCCCCAGGAACTAACGTTCTAGACTTTGTAACCAACCTACAAAACACCCTCCAAACCTCTTTAGCCCTTGCTAAAGAAAACCTACAGGATGCTCAAAAAGAGCAAAAAGCCTGGTATGATAAACATGCCAGAGAGCGTTCCTTCAAAGTAGGGGACCAGGTCATGGTCTTAAAGGTGCTCCAGGCCCATAAAATGGAAGCGTCGTGGGAAGGGCCATTCACGGTCCCGGAGCGCCTGGAAACTGTTAATTATCTCATAGCCTTCCCCACCTCCAATCGAAAGCCTAAGGTGTACCATATTAATTCTCTAAAGCCCTTTTAATCCAGAGAATTAAAGGTTTGTCAGTTTACAGCCCAGGGAGGAGATGACGCTGAGTGGCCTGAAGGTGTCTACTACGAAGGGAAAAGTGCTGGTGGCGTGGAAAAGGTGAACCTCTCCATAACCCTTGGGCATATGCAGCGACAGCAGATCAAGGAGCTGTGCACTAGCTACACGCCGACGTTCTCAGCCACCCCAGGACTGACTAAACGGACATACCACTCCATTGACACAAGTAATGCTCACCCAATTAAAGTCTAACCTTACCAGGTGTCTCCTCAAGCTAAAACTGCTATTGAACGAGAGATCCAGGATATGCTACAGATGGGGGTAATCCGTCCCTCTGGCAGTGCATGGGCATCTCCAGTGGTTCTAGTTTCCAAACCAGATGGGGAGATACGTTTTTGCGTGGACTACCGTAAGCTAAATGCTGTAACTCGCCCAGATAACTATCCAATGCCACGCACAGATGAACTATTAGAGAAGCTGGGACGGGCCCAGTTCATCTCTACCTTGGACTTAACCAAGGGATACTGGCAGGTACCGCTAGATGAATCCGCCAAGGAAAGGTCAGCCTTCACCACACATGTCAGGCTGTATGAATTTAATGTACTCCCTTTCGGGCTGCGGAATGCACCCGCCACCTTCCAAAGACTTGTAGATGGTCTCCAAGCGGGATTAGGAGAATATGCAGTCACCTACCTTGACAATGTGGCCATATTTTTGGATTCCTGGGCAGAACACCTGGAACATCTACAGAAAGTCTTTGAGTGCATAAGGGAAGCAGGACTAACTGTTAAGGCTAAGAAGTGTCAAATAGGCCTAAACAGAGCCCTGGTCTACACTAGGAGTTGAGGTCGAATTTAGCAGCGTTAAATCAATTTAACCCTGCACCCGTCCACATGACGAAGCCCTTTTTTTGACCTAAAGGGCTCTTAAAATCGATTTCCTTACTCCACCCCCGACAAGGGGATTAGCGCTGAAATCAGCCTTGCCTGGTCGAATTTGGGGTACTGTGGACGCAATTAGACGGTATTGTCCTCCAGGAGCGATCCCAGAGTGCTCCATTGTGACCGCTCTGGACAGCACTCTCAACTCATATGCACTGGCCAGGTAGACAGCAAAAGGCCTGTGAACTTTTGAATTTCAATTTCCTGTTTGGCCAGCATGGCAAGCTGCTGGTGAGTGCAGAGCTCATCAGCAGAGCTGACCATGATGGAGTCCCAGAATCCCAAAACAGCTCCAGCATGGACCGAACGGGAGGTACTGGATCTGATCTCTGTATGGGGAGAGGAATCCATGCTATCAGAACTCCGTTCCAGTTTTCAAAATGCCAAAACCTTTGTCAAAATCTCCCAGGGCATGAAGGACAGAGGCCATAACAGGGATCCGAAGCAGTGCCACGTGAAGCTTAAGGAGCTGAGGCAAGCCTACCAGAAAACCAGAGAGGCAAACAGCCACTCCGGGTCAGAGCCCCAAACATGCCGCTTCTATGATGAGCTGCATGCCATTTTAGGGGGTTCAGCCACCACTACCCCAGCTGTGTTGTTTGACTCCTTCAATGGAGATGGAGGCAACGCGGAAGCAGGTTTTGGGGACAAAGAAGATGATGATGATGAAGTTCTAGATAGCTCACAGCAAGCAAGCGGAGAAACCGCTTTTCCCGACAGCCAGGAACAGTTTCTCACCCTGGACCTGGAGCCAGTACCCCCCAAACCCACCCAAGGCTGCCTCCCGGACCCGCCAGGTGGAGAAGGACCTCTGGTGAGTGTACCTTTTAAAATAGTATACATGGTTTAAAAGCAAGCATGTTTAATGATTAATTCGTCCTGGCATTTGCGGCTCTCCTGGCTGTACCCGCAAAGCCTTTGCAAAGGGTTTCTGGGGAGGGCAGCCTTATTCTGTCCACCATGGTAGGACACTTTACCACTCCAGGCCAGTAGCACGTACTTGGGAATCACTGTAGAACAAAGCATTGCAGTGTATGTTTGCTGGCGTTCAAACAACATCCGTTCTTTATCTCTCTGTGTTATCCTCAGGAGAGTGATATCATTCATGGTCACCTGGTTGAAATAGGGTGTTTTTCATAAGGGGACATTCAGAGGTGCCTGTTCCTGCTGAGCTGTTTGCCTGTGGCTGAACAGAAATGTTCCCCGCTGTTAGCCATGGGGAGGGGGAGGGGTGAGGGGCTAGCCACATGGTGGGGGGAGGCAAAATGAGACCTTTGAACGAAAGCACATGTGCTATGTATGTAATGTTAACAGTAAGGTTTACCATAAAAGAGTGTACCCATTGTTCTATAAAATGTCTCTTTTTAAATACCACTGTCCCTTTTTTTTTCTCTCCACCAGCTGCTTCTATTTCAAGGATCACAGGATCTTCTCCTTCCCAGAGGCTAGTGAAGATTAGAAGGTGAAAAAAAAGCACTCGCGATGAAATGTTCTCTGAGCTCATGCTGTCCTCCCACACTGACAGAGCACAGATGAATGCATGGAGGCAGACAATGTCAGAGTGCAGGAAAGCACAAAATGACCGGGAGGAGAGGTGGTGGGCTGAAGAGAGTAAGTGGTGGGCTGAAGAGAGGGCTGAGGCTGAAAGGTGGTGGCAGCGTGATGAGAGGAGGCAGGATTCAATGCTGAGGCTGCTGGAGGATCAAACTAATATGCTCCAGCATATGGTTGAGCTGCAGGAAAGGCAGCTGGAGCACAGACCGCCGCTACAGCCCCTGTGTAACCAACTGCCCTCCTCCCCAAGTTCCCTAGCCTTCTGACCCAGATGCCCAAGAACGCAGTGGTGGGGGCTCTAGCCACCCAGACACTCCACCTCAGAGGATTGCCCAAGCAACAGAAGGCTGGCATTCAATAAATTTTAAAGTTTTATACTTTTAAAGTGCTGTGTGGCCTTGTCCTTCCCTCCTCCACCACCCCTCCCGGTGCTTCTCTCCTCCACCGGGCTCAGAATTAACATTCCACCGCATGAACCTGCCCCATTAGCACCATGATGCCCGCATTGCCAGGGCTCGTGCTTTGAGAGAAGTTTGTGTCCACGTCCTCATCACTCTTGTCACCGCGCTGATGTCATCTTCTCGCCTGGTTTCGCTTTGACAGGTTCTGGTGCTGCATATACTGCTGGATAATGTGCGTGGTGTTTAATGTGCTCCTAATGTGCGTGGTGTTTAATGTGCCAAAGTGATCTGAGCGGGCTCCATGCTTGCCGTGGTATGGCGTCTGCACAGAAAAAAGGCGCGGAACGATTGTCTGCCATTGCTCTGACGGAGGGAGGGGTGACTGACGACATGGCTTACAGGGTTGGCTTACAGGGAATTAAAATCAACGAAGTGGGTGGCTTTACATCAAGGAGAAACAAAAATAACTGTCACACAGAATGGCCCCCTCAAGGATTGAACTCAAAACCCTGGGTTTAGCAGGCCAATGCTCAACCCACTAAGCTAGCCCTCCCTCTGGTATTTCAGGCAGGACTGAATCTCCATTAAAGTTTTCAAGGTGCCCTGACAGACCTCACCAAAACGATTGTCGGCTGTTGATTTCATGGAGGGAGGGGGGAGCAAATGAATACAAAACAAATCTGGTCTATTTCTTGTTTTGATCTACTCCATCTATCTTTTACATTTTTGGCTGGCAACAGACAGTGCAGTAGGACTGCAAGCCACCCACATCTCCTGGCTGCTCGGCAGAAGATGGTGCAATAGGACTGCTAGCCATCCTCATCTCCTGCCTGCTCACCATAAGATGGTACAATAGGACTGCCTGCAGGACTAAAGAGAATGACCTGGTCGAGTCACTATTAATTTAGTCCCTGCACCCATGTCTGCCCAGGCACTCCTGACCAACCTTACTGAGGCGGCCAGGAACACCTTAGACACGATGACCTATTGCACCGTCTGCTGCCACAAGGTAATGGGTTGCTCCTGCTCTGTAGCAATGCAGTACCACGTCTGCCAGCACCCAGGAGACATACAGTGACAGTGAGCTGAGTGGGCTCCATGCTTGCGTGGTAACTCAGGAAAAAAAGTGAGAAACGATTGACTGCTGTTGCTTTCACAGAGGGAGGGCCTGATGACATGTACCCAGAACCACCTGTGACAATGTTTTTTGCCTCATCAGGCATTGGGATCTCAACCCAGAACTCCAATGGGCAGCGGAGACTGTGGGAACTGTGGTGCTTTTGCCGGGACCAGAGCAGGAATGCAGGTCAGAACTCCTGTAAAAAGTCAGTAAGCAATCTAGTTAGATATGTGTTAGATTCTGTTTTGTTTAAATGGCTGATAAAATAAGTTGTGCTGAATGGGATGTATATTCCTGTTTTTGTATCTTTTTGTAACTTAAGGTTTTGCCTAGAGGGATTCTCTATGTTTTGAATCTGATTACCCTGTAAGGTATTTACCATCCTGATTTTACAGAGGTGATTCTTTTACTTTTTCTTTAATTAACATTGTGGAATGTGATGTGGAAAAATTGAAAAACGTCCAGCAGAGGGCAATAAAAATGATTAGGGGACTGGAACACATGACTTATGAGGAGAGGCTGAGGGAACTGGGATTGTTTAGTCTGTGGAAGAGAAGAATGAGGGGGGATTTGATAACTGCTTTCAACTACCTGAAAGGGGGTTCCAAAGAAGATGGATCTAGACTGTTCTCAGTGGTAGCGGATGACAGAATGAGGAGTAATGGTTTCAAGTTGCAGTGGGGGAGGTTTAGGTTGGATTTTAGGAAAAACTTTTTCACTAGGAGGGTGGTGAAACACTGGAATGCGTTACCTAGGGAGGTGGTGGAATCTCCTTCCTTAGAAGTTTTTAAGGTCAGGCTTGACAAAGCCCTGGCTGGGATGATTTAGTTGGGGATTGGTCCTGCTTTGAGCAGCGGGTTGGACTAGATGACCTCCTGAGGTCCCTTCCAACCCTGATATTTTATGATTCTATGATTCTTTTAAGAACCTGATTGCTTTTCATTGTTCTTAAGATCCAAGAGTTTGGGTCTGTGTTCACCTATGCAAATTGGTGAGGATTTTTATCAAGCCTTCTCCAGAAAAGGGGGTGTAGTGCTTGGGGGGATAATTTGGCGGGGAGACGTTTCCAAGTGGGCACTTCTCCTGTTCTTTGTGTAACACTTTGGTGGTGGCAGTGTTTAACCTAAGCTGGTAAGAATAAGCTTAGGGGGTCTTTCATGCAGGTCCCCACATCTGTACCCTAGAGTTCAGAGTGGGGAAGGAACCTTGACATGGTGACAGAGCGGTGGGATTAACTTGAAATCATTTTCAGATCATTTTGAGATTTTTTTTTTTGAACCAGAAGCCCAGAAGGATTTTAAAAGATTTTAAAGGGTTTTGTAAAAGGGGACAAAGCAACAAGCATAACAAAAGGGAGCTTGCTTTTGTGAGCTGGAGTTTCTCTACCAAAAAAGGCAGGGTAGTTAACCTCCTGCAGGGAAATTCACAAGTCTTCACAGACCTGAAGAAGTTTTTTGTTTTTTTTTAGCTAAGAGCAGCTAGAGGGTTTTTCTGTCTATTTGCCTGGAGACAAAAGATTTTTCTGTAAGCTGACAATCACTATCAGAGAACATCGCTATCCGGTTACAGCACAACCTATTTTTTTTGACAAGCCAAGTTTTGTTTGTTTGTTTGTTTTATTTCTAACTCTCGGGTGTAAAGTTAGTTGAAAACAGAGAGGCAACCATGACAGAGCCCAAAACAGAAACAGCCAAAGAGGCTGCCCACAGGAGAGCTATGGAGGCAAAGGAAAAAGAATGGAAGCATGCTCAGGAGCTGAGGCGGAAAGGGAGGCTGCCCACAGGAGAGCTATGGAGGCAAGGGAAAAAGAAATGGAGGAGAAGGAAAAAGAGAGGAAGCATGCACTGGAGATGGAGAAGGCAAAGGCTTCAAGACTAAGCTTCATAAGTTTATAGAAGGGATGTTATGATGGGATAGCCTAATTTTGGCAATTAACTGATCTTCAACTATTAGCAGTAGATATGCCCAGTGGCCTATGATGGGATGTTAGATGGGGTGGGATCTGAGTTACTACAGAGAATTCTTTCCTGGGTGTCTGGCTGGTGAGTCTTGCCCATATGCTCAGGGTTTAGCTGATTGCCATATTTGGGGTCGGGAAGGAATTTTCCTCCAGGGCAGATTGGCAGAGGCCCTGGGGTTTTTTCTCCTTCCTCTGCAGCTTGGGGCACAGGTCACTTGCTGGAGGATTCTCTGCACCTTGAAGTCTTTAAACCACAATTTGAGGACTTCAATAGCTCAGACATAGGTTAGGGGTTTGTTACAGGAGTAGGTGGGTGAGATTCTGTGGCCTGCGTTGTGCAGGAGGTTGGACTAGACAATCATAATCGTCCCTTCTGACCTTAAAGTCTATGATTCTATGAGGTCAAAACAAGCTATCTGCAGAGAAGAGAAAGAAAGAGACTCAAGGATTCAGAAGAAAATAAACAATGTGCAGCCAGGGGATTCTGAACACCCCAGAGGACTCTTCACAAGCCCAATGTACTCTCCTGAATGGTGAGGATACTGAGGCAAGGAAATGCATGCTGGTATTTCATTATTTTTGTCTGGAGCTCTGTATTTTCTTTGCTATCAAAGTAAAGAGTAATTTGTTTTAGAATCCTGTTCAAAGCCTGTCTGTTTGCTTTCACTATCCCATGCTCCTGAAGAGTTAAACTGTAAACCCACAGTAATCACAAGGTTGGGGCTCTGGGAAAGGGTGCACTTAAGCTATGGGGGAGTCAGTACTGGTTCCAGGGGCCTAAGCAGTTGGGCTCCGTGGACCTATTTCCATGAAGGGGTGACAGACAGAACGCCCATGTCCAAGGGATGTGTCAGAGAGGCCAAGGGGAGAAACACTGATGCAGGCTGCTGAGACCCATGGAAAGTTAGAGCACATACCTGTCCAGTGAGGTGGGCTCCAAAACCCAGCAGCCTGGTGCATGGAAGTTTAGCCATGGCTGTATGCCAAAGAGCATCTCAATCAGCCTCCATTGAAATGAACTGGGAAGTTCACATCCTGAAAGAATAGCTCTGAGTTCTGCAGGCAGACATCTCTGCAACAATTACACTTCCTTCACATTCGGAAGGTTTTCTACACAACCATAATAGCTAGAGACTCAGTTTTCATTTAGACAAAAAGTGAGAGTCCAGAGTTCTATACACACACACACACACACACACACACACACACACACCCTAGTCCTTCATGCCCTCGGGGGGCGGGGGACCGCATGACATTGGGAAATATTGCCTTAAACACTAGTTTCTTGTAACAGCTAGTCCTAGAGCACACAAGAGGAGAAGCTATGCTCTATGCTTTAGTTCTAAGAAAAACACATCAATTGGGCTGACAAATACCTATAATTCAGCCATTATGTGGTAGTGAGCTCACTATTCTGTAATTAAGATCTACTTTTTGGGGGAGGGCTCATACCAAAATTAGCACTTTAATGCTATGCTTTAGATAGAGATTTTAAAAAGGAAAATCAAATGTAAGGAAATGAAAATCCTTAAATTCAATCATGGATAAATAGCCTCTTTAAGGCTAAGATTCTGTCATGGGTAATTTTAGTAAAAATCACAGCAGGTCTTGGGCAATAAACAAAAATGCACAGAAGAGCGCAACCTGTCCATGGGGGGCTGAAGCCCAAGCAGGGCAGGCAGGCTGACAGCTCCAGTCCCACCTCGCAGCTGAAGTTGAAACCAAAGTAGTCACGGAAGTCCATTAAAGTCCATTAAAGGAATCTGACCACGACTAAACTGTCTCCTTATCCATGACAAATATGAAATTCTTGTCCATAAACAAAAAAGGACAGACTCAGAATGGTTAAATGGCAACGTTTAAGAGGTTATTAGAGCCAATCAGGCATTCATCAGAAAAATGGAACTCCAATCCTAGTGAAGTCAATTTTTAAAAAGGATAACCTATGGTATTTGGAATGCAATGCAGAAACAAGGAGGTCTAAGAGGGATTTTAATGACAAATGACTAAAGAGAAGAAAAAATTTCCTTTAAGCATACCAGAATCAAGAGGCCACATCAGAGAATCAGTGGGTCTGCTGGACTACGAAGGAGCAAAGGGTGCAATTAAAGAGCTTAAGGATGTTGAATAATTTATTTGAATCAGCTTTTCTACAGTCTTCACCATTAAAGATTTGGGAAGAGATACATAACCCAGACCCATCCTTTTCAGGGAACAGATTACTGAGAAAGATTGAAACATCAAAAGAGGTGGTACTGGAACAAACAGAAGGAAACGTATCAACAAGTCACCAGGATCATATGGACTCTAACCAAGAGATCTGAAGAAATTTTATGAGGTAGGCCAGCGTCTCTCTGCAGCACCATCCCTTTCTTATCCCACAGGGAGCTTGGTAGATACCACAGCAAGAATTAATGCTTTCAGAAGAGGAGCACGACACAGGTATATTCCCTCAGGATATCTCCAAAGAAGGTGGTGCAAAGGGGTGCCAATCCATGAGTTAGGACGCTTCACCAACAGCCAAATCTACATTCCAAACTACATTTCTGCTAAAGAGGATAGTGCCTAGAAAACGTATTGAGTAGATCCTGGGAGTTTCCTGGTTCCTCTTGATTCCTTCTCACACTCCCTCCCCCAATATAAGGGCTGATCCAGTACTAAATAGACTTTAAATAGAATCATAGAATATCAGGGATGGAAGGAACCTCGGGAGGTCATCTAGTCCAAACCCTGCTCAAAGCAGGACCAATCCCCAAATAAATCATCCCAGCCAGGGCTTTGTCAAGCCTGACCTTAAAAACCTCTAAGGAAGGAGATTCCAGCACCTCTCTAGGTAACCCATTCCAGTGCTTCGACACCCTCCTAGTGAAAAAGTTTTTCCTAATATCCAACCTAAATCTCCCCTACTGCAACTTGAGACCATTACTCCTCATTCTGTCATCTGCTACCACAGAGAACAGTCTAGATCCATCCTCTTTGGAACCCCCTTTCAGGTAGTTGAAAGCTAGTTGAAAGCAGCTATCATTTTTGTTGCCCTCCGCTGGACTCTTTCCAATTTTTCCACATCCTTCTTTTAGTGCGGGGCCCAAAACTGGACACAGTACTCCAGATGAGGCCTCACCAATGCCGAATAGAGGGGAATGATCACATCTCTGGATCTGCAGGTAATGCTCCTACTTATACAGTCCAAAATGCTGTTAGCCTTCTTGGCAACAAGGGCACACTATTGACTCATATTCAGCTTCTCATCCACTGTAACCCCTAGGTCCTTTTCTGCAGAACTGCTGCCTAGCCACTCAATCCCTACTCTGTAGCGGTGCATGGGATTCTTCCATCCTAAGTGCAGGACTCTGCACTTGTCCTTGTTGAACCTCATCAGATTTCTTTTGGCCCAATCCTCTAATTTGTCTCGGTCCCTCTGTATCCTATCCCTACCCTCCAGTGTATCTACCTCTCCTCCCAGTTTAGTGTCATCTGCAAACTAGCTGAGGGTGCAATCCCCATCATCCTCCAGATCATTAATGAAGATATTGAACAAAACCGGCCCCAGGACCAACCCTTAGGGCACTCCGCTTGATACCGGCTGCCAACTAGACATCAAGCTGTTGATCACTACCATTGATTCCGACAATCTAGCCAGCTTTCTATCCACCTTATAGTCCATTCATCCAATCCATACTTTTTTAACTTGCTGGCAAGAATACTATGGGAGACCGTATCAAAAGCTTTGCTAAAGTCAAGGAATAACATGTCCACTGCTCTCCCCTCATCCACAGAGCCAGTTATCTCATCATAGAGGGCAATTAGGTTAGTCAGGTATGACTTGCCCTTGGTGAATCCATGCTGTCTGTTCCTGATCACTTTCCTCTCCTCGAAGTGCTTCAAAATTGATTCCTTGATGACCTGCTCCACGATTTTTCCAGGGACTGAGGTGAGGCTGACTGGCCTATAGTTCCCCGGATCCTCCTCCTTCCCTTTTTTAAAGATGGGCACTACATTAGCCTTTTTCCAGTCATCCAGGACCTCCCCGATCGCCATGAGTTTTCAAAGATAATGGCCAATGGCTCTGCAATCACATCTGCCAACTCCTTTAGCACCCTTGGATGCAGTGCATCCAGCCCCATAGACTTGTGCTCGTCCAGCTTTTCTAAATAGTCCTGAACCACTTCTTTCTCCACAGAGGGCTGGTCACCTCCTCCCCATGCTGTGCTGCCCAGTGTAGTAGTCTGGGAGCTGACCTTGTTCATGAAGGCAGAGGCAAAAAAAGCACTGAGTACATTAGCTTTTTCCACATCCTCTGTCACTAGGTTGCCTCCCCCACTCAGTAAGGGGCCCACACTTTCCCTAACCTTCTTGTTGCTAACATATCTGAAGAAACCCTTCTTGTTACCCTTAACATCCCTTGCTAGCTGCAATTCTAATTGTGATTTGGACTTCCTAATTTCACTCCTGCATGCCTGAGCAATATTTTTATACTCCTCCCTGGTCATTTGTCCAAGCTTCCACTTGTAAGAGTTTTTGTGTTTAAGATCAGCAAGGATTTCACTATTAAGCCAAGCTGGTCACCTGCCATATTTATTATTCTTTCTACACATCAGGATGGTTTGTTCCTGCAACCTCAATAAGGATTCTTTAAAATACAGCCAGCTCTCCTGGACTCCTTTCCCTCTCATGTTATTCTCCCAGAGGATCCTGCCCATTAGTCCCCTGAGGGAATCAAAGTCTGCTTTTCTGAAGTCCAGGGTCGGTATTCTGCTGCTCTCCTTTCTCCTTTTGTCAGGATCCTGAACTCAACCATCTCATGGTCACTGCCTCCCAGGTTCCCATCCACTTTTGCTTCCCCTACTAATTCTTCCCAGTTGGGAGCAGCAGGTCAAGAAGAGCTCTGCCCCTAGTTGGTTCCTCCAGCACTTGCACTAGGAAATTGTCCCCTACACTTTCCAAAAACTTCCTGGATTGTCTGTGCGCCGCTGTATTTCTCTCCCAGCAGATATCAGGGTGATTGAAGTCCCCCATCAGAACCAGGGCCTGTGATCTAGTAACTTCTGTTAGTTGCTTGAAGAAAGCCTCATCCACCTCATCCCCCTGGTCTGGTGGTCTATAGCAGACTCCCACCACGCTATCACCCTTGTTGCTCACACTTCTAAACTTAATCCAGCGACTCTCAGGTTTTTCTGCAGTTTCATACTGGAGCTCTGAGCAGTCATATTGTTCTCTTACATACAATGCAACTCCCCCACCTTTTCTGCCCTGCCTATCCTTCCTGAACAACCAGGTGCAATAGGAGTGGAGTTTGTTTTGTTTTTCCTTTATTTTTGTCCTCCTCCTCCTTCTCCAGTTTTCATTCCCCACCCCAATTGGGATGGAAAAGAGTGGAGGGGCTGAAATGGGATATGGGGATTGAAGCATATACCATATATTGAGAAGGATGGAGTTTTAATTTATGGTTTGTATATTTTTATGTACGTGAATAGTTAAATACTGTCTAAATTTAACATATACAACTGAATATTTTTTAATCCCACTGCAATACAATTTTCAGTTTCAGTTTTAAATTAGAATCCAACAGTCTGGTTTTGTTCTTGATAATTTTGAAGCTATACATTATTCAATCATCTTTAGAGAAAACAATATGAACCACAACACCAGTAGCACTATGTCCAGCGACAAATATTGGAACTTAATTACTGGCATTAATAGAGAAAACAAAGAGGCCAAAAGCTTGCAATTATTTTTTTTTAATTTCTTGTAATCTTGCTCAGTTATGCACCACCAAAAATCACTGAGGAAGCTCAAAATTCGAAGGTTAAAATATTCAAAAATAAAGATTCGGTTCACGTTACAATCCTAAATAGTTCCCATTTGCCATTTCAATGGAAAGAGTAAGATTTTTCTTTTTTGTTTTGCCACAGCAAGTCATTAGTGACATTTGCGGGGGGAGGGGGGAGATCACAACTGAACAAGGCAGTTATGTTACCATACAGTTTACAACATTAAGATTTATTTTGGCCTAAGGCAAAGTTAAGATTAAAGAGTTGGTGCCGCTAAGACTACAAAGGCTCATAAAACACTAAGCCATTCCCATGACCTTAATATAGAATTTAAGATTCAAGACATCAATATTGTGTTATAATAGTCCTATGCTCATTTAAAATTCAGTTATAGTTTGTCACAGGCCCATTTCCAGTTTTCATCTAAACTACCCTGAACTTTAGCTGCACACAATATTTATTATTTCTTTATTAGTTGGTTACCTACAAAATTCACGAGGTTAAAGGTGATAACCATGAAGTCCCTGAGAAATTCAGGGAACAACCACAGCAGTATTTAGTCTGTCATCCTGCTCTCCCTTTTTAGCATATAAAATAAATGTCTCACAATAGCCAACAGAATTACTACAATGCCAGCCTCACCATGCAGGAGCAAATTTGCAGAAGCAATTGTGCCCGGTTTCTCTGTTTGTTGATAGATTTTGCATTTGTGAGATTTCAGATCTGGGATTTTTTTGATTTTTTTTTTTGTTTGAATTATAGTAGGAAATTATAGTTAATTATAGTGGGAAATCTAACATGTGTGCCATTTACTGCCACCCACTGTCTGGTGGTTCAGAGATAAAAGTCCTCAGAACCTAAAAAATCCCAAAACAACAACAACAAAACCCAAAAACACCACCACCACAGAAACTGGGCGGGTAGCAGCTGCCTTGCACTGGGAATCATGCAGCTCATAAAGGGGGCAAAGAAAATGCATTCTGCCTCAGATTCTGCCCTTCCATGTCCCCCATGCAAGGATTAGAGATGGGACTTCCAGATAACCCGTAGGCTATTCATTCAGCACCAAGTAGTGAGGAGTTATCTATGTATCGGGGGGAGCTATAGGGGACACAAGGATTTGAACCCTCCTTCTCTTGATAATCCTGCGGATAGTGGGGCAAGGTAAAGCTGGCCAGTGTGCCCATGGTCCCCAGCTGACAGCATCATTTCAGAGCTATAAGCTGGGGACCAACTTATCTCCAACTTTGGGCAGTCAGGGAGAAAAATCAGCTTTCCTCCATCTACATACACACTCCACAGTGCCTCTATTGCCATAAAAAGAAAAGGAGTACTTGTGGCACCTTAGAGATTAACCAATTTATTTGAGCATAAGCTTTCATGAGCTACAGCTCACTTCATCGGATGCATACTGTGGAAAGTGTAGCAGATCTTTTTATATACACACAAAGCATGAAAAAATACCTCCTCCCACCCCACTCTCCTGCTGCTAATAGCTTATCTAAAGTGATCACTCTCCTTACAATGTGTATGATAATCAAGTTGGGCCATTTCCAGCACAAATCCAGGTTTTCTCACCCACCCCCCCCACACACACACACACAAACCCACTCTCCTGCTGGTAATAGCTTATCTAAAGTGACCACTCTCCTTACAATGTGTATGATAATCAAGGTGGGCCATTTCCAGCACAAATCCAGGGTTTAACAAGAACGTCTGGGGGAGGGAGGGTAGGAAAAAACAAGGGGAAATAGGTTACCTTGCATAATGACTTAGCCACTCCCAGTCTCTATTCAGGCCTAAGTTAATTGTATCAAATTTGCAAATGAATTCCAATTCAACAGTTTCTCGTTGGAGTCTGGATTTGAAGTTTTTTTGTTGTAATATCACAACTTTCATGTCTGTAATCGCGTGACCAGAGAGAATGAAGTGTTCTCCGACTGGTTTATGAATGTTATAATTCTTGACATCTGATTTGTGTCCATTTATTCTTTTACGTAGAGACTGTCCAGTTTGACCAATGTACATGGCAGAGGGGCATTGCTGGCACATGATGGCATATATCACATTGGTGGATGTGCAGGTGAACGAGCCTCTGATAGTGTGGCTGATGTTATTAGGCCCTGTGATGGTGTCCCCTGAATAGATATGTGGGGACAGTTGGCAACGGGCTTTGTTGCAAGTTTAGGTTCCTGGGTTAGTGGTTCTGTTGTGTGGTATGTGGTTGCTGGTGAGTATTTGCTTCAGGTTGGGGGGCTGTCTGTAGGCAAGGACTGGCCTGTCTCCCAAGATTTGTGAGAGTGTTGGGTCATCCTTCACGATAGGTTGTAGATCCTTAATAATGCGTTGGAGGGGTTTTAGTTGGGGGCTGAAGGTGATGGCTAGTGGCGTTCTGTTATTTTCTTTGTTAGGCCTGTCCTGTAGTAGGAGACTTCTGGGAACTCTTCTGGCTCTATCAATCTGTTTCTTCACTTCCGCAGGTGGGTATTGTAGTTGTAAGAATGCTTGATAGAGCTCTTGTAGGTGTTTGTCTCTGTCTGAGGGGTTGGAGCAAATGCAGTTGTATCGCAGAGCTTGGCTGTAGACGATGGATCGTGTGGTGTGGTCAGGGTGAAAGCTGGAGGCATGTAGGTAGGAATAGCGGTCAGTAAGTTTCCAGTATAGGGTAGTGTTTATGTGAGCATCGTTTATTAGCACTGTAGTGTCCAGGAAGTGGATCTCTTGTGTGGACTGGACCAGGCTGAGGTTGATGGTGGGATGGAAATGCTTTGTGTGTATATAAAAAGATCTTCTACACTTTCCACAGTATGCATCCGATGAAGTGAGCTATAGCTCACGAAAGCTTATGCTCAAATAAATTGGTTAGTCTCTAAGGTGCCACAAGTACTCCTTTTCTTTTTGCGAATACAGACTAACACGGCTGTTACTCTGAAACCTGTCTATTGCCATAGGCATCTGTTCAGGTTTTGTATTGATTTATTATATGCCAATTGTAGCGGCATCCAAATGCATACCTTATATATTGTGTTTTTGACTATATGACTGAGGATGGGAGAGAGGCCTAGCCATGGACTTCACACCTGGGGGAGAGTGCAGGTGGTGGTCTGTGTGGTCACAGAGTCTCTCCACAGCTGCTGACTCCAAAGGTTTCACTACCTTTTCTGAGACCATAGCTGTGCTAAAGGCTCCAAGCTGCAGAGAGGACAAGAATCAGATTTTGGCCTGAAGTTTCTATAGAGCACCATAAGCCTACCTGATGCCTTAGAAATCTAAGGGCCAAATTCTATCCTTACTAAAACTCTTGCAAGCCTATTCAAGTCAATGGGTTCCATGGCATGAGAGAAGAATTTGGCCTAGTGTTCTATGTTTGAATTAGGAACAAACATTGCCCCATGTAAGGCACAAAGGAATGTAGTGCTATTTCAATCTAGTCCCCAAACCCAGCTTTCCCTTCCCTTGCTCTGCCATTTTTCTTTTTTCTCCTAGCTGCTGCAACACACACTTTTCACACAGGAATGAATAATGGGAACAATTAGTGGGTCATCCAAGGATCAAAAACTTTAAGCCCTTGTTTTCAAGTTTTTATTTACGTTTATTAAAGTTTTCCAGCTCATTTTGTTATTTTTCTGTTTACCAAAGCCTGCCAAACACCCTCTTTGGTGGATAATAAAATAATTAAAAGAAAAACAGACATCAAATCCAATATTTCTTAGCAGGGAAGCATTAAAAGAAAAATGAAGGAAGATTTCCCATCCACAAACATTATGCAACACTAATTCTCTGATTATGTCTATTTCCTTCTCCAGTTTTCTCTGTCTTCAGAAAACTACATGATAAATATATCTAATAGGGAATGAAATCTTATTCTGTGTGTGCCTCTGAGTACCTGTCCATGTCAACTACTGCAACTGATCAAGTTTAAAAGTCTTGGCTTTAAAATGGCTCATAAACAACAAAGATGCAAAGTGTCAAAACTGATATCAATAAATATTCTTCAGACGGTCACATTCACTAGTACAGCTGGCCAGACAATTTGTAACAAACAAGTTAGTGTATGAATTTCAGCATCTTTCTGTTCATAGTTCATTAACAGACTTTGAAGAATTATAAGTGATCACATTCATACAAATCAGACACTTTTATGTAAACAAATTTCAGCTTATGTAAAACCAAGTTCATTGCTTGTATCCTCTAATCATTAGATGTTATTAATAACACGTAATTTGTCACCTAAGCCACAGGGTGGTGTTGTTTCTGTTCCCTGCCTGGATGACTATAACTGTAATAAAAAAAAAAAATTAGGAGATTATCAAAGTACTGGGCCTTTCATTTTATTACAAAGAGGAGGGGAACTATTTGTGAGGTTAGGAGGAGAGAGGCTGGCAGGATTAGGGAATTTTGTGACATTTTGGGTGAAATCCTAACCCCACCGAAGTCAATGCCAAAATTCCCATTGGCTTCACCAAGGTCAGGATTTCACCCTTTAAATAAGGCTAGACATAACTGTTAGAAAAGTGAGGCTACAGTAAATTTTATAATCTGACTTAATTTTAATACAGTTTTTTAAATGTTAAGTTTTTTAAATGGCTTTTAACACATAAAACAACGTGTTAAGAGCCCTATCATGAGAAGGGGAAAGGATACTGTATTCATACAGTGCCATTATGGTATTTTCTGTTTTATCTATCCCTTTCTTAATAGTTCCTAACATTGCTAGCCTTTTTGACTGTTGCTGCGCATTGAGCTGAAGTTTTTAAGAGAAATATCGATGACTGCATGCCAATTTAGTACCCTTCATTATGTATGTGTAGTTGGGATTATTTTTTTTCCCCAATGTGCATTATTTTGTACTTATCCGTATTGTATTTTATCTGCCATTTTATTGCCCGGTCACCCAGTTTTGTGATATCCCCCTGTAACTTTTTGCAGTCAGCTTTGGGCTCAACTATATTGAATAATTTTATATCTGCAAATTTTGCCACTTCACTCTTCAACCCTTTTCCAGAACACCACAGTTCCCAGTACAGATCCTTGGAAGACCTCACTGTTTACCACTCTCCATTGTGAAAACTGACCATTTGTTCCTAATCTTTGTTTCCTATCTTTTAACCAGTTACTGATTAATGAGAGGACCTTCCCTCATATTGCATGACTACTTAAGAACCTTCGGGGAGGAACCTTGACAAAGGCTTTCTGAAAATCCAGGTACACTATATTGACAGGATCAACTTTATCCACATGCTTGTTGACCCCCTCCAAGAATTTTTACAGATTGATGAGGCATGACTTCCCTTTACAAACATCATGTTGACTCATTCCCAACAAATCATGTTTATCTATGGATCTGATAATTTTCTAAAGTTTCTATCAATTTTCTCAGTACTGAAGTTAGGCTTACCAGCCTGTAACTGGCAGGATTGACTCTGGAACCCTTTTTAAAAATTGGTATTACATAGGCTACCCTTCCAAACATTCAGTACAGAGGCTTCTTTCAGCCATGGGTTACATACCACAGTTAGTAGTTCTGCAATTTCATAGCTGAGTTCCTTCAGAACTCTTGGGTGAATACCATCTCATCCTGGTGGCTTATTACTGTTTAAATTATCAGTTTGTTCTAAAACCTTTCTTTTATTGACACATCAATGTGAGACAGAACTTCAGATCTGTGAACAAAAAAAGAATAGCTCTGATGTATGTATCTCCCCCACAACCTCTGCAGTGAGGAACGATTCAGATAATTCATTTAAGCTTCTCTGCAATGGCCTGTAACATGGAAAGGAAGTACAACACAAAAAAACTAACCCAGTTAATTAGTAAGTCTTCCAGAATTTTAGCTATTTAATCAAGTCCCAGAAAAGAATGTGAGCTGAGGAGGAGAGGAGAGTGGGAAAATATTTTGGTTACCATTTTTTCTGAAAGGAGTGAGGATAGGGGTGAGGGACACTAAATCTTGTCCTTCATTCAGTCTTAGTCCTTTTTCCCCCACTCCCACAAGAAATTGCAAAGTAACCAACAGTCTTTGAAATGGCTCAAAGGATACTATGCCAGTACTCACCTGATGACACTTGAGATTAAGAAGATAATTGTACAAACAAATACCTTTGACTTCTTACCATACCGGTTCATGATAATGAAAGTTTTAGGGAGCACATTGACAACACTCAGCCATTTTACAAGATGCCAAAATGACATTACTTCTCCACAGTTACAGTGTGTCCGATATATGATACAGTGTAATTAAAGATAATGATTATGCTGAAAGAATCAATGCATTGGTCAAGTGTCTTAACTAAGAACTCCGTGTCAGCAGTTGCACACTAAAAGTCATTCTTGAACACCCACTGCCACCCCAAGACAAAACACAGTAACCAAGAATAAGTAAAGATCACAATTCCTGATACTGGGTAAATTTTTCAAAACAACCCACATGAACTAGTTTAAGTCTACATTACAAAGTTTTGCCAAAGCAAGTTAAGTTGGCATACAGCTGCCACAGTTAGCATATTGTTTGTGCATGTGCATACTTAGCTCCTTGTGTCGGCACCACGTGTACTCACCAGGAGTGCAGGGCTGGATTAACGCAGGCCTTTAGGGACTACAGCCCAGGGCCCCGGGCTAAGGGGGCCCCCAGCGCAGCAGGGCTCAGGCAGGCCACCTGCATGCATGGCCCCATGCTGCTCCCGGAAGTGGTCAGCTGCTAGAATGTCTCTGTGGCCCCTGGTGAAGGAGGGGGGGAGGCAGCTCCATGCACTGCACCCGCCCCCAGCACTGTCCCTGCAGCTCCCATTAGCCAGGAACCAGCCAATGGGAGCTGTGAGGGCCGCGCTTGCAGGTGCGGGCATCACACGGAGACCCGCTGTCCTCCTCCCCCCAAGGGCGCGCAGAGATGTGCCAGCAGCTGGCTGCTTCTGGAAGCAGCGTGGGGCTATGACAGGCAGGTAGCCTGCCTGAGCCCTGCTGTGCCGCAGCCCAGGAACCACCTGTGGTAAGCGCCTCCTGGCTGGACCCTGCACCTTGCACCCCTGCCTGCATTCCAACCCCCTCCCCTAGGTCAGAATCCCCTCCTGCACCAAACTCCCTCCCAGAGCCCAATCCCACACCCCCTCCTGTACCCCAACACTCTGCCCCAGCCTGGAGTCCCCTCCTGCACCAAACTCCCTCCCAGAAAGAAACTAATACAACAGCTGTTCTAAGGTTAGAAGTAAGCTATTTTGAATTAACTTACCTATATTCTACATGTTTTAGACTGAAATGTAACCACAGAACAGCTTTATATTAATTAAAAGGCATGTTTAGTATTGTGTTAATAGCCTTGATGCCATAATTGTGATCATTTTGTTTTAAATTAGAAAAAAAGACTTGTATATAGGGGCCCAGGCCCACAGGACAGTTAATACGGACCTGCAGGAGTGCTTGTGTCAATGCACAGTGCAGTGCACTATGGGTAGGTATCTCAGTGTGCAACCTTCCAGTATTCAGCACACTCTCTTTTGGGTAGTTTTGGCAATGCAAAGGGGAACATAAATGAGTCACACAGGGGTGACAGGGAGCAAAGGGTCAATTTCCCATAATCCAACGTTCTCCCTCCCATAATCTCTCTATCCCAGAATTTTCATGCCTAGTTTCAATTTCCCACAAACCCACACAGGACCGCCACCGTTTTGTACTATTGTCATGAGCATTGCAAGCACAGGACGCACTCTCTCTGGTATTCGCAAAGCCACAACAAGTACTACAAGTAACATGACAATTTTCTGGTGGTCAGTTTGCCTTGGGACATAGTGAGAACCAATTCAAGGTTATTAGTGGTGTTCACAAAGCAGTGGCAAACAGTGGAGCATCGCTTGTGGGCTCAAGAGACAAGCACTGACTGGTGGAAATTACATTGTAATGCAGGTTTGGGATGACGAGCAGTGGCTGCAGAACTTTCAGAAGGGCAAAGCCATATTTCTGGAGTTGTACACTGATCTTGACCCATTCTTCCAACACAGGAACATCAAACTGAGAGCTGCACCGACAGCAAAGAAGCGAGTGGTGATCACACTGTGGAAACTTGCAACACTGGGTTGCTACCAGTCAATGGGAAGTCATTCTGGAGTGGAATAATCCACTGCAGGAGCCACCGTCATGCAAATGTTCAGGGCCATTAACTGTCTCCTGCTATACGCAGGACACAGTGCAGCAATGGAGTTCCTGAACTGTGGTGGAGCAATAGATGGCATGCACTATCCCCATTTAGGCTCCAGAGCACCTTGCCACAGAGTACATCAAACAGAAAGGACTACTTTTGCATGGTAATGCAAGCAGTGGTGGATCACCTGAGATGCTTCACAGACATCAATACAGGCTGGTCAGGGAAGGTGCATGACACTTGCATCTTTAAGAACACAGGACTGTTCAGAAAGCTACAAGCAGGGACCTTCTTTCCCAACCAGCAGATTAACCTGGACAATCTTGAAATGCAAATAATGATCCTGGAGGATCCAGCCTATCCATTACTTCCCCAGCTCATGAAGCCGTACACCGGCCAACTCAACAGCATGAAGGAAAGATTCAGCTACCAGCTCAGCAGGTGCAGAATGACAATTGAATGTGCTTTTGGTAGATTGAGAGGGTGCTGGGGTTGTTTATCACCAGATTGGATCTCTGGGCAAAAAAAATCATAGTGGTTATTAGCTGCTGTTGTGTCCTGCATAATATTTGTGAAGCAAAGGAGGAAATTGGCCACAGGGGTGAAGGAGGAAGTGGAGAGGCTGTTTGCTGAGTTTGAATAGCCAGACTCATCGGCCGTTAGATGAGCTCAATGGCATAGGGAGGCTTTGAAAAAACACTAACGGTGAGTCAGCCACAGTAGTGTGCTGTGGTGTACTGTGCTCAACTTGGAGTAGCAGTTTGGGGGCCTGTTAGTAATTGTATGTTGTGTGCTGCACAACTGTGCCTAAATCACTGATAGTGTACCTATTTATGTTGGGGCACTTGCTGTATATTTATGATGGGATAACATGATTTTGGCAATTAATTAATCTTTAAATATTCATGGTAAATAGGCCCAATGGCCTGTGATGGGATGTTAGATGGGGTGGGATCTGAGTCACTACAGAGAATTCTTTCCCGGGTTTCTGGCTGGTGAATCTTGCCCATATGCTCAGGGTTTAGCTGATCACCATATTTGGGGTCGGGAAGGAATTTTCCTCCAGGGCAGATTGGAAGAGGCCCTGGAGGTTTTCGCCTTCCTCTGTAGCATGGGGCACGGGACACTTGCTGGAGGATTCTCTGCTCCTTGAAGTCTTTAAACGACGATTTGAAGACTTCAATAGCTCAGAAGTAGGTCAGAGGTTTTTCGCAGGAGTGGGTGGGTGAGATTCTGTGGCCTGCATTGTGCAGGAAGTCGGACTAGATGATCATAATGGTCCCTTCTGACCTTAGTATCTATGAATCTATGGTGACTACGCTGTTTAGCACTGATCCTATGGTTTGTAAGAGCGTACAAGAGCACTACTTTCACTGCCAGCAGGCATTATACACCATAGCGTTGTAAACTAAAGATGAAGAACCTTTTTTAAAAAAAAAAAGAGTTGTGTTCATTTACGAAAACAAGTGCAAAAAATAATCTGTAGAACTTGAAAGTAAATACATGTTCACTTTACAAATGTTAGAAACCTTAATAAATAAACAAGAGGAAGGAACACTGATGTCCATTGTAGCTACACATACATCAACCCAGGATCTTACGGGTCAGTGTAGGTGAAGCTGTGGTTGTCCATACTTTCTCCCAGTGTGGAGTGGTAGGAGTAGACGTGCAGGCCCTGAGGTCATGAGGAATGCTAAGAGGTGTAGGTGTAGGGAGGTGCTATGCTGCAGTTCTCTACCATCTGCAGTGGGAGTCAAGCCTGGGATTGTTGAACCTGGAGCGTCACAAGAGTCTGCAGCATCTAAGTTTGCTTATAGAGAAGCTCCATTTTGTCCTGGTGCATCTCTCTCTCCCTTTGCCTTTTTCCTGTCTGCTCTTTTCTTCTCCATATTAGTCTGCAATATTCACCCTCCACGCCCTCTGTTCAAGCTCTGATGCAGCACTGGTTCTGCAAGATCCTGCGAGCATTTCCTCCCAGGTCTTCTCTTTTCTCTTCTTTATCTAGGTTAGTCATTCTGCTGGTATGGAAGGGCTACTGCTCAAGGCAGCAATAGCTGCAGCTACTGATAAAATGCACAGGAGGTACCATTGCAAGTAAAGTAGGAACAGAAAGTGAAACTTCAGATTCAGAACTGCCCCCCCTTGCTCCCCTAAAGTGTTGAACAAGACAAGCTTATTGAATTTTCTGCTTTGGAGTGCTTGTGCTCGGTGTCACTCTCGGCTCAAACCATGAGGAGCTTGACTAGGGTGACCAGATAGCAAGTGTAAAAAAATCAGGACAGAGAGTGGGGGGTAATAGGTGCCTATATAAGAAAAAGCCCCCATAATCAGGACTGTCCCTATAAAATCAGGACATCTGGTCACTCTGACCCACCATGAGTGAGGGAAAAAGAAATATGGAATTGCCTTGTTGCCTAAAACTATGAGAATAGGGCACTGGCACTGAATACTGGCATAATTTTCCACAGGTTGCAATGGCTTTAGCAGATCTCTCTCTCCTGAGGGTAACAAAGGCAGAGAGAGCATAATTGTTAATGGCATCCTGAAGTCACACAGGCCCATATGCCTCTGTTTATGGCAATGGGACCTGCCAAAGTTGTCGCTGACTGATGTGGAAAAGTGTCCTCCCACGGAGGAAGAAATAAGGCTGCCATCCCTATAAAATCTTTTTGGGAGAGGATTGCACTGTACCTCCAGAGAAGTTTCTTAAGATCTCTCCAGAAGATTCAAGAGACATCCCTGTGTACATAAACAAACTGCTCCACAGTCCCTCACCCCCACCTAAATATAGAGGGGAAGGAAAAGCAGATAGCCATTCTACCTCTCATGGTTGTACCATTACTTCTTGTAGTTTGAGTAAATTAAAAGTCAACAGATGTGTCTGGCTTAGTCGGAGGTGCCATTACTGTAATGGGACATTGATTTACACACTTACCCTAGATTCCTTCTCCTGCATTGGGCTCGCCAGTGCTCTACTGGTAGGAATGGCTGGACTGCAGAGGAATCAAAAACAGGGCCTGGCTCACAGCACAGCTGGACCCTTCTGTTGCCTGTCCGCTGTACTTCTCCTTCCTCTTCCTCATCCACTTCCTCCTCTTTGCTCTTCGTGGCAGGGGCCTGTGATTCTGGCTCCTCAGAGGTATCCACAGTGGTGTACGAGTGGCGGTGGGGTCTCCACCAAGTGCAGCACGCAGCTCTTTGTAAAAGCAGCAGATCTGCAGCTCTGCACCAAATCAATCATTGGTCTCCCTGGCCTTATCGTACCCCTGCCGCAGCTCTGTGGCTTTCCTGTGGCACTGCTGCTGGTCCCGGTCATACCCCTTTTCCTGCACCCCCCGAGCAATCTGCTTGTAGATGTCAATGTTTTTACTCCTGGTTTGGAGCTGTGTCACAGCCTCTTCTACCCACAGACCCAGGATATCCAATATCTCCTGCCTGGAGTATCGGAAGCATGTAGCTGGCATGGTCAGCTGAGCAATTGCCCACATCAGAGAGCAGACAGAGGTGTGTTCACCAATTTGGACAATCAGGAAGAGGCATTTCAAAAATTCACAGGGGCTTTAAAAGGGGGTGGGGACGGTCTTCCGTTTCTATGTGGTCTCTGAGAAGTGGAGTTAACAATTGTGACCAGAGCTGTTAGGGTTGACATAGGTAACACAGTGTCTACATTCGTACTGTATTGACCTCCATACATCGACCATAGCTCAACCCCACTGTAACAAGCACTTACATCAGTGGGAGACAAATTAAATTATAGACATGAGCACAACAGGTCAACGCCAGGCTGCTTACATTGACCTAACTTTATAGTGTAGACCAGGCCTTAAGCACTTAAGTCTCATTAAAAATCACTTAAAAAGTGGGACTTAAACTCGTAATTCACTTAGCTGCTTTTGAAAATTGTAATCACTGAGGAGAGAGAGAGAGAGAGAGAGAGAGACTGAAGTACTAAGAAGCCAAATTTCTGCATAGCCCACCTTTTAAGAGCTTGTGAAGAGGTATATTATATCTGTAAATGGATCACAGTACATGCCCTATATGATAGCAACTTTCAATATACCCATTTTTCAGTGTACATATATAGTAGTAGAAAATAACTTCTCTGTTAGTACAGCTAACATTAAGACCTTAATGACACTGCTAAAATGACCTGCTGCTATTTCAGTCACTACATCCAGTTGCAAGTTTCAGAAGCAACAGCACGAACAAGGATTGCAGCTTTAGAAGTACAAGTTATTTCCACTTATGAAACTCCACAAACTTTAGTAAGCATCCATGTAATGAGTAGCTGTAAATTTAGAGCACAAAGCCAGAAGGCATCTTTTACAACTTTCAACTATCGATACTTTGGGATCTTTTTGTTTCTGTATGTTGAAGTCTTTTGAATTAGCAACAAAATAAATCAGCTTTGACAGCACTTAGCCCCTCTGTTTTATTCTCTCACTCAGTCAAACTATAAAAACAGAGGCTCATTCTTCTCACTCTCGGTCAAGAAACAAAAATAAAACAAACATCATCCACAGTAGCTTTTCTAGATCATGAACTGTAACTGACCTGAACACCAAAACAACTTTGTTCCTGTTGATTTCTTATCTAAAGATTCTGATCGAGAGGAGCAGAAAATGCAGTTGTAGTGCTTCTCCTCACTCCCCAGGTATGTCATTCCAAATACATCAGTTCAGATTCTAGATAGAGAGACAGACAACTATTGGTACCAAAAACTCAAAGTCACAAAAAGAAAGATTACTGTGCATGTATCCAAGGGCTGAATTTGGCCCTAAGAAATAAATTCATCATCATCTTTTTTAATACATGGCTGTGATTTGGAAGGTTATCTCCAAGAGTCAATTACTTGTCACCAGGGTATTAAGGTGCTATACTAAGCCCTTCTTGGACAGTATGACACTTGACATCTTCAGAGTCCTGCACACATATTAGTTAAGTCATTTTCAGTAACTCAGCCTCACTTGCTCCCTTCCTGCCCTTCAAATATCCCAACACCTCTCCAGCTCCCCCAAAACTCCTCAAGAGAACTGAAATAGTTCTCCACCAGGCAAGCTGATCACTGTCTACTATGTACTCTTGCCTGCCAGCTCCATGCCCAGAGCTGCCCTGTGCTCCTACTATATCTCCCTCACCCACAGAGTTGTTGGAAGTTGGGCAGCAGAAGGGCAGGTCACGTCAGTATTGGCACCTGGCTCTCCAGCCAGCTTGGACACACTATTAGTCAAGACTTGTTCCACTCTAAATTCATGACCTGGTTCTGCTTCATAAAAACCAGGAAATATCCCTGGCTGGGATGATTTACTTGGGGATTGGTCCTGCTTTGAGCAGAGGGTTGGACTAGATGACCTCCTGAGGTCCCTTCCAACCCTGATATTCTATGATTCTATGAAACACAACCTTCCCTTCACAGCTGCCATCCAAAACCTTAGGATTATCTAGTTAACATTGCTAAATGCCAAGATGCCATTTTCTAAATGTTAAAGGCAAAATTTTCAATCCCAGGTGCCTAAAATTAAGCACACAGATCCATATTTAGACACCTAAATGGCCAGCTTTTCTGAAATGACTACAGCTCCCATTGAAGTCATGCCAGGGAGGTGGTATTACCCCAATATGCAGGCAGGAAGAGATCTCTCAGCATATGATCTGGCCCATGAACTTTCCATTTGCTTTGGGATCCATATGGTTAGTTTTCCATCTGTAAAAGCTTCTAATTTTCCAAAATCAGAACACCCAGCTCCTGCATACAGCTGCACTACAACCAAACACTTTTCTACTTATTCTGTGTGATCCTTCTGTTATATCTCTGAGGTATTTCTACATTCAACCGAATTCTTCACTAATTGCATGGTCCTCCCTTGTTCATGGATATAACATCTGAGCAGACAAAGTGAGAGACTTAATGGCTTTGGAATGTTGCTACCTTGCTATAATTAAGATGACGGTTACACATGAAATCTTACCTCTAATCGTGATTCCTTTTCTGTATGTTCAAAGCTGTGTTTCATTCGGGGGGAAAAAAACTCTACCCTTCATTATTTGTAGCTAATTTTATATTTGCTTCCTTTCTATAAAAGATATTACAGTACTATCATTACAGAAAAGGTTTCAGTATACTCACTTCCTATCATCATCACTGGACAATTAACTTTGGGGTAATTTAAGCCTCACTAGAGAATGTTGGTTTAGCAAGTAATTTCAGAATACCATCATGCCTTGACCCAACAGCACTTCTGGGAACTCTTCAAATATCTTTTGGCTGCAAAACTCATTATCTTCCAGAATGACTACCAAAATCATTCTAGTCTTATGTACAAAACTTAAGGAGCTACTACACCCACACAAGCTTCACCATTATAAAGGAATATAGTACATTTTACCTGGCCTTTTTTAAAGATCTGCTTGCAAAAAAGTCTAGGCAAGTATTCCCCCACGATCTCAAAACAAATGCTTCAATGATATTTTCTATTTAAAAATGTTATGTCTACAAACAAGTACACAAACCATTGTCCACAGTCAGGGCCAGATTCTGCATTCTCTGAGGAGCACCTTTCACTTAGAGTACACCGACTGAATTCAATGGGACTAGTAGAAGAGTAATGGACTGAACTTGCAAACACTTAAGCACATGAGTAATTTTACTCACATGAACTCAGTGGGACCACTCGTGTGTGCCTAAAGTTATTCATATGCATAATTGTTTGCAGAATCTGAAGTTCCACTGTTAATAATGGAGCTGGTTAGCACGATCTAGCCCTTAATGGAAGGAGAAAATAGAGCAAATGGAACACCTTTCAGTATCAGGCTCCCCAGGGATTAAAGACAATATTCTAAAACACATCCTATTCATAGCAACATGACCAGACCAGAACACAATCCCTAATTTGGCTTCCTAGCTAAAAATATTCCAGAACACTACAATTCTTATACATCTACATACAGTATTTAACGAAACAGTAAGTCAAAAAATACCACTAGAACAACAATAACACTTTCACCTTTTTTAACAATGCACTGTACAAATCATTTATGATTATTTGTTTGTATTACCATAGAGCCTAGGGGCCCTAGTCATGAACTAGGACCTTGCTGTGTTGGGTGCTGTACAAACACAGAACAAAAAGATGGCCCCTGTCCCAAAGAGTTTTCAATTTAAGTTTAAAAAGACAACAAATGGATGTAGATACATAGGGGAATACAATGAAATGATGAGACATTGGTCAACATGACAGGCTGTGGTCACTGAGTACTAGCAGCCTAACCATTAAGTGTTTTGTAGGTATCATGACAAATATTAACCCCACAACATCCCAGTCAGCGAATAGAGATCATACATACTATTTAAAATGAGGCTAATAAGGGAAAACAGACAGATGTAGGCCTCAACTCCCCAGCTGTCCTCAACTCCCCAGGCCTCCAGTGATTTTTGTGTTCCCACCTTGAGACACATAGGGATTGGGATTGGTCAAATGTACGTAGCATCCGATGAAGTGAGCTGTAGCTCACGAAAGCTTATGCTCAAATAAATTGGTTAGTCTGTAAGGTGCCACAACTCCTCCTTTTCTTTTTATAGAACCCCTGTACTTCAAATGGAGTTGTGGGTGCACCACACCTTTGAAGAGCAGAGCCCTGTAGGCACTTCAAGTCAGGTAAAATGGAGGCCTCAAAAATAAATGAACATTTTTGAAAATTTAGCCTCAGTGGCTTGCCCAGAGCCACAGTGAGCCATGACAGAACAAAGATTAAAATCCAGAAGCTCTTGACTATCAGTCCACAAGACCACATGGACCATGCTAATTTTAACCATCTTCACTGTGCCTGCCACGTAAGTCCTGCATGGCAAGTTTTGACTGTGGATCTAAAAATAATTCTTTTAAGTAAGCTACAATAGCAGACCAGTGTGTCAAACAAACGTGATAGTTTGCCTAAAGTTAAAGCTGAGATCTTAATGACCTGGAAACATGCCTGTTTAGAGAGAGAATCTATTATTTCGCTTATTGGATCAAATATTTTCTCAGGCTTGAGTAAGTTCAGTAATAAAATTCACTTGCATTTTTGTCATCCACCTTTCCAGAGGCATTGTGGGTTGCACACAGTCTTCATCGTTAATCTTCGCCAGTTTTAAATTGGCTGATCTCACTCATTTTAACCACTGTGCCTATAGCTATAGATGTGTCAAATAAATTTGGATGAAAGGAAAAAAAGGTCAGGCAGGTCAGCTTCAGTGAGAAACTGTTACAATCACTTTGTTATATGGGTACCTGAGGAATTTTTGACCTGCTCCTATGGTTTTGCATCCCTGCCCACCCTGGCTAATAGCTATTGATGGACCTATCATCCATGAACTATTGATAAAGTGCCCAGCTCTTCTCCCGCTATGTTAGTTGCCTCACTTAAAAACCCGAGCTTTTGAAATCCTGTACCATGGTGCTAACAAGCTATTGCTGTACTATGGCATGTCAGTAACTTTAATATTCTGTATTTTGTATCATAATCCCAGAGACCTCTGAATGATGCAGATTAAGGGCTTGATTGCTGCAGGTCAAGAAAGAAAGTGCAAAGAGCCTTCGCCTACTCTCCCTTGTGTAGCAGCAGCCAATGTAATGATGTGGGGACTAGAAAATAGGTCTGCAGACATTCCCACAGTGCTACCAGGAGTCCATGCAGAGTCACCACCAGGGAACACTGTGGAGAGTAGGTGCTGCAGGAAGTACAGCCCAAGAGACCCAGAGTAAAGCTCTCCGATTTGCCAAGTGCCCTGTTTAACCCTGGATGTGCCCCAGGAAGTTGTTTGGAAAGCACACAGACTTCAGACCTGCTGTGATTCCAGACCTCACCTAGGCTCCTGATCTCCAGCCCCAGCCTGACTCAGAACCAGGTGGAATCAGGGTCAATCTCTGATCTCAGGTCTCCATACTGACTTTGACCTCAACTCTTGCTTATTGAACACCAACTACCATCCCTGAGAGGTGGACCCCAGCTGTGACCACTAGACCAGACTGCCTATGCCCTGGTCCTTTGCAGCCAGGCACCAAGGCAGGCCCTGCAGTGCCCCTTTCTATGGAGACGCTAACACAGGAGAGTTGGCTCTGCATGGGGGGCAGAGAGTGCATACAACACATTGAAAAAGTGGTGCACTAAACATGCTTCCCCTCTGCTCTTGCATCTCATCCCCCACCCAGCACAGTGATTCACACCTATTGTATGGACGATACCTATCCATTAACATTCCAAAACTGGGCAAGTTGGACACACTTGTCATATAGCTAAGGAGAGAGAAAAAGAGAATCAAAAAGGCTTTTGTGACAATATCTAGTAATAGCATTTTGCCACACTTATTTTTAATCAACTCCGAGACAGCACACTCAGTTCATTAGGCACTGTTTGAAGATTATTATTCTGATTAACCTAAGGGATGAAAGTAGTTGTCTCTCAATTACACCCGACTTGCAAGATCAAATTTTATTGCGCTATTTATGGCTTGTGGAATTGATTCTTGCACAGAGAACCTTAACTCCACTTGAGTAACTGACCTCAAACCTTCCATAAAAAAGTTTTCCCTATGTGACCATTTCCTCATCTTGCCCTGCTAGATTACAATGTACTGTTTTCTTAAACATACACAGTTCTTATCACAGGAGAAAAAAGTCAATCATAAGGAGACTGCAATTTCAGTGGTCTCAGGTAAGAACCTTCTCATAAACAAATACAATTCTTAGTCCGTCAAATTACTAATGCCGGGGAAATGCTCCCTTATTCTATACAGAAAGATGTATGACGCACTCCCTGGAGAGCTCCAGCATAGGGAAAAGCTGGATATGCTGGTCCTTTTCCCAAACCCTCTTGCCCACACATCAGGATCCAGGGGAGAGCACAGAATCAGTACAAATTAATTTTAAAATTGTATATCTACTTTGTAATCAGACCTGGCAAAGGAAGGATTAGGTATGGCAACATGCAGCAGCATCATGTCATACAGCTTCCGCTAACTGCAAAGATTTACAGGGGCAGTGTCTGTATTGAAGTTACAATCTGAACAGTGATTGTCATTTTAGTCCACTGACAAAGCTTTGTTAGGTTTGGATTCGGGACCAATACCAGGATGGTAATTAAAGGCTGCCATATCACTCATGACAGGAAAGCAAGATTGGTAAATTAACCACCATTTTGTGTGATGTCAATCTATGGTGTCCGTTAGCAGGAGGGGTAAAACAAAACCTTTCAATTGATTCTTGTGACAAATGAGCTCCAAGATGCCAGGCAGTGACATACAGTGCCCCTGATGAACTTATGCATTGCATGCAACCATTTCTGCAGCCTTGACTTTTATCCTGTTTTAACCATAAGTCCATCCAACAGCTTCCCTTCTCGAGCAGCCACATGGAATGTTTTCCTGGTCGTATATTTGATTTGATTTACATGCTCAGAGACCCACAAGCTTTACAGCACCATCCACAGCACGTTCAGTCCAACTCTGTAGTGTGGGGTGATGGAGGCAGAGGTAAATGTGTTACCTACAATTAATTTGTTAGACAAAATTTAAAGCACCTTCAAGAAAATGATTCTCTATTGAGGATGGTCCACTCTGGGAATGAGTCTTATTTAGCAACGCTTTATTCTGAACACTTTTGGAAAGGAGATTCTGCCTGACAGCAGTTTGGTTACTTCACAACAGGAAGGGCCAGATTAGTGGTACCTTTGGCTTGGTCTACACTATAGAGTTAGGTCGACATAAGCTGCCTTACATCAACCTAACTATGTCAGTGTTCACACTACAGCCTCGCTTCTGCTGATGTAAGTGCCCTACTACACCAATACAACTCCACCTCCACGAGAGGCATAGGGCTTATGTCAGTATAGTTAGGGCAATGCAGTGTCCATGTAGACACTGTGTTACTTACATCGGCTCTTGGCTAAAATTCTTGTCAATTTCACGGCTCCATGCTGGACAAAAAACGCTGGTAGGTTCTCTGCCTTGAACCCTGCACTTGGCTCACACCTTGGGCTGTCACCACGGGGCAGGTGGGGGGCTCCAGTTAGATCCTGGCTGCCCCCAGCTCTCAGCTTGGGGCTGTCACTCCCAGGGTAGATGGGGTGCTTCAGCTGTGAGCCCCAGATGGCTGTCAGTGTCCCCACAATGCCCCACTTCAGTCTGTGCAAACGCTCCTGAGGAGGACACGCCCCACCGGCAGAAGGAGGGTCGTGTGGACACCAATAGTCAATTAAATTACTGCGGTGGCTGTAGGTCGATCTAAATTAAGTCGACCTAATTTTGTAGTGTAGACATGCCCTTACTCTAGCAGCAGTCCTATTGATTTCACTAGCACTTCTAATAGGATAAATTACTACTGAACATGGGTGAGAGTGGCAGAATCTGGCCTATCATCCTAGCCCTTCAAAAGACTCAAAACAAGAATATTGAAAAACTAGTATTATAGACTCAAGGAAATAATGGGTTATCCAGTCTACCCTTGACCAGAGAGGATTATTCTCTACAACATATTTGAGTGCAAAAGGGCAACAAAGTTGAAATGATGCAAGAATTATTTCTCTGGGTGAGATTATCTGGCCAATATGAAGAGCACAGAGAATCTCCTCTGCAAGTACCCCACTCCCTCCAGTTTCTCCATATAGAAGGGTGGGTCAGCCACTTCCATTGTACCCACCTCATCCCCACTGAGGACTCCACAGAGACTCCCTCCATTTGGTGAGAGATCTGCAGCCAGTGAGAAGACAAGCAAGGGGAAGGCCAGGGCTGAGGATATGCGTATTAAACCTCCATCCCCAAAGCCCTAAGGAAAAAGCCAGCAGAAATATCAGAAGTGTTTCTGGAGCTAGTGGCAGCTGGAAGAAGATACTGGGAGCATGGTGTGATGCTGTGTATAAGAGAGGTGACCATTTATATCACTTCTGTTACCACTATTACACAATTTCCATAAGTCTTGTACAAAGTATGTCATGTAAGGTAAGTTATGATTTTCTAAGTATGATTAACTTGTTTATATGCATGTATCATCTTTGTATCTGAAATTATGAATATTGGCTATTACTTGTATTTTAAACATGTGTTGTATTCCTGGATGACATTCCCAGTAGATTTACATCAGGGCTAGGCAGCCATGGATTGATGGCTCACTAAGGACACTCAGCTTTCACAACGGGCCATTGAAGAATCTCATCCCACCCACTAGGCCTTTCCTGTGGATTCCTTAAACAGCAAGGAGCCAACGGCCACTTCATGTGATTCAGCAAATCATGTAAGGGCATGTGATATTCTCGTGTGACCCTAGACTTGATCTTAGGACAGTAACTTTCCACACATGGGGCTGCGGGCTTTGTTTGGGACAGTAAATTTCCATGCACATGGCAGAGGATATAAAAAAAAAAACACCTGAGACATCTCCATGTTGCCTCTTTCCTGCTCTAGTTCTCTGGACTGTAGATTTACAACTAAAAGGAGTATCTTGAACTATGGACTGAGGACCTTCCAATCTCTTGCAAATTACCAGAGAGACTTTTGCAAGCCAGCAGTCTGTTCCATCACTGCTACAGACCTGATGTGAGGACTTTGCAATCATTTGGATGTATGTGATCTATTAACCATTTATAACTCTTCTTTTCTTTTATTAATACATCTTTTGTTAGTTTACTAAGGATTGGCTGACAGTGCGATATTTGGGTAAGATCTGAAATACATATTGACCTGAAGTAAGTGTTGGATTCTTTGGGATTAATAAGAATCTCACATATGGTGATATTGGTTTTCAATAACGCCTAACTATACTAAAGTTGGTTGTCTGGATGGGAGCCACGTAGGGTTGCCAGGTGTCCAGTTTTCTACCGGAACACCCAGTCATAAAGGGAACCTGGCAGCTCCAGTAAAAGTCTGGTTGGCGACACTGCCTGAGCAGCAGGGCTGGCAGACTCCCTGCCCAAGCAGCCTGGCTCCGTGCAGCTCCTGGAAGCGGCCAGCATGTCCCTCCGCCTCCTAGGCAGAAGGACAACCATGGGAGCTCCACACGCTGCCCCCATCCCGAGCACCAGCTCCACAGCTCCAATTGGCTGGGAACCGCGGCCAGTGGGAGTTGCACAGGCTGTGCCTGTGGGCGGGGGCAGCATGCGGAGCCCCTGTGGCCGTCCCTCCACCTAAGAGTCAGAGGGACATGCTGGCTGCTTCCAGGAGACACCTGACGTAAGCGCCGCCTGCAGCCCACACCCCAACCCCTTCCCATGCCCCAATTCTGAGTCCCCTCCATCACCCACACTCCCTCACGGAGCCCACACCCTATCCTGCACCTCAGCTTCCTGCCCCATCCTACAATCTGAACCCCTCATATCTGGCCCCACCCTGGAGCCTGCAAACCCAGCCCAGAGTCCGTACTCCCTCCCATACCTCAACCCCCTGCCCTAGCCAAGAGCCCCCTCCCACATGCTGAACCCCTTGTTCCCAGCCCGGAGCACCCTCCTGCACCCCAAACTGCTCACTCCCAGCCCCACCCCAGAGCCCGCACCTCCAGCCAGAGCCCTCCCCCAGCCCAGTGAAAATGAGTGAGCAATGGAGGGCAGGGGGATGGAGTGAGCGGGGCAGGGCCTCAGAGAAGGGGTGGGGTAGGGTCAAGGCAAGGGTGTTGAGTTTTCTGTGATGAGAAAGTTGGCAACCCTAGAGACAAGGTCTGGAATGCCTAAAAGGGACTGTGTTTGGCTTCTGCTTCACCAGTGTGGTACTTCAGAAGCTCTTTTGTCACTGGCTTGGTGAATCTAATTATAGAATAAACCACCAGCTTTGGGGATTGTCTGCCTTATTTCTTTCAGTCTGCCCTGTGTGTGGCATTGTTAGTGTGATCCATCCAGGCACCCAGTCACACATGGCTGCATTGGAGCTGCACAATCAAAGAATCCTGAAGAGCCATATGGGGCAGAGGCCAAAGGGGCATTTCTAGTACTCCAGTGTGTATCTATCTAGTTATGACCAAGAAAGTAAAGAGATGGTGTGGGGGTATTGGTAGGATTACTGGTCATTACAGAGAACTAACTGCAAGGAATTAATTCATAAAAAGTGTAAGTTCCTTCAGCATGCTCCTTACACATTTGCACTGATGGTCAGGGCAATGACTAGTAACTAAGGCTAAGATTGTGTTGTGGGTATTTTTAGTAAAAGTCACCGACAGGTCATGGACAACAAACAAAAACTCACAGACATCCAAGCCCTGTCCCTGACTTTTACTAAAAATACCCTCGAGGGGAGGGGGAATAGACCGAGCACTGCTACGGCTTGTAGCTGCTCCAGCCCTGCTGCTGCTCCTGTGGCAGGGGCTGAGCGCTGCTGCTCTGGCAGCCCCGGGGCTGGCTGACCTAACCCCAGCCACTGCTCTGGCAGCCCCAGGGCTGGCTGACCTAACCCCAGCCACTGCTCTGGCAGCCCCGGGGCTGGCTGACCTAACCCCAGCCACTGCTCTGGCAGCCCCGGGGCTGGCTGACCTAACCCCAGCCACTGCTCTGGCAGCCCCGGGGTTGGCTGACCTAACCCCAGCCACTGCTCTGGCAGCCCCGGGGCTGGCTGACCGAACCCCAGCCACTGCTCTGGCAGCCCTGGGGCTGGCTGACCGAACCCCAGCCACTGCTCTGGCAGCCCTGGGGCTAAAAGTTGCTCCAGCCCTGCCCCAGAAGTAGTCATGGAATCTGTGACCTTAATAGTAACTAATGATCATTAATAGTAACTAATGATTAAATAAGTCTGTTAGAGCTGAGTTGAACAATAATTAATGTGGGCTGATCTAGTTAAAAGAGTAGGGGAATTAATCATATGGTCCAAATTCTGCTCCCACGGACACTCGTAAAATTGTAGAGAAGCAGCTTTGATTTCAAGGGGGTTGCCATATTCCAGATTTACACCATGGCAATGAGAACAGAATTTGTATCCAACAGAAGAAATGGTTTATTTGAAATTCTGAACATAGGAACCATATTGGAAATTCTACTGTATTTTCAATATTCCTGTCGCTGGCAAGAGACTTGCCAAATTGTTAAATGTAAAATATATTATCATAGTATGACTCTTAATGAAGACTGATTCTTAACAAAGAGAGGCCTGCAGAAACTCTTCCAATTCTCCCCCACCCCTTGGCCACATTTGGAACTTGAATGATCTGTAACAGCTTTTGTTTTCAGAGGGAATTCTGTTTAACCATTTCAAAAATAGAATTAGCAGAACTGAGCTCACAATTTAGGTTACCTTGCCAGTATCCCTTTAATGTAATATGAAACACCAAGAGGCATCTGACAAGGTTCCTCCCCCACTCTGAACTCTAGGGTACAGATGTGGGGACCTGCATGAAAACCTCCTAAGCTTACTTTTACCAGCTTAGGTTAAAACTTCCCCAAGGTACAAATTAATTTTATCCTTTGTCCTTGGAATATCCACTACCACCACCAAACTCTAACTGGGTTTATTGGGAAATGTAGTTTGGACACATCTTTCCCCTCAAAATCCTCCCAACCCTTGCACCCCACTTCCTGGGAAAGGTTTGGTAAAAATCCTCACCAATTTGCATAGGTGACCACAGACCCAAACCCTTGGATCTGAGAACAATGAAAAAGCATTCAGTTTTCTTACAAGAAGACTTTTAATAGAAATAGAAGTAAGTAGAAGTAAAGGAATCACCTCTGTAAAATCAGGATGGTAGATACCTTACAGGGTAATTAGATTCAAAACATAGAGAATCCCTCTAGGCAAAACCTTAGGTTACAAAAAACACACACAGACAGAAATAGTCATTCTATTCAGCACAATTCTTTTCTCAGCCATTTAAAGAACTCATAATCTAACACATACCTAGCTAGATTACTTACTAAAAGTTCTAAGACTCCATTCCTGGTCTATCCCTGGCAAAAGCAGCGTACCGACAGACACAGACACAGACCCTTTGTTTCTCTCCCTCCTCCCAGCTTTTGAAAGTATCTTGTCTCCATGCTTCCTCAGCTCTCATCCCCTAACGCCCCTACTCTACTTGCGCTATATTGATGACATCTTCATCATCTGGACCCATGGAAAAGAAGCCCTTGAGGAATTCCACCATGATTTCAACTATTTCCATCCCACCATCAACCTCAGCCTGGTCCAGTCCACACAAGAGATCCACTTCCTGGAAACTACAGTGCTAATAAACGATGGTCACATAAACACCACCCTATACTGGAAACCTACTGACCGCTATTCCTACCTACATGCCTCCAGCTTTCACCCTGACCACACCACACGATCCATCGTCTACAGCCAAGCTCTGCGATACAACCGCATTTGCTCCAACCCCTCAGACAGAGACAAACACCTACAAGAGCTCTATCAAGCATTCTTACAACTACAATACCCACCTGCGGAAGTGAAGAAACAAATTGATAGAGCCAGAAGAGTTCCCAGAAGTCACCTACTGCAGGACAGGCCTAACAAAGAAAATAACAGAACGCCACTAGCCGTCACCTTCAGCCCCCAACTAAAACCCCTCCAACGCATTATTAAGGATCTACAACCTATCCTGAAGGATGACTCAACACTCTCACAAATCTTGGGAGACAGGCCAGTCCTTGCCTACAGAGAGCCGCCCAACCTGAAGCAAATACTCACCAGCAACCACATACCACACAACAGAACCACTAACCCAGGAACCTAAACTTGCAACAAAGCCCGTTGCCAACTGTCCCCACATATCTATTCAGGGGACACCATCACAGGGCCTAATAACATCAGCCACACTATCAGAGGCTCGTTCACCTGCACATCCACCAATATGATATATGCCATCATGTGCCAGCAATGCCCCTCTGCCATGTACATTGGTCAAACTGGACAGTCTCTACGTAAAAGAATAAATGGACACAAATCAGATGTCAAGAATTATAACATTCATAAACCAGTCGGAGAACACTTCAATCTCTCTGGTCATGCGATTACAGACATGAAAGTTGTGATATTACAACAAAAAACTTCAAATCCAGACTCCAGCGAGAAACTGTTGAATTGGAATTCATTTGCAAATTGGATACAATTAACCTTAGGCTTGAATAGAGACTGGGAGTGGCTAAGTCATTATGCAAGGTAACCTATTTCCCCTTGTTTTTTCCTACCCCCTCCCCCCCCCGGACGTTCTTGTTAAGCCCTGGATTTGTGCTGGAAATGGCCCACCTTGATTATCATACACATTGTAAGGAGAGTGGTCACTTTAGATAAGCTATTACCAGCAGGAGAGTGGGGTGGGAGGAGGTATTTTTTCATGCTTTGTGTGTATATAAAAAGATCTTCTACACTTTCCACAGCATGCATCCAATGAAGTGAGCTGTAGCTCACGAAAGCTTATGCTCAAATAAATTGGTTAGTTTCTAAGGTGCCACAAGTACTCCTTTTCTTTTTGCGAATACAGACGAACACGGCTGTTACTCTGAAACCTGTCTCCTCATTAGTCATTTTGGTCAGGTGCCAGCGAGGTTACCTTTAGCTTCTTAACCCTTTACAGGTGAGAGGATTTTTCCTCTGGCCAGGAGGGATTTTAAAGGGGTTTACCCTTCCCTTTATATTTATGACAGCATCCTTCACCAATCACCTTCCAAGAGTGGATTTACACTTATGTAATGATAGAACAGCTGAACGTAAGCCTTTCATAAGCAGCAAAAATTACTCTTAGGCCTGAAATCTTGTGAAATAAGTTCCAGTCCACTTACTAAACCCCCTGAAATAGGACGTTCATAATAGAAGTGGTGACACAACCCAATTGCTTTAGTTAAAAGCATGCCATGATAATCTGTCACTTATAACTATTGCCTGAAGATGTTGTCCCCACATATTTGCTTTACATGCAAGGGAAGGGAAAGAGGCACAAGCAAGAGTGGCCTTCCTTGTCTAACATCATTTGTTGAAAAATGCACTTTTGAAGTTAATCACATTACTTTCACCTCCATAACCAGTGTAGAACCTGAATGTTTAATTATGCTACTGGTTTTATACCTAATCAATCTTTTTCATTAAAATTCAGTGAAGCAGACAACTGAGATAATTAGAAGCTAAAAATTTTAATTAAGATGATTCTGCTGTAATTAAGAGTCATTGTTTACCTCATCAGAAAGCTATTAGGATTCAGGAGACGGTTTCCCTGTTCATTTTTTGTAAGCCTTTTTTGAGCTCTGCGCAAAATAAATCATATAGGTTTTATATATTTTAAAAAGCATTATAGTTGTATCCATCCTGCATGCAAGTCAGAGTCACCATCTGTCAGTGGCCTGATACCATGGTTATGTCCTGAGTAATTACAGAATACTTTTGCGTATTAATTATTGAAGCTCTCTTACTGCTTTAAGGTCCAACCGTACGTGTAGCTCACCTGCAAATGATCTCTTACAACCTTTGCTTATTGCTTTGATTTAAAATAGGGAATTACAAAAATATCAACACTCCTCTGCAGCATTCAGTAATGTCTACCCATTGTACAGTATTGCTTCATGCAAATACCCTCACAGAGGTGAGACAAAGGATCTATCTGAATTCCAAAAGAATAATCATTCTATTTGATTAAAGGATAGAAAATACATTCAGCTCTACCTATAATTATTGCAATCTATTGACATTGTTTGTGATGTGTAGCCTTACTACATTCACACTTACTGTATGGTACTGTAACCAACTGAAGAAGTGCTTGCACCAATGCTATTACAAATCATAGAAGTAACCATAGAAGAGACCTATTCAGTCATGACCCTCTAGGATTCTAAGACACAAAAGTGCATACAACTGAATATGGGAGATGCTCAGTTTTTCCCCTACTAAACGCCGGCATTCAAAATTAAACTTTTACTTCAAAGGCCTTGTCTATGGATGGAGAGGAAACTGAGTTTGGAAACTGTAAAAATGCAAACTAAAATGGTTCCTAACAAGAACTGACCAGCCATTGTGGAGGGGAGCAATTCTTAAACAGACTATGTTCTCAGATGCAATAGTTTAATGTTTTAGCAAGGAAAAAAAATATGGATCTTCTCATTCACACCTTCAGTCTGCCCCTCTCTCCAACAAACTTTCCAGGGAGTCCAAACCAGAACAACAGGATGGATGCCTTGAAACAGATGACAGGCCCTCCCCCTCAGGGGCCAGGGAACATCTATGCAGAAGGAACACCCCTATTTTAATAGGTGAAAATAACATAAAAGGTTGCCAGAGAGTTAATCTGAAGATGCTTCAGGGGTCACCTGAAGTTATTCATTTATGGAATAACTGCCCATCTCCATCCACAGGATGTATGTTTGATAATAACAGAATGTAGCCATTCTTGTGATGCAGGAAAAGAATGTCTTGGGAAAAACAGGAGAGAAAAAAAACAGCTGTTCCCAACTTTTTCCAGACTAAGCTCTTGGCTGTGCTGATCAGGGCCCACCACTGCTCAATCAGTCATGACTGGTCTAACCTGTAATAAAGCTGAACTCTGATTGCAAGTGTTTGGAGCAGCCCTTCTTCCACCACAGGTTATATGAGCATAAACAATTGAATGGTAAGTGAGTAACAGTGATACAACAGGTTTCAGAGTAGCAGCCATGTTAGTCTGTATTCGCAAAAAGAAAAGGAGGACTTGTGGCACCTTAGAGACTAACCAATTTATTTGAGTGTAAGCTTTCATGAGCTACAGACAGAGCCCCAACAAGGAAGGCAAGTCACAGGAGCCTGACATACCAGTAGCAGAACTAGCATATCTAGGCCTGGAATCCACGAGTACAAAGGACAGGTAGGGGAGACTGTTCACAAATAAAGCCTGCATTGTAGATGCTAATGGAAAGCACATGCTAGAGTTGTTACTCATTGCAGCTATATGAAAGCTAATGACATGAAACAGCCACAGTACCTCTCCACTGACCCCCTGTGCAATTTTAGGCCTGCCTTTTTAATTGGCAGAACTAAATCAATTTATCTCTTAATTATGTGTCACATGTGAGATGTGGCTTTTCATTTGCTTAACATTCTAATGATTGGAGCTGCAGGGACTGGTGACTCAGAGATTTAAGCATAAGGAAATAGCACTCTTACCTGATCATCCATTTTAACAGCTCCTTTGACAAAAGGAGCATTTATCTGCTTATTGAGAGATGCAATCCTAAAGCCTCTGAAATGCATTGGTAGTGAAGACTGGTTGTGAATGATCAGAAGGAAACATAAGGTTTCTCTAGGTCAGGAAAATGATCCCAAGTGGGTTATCTTACTCGGATCACCTTTCCTAGTCTCATGACAGGTTTCAGAGTAGCACCCATGTTAGTCTGTATTCGCAAAAAGAAAAGGAGTACTTGTGGCACCTTAGAGACTAACAAATTTATTTGAGCATAAGCTTTCGTGAGCTACAGCTCACTTCATCGGATGCATTCAGTGGAAAATACAGTGGGGAGATTTATATACATAGAGAACATGAAACAATGGGTGTTACCATACACTCTGTAACGAGAGTGATCAGGTAAGGTGAGCTATTACCAGTAGGAGGGCGGGGGGGGAGGAGAAACCTTTTGTAGTGATAATCAAGGTGGGCCATTTCCAGCAGTTGACAAGAACGTCTGAGGAACTGGGGGGGGAATAAACATGGTGAAATAGTTTTACTTTGTGTAGTGACCCATTCACTCCCAGTCTCTATTCAATCCTGAGTTAATTGTATCCAGTTTGCAAATTAATTCCAGTTCAGCAGTCTCTCGCTGGAGTCTGTTTTTGAAGTTTTTTTGTTGAAGAATTGCCACTTTTAGGTCTGTCATCAAGTGACCAGAGAGATTGAAGTGTTCTCCGACTGGTTTTTGAATGTTATAATTCTTGACGTCTGATTTGTGTCCATTCATTCTTTTATGTAAAGACTATCCAGTTTGGCCAATGTACATGGCAGAGGGGCATTGCTGAGTCATTACACAAAGTAAAACTATTTCCCCATGTTTATTTCCCCACCCCCGCACTGTTCCTCAGATGTTCTTGTCAACTGCTGGAAATGGCCCACCTTGATTATCACTACAAAAGGTTTTCTCCCTCCCCCCCGCTCCTCCGTTCTCCTGCTGGTATTAGCTCATCTTAAGTGATCGCTCTCCTTACAGTATGTATGATAACACCCATTGTTTCATGTTCTCTGTGTTGTATAAATCTCCCCACTGTATTTTCTACTGAATGCATCTGATGAAGTGAGCTGTAGCTCACGAAAGCTTATGCTCAAATAAATTTGTTAGTCTCTAAGGTGCCAGAAGTCCTCCTTTTCTTTTTTCCACACATGCAATCTAAAGTTATTGGGGGAACCTGCATATCAACCTTCCCATTATAGCCCCCCACTGCCACTCCTTTCACTTTACCGACTTCAAGCATTTGAGCTGAAATTTTTCACGCTTGTTGTCTTCTTCCAGCTGACTTTAAAGTTTCAGGAACAAGGGTTTAGCCCTTTATAAAAACAAGGGAAAATAGTGTGGTTTCTGTTATCCCATTTGTATGACATTTTTAAAAAAAAAAAGTAAGAGCTCTAGCATCGCCGTAGTTTGGAGTTCCCTGTAATTTGGGAGAGGGATAAGTCCTGGGGTCAGGAACAACAGTGTTGCCAATACCCACTTGCCTAGAACCCCTGCGAGTGCTATGCAAGCTGTTTGGGGCGGGTGAAGAGCTCAGAGGACAACGCCTATAACATAGCAGGGCCTGGTGGCCAATAAGAACTGATTGCTGCCAGTGGCAGCTCAGAGCAGGCTCTAGTTTGTGTGCCGTGGTGCATGCAGCATCATAAAGAAACTAAATTTCCACATTCATGCAAGGAGAACAGATGCTAAACACCACATTCATGATAGTATTGTGAGTGGCATCACAATTTCTGGTCAATTTTGAGGTGGGGCCTACCAAGAAAATATAGGCAGCTCAGTAGTTTTGTTAGAGTTGCCTGTAGTTTCCCCCTTCAGACAGAGACAACTGTGCCACTTGTTCTGCAAGCCATAGTGTTGGGGCATGGCCACTAGGTAACTCGAGGGGATGGAAGACCATGAGTGTCGATGAAGCCCCCTCACACTAGGCCCAGGTGTCCTTGCCCCCCCCCCCCGCCTGGAGGCACACACAGCAGTTATGCTGAGAATCTGCATTAAGCAAGGCCACGCAGGGCAGATATGGAAGAACAATGCTGAATAAAGCAGCTTTATGTATAGTTTAACAAATGATACAGAGAACCAGGGAACTAGCTGGGAACTGGATTGGCTGGCTATATGGATACTTAGGGCAGCTTGCTATTGGATAAGTATGCTGGGGAAAAGGATGTATAGAAGCCTGTGTAACTTCCTGTTCTGTGTACAGGATTTGAGATTCAAATCTCCCTTTTTGAAGCTTCAAATAAACTTTTCTGCTTCTCCACCCCGTTGTGATTATTGGGTGTAGCACACCGGGTAACGAACCAGCTCAAGCTGTTGTTCAGCCTCTCGGCACTGGGTGCTGGCAACAGCTTTTGGCATCCCTGGGTGGGCGACGAGGCTGCAATTTAGCCTTGCCCGGACCCCTCCTGGAGGTCGAGGATTGCGGCGAGAACCGACGCCCAGCGTGCACCGGTGAGTTCATCGGGGGCCTCGGAGAAGACGCGATTTGATTGACCCCGGAGGCCACAATGGTGCAACGCACTCATATAGTGGAGAAGCAGTTGTGGTGGACGATGGTGAAGAACTGGTCCCTTGCAGTTGTGGACAACGGTGAAGAACTGGTCCCTTGGATAAGGTAGGAACCTTTTGAAATCCGGATTGTATGCTCTGTTGGAACCTGGGGATGCCCAGAGTTACCCTGTAGGTATGGGACAGGGACAGAGCTCAGGGGTTAGGGCACGGTGTACGCACCTAGAGTGCATTCTAGCAAACTGAAAGGTATTTGGTGCAGATCCGATGACTAAGAGCCAATTAAAACAATTCTGTACAGTTGACTGGCGTCAATATTAACTAGAGGACCAGGAGTGGTGGCCACCAGGAGGGTCAATTAATTACAACACGATCCTTCAGTTACTCCTGTTCTGTCAGAGAACAAGGAAATGGAATGAACATATGTATGCACATTTGTTTCTGACTTTATGTACTCGACCAGATATTTTACAGCACTATAATCTGACTCCGACTGGTTCGGTAGCAGCTAATGTTAGTCCCCAGACCCCCACCCCCACTGTAATGGCAGAGCTGGTGTCCCCTACACCCACACCTTGTAAGTCCCCAATGGTTGGCCTATACCCCTTAATCACCGAAACTAAAGTCGCCCGGTCTGGATCGGACAGGCGTCTGGCCATGACTATGCAGGTTTATACTCATGTGCCCTTTAATCCTGTGGATTTGGCTGCTTTCAAAGCACAGGCAGGAGAGTTTTCCACCAACCCAAGCAGGTTTATATCAGTCTTTGGGGGGTGCCTCAGTAGTCACAAGCCGGATTGAGATGACTGTAATATCCTCCTAAGAACTCTGTTGTCTGAGGTAAACGAATCAGGTTACAGCTAAGGCAAGGGGAGCGTTAGCGTTCAAGAGAAAAAAAAAAAAAAGGAAAGGAAGCTATCTGTCAAGTTCCTACCCCAAGCACTTGTAAGCGGCTCAGGGCATTTCTGGGTATGGCAGGCTTTTGCAGGATATGGATCCCAGAGTTTGGACTGTGGGCTAAACCCCTGTACGACTGTGTAAAAGGAGCAGATCATTACCCCTTCTATTGGACCCCAGAGGCTGACAGGGCATTTAAAATCCTGAAAAGAAAATTGATGGAAGCCCCGGCTCTGGGCCTGCCGGATCTCTCTAAGCCGTTTCAGTTGTATGTACATGAACGAAGGGGGGTGGCCCTAGGAGAGCTTACACAGCTGTTAGGAGCATGGAGACGTCCCATGGCTTATTTTTCTAAGCAATTGGATCAGGTTGCAAAGGGTTGGCCGGCATGTTTACGGGCGGTCGCAGCTACTGCCCTAGTGCTTGATGAAGCCGAGAAGCTAACATTGGGAGGGGCTATGCAAATCTATTCTCCCCATATGGTCCGAGCCTTATTGGATGCAAAGGGAGGGCTTTGGTTCACCCAGGCTCAGGTTGCTCGGTACCAGGCTAAGCTGTTAGAGAACTCTGAAGTCACCTTACAGCCTTGCCCCTCCCTTAACCCAGCCACTCTCTTGCCAGAAACAGAGGAATAGAAACATGACTGTTTAGAGATCATAGATGTCCAGTACTCCAGCCGTCCAGATTTAAAGGATGTACCCCTCCCAAATGCAGATTATGAGTGGTACACTGATGGTAGCAGTACTGTAATAGATGGACAAAGGAGGGCGGGTTATGCTGTTGTGACCCTCCATGACACTATGGAAGCTGAAGGTTTGCCTGCTGGGACCTCTGCCCAGCTTGCCGAACTAATAGCCCTGACCCGTGCACTTGAACCATCAAAAGGAAAGCGGGTCAACTTTTTTACTGATTCAAAGTATGCTTTTGGTGTGCTGCATGCTCATGCTGGCCTATGGAAGCAAAGGGGAATGCTGACAGCCCAAGGCTCTCCAGTCAAGTACGGGCCCCAAATCCTCCGGCTCCTAGAAGCCGTACAACTTCCCTCGGAAGTGGTGGTGGTACACTGTAAAGCCCATCAAAGGGAGGATCAAGATGTGGCCAGAGGTAATGCCCGGGCAGATAGAGAGGCTAAGCATGCTGCCACCCTGCCATCCCCTCAGACTGAGAACGCCCATATGCATTCCCTTATCCCATCAGTAGGGGAGCTTCCAACCCCTCAGTAGTCTGGGGAGGAGAGACAGCTAACTGACAAACTCAGTCTCCGGGAAAAGGAGGGATGGCTCCATTCCCCAGAAGGGAAGGTCCTCTTACCAAAGGGCCCTATCCGGCCAGTGCTGCAGAAACTACATCAAACCACTCATGCTGGCAGGGAAGCACTTATCCAACTAATGGGAAAATACTTTATCACTTCCGGACTCCGACCCCTGGCTGCCCAGGTACAAGCGGACTGCTTAGTCTGCCAAAAGAATAACCCCAGACCGGGACATCCTGTGCCACCAGCTGCCCTAGAACCCACTCTGGGCCCTGGACAAGTGTGGCAAATAGACTTTACTGAATTTCCCCGGACCCAAGGGTACAAATATCTCCTTGTTATAGTGGATCGGTTCAGCGGATGGCCAGAAGCCTTCCCATGCCGTAACTGCACTGCCAGAACAGTGGCCCTCAAGTTTCTTAAGGAGATCATTCCTCGCTTTGGACTCCCCCTGTGGATGGAATCTGACAATGGGACACACTTCACGTCAAAAATCATTCAAAGCATCTCTCATGCCTTACAGATCCTCTGGAAACTCCATACGCCCTGGAGACCGCAAGCCAGTGGTGTAGTGGAGCGTATCAATCAGACCCTTAAACGGCATCTCTCAAAAGCGTGCCAGGAAGCCTCACTGCGATGGCCTGATGCTTTGCCCCTTGTCCTACTCCGTATCCATGTTCTCCCAAAGGGTAGATTAGGGCTCAGTCCCTTTGAAATTATGTTTGGAAGGGCATGGCCTATGAATGGCACCCCGGTTCTGCCAGGGGAATGAGAGTTGGGTAATGGTTTTTTGTCACAGTATATGTGTTCCCTGTCTGCTGTTCTCTTGTCTCTTCACAGGTATACCAAGGATTCCCAGCCTCTCCCCTTGGACACTCCCGTCCACTCCTTACAGCCCGGTGACTCTCTGCTTGTTCGTACCTGGAAAGACGAGCCTCTCCAGGAAAAGTGGAAAGGACCCTATACCGTCCTGCTGATCTCCCATACAGCGGCAAAGATCGAGGGACACAAGAACTGGATCCATCACTCTCATCTGAAGGCAGTACCCGCCCCCTCGTCAGCAGAACAGTGGACCGTCCAACCTGCTGACTCCTCATCTAGTGACGATCTCGGGCTAAAGCTACTGTTTAAAAGACACAAATAGCGGGCACCTTAATGCTAAAATGGGCCCAGCCAGGTACTGGAGGCCCTGTGTTGGGAAGACTCTGGTGATAATTAATTGGGTAACATTGTTATTCTCTGTATTGGTATTTCCAAACCGTGCATATTGAAAGCATAACTCCTTTGTTTCGCTTGCGCACCATGTTGCTAATTTAACAAACCAGACTGATTGCTGGGTATGTGCTCCAATTCCACTGTCCCCCCAAAACGGGAATGCCTCTTGACATGCTGCCCTTGACCCTAGCAGAATTAGCCACCACCAAAGAGCAGGAGAGAACGGACTCGCCGTTCTGGAATAAGACCTCTTTACAGCAGGCCACCTATCAGGACCAGGAGTATTCAGTTGCAGCACTCGCTGAGGGAGTGTTATGTTTTACCTGAAACCAATCTGATCACTATGGGCGTCCTGTGGGGAAAAGCTCCTGTGTTATTACACAGTGGGCTGATGGGTATTGGATAAAGACCAACAAGGGAGGCCAACAGTGTGGGTGTAATGGTTCCTCCCCTTTTAGGGAAACTCTTTCAAATAATCTTACCACAAAAGAGGGGTTTGGAAATATAACTTGCCATCCAGTTAGTATCTCCAATGTAGCAAGCCAATGGTGGGTTTGTAGTGGTCCCTATGGCGAGTGTAATTTGAACGGCACAATTAGAAATGCCCCCACTTGTACCCAGTCAGGAGGATGGGATGCCCCCTTAGGGGCATATGAACTGTTTGGAAAAGCAGCCAAAGCAGCCTTAAATATCCCAGGAATCCCCTTAAGAAACAGTCCTTACTGGGCCCTACAGGGTCACTATTTTGTATGTGGCCGAAAGGCTTACCAGGTGCTGCCAGCCAACTGGACAGGTAGCTGTTATATAGCTCATGGAGTTCCTCATCTGTCAATAACTGCCACACTGCCCAAAGGAAAGATTAGAAATGCCCGAAACACCTCTGTTAAGTCACAAGAAAAGACCCTGTGGCTACTGACTACAGCATTGGAGGGCAATATGAAGAATTCCCTCACAACCAAGAAGCTTGTAGGGTGCTCTGTACTGGGAATAGCGCCACTGTTTTCCAGGCCAGCCATGGCATGCATAGGCCACTATACTGTAAGGCTGCAAATGGTACTTGAGAAAGTGGCCTTAGAGTTAGAGGACTCGGTTAGTGATTTAGGGTCAGCAGTAAAAACATTAAATACAGAGGTACAGCAGCTCAGGACATTTTCCCTCCAAAACAGGGAGGGGTTTGGCTTTGGACTATCTCTTGGCATCCCAAGGAGGGGTTTGTGCCCTCGTCGGGCTCCGATGTTGTGTATATGTAAATGATAGCAGTTATGAGATCTATGAAAAGGTGGTACAGGCTGAGGCCCATGCCCAAGCCGGAGCACAGGTTGCCTATACTGCCCCCGAGAGCGATTGGTTGCAAACCTTGTTTGGCGTTTGTCGTCTTGGCTTGGTGGTTTATTTAGCCTGCTATTGAAACTTCTCTTTCCTGTATTGCTTGTATTACTGGTATTATGCTGTACAGTATCATGTGTTAGGGCCCTTTTGCAGAAGTTAATAAGTCATTCTCTTCAGGGCTATCACAAAGTGCTTATGCAAAGTCCTATTGTAAAGAAATAAGTAGCCCAAGTGAGAAAACTCAGAGCCAACGTTGTTGAGTGTTCTCAAAGGGGGGAGTTGATGGGGACACTGGGGCATGGCCACTAGGTAACTCGAGGGGATGGAAGACCACGAGTGTCGATGAAGCCCCCTCGCACTAGGCCCAGGTGTCCTTGGCCCCCCGCCTGGAGGCACTCGCAGCACCTCTGCGTACTAGGCCCAAGTGTCCTTGGCCCTCCGCCTGGAGGCACACACACAGCAGTTATGCTGAGAATCTGCATTAAGCAAGGCCACACAGGGCAGATATGGAAGAACAATGCTGAAGAAAGCAGCTTTATGTATAGTTTAACAAATGATACAGAGAACCAGGGAACTAGCTGGGAATGGATTGGCTGGCTATATGGATACTTAGGGCAGCTTGCTATTGGATAAGTATGCTGAAGAAAGGATGTATAAAAGCCTGTGTAACTTCCTGTTCTGGGTACAGGATTTGAGATTCAAATCTCCCTGTACCTTTTTGAAGCTTCAGATAAACTTTTCTGCTTCTCCACCCCGTTGTGATTATTGGGTGTAGCACAGCGGGTAACGAACCAGCTCCAGCTGTTCTTCAGCCTCTCGGCGCTGGGTGCCGGCAACAATAGCAACTGCCTGCAGTACGGGCGCACAGTTTTTGGCCCTGGCTCACAGCATGGTAACAGTGTAGTGGACTCATGCACCCACCCCCCACCCATCCCCCCCCACACACACACAGAGTAGTGCAGAAAGAAGAAGTTAAGCCTATGGGAAGCTTCCTCCTCCTACTCTGCTAGCTGGACACGTGGGGCAACTACTGGAGCCTGGAAGGGGATTGACAGAGCAGGAGGCTGCAGGAGCCTCTTGGAGGAGCAGGGGGTTGCCAGTGGGGAGCTTGGAGGGCTCTGGACATTGGTGGGAGAGGAGGGACCTGCATTTGTATGCACATTTTGTATGCATTTAGGTTGCATTTTCCACACACATTGGGAGTAGGGGGATGAGATTGAAAAACCAAAACAGAAGATATCCCCAAAACGTGTTTGTAAAAGCTTTTGATGTTTTGATTTCCAACTGATTTTTATTTAAAAAAAAAACAATTCTATTGTGGTTGCCAATCCTGGAAATGTTTTATCATCTCCATGAAAATCCATCCCGATTTGACCAATTCATAAGCCACAGAAGTCACCATTTGCACTGTGCAGTAGAACTTAGACACATGCTCATAAAATCTCTGAATATTGCACCTGCACTGAGTAGGAGTCCTCGCTCCACTGATTCTCCTGCAGCAGAAGCAGCTACACAAGTCACACCAAAAATACCCTGTGGCTTAGGGTCCTGTAGGCTCTGCGTTTAAGACTAATTTGTATATTGACTGATGTGAAAATCTACATTTCACAATCCTTTTTGAGACAGATGTCATACCCCTTTTCTACCAGAGACACAAAACTCAGCCTGCTGCATTTCACAGAAGCCATAACAGAGGTTGCATACGGTGACTTCTGGAAGAGCTGGAATAAAACTTTGGTTTTTAATATGTTAATTAAACCCAGTTCTCAGCCACACAGTCTCTTAAAAAGAGCCTGCAAAAGCTATCTGCTTGGATAGGCTGTCTGTAAAGTGGGGCCACTCATGCATATGTAATATACTGTTTCAGAGTGTTATGTGGTACTTTTTGAACCTGATTGGGATAACAGCCTATTGCTGCTGCTGCCTGTTTATGTCCTTCCATTAAAGGGGTAGGAGTCTGGTGTTCAAACCTTGATGATGACTAATGTGCAATGGTAACACCTCACATAATAGAATTTAATTCTTATTAAACAGAAAGTTACATATAAAAATAGCTACAAATGCTAATGTTGCAAAGTCAAGAACTGACTAGCGAATACCAGAATTAAGTTTACTCAGGCAACCTTAATTCTGCACCCTTGTGTATATGCATTCTGAGAGTCTAATTACATGACCACACACTATTATTTCTGGCATGACCCCACCTCACTCTTTGAAAAACAGGCTTCAAAGTCACAAAAAGGCATAACCAGACCTCCCAAGAAGTTTCTGGCTCCTAGGCCTAGGCTCAGTTACCGCTTGTATGTGGTAGCATCTAGAGGACCCAACTCGCTAGGCACTGTACAAACACGTAGCTGGGACACAGTTGATCCCCAAGCCCTTATACCCCCTTTCCTGGGGAGGCTTGAGAATAATATCTGAACCAACTGGTTACACAGTGATCACAGACCCAAACCCCTGGGTCTTAGGACCATAGAGAAATCAGTCAGGTTCTTAAAAGAAGGATTTTATTTTAAAAAAAAAATCACCTCTGTAAAATCAGGATGGAAAATAACTTTACAGAGTAACAAAAGATTCAAAAACACAGAGGATTTCCCTCTGGGCCAGACTTTAAAGTTACAAAAAGAAGACCAGGAATACACCTTCCTCTCACCACAGAGAAAATCACAAGCCAAAACAAAAATAAGCTAACACATTTCCATGCTAGTACTTACTAATTCTAATGGAGTTGGATTATTTGCTTCCTTGATCTGTGTCCGGCAAGCACACAGAACAGACAGACCAAAATCTTCCCCCCGATTCCCCAATTTGAAAATATCTTGTCCCCTTATTGGTCCTTTTGGTCAGGTGCCAGTCAGTTTACCTGAGTTTCTTAACCCTTTACAGGTAAAAGGATTTTGTGCCTCTGGCCAGGAGGGATTTTACAGTACTGTACACAGGAAGGTTGTTACCCTTCCCTTTATATTTATGACACAGACCAGGAGGACTGGAAGCCACAGGGAGGTCAAGTGAGTCACCCAAGGCTACCCAGCAGGTGGAGGCTAGAATATGGGTCTCCTAAGTTCCAGCCCAGGGCCCTATCCACTAACGTATGCTATATCTCATCAAAAATTAGAGATTTGTTATAATACAGTATTCTAAAGTAATGGCCACATAAAAACATTACAGCTCACCATGATGAAGTGATTTGGACCATTAGTGCAAAACACTATTGTATTTACTGAGGTCTTTCCAATAAGGCCAGATTCTTCCAAACCCAGCAGTAAAGTGAGCCAGAACTGCTGGGGAGTCAAGAGAGCCTGGGTTCATATACATTTTATGTATCAATGGGTTTCAAATCCTTTAAAAGGAGCATAGTATCCTTTTTGAGCATCTAAATCACCCAATAGGAGGAATGACGGAGATTTAAAAAAAAAAAAACAAAAAAAAACCCTGACAGGGATCAGTAGTGATACATTAGTACTGATACTCCAGCAGCAGTCTGAACAGGAGACACATTAAGAACGTATCGCTAGAGATGATTTAGGAATGCTACATTATGGGATCCAGCTACCCTTAACGCACCATTTTCTGAAATATTAATATTTAATTATGGAGGTGGCAGCAAGCCGCAGGGTTTTTATGTACACCCTGAGCTATAGATAAAATATTGGAGATAATATGAAAGCATGTACCTCCATAAACTAATAGTAGTAATGTGGCATAGTACGGGGCGGGGGGAGGGGAGACAGACCTCAAACTGTGCATAGGGGTGCTGGTAATTGGAAGAGTCAATGGCTATATGATTCAAGAAAATAGCTTCCCTTGAGAAGGAGACTGATTGTCCTGCATTTATACAGCGGCTAACCAACACTAAGCAGGTTTTCCTTTGCATACTATTGGTGCCAGCCCAATGAGGCAGAAAATTGCATCATGTCATTTAATTTCCCAATCTTTGTTGTCATTGTATTAATCTTTTGGCTTTGCTTCACTTTATAATTTAAAGGCTCAGCAAGAAGCAAACCAAATGGAAATTCAGCTTACTTTCGTGTCTAGCTAATTGTGTTCGCTGCAGTTTCGGAAAGTTTAATTCTTCATAATCCTAACCATGAATAATAATCATGTTTTTGTATGCAGACATATTAGTGTTTATTAAAGGCTGCCTTAAAAATTCTTGGGACTGTGCCCAAAAGTCAGTCACCAAAACATGATTAACAAATAGGTTACAGGAAGAAAGCAGATAGTTTTAAAACAGAATTACATGCCCTGCTGTTAAAGGGGGAAAAGAGTTTCAGAACTCTGCAAACTGATAACCAGGCTAATTATTTTAAAGTTTTAAAATTCTAAAACTAAAATGGATATACAGAGGGCTAAGGGTTATGGAGGAAATGGTTCTTTTGGGAGCAGCACAGCACATTCTAAAGCTGTCACTGAAAATCACACTTATGCTCTAGGTATTGTTATTAACCAACTGAGATTGGCAGCGCATTGTGCTAGCCACTATTCAAACAGACAGTAAGGTATGGCTACACTGCAGCTGGGAGATGTAATTTCCAGCTCAGATAGATGTACAGGTGTTAACTTTGATTAAGCTAACATGATAAAAATAGCAGAGTAGCTCTTGTGGCACAGATGGCGGCACAAGGTAGCGGCCCCAAGTACAGTCCCATCCAAGAATCATAGGACTGGCAGGGACCTCAACAGGTCATCTAGTCCAGTCCCCTGCACTCAAGGCAGAACTAAGTATCTGACACGTGTTTGTCCAACCTGCTCTTAAAAATCTCCAATGATGGAGATTCCACAACCTCCCTAGGCAATTTATTCCAGTGCTTAACCACACTGACAGGAAGTTTTTTCCTAATGTCTGCCCTAAACCTCGCTTGTTGCAATTTTAGCCCATTGCTTCTTGCCCTATCCTCAGAGGTTAAGGAGAACAATTTTTCTCCTTCCTCCTTGCAACAATTTCCTCCTTGTAAGAATTTTATGTTCTTGAAAACTGTTATCATGTCCCCTCTCAGTCTTCTCTTCTCCAGACTAAACAAACCCAGTTTTTTCAATCTTCCCTCATAGGTCATGTTTTCTAGAATTGTAACCATTTTTGTTGCTCTCCTCTGGACTTTCTCCAATTTGTCCACATCTTTCCTGAAAGGTGGCACCCAGAACTGGACAGAATACTCCAGTTGAGGCCGAATCAGCATGGACTAGAGCAGAAGAATTACTTCTTGTGTCTTGCTTACAACAGTCCTGCTAATGCATCCCAGAATGATGTTTGCTTTTTTTTGCAACAGCATTACAGTGTTGACTCATATTTAGCTTGTGGTCCACTATGACCCCCAGATCCCTTTCTGTAGTACTCCTTCCTAGGCAGTCATTTCCCATTTTGTATGTGTGTAACTGATTGCTCCTTCCTAAGTGGAGTACTTTGCATTTGTCCTTATTGAATTTCATCCTACTTACTTCAGACCATTTCTCCACTTTGTCCAGGTCATTTTGAATTTTAATCCTATCCTCCAAAGCACTTGCAACCCATCTCAGCTTGGTATTGTTCACAGACTTTATAAGTGTACTCTCTATGACATTATCTAAATCATTGATGAAGATATTGAACAGAACCAGACCTAGAACTGATCCCTGTGGGATCCCACTCAATATGCCCTTCCAGCATGACTGTGAACCACTGATAACTACTCTCTGGGAAAGATTTTCCAACCAGTTCTGCACTCACCTTATAGTAGCTCCATCTAGGTTGTATTTCCCTAATTTGTTTATGAGAAGGTCAGGCGTGACAGTATCAAAAGCCTTACTAAAGTCAAATACCAAGAAGTTAGGTAACTACTCAGCTTAATCTCAGGCTTAATCTGGTGGTTTAAATCTTAAACGGAAAAAAAAATGTTCCCCTCCTATTCTAGGGTCTCTATGAGCTCATTTAAATCAGCCTGAAAGTACTCTCATGCTCTCATGTAACCCTTCTGCCAGGTGAAGCTGGCAGCGACCAGGGCAGCTTCAATATCTAGGGGTTCCTTTTCAACAGTACGACACAGAACTGGCTCGAGCCCCCACCCAGTAACCTGGGAAAATTACACATCACTCCTGGGTGCCTCTGAGAGGCAATACTTCCCCACTCGCAAGGAGGGAAGTCACCCAACATTAATTAGGGAAAATGCTGCAAGCAGGACTCATAATCATAAAACTGTGAGCAGGACACCCACCCCAGAGTGCATGGGGAAGTGTCTTCTGCCTCGTGTTCTTGAGTTCTACAACCAAAAGTTCCTTTACCATGCCCCTCTCTGCTCCCTCACCATATCCCACTCACTGTGATTGTCCTTGTTCACTGAGGACCCAGGGTTCAGAGGTGCATCTCTGTGAGTTCGCCTCCCACCCACGGAAAAAGGCACCTTGCTTGCTCTGCCATCTGAGCATTTGTTCTGGCTGGCTGGCAGACCAGTCACTGTTCCTCTCCACTGGCAGCCCTGGCAGCCACAGTTCTGTTATGCTGTCCACCTTACCAGCCACCTGCTCACCGCTCTGCCAGCTGCCCTTGCCAGCCATTTGTCAGTCACCTTCTGCTGCCATCTGCCCCTCTGCTGTGACCTCTGCCAGTCAGTCTCTTGAGGTTCCACCCAGCTCTTACTGATTGTCAGCTCTTAGTGAGCACTTAACAAAACAAAAGACTCCCAATGGAGCCTACTTAGCTCTCTCTTTGAACAATGGGGAGGGCCAGGTTAAACCATACCGAGCACTCTTAGGCATACCTCCTGGCAAGGACACCTGCCCCCATCCCCTCTTACTGTCACGGGGGTCTGACATTTGAGCCCCTGGCTTAGCAAGTTCCTTTCAGCTGAGGGTGACCTCAATCAGGCTGGTTAAGTTCAGTTCTGTTTCCCTTTATTCGTACAATAAAGATAACAACATTGATAACATTTCACTACCCCTGCATTCAGTACCAAAGTGATTTGTAACCAACACCAGCCAAAGCTGATCACTGTGAGCAATACAGCTTCTGTCTGCTGGATACCTATGCAGAGTAGGTGTATTCATGTTAATATAGTTTGTTTCTGAAGTCTCAGTCTCTCCCTCTCCCTAGCTAGCTGTCAGGGGAAAGCTCATTCAGACCCTGCTTACACTCAAAAAACCTGAAACCCTTCATCATAAATTCAAATATCCCAGGAGCTCATTCAAACCACCAAAATCCTGAAAGCTTCTAAGCCCTCTAATTTTGGTACATCTGCCGAGTCTGCTTCCATACATTAAGCGTGAAGTGAGTTATAGTAATATAAAGAATTGGAATTAAAAACATTTAAATTTGGGCTACTCACATATGTCAAGAAATTCAACATGTTTCTACCAGCTTGTAAATTCATACAATAGATGGACATCTGTCATATGTTGTGTCATGGTATAAATTTAAAGTGCTCTTTTCATAAGGGTAAAGGTGTCTCTGGAAGTTAATTACTTGTATTTGTGCAAACTGACATGCAGTCTTCTTAACCAGCAGCTGGCATAAATACTCTTCTGATATTTAACCACAGAGATAATTGGGAATATGCATCAAGGCAACCAAATTATAAATGACAGATATGAGTCCTGAAGTTAGTATTTAAATTTTCTGTTTTAGGAAATTTGCCAATTTTTTTAATGGACATTATGTTCACTGCAAGGATTTTTTGCAGGTTCAATTTCTTTTTCCTAAATTAATAGCACTTGCCTCTAACACTGTGATTTACTACCTTATGGTAATGTGGCAAAGATATGGAACTTACTTTAAAGAGCAAGGTTTATATCTTTGAGAAGGAAAGAAATGTTTAAATGAAACCATGGAAGCCAAGAGAGTAATTTGGCTATCAATATATGGGATCAAATTTACTATTTTTTTCAAAAAATCAGGGCTCATTTTTATAACTGTATTTTATACCATCCAACTAATGATGGTTCTTCTTTTGAACTTGTAAATCAGGGTGGGTATTGGACACACCCGTGCACTGCCTGAAGAACATGGATTCACTACTGAATACATTGGCGAATATAGATAAGAGTATTAATGATTTGGAGTGGGCTGTTCAGAGATCTTTTGTCTTCATTACTCTCATCCTAAGAGAAGGAGCAAAACATACAGATTCAGGATCCTTGACTCCTATTCCCTATGGGAAGAGGCAACCATCTTTTAGTATTGCCCCACCAGTGGTTAGTCTCACTCTTTGAAATTAATTTGATCAACAGGATGTCTCATCTTAAGTGCAGAAAAAGCTTGGACACTTTTAAGAGGATGAGCCATGGGATGGGGGTGGGGAGAAATAATGGCCACTAAGCTTCTCTGTTCTTTCTGCTATACTTCTGAATAACCAAGAATTAATCCCAAATCCCTTGCCCACTTGTTCTACCACTAAACCTGAAGAGATTCCTTGTTATGCTTTTGCACATGTTGCTGATAAACACTGCTGGAAGTGACAAAAATATTTGCAAATACAGTACATTATTGAAAGCAAAGCACAAGAATGAACAAAGTTGATGGAATCCCCCATCTAGTATGGCATCCCATCTCAGATAATAGCCAGCAGTCGATTTTTAGGAAGAAATCCCATAGCAGGGAATTATGGAATGACCTCCCATAGGGGAAGTCCTTCTTCCTAAACTCATAAGTTAGTGGTTGGCTTATACCCTGAAGCAAAAAAATGGTCTAGATGATCAACAGTTGAATGTAACCATTAATGTTTCATTATCCAGAAAATGTCCTTGTTAGAATCCTGCTACGATCAGGGTTTCTTGTGTCCGTGGGTCCCACATTGCGTAAACAACACACTATGTTAATGTGAACTCGGTACCTTTTAGAGCATGCCAGCAGGGTCTCCATGGGGCAGTTAGAGCACAACACATTAGATCACTCTGCAAATCACACACCTCTAAAGTGCTTTGCTGTGTAAACAAGCCTTTAGTATCTTTTTGTTCTTGAATCATCATCAGAAAAGGTTTACCACCTTCTCTGTACCATTCGTATTGTGCATACCTCTAGTATGTCCCCTCTTAAGTTCTGATCCTGCAAAGATTTACAGTAGGTAAGCATGTGTCTGTAGTCTCATTCAGCTCACCTGGGCTCTATGCAGGTATCAGGGTCCATCTGCAGAGATCCAATTGCAGAATCTGAGCTCAAGTGATTAGCAATCATAGTTTAAGGTAACATTAACTTCCTGGATTGCTCAGAAATGAGGTTACAAAATTTAATAATTTAGTGCATTTGGAACACGATAGAAAATGTTTTGTAGAATTTTGGCAATACATACTATATATGATAAATGGATGATCATAGGAGCCATTATAAAATATTTACCATCACTTTGGCTGTTCCATTTAACTGGACAAGAAACAATACTGAATCAAATAGAAAAAAGGCATAAAGTATGTAGAAGTCTTCAATAAGTATATACAAAAAAAAGAGACATGCACAATTTAAAAATAAATAAAATACTATACAATATATTAACCCCATCCATTATAAACGACATGTATGTATAAATATCACAGACTATTTTAATAGTCTGTTTATTATAAAAAGCGCAACACATGAAAGGATGCTGTTAGCAAAACTTTTTTAAAGTTCTTTACTTCTCATTAATGCAATTCCAACTGGAAATAGCGAATATATTTTTCACCATTTACACTTTGCTGATCGTTTATTTTTTTTCATTCAACACAGCTTGGACAATGAAAATAGACTACTCAGTTTCACTTTTGTCTGTACAATCGTCAGTTTTCCTGAATTAGCAAAGTTATAAGGTAGTGTTGACATTAGCAGAAAAAAATTTCCAGGGAACTAATATCATGAAAACATTTGTAACTTATAAAATAGTAGTCAATTTTCTCTTTCCAATTCTACAAAGCCAACAGATTTAGAGAGAGATGAGAAATTCCATCTCTTGCTTGGACTACAATTGAGTTTCTTTATTTATTTGTTTGGGTTGCTTTGTTTTTCCAACTAAAAATGTTGGAAAGAAATTGAGGGTTTCTTATTCTAATTCATTTTCCTGGTATCTCCTGGATTAACAACAAGAAATAGATCTTAAAGCTAATAGCAATCAGAATAGTGTTTTGGCATTTTCTACACTTTCACCACTGGGGGATATGTATTTGGACTTGAGAGATTTGGATGGTTTCGTTTCTAAAATGTTTGCAAAACTCTTGGAATTCTTTTGGGGTTTTTTGTACTTTTCTTCCTTAAATATAAAACAGGATACAATATTGTCCAGATATAAAATTTAAAATAAATTAATAGAAGAGCAGTTATTAGTTCAAGGCAGCAGCAACTGTATTTCCCCTCAGTGGTCCAAAAAGGGCACCCACTCTCAGGCTTCCAGCTCCCTGGCCATTGCCTTTCTTGGGTGGAGACCTGCGTCTCTGACTTGGGTATTTCCAGGCTGCACAGCTCCCTGCCTTTACTGTTATTCCCAGCAAAGACAGACTGCCCAAATGTACCTCATTCTTTTCTCTTTATAGATGGTTAACAGGTATGATTGCTAGTTATAGGTTACCTGCACAGCACTTCTTATGCAAGCCTATTTTATTCTTAAGGTAAAAACACTACAGAGAAAACATATCCTGAACAATAAAAGAATCATTATTCATGCAATTGAGTTTACCAGAGAACCCACCCCCGCCCAGTTCTAACATGGGCTCTGGGAGGAGCAGTCCTTCAACACCCTGTCCACAGCGGTTTGTTTGTGGTCACAAGTTCATCACAGCCTCAGCTCAGAACAAGCACCCTCAAGCATGTTTATAGTCCATCCTTCATTCAGTTCAGGGGTCTTTAACCTGGAGTTTTCTGGAGCAGGTAATTAGTACACAATGGTCTCCCTTCCTAGAGTGTAGCTTCAACAGATTGGCTTTGGAGGAGAGAATTTGCATTCCTCTCACCCCCCCAGGTGTTTCCTAAGGAATCTACTTCACATGTATTGCTCAAAAAAATCCTTAAAGTTCCTAATGTCTTCCAGAGATTGCATTAATCTTGTCTTCCTTCTAAAGAAGTTCCCTCTATTCTCAGAATAGTACAAAAACATTTAATTTTTAATACAATGAACTCCAAAGATATTACACTTAATTCAATAAAGTTTAAGTTAAAGTTCATTCTGGATATTGCAGGTTCCTGTCCATCTGTCCCAGGGTGTTCAACTGTGTTTCTTCTAGTAAAACATAAAAGCCTGACCCAAAACCCATTGACTTTGATAAGCTTTGGGTCAGGCCTTGAAGGCATCAGATTAACTGGTTCAGATAAAGCAATTGATCTGTGATAGATCCATGTGGAGGTGCATGAAGATCAGGGCTATCTGCATTGAGGGGCCCTGTACTCCTGCAGTGGCTCTGGTCCTGGTAGTGCCTTGGGAGAATGGTTACCATGGAGCCATGTTGCCAGGGTCCCCCGCTGACTGTGGCTTGCCTCAGGAATGAGAAGAGGTTGTATACACAAAGAAATGAACACAGCCTAGCAGTATATTACCTTTTACTGATATCTTAGGCAGGGCTGGATGGGAGACTGTCTACCCCTAATTTCTCCCCCAAAGTGGAGTCTTCATTGCACAGATAAGGCTCCACAAGACTGGGGGAGGGGAATGTCATGGATATGTCAGAGCTCCCTTTCCACACAGAAGTGCGTTGATTCATGCCTAACTTAAAGAGGGCATGATATGGGTCCATATTTTTAATTCTACACATATACTGAGATTTTACTAACTGGTCTGAGATTTTCAACAGTTAGCCTTTTAGCAATCTTAAAAGGTCATTTATTCACCTTTAGTGAACACAGCACACTGATAATTCTCTGAAAGTATTGGGGGAAATACAGGGACACACTCTATCCTCAGTCTTTGTAGAGAATGATCACGTATGTCGAGGAAGGTGAGCAATAGCACCAAAACTAAGGAAATTCTGTAGAAAAAAAGTCATTCAATTAAAGTAATCATAGTGGAGTATTCAAGACAAGATGGTCATATGCTTGACTATCCTGCTGGAACTCTTGGTTAATACTTCTAGCATAGAGCAGTGTGCATTACAAACATGCAATACAAATCCTGTGCCCACAGGAGCTCCATGACCAGCGAGAGATCTGCAACTATTGTCATTGTTTGTATTAAAGTAGCCCCTAACAGGTTGAACTGAAATTGGGGCATTATTGTGCCAGTCGCTGTACAGACACAGGGTATGTCTGCACTTAGTTCTGAGGGTGCAATTCCCATCTTGAGGATGAGACCTACAACCACCTGTGATCGAGCTAGTGCACTAAAAAGAGAGTGTTGCCATAGTGGCACGAGCAGCAGGAGGGGCTGGCTGCCCTGAGTACATACCTAGCACCTTGGACAGGATCATCCATTAGGCCCTCCCACCATGGCTACACTACTTCGATCAGAGCTAATGCGGGTATGTCTCCTCAAGCTGGGTACCACATCTTCATCTCCAAGTGTAGATATACCTACTGTGAGAGAGAATCCCTACCTGAAAGCCTTACAACCTAAATAGACCAGACAGAGTGGGAGAAAGTAACTATTATAATCCCCATTTTACAGTTGGGAAACCAAGGCAGAGAGATTCAGTGTCTTGCCCAAGGTCACACAAGTAGTCTGTGCCAGAGCCAGGAATTGGACTCAGATCTTGAGTCTCAGTTCAGTGCCTTAACCACAACCAACTTCCTACCTAGGTTACACGGATCCTGCCAAAGTGCACTCACGCAATCACCTAACTCCCCCACTCTTTCTGAGGCAGAGTGTCTGTGTAAAGATGTCACAGAAGGCACAACTTGCACTAAAGGGAGTGATCAGGTGAAAGATCCTCCACCCAAGACAATCAACGAGGGTGCATCTATCTTCTCTCAAGGGTGTGAAAAGAAAAGGAGTACTTGTGGCACCTTAGAGACTAACCAATTTATTTGAGCATGAGCTTTCATGAGCTACAGCTCACTTCATCGGATGCATACCATGTCATCCTTCCCAGCAGTTTGGGAATTTAAGTTTGGGATTTGGCCCTTAGGGAGGACCAGATGTTGTATTTCATCCTTGTATTCCACTTCCATTGATATCCGAATGTGCACCAATGAAGTGCACTGCCCTTAGACTTTCCAGCATATTTCACCAGGTGCCAGGCCAGAGGATCACGTCTATCTTGCAGTCAAGGAAGAAGCAGAAAGTGGCATGTTGGACTGAAAGGAGATTAACATGTCAAGTTTGCATTTAAAGTTAAATTGGGAGAGACAGCAAATAATAAACAATGCAGTCAGATAAAGAAGATCCTAGTGTAGATATTTTAAATACTAACACAGCAAATAAATGCCAATGAAGGTTCGAGTAGATAAGCACATAATTAAGAGTCTGAAAGCAAAGAATAAAAAGGAGGGACTATCTGCTTGGAAATCAACTGCACTAAAATGACCAAGAATGAGATCTGGGGAATAATGATAGAAGAAATCCCTAAAGCCTTCAGTGAGAACCTGATGGAAATAAACAAGAGGATAGACTATCGGAAACCACAAGAATATACTGTTCGATGTGGGTTGTTACTTTGGCTTTAAGAGAATGAATAGCATCTCCACGGTGTGGGAGTGGAGAGACTGACTCGAGTTAAGATGATCTGTATATATGTTAACTACGTATCCAATAAAGGCAGTTGTTAAATTACTAGCAATGAATTATTATGAAGACTAATGGATTACTTTAATATAAAACAACACATGGTATCAGGAATGAAGGAAGTGATAAAAAGAACTAGAAAAGTGTACAAACCAAAACAAGGTAAAAGTTGCTCAGAAGTGGAAAACAAGTTACAATGAAATTAAATGGAACAATTAAGAGTTCCCAAATATCTAAAAATGTTGAGAAATGCTGCCAAAAACTGGCAAAGATTTAAACAAGACTCATTTGTTTTTGAGGACATTGGGATCTATCCACTCATAAGAAAGATGAACAAAAGATTGTCATTTTTTTTAAAATTGCAGGCACTGAAGCAATTTCATTATATCATTTATTTGCGCTTAATATTAGAGAAGGAGCTGACTATGAGTTTGTCTTAAAAAAAATTTGAGGAATGCTATGTACCAAAAAGAAATGAAACATTTGAAAGGTTTCACTTTCACTAAAGAAATTAAATGGAGGACGAGAATTTTGAATCATTTTAATAGATCTAAAGATAAGAAGTCAAATAGTAATTTCCAGTATCTATCCAAGTCAATGATAAGAGACCAATTTGTGATGAGAATAAATTCTTTCAGCATAAGAAAAAGACTGTTAGAAGAGCCAGATCTAAATCTGGAATAGCAGTGAGAATTTGTCAGACTGCTCAACTTAATCAGTAATGATTGCTCGTTTTGGAAAGAAGACAAACTGATGTGAATATAGACTGTATAAGAAAAAGTGAAAAAAGCAAGTTTATGGAGAAAAAGAGTGAAAGTATTAAAGTTAAAACATATCAGCATATGAAAGAATGTTCTAGATGTGGAAGTAGGCACCAACCTAGACAATGTCCAGCATACAGTCAAACCTGTTACATCTGCAAGAAAAAAACACTTTGCAAAAGCTTGTAAAATGAGAAGCCTAGGAAAAACTTGGAAATATCACTTAGCTTAAAATTCAAAAGTCTCAGAGAAGATGCCAAATAAGGAATACAGAGTTAACATTACACATGAAGAAAATTTGAGTGTTTTGAAACAGTCACTCTATGAACTACAAGGAGGATTAGACAGTGACACTATCTACTAATGGAACATTTACTTCATATGTGGCAGATAAAAGGCACAAGCTAATGAATTTCAGAAGAAATTATAAAATGTCTAAAAGTAAAATCTGTAGTAATAGAACAAATGTGTATTAATTTACAATCTTAGAATGGTGAAAAAAATATCTGTTATGGGTATCTGTGAATTGCAGATTGTAGTTAAAGATAATTTAGAAAACGTGAGATTTTTAGTAGTTAAGGGACAACATATTTCTATTATAGGTGTGGAAACGCGTTTAGCACTAAACTTAATCAGTACAATTCAAATTATTCAGGATTCTGAAACACTGGGAAAAGAAAATCCATTTACAGTTATTCACTGACACTTGTAAATTGGATACGATGTATAAAACAGAGTTAAATGAAACAAAGAAACCAGTTATACGTGCAACTAGAAAAACACTCAGCTTTAAGAAATAGAGTACAAAAGGAATTGGAAAGGTTAGTTAATTTAGATATAATTTAAAAGTGTGGAAGAGTCGACTATATGGGTGAATTCATTAGTACTAGAAAAGAAAGATGGATCCCTACGGTTATTTTTAGATCCAAAAGACTTAAGTAAGTTTGTTAAAAGGGAATATTTTAAAATACCTATCAGGGAAAAAATATTTGTACAAATGTCAGGAGCAATACTTTTACTTTAAAGAAATACTTTTCTTTAGATTCTTCAGTGGATTTTGGCAAATACCATTGGAGCAAGAAAGTCAATTGCTATGTATATTTAACACACTTTTTGAATGTTACTGTTTTAAAAGGTTTCAGAGTAGCAGCCATGTTAGTCTGTATTAGCAAAAAGAAAAGGAGGACTTGTGGCACCTTAGAGACTAACAAATTTATTTGAGCATAAGCTTTCGTGAGCTACAGCTCACTTCATCGGATGCATTCAGTGGAAAATACAGTGGGGAGATTTATATACATAGAGAACATGAAACAATGGGTGTTACCATACACACTGTAAGGAGAGTGATCATTTAAGATGAGCTATTACCAGTAGGAGAGTGGGGGGTGGGGGGGAGAAAACCTTTTGTAGTGATAATCAAGGTGGGCCATTTCCAGCAGTTGACAAGAACATCTGAGGAACAGTGTTGGGGGGGGATAAACATGGGGAAATAGTTTTACTTTGTGTAATGACCCATCCACTCCCAGTCTCTATTCAAGCCTGAGTTAATTGTATCCAGTTTGCAAATTAATTCCAATTCAGCAGTCTCTCGTTGGAGTCTGTTTCTGAAGTTTTTTTGTTGAAGAATTGCAACTTTTAGGTCTGTAATCGAGTGACCAGAGAGATTGAAGTGTTCTCCGACTGGTTTTTGAATGTCATAATTCTTGACGTCTGATTTGTGTCCATTTATTCTTTTACGTAGAGACTGTCCAGTTTGGCCAATGTACATGGCAGAGGGGCATTGCTGGCACATGATGGCATATATCACATTGGTAGATGTGCATGTGAACGAGCCTCTGATAGTGTGGCTGATGTGATTAGGCCCTATGATGGTGTCCAACGCATCATCAAGGATCTACAACCTATCCTGAAGGACGACCCATCACTCTCACAGATCCTGGGAGACAGCCCAGTCCTTGCTTACAGACAGTCCCCCAACCTGAAGCAAATACTCACCAGCAACCACACACCACACAACAGAACCACTAACCCAGGAACCTATCCTTGCAACAAAGCCCATTGCCAACTGTGTCCACATATCTATTCAGGGGACATTCTAGGAGAAAAATGGACCCGCAATGAATACAAACTATTGGTAATATTCCTTACCCAGAAGATAAGGAGTCATTACAGAAATTTTGGGGGATGGTTAATTTTGTAGGAAAATACATACCAAACCTAGCAGAAAACACAACAAATTTGAGGGCTTTACTTTGTAAAAATAATCAATGGAAATGGGACTGTCAACATCAACAAGAATTAAATCAGCCTAAGCAACTAATCAAAACAGCTCCAGTATTAAAACTATCTGATGGTAACAGACTTACAAAATTGACTCCAGGTGCACCCAAACAAGGCTTAGGAGCAGTTCTCTTACAAAAGTATGGTGTTCTATGGAAACCAATTGTTTATACATCTAGAGCTATGTCGAAAAACAGAAAGTCAGTATATTCAACTAGAAAAGAAAAGTCTTTAGCATTGGTTTGTGCATGCAAAAAATGTCACATATTTATATCTGGTAGATCAGTACTGGCAGAAACAGATCATCAACCATTAGTTAATATTTCAAAAAGGAGCATGACAGACATACTGCCTTGGACTGTTATAGTAACTTGCACTGTTACTATATTTTGGTGGTCCCCAAGGTGTGTTTTTTGCTGAACAGACACATCAGAAGACAGTCCTTGCCCTAAAAACCTTTCAAACTAAGAAACAGACACCAGGTGAAAGCAGGAAAAGGATACAGCACATAAGCAGAATGTTCTGGGTATGATGGTTTGTCATTTTGTTTTGAATAAGGAAACAATTATATAAATACTCATTTCTTATAGGTATCCCAGTAGAAGTAGGTCTTCAGGAGGGATTTCAATAAGGAGCATCAGCTCAAAATATTTTTTCTCCTGTACTTGTGGCTTATTTTAAACATTTAATTATTATTAATTAAATTATCTTATCTTAAACATACCGTTGTCACCATTACAAAGTTGACAGTTGCCATTTGCAGGTAAAATGAGCTGTTCTGAGATGTGGCATTCCACATTAGTCTACAAATGCATTGTGAATACCATAGTAAAGTTAGCTATGCCTGCCAATAGCAGTTGCCAAATTATATATTGATACCACTCTAAGGTCTAATTTTGGGCTCCATGCCATGTTATTTTTTCAGTAAATACTGTGTAATACTTCTGGTCAATCTAATGTGAGGGAGCTTAATCTAACATTTTCACACTCTCAGAAAAGGTACACTCCTGCTGTGAAAAGAGACTTCAGTTTGTGGTGGAATCCAAGCTCTTCAGGACAGAGACTGTGTCCTCTGTTTGTATAACATTTAGCACAACAGGAACCCAATCTTCATTTGGACCTCTGAGCACAGCCATAATGCAGTACTAAAAAGGATAATGAGCTCTTGTGGCCAGATCCTTTGCCCCAACAAGGCTGGTTTGCACTGCTCAATCATCACAAAGCAGCCATAAAACTGGTGTAAGTAGCTGGCTGGGGAGTCCCAAGTGACACTAAGCTGACATAACCAACTTTATTCCAGTGCCTCGGCATAAAGAGCATGCTGGGAGAGCATAGCTAGGGTAGACTTGGCAGTCCTTGTTTGGCACAATGGTGTCTTAGGAGCTGTTACAAGTTGATATAACTAGGGCTACTCTAACCTACTCTGTGGGACAAACTGTCCCTCAGACACCGCAAATATCATAATAGAGCAAAGATGGTAAGGAACTACCTTTGACCTTCCTTGGGTCCTCTGCTGAAATCAAGGGCCTAGTTTTACCATCAAAATGTGCTCCTAACACATATTAGTCCTGGCCCTGACCCTGGGTCACATTCTGGTCACTTAATGCTACTCCACTGGTGTAAGGAAGTCCTCAGCCTGGTAGATTTGGCCCCTGGATGATCTCTTCTATGTAGAAAGGCTTCTCAGATGTCAGAGAGTTACCACAGTAACTCCTACATTACTTTTCCTGCTGCCAGCATAGTGTGCACCCATAGGGCTCTCGTGCACCCCAGCAATCCTCAACAGCCTTGGGTCACTGATAGCCAGCAAAGGTTAGAGCAACTCCAGAGTCAAAGGAGCACAAAGGGATCTTGTTTTACTCCTCACCTCAGCTGAAGTTTAGCAATCCTCAGATGCAGCTCAGCCTTTGTGATTTTTTTCAAACTGCAAGGAAACAGAGTTATGATAAAAAATAACTATGAAAATATTCCTTCAGTTGCATCTGCTAGTGGATAAATTGAACTCTGATTCATAAACCTCTTTTGCCAAGGTGTCAGAAGGTCTAGTTTTATCTAATCTCCCAAGATTTATTACAGGGATGTCCTCTCACCTCTACAGCTAGTACTTTGTCAGCATGTCTATTATAAACCTGTGACGGAAAACATCCCTGTATGCACTCCCTACACACCATTGTAATAATCTTTATACAAAATATGCCTAGTAAGGTATCATTTGAAAACTAATAACTTGCTGGGCAATGACATCATGGTGAAATTTATGTGGCAACATTATATGTAAAGTTATTAACATAAGCTGAAATCATGACTGAAGTGTGTTTGCCAGACAAGTCTGGGGAGAGGGTAAACCTGTTTCTCAAAGACAAAGGACAAGTTGATGCCCCAGCCATGTGTCATCAAAGCTGATGGGCCACCACCTGTGAAGTGGTCATTCTTTGGCAAAGAATGGGGGGCAGGAATAAATGCAAATCTGCATCTTAGCAAACCTCTTCCACAGCAGACTCCATGTCTCCTTGCTCTCAGCTGGAAAGAACTTTATAAAGGGGTCACTCTCCAGAAAAGGCATCTCACAGGGGGACTGGATTATAAAAGTGAGGGGCAAAACACCTCAGTTTCTCTCTCCCTACCATCTCTTTCTTTTCAGCTAAGGTGTCAAAAGAAATATATGTTGGATTTGGGGAGCAGATTCTTTTCTGACAGTTTGGTCAGCAATGTACTGAAAACATGTGGTAAGGGACTTCCCTTCAACCAAGACTAATTTGTTAAGTTTAGGAAGCTTTTTTTCTTTATTTCTCATCACCATTTCTGACTTTAATTCCTTGTTACTAGAATCATAGAACTGGAAGGGACCTCATGAGGTCATCGAGTCCAGTCCCCTGCACTCAAGGCAGGACTAAGTATTATCTAGACCATCCCTGACAGGTGTTTGTCCAACCTGTTCTTAAAAATCCCCACTGATGGAGATTCCACAACCTCCCTAGGCAATTTATTCCAGTGCTTAACCACTCTGCCGGTTAGGAAGTTTTTCCTAATGTCCAACCTAAACCGCCCTTGCTGCAATTTAAGCCCATTGTTTCTTGTCCTATCCTCAGAGATGAAGAAAAACATTTTTTCTCCCTCCTCCTTGTAACAATCTTTTATGTACTTGAAAACTGTTCTCATGTCCCCTTTCAGTCTTCTCTTCTCCAGACTAAACAAACCCAATTTTTTCAATCTTCCCTCATAGGTCATGCTTTCTAGACCTCTAATCATTTTTGTTGCTCTTCTCTGGACTTTCTCCAATTTGTCCACATCTTTCCTGAAATGTGGTGCCCAGAACTGGACACAAAACTCCAGTTGAGGCCTAATCAGTGTGGAGTAGTAGTACTAGTACTCGAACTCACTTAAAACCTCTCTCTTTTTAGTTAAATAAACTTGTTTTATTCTTTAATCAAAACTAAACAGTGCTGTGAACTGTGTGGGTAACTCAGTTTAAAATGGCAAACTGTTTTATATTGATCCCCTTAGAGGGGCTATAGACCTAATATATCTGGACTGTCCATCAGAGGGTTGGACAATGCAAAACACTTATTTTGGAGGGAAAATCTGCGACTAAAAGTCAACCTGCGTGTAGACACTAAGGCTTCTAGAAGCCAGAGTCTGGCTGGCATTTACTGACAGGTTGTTGGAGTCAGAGCTGCTAGACCAGAGTTGTGGCTATAACCCGTGTATAGCAAGGTGTGACCTGAAAGCTATCTGGCTGTTTGTGTGAAGCCCGGGTTGGGACCTACAGAAGAAAAGCATTGTGAGGCACTCTGAGTTACAAGACAAGTGGTGACACAGTCCCTCGCCGGTCTGGATTGCACTCTGCAATATCATAAGAACGGCCATACTGGGTCAGACCAAAGGTCCATCTAGCCCAGTATGCTGTCTTCCAACAGTGGCCAATGCCATGTGCCCCAGAAGCAATGAACAGAACAGATAATCATCAAGTGATCCATCCTGTCGCCCATTCCCAGCTTCTGGCAAACAGAGGGTAGGGACACCATCCCTGTCCATCCTGGCTACTAGCCAATGATGGACCTATCCTCCATGGACTTATCTAGTTCTTATTTGAACCTTGTTAGTGTCTTGGCCTTCACAACAGCCTCTGGCAAAAATGTCATAAAACCTCTTTCCTTTTTTTTCTTAAAGGTGATTTTAACTCATCGTCTAATTTGTATGAGGCTGAAACTTGACACCCAAGTCCTTAGCCCAGCTGTGAATTTTTTAAAAAAAATTAGCTAAAATCATTTTTGCCATCTTTGGTTTAGAGAGTCAAAAAAACTATCAAATTCATGTTCTATAGATACTTTTTCCAGCCTTTAAATGCACAAGCGATTGAATTTGCAAACTAAAACTTTCTGGGATTTTAGCCTTGGATGTTACTTTTCTATTTGTTTGGAAGGCTGAGAATTTTACCTCAGGATGCATTTCCTGGGCATGGACAATTTTTAAATTTACAGAGGGCTAAATCAGTCTCACCTGAAAAAAAAGGGAGGGGAGCACTGAGACTAAAGAAGCATTGTATGTGATATGGAGAGTCAGGAAGCAGACAGCCCCCTGCTATGGAGCATAAGAATAATGGTGGTACCTGCACTTGTGATATGAACAGTGAAGAGAGCACTTTGGCCATGGAAGGATGATTACTCCTGTACTCCAAAAAATCAGGCATAAAATGTCACCATCAGCAACTGTCTAGTGGGATAAGGTGCACAAAGGGCTATGTATGGGGTTAGGGAGAAGGATGTCATAGGTTCCCTTAAAGGGGCATGCTCCCCTGAAACAGTCTCATCTGAGACAGGGGAATCAGTCATGTAGGAGCTGCCCTGACAAAGTTAGTAGCCTAGAGGGCCACCCATGTGGCCAATCCTTCATGCTGACCCCAGTGAATGGTTTAAAAAACCCAACATACATAAAGCCCACAATATTATAGAATATTAAACTGTGATATAAGAGAGCCCTAGCCACGCCACACAGAAATGTTCTCTGAGATTTTCTCTAGTTTCATTTTTGTTAGTTAAAACTGAGTTTCCTAAAAAGCCCATTAATTTGTCTCTGTGTTGCACTGCATTACACAGGGCTCCAAAGGTTACTGTACACATTGCTGAGCAAAAGAGATGCCAAGTCACTACTTTTCCTCTGCACTGCTAAAGTTTGTCATTACCTCATCAAATAAGCAGACATGTCAATTAATAAATTAGTTTACAGTGAGGAGACACTGTAAACCCATAGTCTTCATCAGTTCAGTCTCCAGGGATAAAGGGCTCTGTTAAAACGTTAGTGATCCTGGTTTAGTGTTAGGCAGTAGGCTTTTTGAGATGTTCGCCATGTCTTACATATTTTTTGTTCAGCGATGGCTCTTTCTATGTTCAGAAAGTTATATTTGTAGCCTATCATCTGCCAATAAGTGTAACAGTAGTGACAGCACAATGTGCTGTTCACAGATTTTAGGCCAAAAGGGACCACTGTGAGCATCTAGTCTAACCCCCTGCATCACACAGGCCATAGAATTTCGACAAGTAATTTATGCATCAAGCTCAATAATGTGTTTGAACTGGAGCACGGTTAGAAAGACATCCAGTCTTGATTTAAAGATTTCTAGTGACAGAGACTGCATTGCATTCCTCAGTAAACTGTTCCAATGGTTAATTACCCTCACTGTTAAACATTTGCTCCTTATTTGTAGTTTGAATGTATCTAGCTTCCAGCCCCTGGATTTTCTTGTGCCATTGTGTGCTAGATTAAAGGAGATCTCTATTGTTGGAGAAGGTAGCACAATAAGGAAGTTTTATGGCATTAATGGTTAATGTTAAATTTGTCTGCTCGATCCCTCCAAATACCCATTCCAAGATGGCAGCCGTGGCATCTCCAATAGACAAAACTGAAAAGTTATTGTAGTTTTACATAAAACATATTGAAAAACAACACCTAATCTTCTGGTTAGAAGAGAAGCAGCTTTAATACCAGAGGTACTAGATCTCACAGTATCTGTCACTAGCTCCTGGTGGGGGCTTTTAAGGGGTCCCTGCTGATCCCAACTAGCCCTCCTTAATTTGCCCTCAGTCAGAACAATTCTTGGACTCTCACCTCTAATTAAGTCTAGCAGTCTGCTTCAGTCTCTTGGCTGTGTTTATGGATGCAGCCTAGGACAGGGGTGTTACCCCTTTGTTGTCCCAGGCCTTTCTGCCCCCCCTTCCTTCTCTGTATTCTCCCTTTTATAGCAGGCCTTGTCTCCTCTGTTGGTTGCAGCTGTAGGTGCCTGCTTCAGTGAATATGTTTGTAGCTAAATGTGTGAGAATGAGAAAGTGGTTGTGGATGGCAAGAGGAGCAGACGCTGCAGCAGCTTGGGCAGAGAAGAGAAGTTGAGGTGTAAGAGTGGTGGGTGAAATTCTGTGGCCTGCGTTGTGCAGGAGGTCAGACTAGATGATCATAATGGTCCCTTCTGACCTAAATATCTATGAATCTATGAATCTATGATACGTGTGGTGAATGGAAATGGAGAATAAATTTGTTGTGCTAGAAGTGCTGTTTTCCAAGCAAAAGAAATGGTTGTATATTAGGGGCTTGGCAGAGGAAAGATTCCTGGATTTGTGGTGTTTCCAGGAGATAGGTTATGTTGACTGTTTTATGGAGTGGAATCAAGAAGGCTGGTGTGGGGGTGGGGGAGAAAAGACAGGAAAGGGAGTTAGAACTATATTGAAAGGGGAGTCCCCTTACAAGTTTTGTTGATTACATCAGTAGGTGTATTAACTTGTGCTGTGATCTCATCAGGATCTGACTGAGCGGATGCCATACTTGGATAGATGGTCTTTCAGGCCATGTTGTGAGAAATTCAACCCTTGGCTGTCTTCTCTCTGACTCTGTACTGAAATGCATTAGTAAAGGTGATTTTTTTTTAGATAAGATCAAACTAATTTCCCATACCATTTTATGAAATATGAATCACTGCCCCAGTGTTCTGCCTAAATTCCAGCTCTGGTGATTATATCCTCTCCACCTAAAGTCCCCTAGTAATTTCAGCTGGATACAGTATTCTTCACTTCCTTTCCTAAACAGTTGTGTAGGGTTGCAGTGTACTGTTTTCAATTATGTTGTGGGTTGTGGGTAAAGTGATCCCTATATACCTCTCACAGGTGAGGCTTAATTAGTTCACATTAAAGTGCATTGAAATCCTTGGCTGAAAAACACTATAAAACTGCTTAAGTGGTAGTTTTTACTATGCAATTTAATTTTTGAAGATATATGAATCATAGCATCTGGAAAGTAGAACCATTTACAACCTAGTTAGGATGTTGGACATTTTCTGCTGCATTTATCATTTAGTTCCACAGAGAACTTGTATAAGCAGGTACTTTTCCCCAGCAACAAATACTGCAATGACACATAACGGAACTACATTTACTTTTTCTCAGACTGTCACAGCTGAAAACATTCTAAAGCATTTCTATATTCTCTTTATCAAAATCAACTGTATAAAAATAGAATACATGTTCAAAGAGAACGTCAAATAATACATTGCAGTCTCACTATAAAACAGTCTAACTCTGGATGGTGGGACTAGAGTTAACTACACTGACATTGTTACCAAGTGTTACAGCTTTAGAGACCTGCAATGCGGTAAATGTTTGATAGTAAAATGAAATGAGAGGGCTAGGAAATGAAATAGATAGGAAGATTTCCTTTCCACGTACTCACAGCATTTCATATTTCAATGTATTTATAAATATGGCCTTGTTTTAAGAGTTTAGAAAAACAAGCATAGTTTACTACTAACTTCATCCTATCTACAAGTGGCAATTGCAGCTAACAGCCTGTAATTTGTCAGTGACAGATAACAGAATGCTGTTAAACTGATCTTAGATTAACCAGATACAGTATATCTGGCGTGTGTGTCTGGGTAGCCCAGAGATATAAGTGCTAACAAATCTCCTGGCACACGCAGGTACCTTGTTGCCTTGTTCATCTGATTTTTTTTAATCCATATAAAATGTTCTTCCAAGGTCTGATAACTATAAAATGTACCTTTTGAACTCTGGGAAAACTGAAACTTAATGGAAAACTCCAATTTCATTCAGCATTTTGGAAAGAGGTAATGAGAGGGGGAGAAAGATTTTTCTAAACAAACGAGTTTTCACATCATAAACAATTTTCTTTATGTTGTTCTGTTTCACAGTAGAACATTAGAGTCTGTATTGTGCAATCTTTTTAAAAGGAGGGAATATTACTGTTTGTGGTTAGTTACCATTTTTAGCCTATTATTTGGAGAAAATATTATCCACTAATGGCAGCACATAGGAAATTGCTCCCTGGACAGAAATGGCCTACAGCAACCAGGAAACATCTTTGGGAATGGGGATTCATTAATAACTTTACCTCTTTGAAACTTTTTATAGTATTCTTTGTTTTACTGCAAAGTTGGCTATAGAAGAGGGTATTCACTTTACCAGAGGCTATTAGTCACTAAACATAGATCATGCTGTACATGGAAGGAATAAATCACTACAAATGGAAATTGTTTCTTAAAGACCAACCAAAGCATCCTTGTATAAATTGGGCCATTAGATACAATTATTTTACTTCCGTCTAGGTGTAAATTTTCCAATTTGTATTTTGTTCACTTTGCCGAAGAACTTAATTTGCACTTTGTCTTTTCAGTATGAGCAAGCATACTCTAAGGTTACATTTATAGAAAACCTGATAACGATAGTTCATTTTGCAGTAAATATGAGATAAGTACAGTGTGCACAGACTACTAAACTATCAGGCAAGTATAATACAGACTACCATTAATTCAGCCTTAAATCTAAATACTACACACAGTACTCTATCAGTAGACATTACAGAATACAGAGTCTTCAGTACACCCCTTCTTTAGGCTCAGATTTAGCTGTATAGCTCAATTTTTAACATATTGGTATTAATATTTTGCATTTCCATAGTAGCTTTCAGCTGAGGAAAATCTCAGATAGCTTTACAAGTGTTAATGCAGTGTGGTTGTAGCAAAAAAGTGATATAATGACAGAAAAATGATGAAAGACAAAAACACCGTATCACCTGAACGTGAACACTTTTCACAAAATGATCACTTAATATCTAACCTCTCGGTCCTCATTCTCAAAGGAAATCTGCCTGACACCTTCAAAGGACGAGCCTGTGAGCTTTAATTTATAACTTTGCTAGACACTAAAAATCATGGACTAAACAGAGACACTGGATTTATGGCTTATGACAACAATCTATAATCCACCAACAACCCGCTCCCAGCTGCCATTTCCCCCCCGGCCTACCTGTCCTTCCTGTGACTGGAGGGGTGTTAACTGGCTACTCAGGGTCCCTTGAAACACGCATTAACTACTTATGCTAAACAATCTGTTCCACCTTGTATTTACCTGTGACACTCTGAGTATAGCTACACTGCAATTAAAAACCCACAGCTGGCCTGTTCCAGCTGACTTGGGCTAAGTTAGTTAGTTACGGCTGGTGTTTAGGGCAGTGACAAAACTCCTCCAGTCCTATCAGTTTCTGGCAAGTCTTTCAATGGTTCCCCAGCTGTGCCCCAGATATTTCAGCTCAGCTTCCACAGCTCTTTGCCATGTTGTTTTCAGGTGGCCTCGTTTTTGCTTGCCTTCAGGTGCCCATCTTATTGCTATTCTGGTGATGGAATCAGTTTCCATCCGAAGCACATGGCCAATCCATCTCCAGCGCCTCCTGGTAATGATGGTGCTCAATCCTCTTGGCTAGACTGTGTCAATAGGTCTTGGTTTGAGATTATTCTGGGCCAAAAGAGGCAGGTTGTATGGAATGAAGACAGTTTGGACATGTCACACTTGGGCTAAGGGGGTGTTTAATTGGGGTGTAGCTGTTCAGGCTTGGGCTGGAGCGCAGGATCTGGGACCCTGTGAGGTGGGAGGGTCTCAGAGCTCAGGCTACAGTCCAAGCCCAAATGTCTACACTGCAATTAAACAGCCCCTTAGCCCTACTCACCTGGCATGGGCCAGCTGTGGGTGTCTAATTGCAGTGTAGACATATCCTCTGAGGACTTTTCCCAGACCTGAAGAAGAGCTCTGTGTAAGCTCGAAAGCTTGTCTCTCTCACCAACAACAGAGGCTGGTCCAAGAAAAGATATGACCCTCACCCACCTCGTATCTTTTGTAAGTGTTAAGGCAGGCTCACAATGATTCTCTCAAGTAAAATAGGTAAAGGATATAGAAGCAAACTTAACTCATCCCAGAAGTGCACCCACTTTTAAGGTGTAATGTAGCAGCAGACTATAGCCACACCACACAACATTGGAGAATGGGAAGTGAAGAAAAATACCAGTTGAAACTGTAGGTGGTATTTAGGGATGCAGAATGCAATTATCAGAGGTGAAATTTAGCCAAGACAATGAAGTTAATATTCCTCTTCTTAGAAAAAACAAAAGTTAAATGGGATTTTTAGTGAAGGTGAACAGGGACTCTGTGAGTGTCTTCCAAACAGCAGCCACCCCAGTAGCACAAGTGCCCCAGGACACCATGCTGGAGTACTAGTTTGGGACAAATTGCCACCTACTGAATGACCACCTCCACTTCCTGACACTCTCAGATGTTCTGTGGAAGTCCTTTGTGCAAAGACTGGCCCAGCTCAACTGCACTTAGCTTTTGAGCTCTGATGGCATCACAGCAAAAGATGGTACCGTTCATGGTTAGTTTAAATTTAAACATAATTCTAACTGTTATGAATATCAGAATGACTGCACCAGACAGTCTTCAGAAAAAGCAGGTTGTTTGTAGTACGCCCCGTAAAAAAACCCAACAATTTAATGAACCTGGAATTAAGAATTATTTTAAATTGCTTTCTTCAGCCAAAACAGTCCAGTTTTCTTAAAAATAAAGGTTAGAAATCCTGACAATTCTAAGTTAAGGTTCCACTTTACAAAACAATCTGGAATATTTAAGCATACGTAGATACACAGTAAAGATCACCCAACAACTTTAATTCTGCAGTAACATCATTAACCTTTCATCAGCCATTCTAACAACCCATGTGGAGAAGACACTACTTCTCCAGGTTGTGGGTAAAGTACTGAAAATGTGAACTGAATGGTAGTTTTGTAATTGATCTGGATTTGTCTCCAATATGAAGATAGATTCTTTGTTCCTCAGGAAACAAGGGGAATTTTCAAAGCAGAATATGAGGCAATGATGATGCTTTGCGAATATACTCTCCATACTGGGCTCCATACAAGCTGTCCAGGTACTCACATCTCAGAAGGATCCCTCACATCTGGGATGTTCAGAACCTTACAATGATGAGATACTATGCTCTTCTGAACAATTCTGTTGTCCCTGTTTCTTAATATCACTGGCTGTTGGCACTTCTGAAGATAGCCTATGGGTGCCCATCTCCCAGGACACACCACTCCCCTGCCTCCTCATCCCCTTGGAATACTCTAGCCACTGAGTACTCAGATAACTGGAGCATGAGCTAATAACACCTAGTTTGAAATTGCCTAGTTGTCCAGCTGTCACTTGAGCTCCTAGATTGGAGTCCAAATGATTATACCCATCCACGCATCTGGACCAAGTGACCAGGAAGTCCGTGGTGAATTAAAGATCATTATACCATTAGGTAGATAAATAGGGTTATCCCCATTTCACAAAAGTGGAAACTGAGGGTCAAAGCTTGTTCCTTGCCTAGCTTCACATGGTGACAGTACCACAGATAAAACTCAGAATTCCTGACTCCCAGTCCTGAGCTCTAACCTTTAAATTATTCTCCCTTCACACCCCAACGTAGAGATTCACAATGTAAAGAGACAGTTCTTCATTTCCCCATCTACCAGATATTCCGCAACCTCTCAGAACCGGCAGGGAGGAAGGGCAGGGAATGGAAGCCACATAAGGCTTCACTCTATATGCAAATGCCAACCCATCAGGAAGATCATTATACATGATAGAACCACACTGCTTAATTTTCTCTGGAGGAGATAAATAAGGGCTCACATTCATTTGACATGCTGTACTTGCATGGCTAAAAGAACAATAACAACATTTTCCTATGGCTATATATACCATGAACATTAACTTACAGATGACTGGATAAATAATAAAGAGGAAGGTCTGATCTGATTGGGCGGGGACCGTATTTGTCACTTTTCTTTCAGTTAAGAGGTCGGATGACAATGGGGAGAGAAAAAATAGAAAAAGATGAAGCCATCAGAAAGAAAGATAAGAAATTAATAAAATAAAAGTTTCCCCTTTTCACTATTACATCAGTATCCATGTCACGTAGGGCCCATTTCAGTAAGATGCTGATCAGCCTCAACTCCACTAAGATCAGTGTGCGTTGAGGCTGCAATCAGCACCTTGCAGGATTGGGCCCATGTTCACCACTATATTAGATATCCCTGTGCAGCTTTTTAGAGCTTTACAAGTCACAAAGCTTGCTCACCCAGCTATACAAAAACACACCAAGAATGATGCAGTGTTCTTCTACGTCAAACAGCATGGACAGGAAAGATGGTATAGTGGTGAGGGTGCTAGGGTGAGACTTTGGAGGACCCAGGTGCAATTGCCTGCTCTACCATACGCTTCCTGCATGACCTTGAACAAGTCATTTTGTCTGTTTGTACCTCTGTTTTCTCTATCTGTGAAATAGGGATAATAGTCCTACCCTACCTCACACGAGTGTTGTGAGGATGCATTAAAAGTTGTAAGGCACCATATAAGCACCTTAGCTAGACAGAATGGTAGTCAGGAGGTACTTTGTGAAAGGATGCTGAATGTCCCTGTGGGCAGAGAACATCTTTGTTCTGTGTTTGTACAATGTCTAGCACAATGGGGTCCTGGTCCATGACTGGGAGTTTCTAGGTGTTACCCCAATACAAATACGTAACTCAGTAAGACCTCTGGAAGCTTCAAGTTGAGATGAAATTGTCTGCTGAATATTAGAACTTCCTCTTCAGTTCAGGGATTGAACTGCAGGCCTCCAGAGCAAAAAGAATGAGCTGGAGGCTGTAACAGATTCACACCCTCTATTCACACCCTCAAGCACAAAGGGGAACTTGTAACACATGCTGACCAGGGTGTCACACATGAACTACATAACCCACAATTTGATAGGCCACTTATTAGCTGGAATGCTATTAACCTCAGAATAGAAATCTACCACCATTTTAACTGCTAAGAGGAACTGGTGCAAAAGAGGACAAAATGGATCAGTATTTTGGGCATGTTGTGCTTTGTGGATTAATTTGGTGTTATTCTGTGCACCCCCCAGCCAATGCTAAAATTTCTGTGTTCTCGCTCATGATCTAGGGCAAGGATTGGCAACCTTTGGCACACGGCCCATCAGGGAAATCCACTGGTGGGCTGGGACGGTTTGTTTACCTGCAGCATCTGCAGGTTCAGCCGATCGCAGCTTCCACTGGCTGCGGTTTGCTGTTCCAGGCCAATAGGGGCTGCAGGAAGCAGCGGCCAGCACATTCCTCTGCCCACGCCACTTTCCGCAGCCCCCATTGGTCTGAAATGGTGAACCACGGCCAGTGGGAGCTACAATCGACCGAACCTGCGGATGCTGCAGGTAAACAAATTGTCCCAGCCCGCCAGCGGATTTCCCTGACAGGCTACATGCCAAAGGTTGCCAATCCCCGATCTAGGGCTTTAACCCCTTATCCTTACATGATGTTAAACCTTCTATCTTTGACTGACCTAAGCATAAAGGCAAAAAGGCGAGCTAAACTAGTGGTTCTCAACCAGGGATCCAGGGCCCCTAGGGGGCCTCAAGCAGGTTTCAGGGGGGCTTCCAATCAGGGCCAACATTAGACTCGCTGGGGCCCAGGACAGAAAGCCAAAGCCCCACCGCCTGGGGCTGAAGCCCAGTTCCCTGAGCCCCACCACCTGGGGCTGAAGCTGAAGCCTGAGCAATGTAGCTTTGTGGGGATCCCGTAGCATGTGGCACCAGACAATTGCCCTGCTTGCTACCTCTAACAATGGCTCAGGTTTTTATATGCAGAAAACCAGTTATTGTGGCACAGGTGGACTGTGAAGTTTTTATAGAATGTTGTGGGGGGGCCTTAGAAAGAAGAACACCACAAGCATTTCCCCCTCCTTAAAGGATGGAAACACCAAACTATTGACTACTCTCTCACAATACTGTTACTGTGATTGTGTAATTCAGTAAGATGTGTAAATGGATGTTTTATGGATGTATTTATGAATGCTACACCAGAATTGATTTTGATATGGAAAATTATATGTGTGTGTGTATACACACCCAGCCACTAATAAGTTACACTTTGTCAGCAGATTTCCAAGCACCTTACAAAGGAGGTCAGTATCATTACCCCCATTTTATACATAGGTAAACTGAGGCACAGAAGGGCAGTGGCTTGCCCAAGGTCACCCAGCAGAGCCAGGAACAGAACTCAGGTTCCCTGAGGCCCAGTCTAGTTCTCTGTCCACTAGCCTCCTATCAACATAGTTACTAACTGTTCTAGAACTGTTAGAAGGCAACAGCGAATAAATATTACATATTGCCCATTTGGTATCATTAGCACTGGGAACATTTGGGCCCCAGTCCTGCACTTGCCACCACATAACCCCGTGCCTGCATTCAACCACATTAACTTCAGTGAGATGGTGCCAGCACATGATCAGTTATGGACCAGAGCCTCAGGAGTATTACTGCAATCGGATAAACACCCTTGTGAGCAACTGAGCAGCCTTATCTCCCAGTGAAGTAGTAGGAGTGAGGTATTGAGTGCTCCCTACAAGTTCTAACTACCTCCCAGGAGCAAGCTAGTAGCGGTCTTAGTTAGCTATCCATTAAACAAGGAGAGTCCACCTATCCCGACTTCCCTTCCTTAATATATTGTAATAGTAGAATATAATTCAGTTGATGGAGATTGAATCTGTAATTCAGATGCCCAAGTACTTCATAGGTGAATTAGATTTATGTTGTTTGAATTTTGTCTAAAAGCATTTTCAGCTCAGAGATTGAAAAAAGTCAGTTATGTATTATTTAACATTTTCTTTGGTCTCAGTAACCTACTTTACCTCAGATTAATTTGCATTAGATACATCAGTGGACTAGAGTTTATCAAAAGCCTGTGTCAAATAGTTTTACAATGATGTGGATGCATTAAAAAGATTTTGTAAAAGCATGGTCTTTTTGTACAGTGGATGTTACTTGACCTTTCAAAGTTATTTGATAAATTTTCACCTTATGTATATAAATTGGTAAGGAGCAAGGTCAGCTCTATGCCTTAATTTTTCCCCATTCTGGTTTAAGTCACTCCTTGAGCCTGGGAAACTCAGATTCACTCAGCAACTAATCATATGGTCAGCAGTGAAGTGCACCATTACAAGTGGCACCAAAGAGTGGAGCATATTTTATCTTTATTTGAAACATCTTCATTATAATGGTATGCATCACATACTAATTCTCATGCTCTACTACAGATCGTTATAAGTCTAGTCACTTGTGTATTAGTACGGTATTGTGTTTAATAAGTGGTTCCATCATCTGTCCTCAATTTATCTCAGGAGAAAGTGCTTAAAAATATGCAGGGATCCCAGTTCACCCTTTCCCTCCACAGTTTTCAGAGTGGTTTCCACAACCGTTCTGCCTTGGTAGTATTCTGTACCCACTTTTGCAGTGGTATAAGTACAACTCACCTGTCAATGTGTATTACATGCTCCTCTGTATCCAGCCCAAGTATATAGGGCTATTCCGACTGCCCACTTGAGTGCCTGGCTGCTTTCAGTTCTAGAGGTCCCTGGTGTGTTGGCCAAGATGGCTGCCATCACAAAAGGCAATGGGGAATCATGCCCACGATTTGCTAAGCAGAACCATGTAACAGTAGAATTATTCCCTTACTCAATATTTCTCATCCTTCTTTTATTTAATATTAATTTTCTTAGATAAACACACACAGAGAGAAACAGATTGTTAATTAACCCTGATAAACCCTATTATTTTAACACTTCAAATACAAAGCGTAGAAGCAAGAGAGCATCAGAGTGGAATTCATATTATTTCAACACTCTTTCTGTCTTCAGCCATCTACCGTATCACTTCACACATCAGGCGTTGCCAGCATGTTGTATAAGGCCAACTTGTTCTGTGTCGAGCAGAGTTCAGCAATGACAGGCCAGCTGTTTGACAGAGAAAGGGAACCAGCTACTCTAATCACCAGTTTAGAGTTCCATAAAGAAGCACTGGATGACTGGGAAGCAACAGAGAGCCAGAAATAGAGAGCTATGGGCTAGAGTGCAATTGAAGGGCCCTGTGGGATAGTATTGGTAGTAATAGTGGAGATCATAAGATGAAGTGGAGAAGCAGCAAAGAGGAGCAATATTCATGTCCAAATAACCCTCTAATTCTTGTCTAATATTTAAGGGAGCTGCAGAAGGAGCAATATAACCACTAGTAATGATTATTGTATCACCTTCCATCCCAAAGGATCCCAACATACCTTACAGATTACAGAATTGTTCATCCACTATTGAATTACCACCAGGGTGGAACACAGCAGCCATTGGGCAGTACCATACAATGGCTATTATTTAGGACATTAAGAATAACATCCCTATGGAGCCAGCAAGGGGAATTTTCAGTAGGCAGAATAGAATTGCCTACTCTCAAGCATCGGAAGGCTGTGGAAAGGCAGACAGAATGTGCCCAAAGAGTACCAGCAAAGTTGCAGAATGTTTTAAATTGCTAGAGAACCTTTGGAAAAGGCCCGGAGGACCCAGGGACAAGCAGCAGAAACGTTTACACACCACATCTGGCAGTAACAGAGGAAAGGCACCAGAGAGGTGCCAGAAGCCAAGCTAAGAAAATGCCAGAAAAATTCAGTGATATCAGCCCTATCATTCAAAGCCATAAAAGCAGCCTCATTTCTGAAGAAATGGTGGCTGAAGGCATGGAAGGAGACATTTGCCTGAGTAAAAAAAAAAAAGAGGTTCATCTTCTACACCCACCATTTCTCTTCATCTCTTCTACTGCTACTGGTTGCACTGCATCCGATGAAGTGAGCTGTAGCTCACGAAAGCTTACGCTCAAATAAATTGGTTAGTCTCTAAGGTGCCGCAAGTCCTCCTTTTCTGGTTGCACTGTTTATGCACAAACTGATGGTCTCCTCGTTCTCTGGAAGATAAATGCCCCCCCACACACTTTTTTCCCTTCCTCTATCCACCCCGCTAGCAACGTTATACTTGCCATGTTGTGTCTCTCTCCATCACCACGGCAGTAATTAATTTTATTGCTAGTGAACAGTTATAAGCTGCAAATCTATTCTTTGTATTTAGATATCTATTTGCTACTGACTGTGAAGTTATCCGTCTGCTGCACCTCTGTGTGTCTGCACCTATTAATAGTGTATCTATCTTGTCCTTTCTCAGTTAAATGTGATGCTTTTTTCCAGCTTGTTTTAATTCCCCTTTATACAGATTGTAAAATATTAAGTTGTAGATGTTCCTTTGCCCTTTTCTCGAGCCATTTGGAAAGATTGAGGGGATTTCTCCTCCTTCTCCATCTGCTGTGAAATGCTCCAGCACAGGCAACACTAAATAAGGTACTAAGGATTCCAATCTCCTCTACGAGGCAAGGTCGTCCACTCAGATGCTCCTCACTTATATTCTACTGTGCAGCCTACAGCCTCTTACGGGCCCCTGAAAAGAACATCCTCCTGCAGGAACTGCATTTCCTGGCTCTCCCACAGCTGTGGTTGCTTCAGGATATTCATAAAAGGGAGGTTCTGTACTGCAAATTGCAGTCTTAGCTCTCCCCATCCACAGAGCCCAGATGGGTAGGTTTCCACAGTGTGCCACCTATGCAGAACTCCCCCTTTTCTGCATCTCAGGATCCTCTCATGTACAGCTGTGGGAACAACAAGCTTCTCTCCCAAGACCAGTTCAAGCCTTCTTGTTACATTTAGATAAAATCAGAAGAATGGCCAGAGTTGGTCAGATCAATGGTCCATCTAACCCAGCATCATTATGCTGACAATGGCCAGTGCAAGATACTTCAGAGGGAATGAACAGAGCAGGGCAGTTTCAAATGATCCATCCCTCATCCTCCAGACCCAGCTTGTGGCAATTGGAGTTTTTAAGAACACCTTGAGCATAGGATTGTGTCCCTGATCATCTTGACAAATAGCCATTGATGGACCTCTCCTCCATGAACTTATCTAGTACTTTTTGAACACTTTTGCCCTTCGCAACATCACTGGCAACAAGATCCACAAGTTGACTGTGCATTGTGTGAAGAAACACTTGCTTTTGTTTGTTTTAAACCTGATGCCTATTAATTTCCTCAGGTGACCCCTAGTTCTTGTGTTAAGTGAGGGGGTAAATTACACTTCCCTATTAATTTTCTCCATACAATTCATGATTTTATAGACGCCTATCATATCCCCGCTTGGCTGTCTCTTTTCTAACCTGAACAGTCTGTCTTCTTAATCTCTCTTGGTATGTAACTGTTCCATACCCCTGATAATGTTTGTTGTCCTTCTCTGCACCTTTTCCAATTCTAATATATATATAGTTTTATGAGGTAGGGCAAACACAACTGCACACAGTATGTGGGCATACCATGGAATTAGGAAGTGACATTATGATATTTTCTGTCTTATTATCTATCCCTTTCCTAATGGTTCCTAAAATTGTTAGCTTTTTTGACTGCTGCTGCACATTGCATGGATGTTTTCAGAGAACTATCCATAAGTCTAAGATCTGTTTCTTAAGTGATAACAGTTAAATTAGATCATATCATTTTGTACATTTTGTATGTTTATTTGGGATTTTTTTTCCCAATATGCATTATATTGTACTTATCAACCTGATTGCCTTCTATGATGAGATAACTGGCTCTGTGGATATGGGGAAAGTGGTGGATGTGATCTTGACTTTAGCAAAACTTTTGATACGGTCTCCCACAGTATTCTTGCCAGCAAGTTAAAAAAGTATGGATTGGATGAATGGACTATACGTTGGAAAGAAAGCTGGCTAGAAAGCTGAAGCTCAATGGGTAGTGATCAACCGCTCAATGTCTAGTTGGCAGCCGGTATCAAGCGGAGTGCCCCAGGGGTCGGTTTTGTTCAAAATCTTTATCAATGATCTGGATGATGGGATAGATTGCACCCTCAGCAAGTTCACAGATGACACTAAGCTGGGGGGAGAGGTAGATCTGCTGGAGGGTAGGGATAGGATCCAGAGTGAGCTAGACAAATTGGAGGATTTAGCCAAAAGAAATATGATGAGGTTCGACAAGGACAAGTGCAGAGTCCTGCACTTAGGAAGGAAGAATCCCACGCACTGCTACAGCTGGGGACCGACTGGCTCAGCAGCAGTTCTGCAGAAAAGGACCTGGGCATTACAGTGGAAGAGAAGCCGGATATGAGTCAGCGGTGTGCCCTCGTTGCCAAGAAGGCCAATGGCATATTGGGCTATATTAGTAGGAGCATTACCAGCAGATTGAGGGAAGTGATTATTCCCCTCTATTCGGCACTGGTGAGGCCACACTTGGAGTATTGCATCCAGTTTTAGTCCCCGCACTACAGAAGAGCTGTGGACAAATTGGAAAGAGTCCAGCAGAGGGCAATGAAAATGATTAGGGGGCTGGGGCACATGACTTAGGAGGAGATGCTGAGGGAACTGGGGTTATTCGGTTTGCAGAAGAGAAGAGTGTGGGGAGGGGGGGAATTTGATAGCAGCCTTCAACTACCTGAAGGGGGGTTCCAAAGAGGATGGAGCTAGGCTGTTCTCAGTGGTGGCAGATGACAGAACAAGAAGCAATGGTCTCAAGTTGCAGTGGGGGAGATCTAGGTTGGATATTAGGAAACACCATTTAACTAGGAGGGTGGTGGAGCACTGGAATGGGTTACTTAGGGAGGTGGTGGAATCTCTATCCTTAGAGGTTTTTAAGGCCAGGCTTGACAAAGCCCTGGCTGGGATGATTTAGTTGCTGTTGGTCCTGCTTTGAGCAGGGGTTTGGACTAGATGACCTCATGAGGTCTATTCCAACCCTAATATTCTATGATTCTATGAATTTCATTTTGCCATTTTGTTGCCCAGTCACCCAGTTTTGTGAGATCCTTTTGTAACCCTTTGCAGTCAACTTTGGACTTAACTATCTTGAGTAATTTTGTATCGCCTGCAAGTTTTGCCCAGCCCTCCTGTCCACTTCCTTTTTCCAGATCATTTATGAGGACGTTGAATAGCACACATGCTAGTACAGATTCTTGGGGGACCCTGCTATTCAGTGTGAAAACTGGACCAGTCAGTTACTGATTCATGAGAGGACCTTCCCTCTGATCTAGCCCATGACTGCTTAGTTTGCTTAAGGTGAGGGACCTTGACAAAGGCTTTCTGAAAATCCAAGTATACTATATCAGCTGGATCACCCTTATCCTCATGCTTGTTGACTCCCCCAAAGAATTTTAATAGATTAGTGAGGCATGATTTCCCTTTAAAAACACTGTGTTGATATTTCTCTAACAGACCATGTTTATATATGTGTCTGATCATTTTGTTTTTTTACTATAGTTTCAACCAATTTGCCTTGTACTGAAGCTAGGCTTAATTGCCTGTAATTGCCAGAATTGCCTCTGGAGACCTTTTTAAAAATTGTTGTTACATTAGCTATCCTTCAGTCATCTGGTACAGAGAGTGAGTTAAACAATAGGGTACATACCACAGTTAGTAGTTCTGCAGTTTCATATTTGAGTTCCTCTGACATCTTACTGATGTTTTCTCACTAATCTAACCCTGGGAACCACTTTTTGTCCATTTGTCATTTTTTGTTGTTGAATTTGGACCCCAAGCTCCAAGAAGGAGAAGCTTGTCTTTATTTCCTTCTAAGTCACCACTCATACCTATAGCACTTTATAATAAATAATGTTCCATTTCAAACCTCAGTCACCCATTTCTGGAAACAACAAAAGTCACAGAATTCTTAGAGCAGGCAATAAAGATTATACTTAGATTTCAACTCCGCACACTCGCTTGATTTTGCAATTCAAATAATCTGGAAGAAAAAATAATATAATTAGGAGTAAAATTTGCATATAACACACAAATGGGTGGAATGGTAAATAATGATGGGGACAAGTCAGTAACACAGGCCAATATTTTAATTCATCCAATGGCAAAGTCATACATCTAGGAACAAAGAATGAGGTATTTTATGTAGGTCATTTATAAGCTGGGGCACTGTCTCCTGGAAACCATTGACTTTGAAAAAGATGTTGGGGTCACGATGTAGGCCTGGCTTGACATAAGTAACTTGCCTTATTTCTTAGTGGGCATGACTGAGAAGGTGAATGGATGGTTAAGTTGTAAGTGGAGTCAGGAGGTGCTTGGAGGATAGGAGTTAGCCCGTTCAGGGAGTTGACCCTAAGGATTTAAAGTGGAAGCCCATCTATAGCAAAGTTATAGTTTTCATGGCATGCCAGGTGCATATGAATGTATATGCTCAGGGGTGACTTTCTGCAGATAGGTGTCATTAGAAGCCCTCAGATACCTGTGCTAATACCAAATGTCTCTCTAGATTGTGAAATGAAACCAAGACTAACAAGAGACATTGAAATTGCCCAGAAAATGATAGTAATGAAGCAGCAGGAAGACAAACAACACTTCGGCAATTACATCAAGCTACACGGAAAGCTGTCTGTCAACAAAAACTGACCTCTTTAAGTTGTCATGCAAAAAATCTGATTGTACCATTTACCATCTATTGCACTGAAGGGAGACAAAGCTGTCAAGCATAGTTTCTTTATCATCATAATTTGCTGTGGATTCAAATGCTCTTTGAAGTGAGTAAAGATTAATAAATAGAAACAGCTGGTCTGTTCCATCACTCTATGAAGATTAACATGATTGTGTCCTTGATGAAACCTTGCTGTGCAAGGCTATTTTAAACTCTGCAGTAAAAACTTAACTAACAAAACTCCTAAAGACTTTCAAGAGCCTAAACCGGCAGCCCTTTGAGTATTAGGTCCACGAAAGGAAAGTCAGGCTTTGTCTCATGAAGGCTGGATAAGTTTTTCTAGGGCTTTTTTACACTCTTCTGCAAGAAACTGGGGCCTACAGAATGCTTTCACTACCAAAGTTAGAAAGAAGAAGCTATAGAACTGCAGTACATATGGCCCCCCTCCTGTAATAGCTGAGCACCTCAAACTCTTTAGTACGTTTATCCCACAACACCCCTGTGAGGTGGGAAAGTACTATTATGGGGAATGGAGTCACAGTGAGATTAAGTGACTTGACTATGGTCACACAGGAAATCTTGGTAGAGCAGGAACCTGAACCTGTCTCTTCTAAGTCCCAGACAAGTGTCTTAACCACTGGATAATCCTTCTTCTCTCAAATAGTTGTCAAACTACTTCACAATTCATTGCCTTTCTAGATAACTTTATGTTAGCTTGGTGCCCAAGTAAAGTATGTTTCAAAAGTCTTGCAGATGAAGATAGAGAACTCTTCAGAAGGTGGGTGAGGAAAGATTTGAGATAAGTAAGATATTGCTTTGAAGGAAGTCACAGGAGCAGGTCCACCGCAGTTATGTCGCAAAACTGAAATGCTCAGCAGTTAGCTTCAAACCTGAACTAAGGAGCCCTTATCACCGACCAATCAACATAGCCTTTTCATTATGCCCTAGATTCTTTGAAGCTCATTCATTCCTCCAAATGGCTTTTGTGAGTTCTTCCAGATTCTAGGCCTGGTCCATACATAGTTTTTGTACATCTATGTCAGTTAAGGAAGTGGGGGAGAGGGGGAGGTTTGTGGGAGGTTTTTTAAAACAGATCTGGTCATATCAGTACAACACCTAGGTAGGTTCAGTTATACTGTTATAGAGATGTCTTTTACCAATGTAGCTTATGCTTCTTATACGGGAATAGGGGATACCAATATAAGCATCTTTATACTGGTATAATTGTGTCTGTGCTTGGTTTGTTTAGTTGGTATACCACTTTGCCTGTACTGATTAGTCGAAATGGTACAATTTGTGTTTGGACAAGGCCTCACTTCACTAATCTGACAGAGCTAGGCAGAGTCTCCTCCATGAGTTTTGGCCAAACCCACTTAAGATCAGGTACTGTTGAGGTACATTCTTTTTCTATTAGAAAACTAGTGTTATGCTATATGGGGACACAGGCTGCTGGATTGACTAAGAATTTTTAGTTGGGATGAAGGGGCTGTATCTTAATATTCTAAATAGGTACAGTCAGAAATATCCTAGTGAAAAGCTTATTCTGTTTGTATTTGCTGGAAACTGCACACAAATTTGCTAAATGGGTTCATGAACCCTCCAACATATCTGCTGTGAGTTTTAAGTTTGTAACAAAATCAGTAAATGGTGTGATTTCAGGTTTACTTCTCAATATTTTATCCAGAGGACAGCAGAGACTGGAACCCTGAACTATATAGTGAAACTGTTTTCAAACTTTGGGCCATTGGCAGTCCATAAGATGCTGGCATGCCACATGGCGCTGTTCCAAATCTTTGTTTCAAGCTGCTTCTGCAGGCCTCTAAGCTTGTCAAAGAAGAGCCAGCGTATCTGTCAAAGCAGCTAGAAACTAGGAGGATCAGCCAGCTTAATTGGCACTGCTGTGTTAAAGGAGGAGAAATGCTAGCAGGAGCTGCTCTTGGGCTGTCACCATCAGTAGGACAGTTACAAATAACTACATAAACACCTTTCTAATCTCATCAGCTATGTAAATAACTCTAGTTGCCACAGCGATGGAGTGGAATTCTTTGGCATTGCCATCTGAGAGAGGAGATGCAGTTACTCAGGCATTTCTTAGAGGTGTTCAACTATGACAGTTTGAAGACCCTTCACATAGGGGGTTCATTCTGTCAGCATCAGTTATCTACTAGCTAGCCTTGTTTCTTTCTTGCGATGTTTGGTTTTAACTGGATTGTTGTTTAGTAGCCTTAAATTGTCACTCCCTGATCCAGACTCTGCCTTATGGCAGAAATTGACCTGAAATTAGCAATCCACTTCTCCTTAATATAATATCATCATTAGAGCTGATGGTTATTTTTCAAATGAAAAGGTAGTTTGGTTAAAAAAATTGCCTTTAAAAAAAATTAGAAATGGTTTATGATTTTCAAAGTTTTTATCTAACAAAATCTCTTAAAATTTGATCAGTTTTGAACACTTCAAAACAAGAATGTCACAACTTGTCACAACAACAATAGCTCTGTAAATTACCTATCAGCTCTAGTTATCACACTGTGGAATTCAGTTTGGGAGGGAGGGGGTGGTAAAATCAATCAGTTCTATTAGGTCTCTTTTGGTTACATCCTTAGACTCTTAGCCCTGGTCTACACTAGGACTTTAGGTCGAATTTAGCAGCGTTAAATCGATGTAAACCTGCAACCGTCCACACGATGAAGCCCTTTATTTCGACTTAAAGGGCTCTTAAAATCAGTTTCCTTACTCTACCCCTGACAAGTGGATTAGCGCTTAAATCGGCCTTGCCAGGTCAAATTTGGGGTACTGTGGACACAATTTGACGGTATTGGCCTCCGGGAGCTATCCCAGAGTGCTCCATTGTGACCGCTCTGGACAGCACTCTCAACTCAGATGCACGGGCCAGGTAGACAGGAAAAGAACCGTGAACTTTTGAATCTCATTTCCTGTTTGGCCAGCGTGGCAAGCTGCAGGTGACCATGCAGAGCTCATCAGCAGAGGTGACCATGCAGAGCTTATCAGCAGAGGTGACCATGATGGAGTCCCAGAATCTCAAAAGAGCTCCAGCATGGACTGAATGGGAGGTACGGGATCTGATCGCTGTATGGGGAGAGGAATCCGTGCTATCAGAACTCCGTTCCAGTTTTCGAAATGCCAAAACCTTTGTCAAAATCTCCCAGGGCATGAAGGATAGAGGCCATAACAGGGACCCGAAGCAGTGCCGCGTGAAACTTAAGGAGCTGAGGCAAGCCTACCAGAAAACCAGAGAGGCCAACGGCCGCTCCAGGTCAGAGCCCCAAACATGCCGCTTCTATGATGAGCTGCATGCCATTTTAGGGGGTTCAGCCACCACTACCCCAGCCGTGTTGTTTGACTCCTTCAATGGAGATGGAGGCAACACGGAAGCAGGTTTTGGGGACAAAGAAGATGATGAGGAGGAGGAGGAGGTTGTAGATAGCTCACAGCAAGCAAGCGGAGAAACCGGTTTTCCCGACAGCCAGGAACTGTTTCTCACCCTGGACCTGGAGCCAGCACTCCCTGAACCCACCCAAGGCTGCCTCCTGGACCCGGCAGGTGGAGAAGGGACCTCCGGTGAGTGTACCTTTTAAAATACTATATATGGTTTAAAAGCAAGCATGTGAAAGGATTAATTTGCCCTGGCATTCACGGCTTTCCTGGATGTACTCCCAAAGCCTTTGCAAAAGGTTTCTGGGGAGGGCAGCCTTATTGCGTCCTCCATGATAGGACACTTTACCACTCCAGGCCAGTAACACAAACTCGGGAATCATTGTACAACAAAGCATTGCAGTGTATGTTTGCTGGCGTTCAAACAACATCCGTTCTTTATCTCTCTGTGTTATCCTCAGGAGAGTGAGATATCATTCATGGTCACCTGGTTGAAATAGGGTGCTTTTCTTCAGGGGACACTCAGAGGTGCCCGTTCCTGCTGGGCTGTTTGCCTGTGGCTGAACAGAAATGTTCCCCGCTGTTAGCCACGGGGAGGGGGGAGGATTGAGGGGGTAGCCACGCGGTGGGGGGAGGCAAAATGCAACCTTGTAACAAAAGCACATGTGCTATGTATGTAATGTTAACAGCAAGGTTTACCCTGAAAGAGTGTAGCCACTGTTTTATAAAATGTGTCTTTTTAAATACCGCTGTCCCTTTTTTTTTCTCCACCAGCTGCATGTGTTTCAATGCTCACAGGATCTTCTCCTTCCCAGAGGCTAGTGAAGATTAGAAAGAAAAAAAACACACTTGTGATGAAATGTTCTCTGAGCTCATGCTGTCCTCCCACACTGACAGAGCACAGACAAATGCGTGGAGGCAAATAATGTCAGAGTGCAGGAAAGCACAAAATGACCGGGAGGAGAGGTGGCGGGCTGAAGAGAGTAAGTGGCGGCAGCATGATGAGAGGAGGCAGGATTCAATGCTGTGGCTGCTGGAGGATCAAACCAATATGCTCCAGTGTATGGTTGAGCTGCAGCAAAGGCAGCTAGAGCACAGACAGCCACTACAGCTCCTGTGTAACCAACTGCCCTCCTCCCCAATTCCATAGCCTCCACACCCAGACGCCCAAGAACGCACAGGGGGGGGCCACTGGCCAACCAGTCACTCCACCACAGAGGATTGCCCAAAAAAAAGAAGGCTGGCATTCAATAAATTTTAAAGTTGTAAACTTTTAAAGTGCTGTGTGGCATTTTCCTTCCCTCCTCCACCACCCCTCCTGGGCTACCTTGGTAGTCATCCCCCTATTTGTGTGATGAATGAATAAAGAATGCATGAATGTGAAGCAACAATGACTTTATTGCCTCTGCAAGCAGTGATCGAAGGGAGATGGGGAGGGTGGTTAGCTTACAGGGAAGAAGAGTGAACCAAGGGGAGGGGGGTTTCATCAAGGAGAAACAAACAGAACTTTCACATTATAGCCTGGCCAGTCATGAAACTGGTTTTCAAAGCTTCTCTGATGCGTACCGCGCCCTCCTGTGCTCTTCTAACTGCCTGGTGTCTGGCTGTGCGTAACCAGCAGCCAGGCGATTTGCCTCAACCTCCCACCCCTCCATAAACGTCTCCCCCTTACTCTCACAGATATTGTGGCATGCACAGCAAGCAGTAATAACAGTGGGAATATTGGTTTCGCTGAGGTCTAAGCGAGTCAGTAAACTGCGCCAGCGCGCTTTCAAATGTCCAAACACACATTCTACCACCATTTTGCACTTGCTCAGCCTGTAGTTGAACAGTTCCTGACTACTGTCCAGGCTGCCTGTGTACGGCTTCATTAGCCATGGCATTAAGGGGTAGGCTGGGTCCCCAAGGATACATATAGGCATTTCAACATCCCCAAAGGTTATTTTCTGGTCTGGGAATAAAGTCCCTTCCTGCAGCTTTTGAAACAGACCAGAGCTCCTGAAGATGTGAGTATCATGTACCTTTCCCGGCCATCCCACGTTGATGTTGGTGAAACATCCCTTGTGATCCACCAGAGCTTGCAGCACTATTGAAAAGTACTTGCAGTTTATGTACTCACTGGCTTGGTGCTCCAGTGCCAAGATAGCGATATGGGTTCCGTCTATGGCCCCACCACAGTTAGGGAATCCCATTGCAGCAAAGCCATCCACTATGACCTGCACATTTCCCAGGGTCACTACCCTTGATATCAGCAGATCTTTGATTGTGTGAGCTACTTGCATCACAGCAGCCCCCACAGTAGATTTGCCCACTCCAAATTGATTCCCAACTGACCAGTAGCTGTCTGGCGTTGCAAGCTTCCATAGGCTATCGCCACTCGCTTCTCAACTGTGAGGGCTGCTCTCATCTTGGTATTCATGCTCTTCAGGGCAGGGGAAAGCAAGTCACAAAGTTCCATGAAAGTGCCCTTACGCATGCGAAAGTTTCACAGCCACTGGGAATCGTCCCAGACCTGCAACACTATTCGGTCCCACCAGTCTGTGCTTGTTTCCCGAGCCCAGAATCAGCGTTCCACAGCATGAACCCGCCCCATTAGCACCATGATGCATGCATTGGCAGGGCCCATGCTTTCAGAGAAATCTGTGTCCATGTCCTGATCACTCACGTGACCTCACTGACGTCGCCTCCTCGCCCGGTATCGCTCTGCCAGGTTCTGGTGCTGCATATACTACTGCATAATGCGTGTGGTGTTTAATGTGCTCCTAATTGCCAAAGTGAGCTGAGCGGCCTCCATGCTTGCCTTGGTATGGCATCTGCACAGAAAAAAGGCGTGGAACAATTGTCTGCCTTTGCTCTGACGGAGGGAGGGGCGACTGACGACATGGCTTACAGAGTTGGCTTCAGGGAGCTAAAATCAACAAAGGGGGTGGCTTTACATCAAGGAGTATTTCAGGCAGGACTTCACGGAGGGTTCCAAAAAGAAATGGTGCATCTAAGTTATTGTTCTTATTGGAACAAGGAGGTTAGTCTGGCCTCTGATTGATACATGGCTAGATTTACCTCGCTGCACCTTCTCTGTGAGTGACTGCAGTGTGACCTAGAGGAATGAGTCCCCTAGATGGGGGAAGCAAATGAGTACAAAACAAATCTGGTCTATTTCTTGTTTTGATCCACTCCATCTATCTTTTACATCTTTGGCTGGCAGCAGACGGTGCAGAAGGCCTGCAAGCCATCCACATCTCATGGCTGCTCGGCAGAAGATGGTGCAGTAGGACTGCTAGCAATCCATATTGCCTGCCTGTTCACCATAAGATGGTTCAATAGGACTGACTGCAGAACTAAAGAGAATGACCTGGTCAAGTCACTCCAAATTTAGTCCCTGCACCCATGTCTGCCCAGGCGCTCCTGGCCGACGTGGCCCAGAGCACCTCGGACATGACGATGATGGCTACCAGTCATACTGTACCGTCTGCTGCCACAAGGCAAGGGGTTGATGCTGCTGTGTAGCAATGCAGTACCACGTCTGCCAGCACCCAGGAGATATAGGGTGACGGTTACCTGAGTGGGCTCCATGCTTGCCGTGGTATGGCGTCTGCACAGGTAACTCAGGAAAAAAGGCGCTAAACGATTGTCTGACCTTGCTTTCACGGAGGGAGGGAGGGAACGGGGGCCTGACGATATATACCCAGAACCACCCGTGACAATGTTTTAGCGCCATCAGGCATTGGGATCTCAACCCAGAATTCCAATGGGCAGTGGAAACTGCAGGAACTGTGGGATAGCTACCCACAGTGCAACACTCTGGAAGTCGATGCTTGCCTCGGTACTGTGGAAGCACTCCGCCGAGTTAATGCACTTAATGCACTTAGAGCATTTTCTGTGGGGACACACACACTCGAATATATAAAACCGATTTCTAAAAAAATGACTTCTATAAATTCGACCTAATTTCATAGTGTAGACATACCCTAAGTCAGGCAAATTACTGCTATCATTGCACAGCTTTCTCCACTGTTTCCCCTTTCTGCCACTGGGCCTACATACACATTTTGCAGAGTGGCAGCATGGATCCCGTAGTACGAACAGTATCGTCAAAGGGTGTCAGGTGTATAGAGACAAGAGTCTTTTCATGGATCCCCAGGCCTCATATATAGAGGGGTAAACCTCACACTTGGTAGAATAATTGCAGTGGAATGCTATGCCCCTGTGAGAACCACCTATGTAGGGGAGAATTTAGCCTTTTATTGGTGCATTGAAGAAAAGAGTCTGAAAATAGCATATTGAGAGTGTTTTGTCTTTGGTTTGTGGGGTGGATTTTTTTGTATATTTTTTTAAAAGCATAGAGATAAGAGACATTGACTTCTTGACACAATCAGTCTTAAAACTACCTATAGGAAACCAGGAAGATACTTATGGTTTATATGTTGATAAGAATATCAATTTGGGAGCTTTCACTCACACTGGAGAGGTATCCCTTTTTTTATTTTGGTTTCTTCTCCATCTCTCAAGTGACACCGATTAGATTTTCTTCTCCAATAATTCAGAGAGATTACCCTGATTTTTCCTCTCACCAATATTTCGAGAGTACTCTTGCTATTTGCTTTTTGTCAGAATTAATGTATCATGCAAGCCACCAGGTTAAAATGTTATCCAAGCATCTTCATTATTCTTGCGTTTCTGATCTTTGATTCCACAGTGGTGAACAGATGGGCCTTTGCTTATCCTTTTGCTTCATCACCACTAATATTGATACTGCTATGTATTATAGTCAATTGTGCTAGAATTTATTGAGCTCTGCTCACTTGTTCAGCTGGGGCCCAGCAATAACGGTATGTGTGGGAAGTCAGGCAGGTAGCTTGACACATTATTTTGGCAGTATCTTAAAATCAGAGCTATTTGGTCAAATGTTATAGAACTAGTATAGCATTGTGTTACCTGCTGAGTCAGCACTATGTTTGCTACACGCTTCTTCAATTCTCTTGGTTAAAGAAAAATCTTAGTTTTAAATAAAGTTACAATTGCTCATTTTTGTGAAAAAATCAATTCCTAAAAGATGGAGAAGCTCATGCTGCACTTTGGAAAGATGCTGAAATGGCATAAATTGTTTCATATGAATATCTTATTTATATTAATGATAAAACTGAAGATTTCCATGTGATGGCAAAGATTTTCTCTCTTCTCTAAAGGAGAACCCAAATGTGTGTGTGAGAGAGGTACTGGTAAATAGCATCAGTTAGGACTCATGGCTATGAACCAATATAGCACTACCGGACTTCAAAATCCATTAAAGTCAATAGGAGTCTTTCAGTTGAAACAGTGGGCTTTGAATCAAGCCTTTTCTTTGTGGCAAGTATTGGCTTGCTTCTCTGATTGTCCCTAATTAATAACAAAGCCAAAACAAAATATTTTATATTTATGTTTGGGTACTCCATAGTGATGCTACATCAGGACTAGAGCCCCATTTTGCTATCTGTTGTACAAACATATGGTTCCCTGCCCCAGAGATTTTAAAATCCAAGATGACAAGTGACATGCAAAGGGTAGAAAGAAAGGGATACGAGACATACATTTAGAATTTTTCAAAGTGATCATAAGTAGATAAAGTAAGTGTCAGCTATCCCCATCTGCTCATCAATCTGGCTAACATTAGAATGGATAGACTTTTTAGAAAGTGTAACTAGGAACACCCTAGGAGACTTGCAGGACTGGTGGGTAGATACGCAAACGAGGATATGTTCTCAAACTGTCTCTGATTCAATAGTGCATGGGCCAAATTTCAGAGCCACAGTGCCCAGGGGGGAATACAGTTTAGTGCACTGTGTTTTCCTGTCCCTTCTTGGTGCCTCAACTTATTCTCACCATCTTTGTTCTAGAATTTTTTCCCTGGTTGCCGTGAAGTACTCCTTTTGCAGTACATGCAATGATTTAATATGCATTTTAACCTTCTGAAATGTTGAGTCTGCCCTTGTGTTTCCAGTGTCAGAAGTAATCGCCTTTATTTGTGGACCTAGCTTCATTTCAGTTTTAGCATCGCTCAAGAGGTCTAATACTTCACTGTAAAACAAAGATTTCTCATGCCTGAGCTTGAGTAGCAATGCTAATATTTTTCTTATTTCCTAGGGAAGGCTTTCCTCACCCATAGGCTTACATTTTACATGTGTTCTACCGTACAACTTATTGCACATTTCAGAAGTAATTATTGTGCAAGTTTCAAAGCTGAGCAACAGAGCCACTTCAGGAGCATTTTTCTTTTCTTTTGGCGGTATGATCTCGTGTTAGCAGTGTGCACGCATGCTTTGCTGTTTAGTCCGAATTGCATTTATCACTCTGCAAGTGGGAACAACTTGCCTGTCTCTCTCTATGTGAACTCATGTAATTCATCGATTTCCATTACTCTAGTCATAGCTATACATTTATCATATGTCAGTACTGTTTTACTTAGAGGTCCCCTATGCTGCACAACGTAGTTCAGAACATGGAAAAAGAGAGAGAGAGAAAGAAAAGAAAAAGATTGTAACAGTCAGCAGCAGCCCCTTCCAGACTGATGTAGCATAACTTATTGATTATGAGGACATCAGCTTTCCAGTGATTGCTCATGTTTTTATGGAGGGCTTAAAGATCTAATTACAGAATAGTAGAAAAAGAGTTGAATCCTAAACAGGTGTTCCCCCCATTCAGCTATGGCAGATGAAGCAATTTCTGGTGGTTAAAGCATTCATCTGGGACCCCCATGCTGTGTTTTTGTTCCTGGCTCAGTCACAGATCTGCTGTTTGGCCCTGAGAAAGTCATTTTGGCCAAAAATTTGTAAGAGGTGCCTCCATTTGAGTGAGCACCCAGATATTAAGGTATTCTGTTTCAGAGGCCATTTTCAACAGTTTGATCCTTTCTGCCTCAGGTTTACAACCCTTAATGTGGAGATCATTTGCTTACCTACTGGTTATGCTGAAAAGCTTAATTAATATAGAGTGCTTTTGATATTATGGTGAGTAAATGATTTGTTAAGTGTTCTTCCTGCTCCTTTTCTTAGTTTAACATTTCCAAAATTGGAGCAGCTTTACAAAATTTCCACTACATTTTTGAGGTTTTTCCTCTAAATGTTTGACTAAACTTTGACACCTGGCTAGAGGCATCAGCTTGTCCTTTGTCTTTGAGAAACAGGTTTACCTCCCTCCCTAAACTTGTCTGGTAAACACATTACAAGTCATAATTTCAGCTTATGTTCATAACTTTTAATATGCATTTTGTACACACACTACATAAGAATACTGATGATCAGTGTGTTATTAAATTTCAAATGATACTTCTGTGACGGGATCCCCAGGATGCAGCCTGGGACTGCTGTGCCCACTTAACTCTCTCCAGCCTGGCCTGTCTCTCACAATGCCTTGCTAGTGACAAGCAGCAAACCCCTCTGGGAGCTGGGATCACTCAGGACAACCAGATGTGGAAACCCACACCCAGCTAGATCGCATAAATGCTCGCAGAGCCACTCATGTGTCACACAAAGAAAGACACCAGAGCCAAATCCTCCCCATCTCCCAGCCATGTACCCCAGGAATATACTGTCTTGCACTGCTCAAGACAAGAAGTGCAAATTTATTAATTGGTTCACCAATTCATCAATGGAAAGTGGATATATACCAGCCTTTGCAAAACCTGAGCAGATTTACCACACACTTCAGGCAAACTCACTAGTAAAGATAAACAGTAAAACAAATGTATTGACCATAAAAGATGGATTTTAAGTGATTATAAGTGATAGGCAAAAAGTCAGAGTTAGTTACCAACAGAAATAAAATACAAGCACGCAGTCTAAACTCTCAACCCTATTAGACTGGGGAACAACTAGACTAAGCAGTTTTTCTCACCCCACTGGATATTGCAGTTCATAGTACACAGATTTCACCCTTGAAATCTGGGCCAGTTGCCTCAGTTGGAGTTTTCAGAGCGTCCTTGTTGATCGTAGCATAGGTGGGTGAAGAAAAAGGCCCAGCATGTGGCTACTGTGTTCTGTTTTATATCCTCAGTCCCATGTGCTTGGGGAGCACAAGTCCAGGATGTCTGGGGGGCATTGCTGAGTCTCCAGGCAAGCTGGAGCAATTCCCCTGGTGTGGCCTTATGTAGGTGAGTCATTGAAATGTAGCTCCCTTGCTGGACAATGGCTGTTGATGGGTTGTTTGACACCTCGCCCGGGCATGGTTACTTTCCTTGCTGTTGCCTCTGGGGAACGAATATCTGTCTGATTCCCCAACTTGCAGCATGGTTTAGTGACAACCATACAACACAATTCTCATAACTTCATATGCATTAATGATATATATATATGGATAGAGAAATGACTTTCAGCAGATCATAACCTTTCCTCTGAAACACATAAAGCATGCCTTGTAGGGTAAGATCACAATTTATATAACAATGAGGAATATGAGGGTTACAGGATGCTCCCTCAAGTATAGAATGTCACAACCTCACAAGGCACATATTGCACAATGATTATTACAATAATGTGTAGGATGTGAATACAGAGGTGGGTGGAGTCACATGGTAGTAAGAGCAACAATGGGCCAGAGATAATGTGTTTGCCTCCAATCTCAAGGGCATCCCAACCACCTGCATGACTTTGGCATGCAGATGTACAGTGGCAATGTGGCCCAAGGTCCCTCTCACTGAGAAGCCACAGCAACTGGTCATCCAGTGTCCCCTCCCAGTCCTTTTATACTGCATAATATCAGCCCCAAACCAATGCCAGGACAACTGCTTGTCTCCCACTCAGTGGAAAGAATTAGCAGTTGTCTCCCAGATTGGCCCTCTTGCCGTGGCTGGATCACACTCTTGGGTGGATGGGAGAAAGAGGCAGAAGTGACTTTTTTTAAACGAGTACAGAGGACAGGAGGGAGAAAAGGAGGCTGGGACAAAATGTACTTTCACCAGAATGTAAAACTTGTCTCATCTTGTAATTTTGCTGTGTACTTCTTTACTGTCTCAACCAATAAGACAAAAAGTGATCTCCTTCCCTTAACCTTGTTGATGGTTTCTTTTAATGTGGAGGTGCATTCAAACAAGTGAACACAGCATGCCTGGAGGGTTTTCACATAAGCAGTGCCTTTATTACATATGAAAGAGGAGTTTTAGGTTTGTGGTTTTGTTTGTTTTAAATGAACAAATTTTGCTGAGTTTCAAGAGCACCTCGAATGAAAGGCAGTAAAAGGCCAACTCCTGAAAATCATGTGTTTTCCACAATGGTAAAGAAATATTTTCTAGTAGAAAATAAACCATGAAATTGTTGGGTTTGTGTGTTCAGAGATCGAAGAGCAAGTTATTTAAATGAGTAATGCTCAAATGTGTGATCAGCTAAGAGCCTTTCCCTGTAGAAAAAGACAAATCGTTCTCTTTAATGTTTGTCAGAAAGGACTAAGATTTTCCACTATATCACGGGTATTAATGCAATCCTTGGATGTATCAATAAGGAGTAGTAAGTAGGAGTAAGGAAGTGATTTTACCTCTGTCTTCAGCATTGGTACTAGAATAATGCATACAGCTCTGGTGTCCACATTTTTAAAAGAATGTGGAAAAATTGGACAGGATGCAGAAAAAGCCACGCAGAGTTATTAGACACTGGAAAAATGCCTTACAGGGATACTTTAAAAGTTCTGTTTACCTTATGAGAAAGAAAGGTCAAGAGGTGACTTGATCATAGTGTAATAATTATCTTCCCAGGGCGAAAATACCAGGTGTTAGAGAGCCCTCTAGCACAGTAGAGAAAGGCATAACAAGAACCAATGACTGAAGTTGGGTGGGTTTTTTTGTTTTGTTTTTTTAAAATAGTTTTTAGAAACATTACCTTAACTTCAGAACAAAACAAGTAAGTTGAAGCAATTAAGTTCCCTGCTCCCTGAAGTCCATGTAAATGCTAGTAAAAACAGAGAGCTAGAATGCCAAGTTGGATCAGTGTTCAGTTAAGGCCTCATGGCATTAACTCGGTTTTCTGTTTTTAGTGGACTTATCAACTTGTCAGACCAGACTTCTAGACTGCTTTAATGTGTTCCAAAAAGAAACAAACTTCTTCTTTTTAGAAAAGGACACCCATGACTTCTTACCTTGCTGATAAAATATATAATTTACAAAAGGGGTTAAAGACAGAACCTTCGCAATTATAAATGCCATTTAAACACTTTTCTAAAGTATCAACAAAACCAGAACATCAGCATAATTCTATTTGTTAATTTAAACTTGATTTACTAGGAATAATCCCCTTGAGCCAGTAGCTGACCTCCAAAACATTGATGTTTCCTGTGGGATATCAAGGAATAATAAGAAACATGTTACTGTAAAGAAAAAGCAAGCCTGGTGATGTGTGAAGTTTGTTCCTATGTTGTCAGTTAGACAAGCTTGTAGCAAGTACTCAGCAATAATAAGATAAATGTCCAGAGACCTTTTTCTAACAGACAAGCAGACAACTCAGCAGTTCAAAGAGATTTTTTTTAAGCTAATTCACCAGCGGTATGGGCTGATAAAGCAGTATTAATCTCCTGCTTTAAATCAAGTTTCCGTCATAAGGATCCATTAATCTCTCTAATGTTATCAAGTGTCGCAGTGGCAGGAAATTATATTTCCAAATTGAATTTTGTTCTGTTTCGGTGTAGTAAAGAAATATTTTCCAAACTACTAATAGGATGCATAAAGCTGTGACTCTGACAATACCTCTGAATAAATACAAGCTATAAATTAAAGCTACTTTCTTCCAAGAGCCAATGTTATAGCAAAATAGAGGACAATGATTACCCAGAAAAGAGTAAGCAAATACTGTACAAGATTTTAAATGAAATATAAGGCAGCAGATGGTTAACTTTTTAAATTTACCTTTTTCGAACAATTGGCTGTAAAGGTTAAAAACAATCCAGCTAGTTTCCTGGTGCTAATAAAACACATATTAATTCTTACCGCATACGCTTACTCTACAAGATGTCGTATCTTGCAGCTACCTCCATTAATGGAAACCGATATAGTTTACAGGAGTCTTGGCATCTAGTGTCCTTTTGTTTCAGTGGAGACAAATTTACTGTAAGTAAATGTCTATGGGTTAAATGGATTATGCTAGGACTACAATGTATAACCCCAAGCAACAAAGCAACTTCATTTTATGACCAGTAATAGAGTTACAGTGAAGATGGGGTGGATGGCAGAATTGTAGCAGCCCTTACGTATTTTACAGCCTTCTTTTCCCAAGAACAATACAGCAATTTCAATAATGTTTCAATAGATTTGTCCTGCAGACTTCTTTGGATTTTATCTATTACTGATCATGACCATCTTGCTGAGTGCTATTAAACAGCACTTGTAAGAGTGAAGCCAAATAGCAAGTTTTTGATCAGAGGCAATATCTACAAAATTGCATAATGCTTACCACAAGAAAGTAAAAATACATACCTATAAGTTAGAACAATCTAATTCAGCAATGGACACTGGAATGTTTCCTAAGCTATTTCTGTGCATCAAGACTCTGAATATACAGTGGATTTGGGGACAGATCCAAAGCCAATGGAAGTGGATGAAAAGACTCATTTACTTCATTGGGCTTTGATATAATCTAAGATGCTGATCCAAAGTTAAATTGTTTATTTTTTTTAATAGAAAATTGTAAATGGAGATTACCCCACTCACCCACAGCAACACACGCTGTGTTATAGACACAACATGATTTAGTTGGGGATTGGTCCTGCTTTGAGCAGGGGGTTGGACTAGATGACCTCCTGAGGTCCCTTCCAACCCTGATATTCTATGATTCTATGAAAATAGAAATACATGATCTTTACCACTAAGAACTTACACGTCTTTGTTTTTCCGTGATCTCTGATGTGATGAGGGAGGGTAACAGGCAGCAAGGCAGGCATGGGGTGAGGAATGATGAACAATATAACTGTACGTTGACTCAATTTAGAGCTCAGTTATTACATGATAGTGATTGTCTTGCTTCTTGTGGATGTTGTAATGCCTTACACAATAGAGCTCTTACTCTTACTTCATTGAAAGTCTATTATAGGTACCTCGATGGCACTCATCACTGTAGCAAACTGATCACCTCTTGGTCTTTATCGTATTTATATCGCAACACCCCTGTGAGGCAGGGAATTACTATCATCATTTTACATATGGGGAAGTGAGGCACACGGAGACTAAGTTACTTGCCCAAGGTCACACAGGAAGTGTGGGGAAGAGCAGGGAACTGAAACCAGATCTCCCAGATACCAGGCTAGTATCTTAACCACTGGATCTCCCTTCCTTTCCCTGTAAGTCAGTGGTTCTCAACTCTGGTCCACCGCTTGTTCAGGGAAAGCTGCTGGCAGGCTGGGACGGTTTGTTTACCTGCCACATCCGCAGGTTTGGCCAATCGCGGCTCAAACTGCCCGCTGTTTGCCGCTCCAGGCCAATGGGGGCTGTGGGAAGGGCAGCCAACACATCCCTCAGCCCATGCCACTTCCCGCAGTCCCCACTGGCCTAGAGCGGCAAACCGCAGCCAGTGGGAGCCACGATCGACTGAACCTGTGGACGCGGCAGATAAACAAACCATCCCGCCCTGCCAGGGGCTTTCCCTGAACAAGCAGTGGACCAGAGTTGAGAACCACTGCTGTAAGTGAACAAGTATGAAAGGAACCTGTTCTTTCCAGGTCACCAGAGAAGCTGCTTTGCTACACCCCTCCTGAAAGAGTCTGCAGCTACACTGCCAAAGTGTCTCACATGTGAAGCTCCAGTCAGGAATCTGGGAGTAGCACACTTCTTCATAACCACAACAAGGTGTTTTGCTCCAAGTATCTCTCATAATATGCCAATGGCATTTTGGGATGTATATGTAGGGGCATTGCCAGCAGATCGAGGGACGTGATCGTTCCCCTCTATTCAACATTGGTGAGGCCTCATCTGGAGTACTGTGTCCAGTTTTGGGCCCCACACTACAAGAAGGATGTGGAAAAATTGGAAAGAGTCCAGCAGAGAGCAACAAAAATGATTAGGGGACTGGAACACATGACTTATGAGGAGAGGCTGAGGGAACTGGGATTGTTTAGTCTGCAGAAGAGAAGAATGAGGGGGGATTTGATAGCTGCTTTCAACTACCTGAAAGAGGGTTCCAAAGAGGATGGATCTAGACTGTTCTCAGTGGTAGCTGATGACAGAACAAGGAGTAATGGTCTCAAGCTGCAGTGGGGGAGGTTTAGATTGGATATTAGGAAAAACTTTTTCACTAGGAGGGTGGTGAAGCACTGGAATGCCTTACCTAGGGAGGTGGTGGAATCTCCTTCCTTAGATATTTTTAAGGTCAGGCTTGACAAAGCCCCTGGCTGGGATGATTTAGTTGGGGATTGGTCCTGCTTTGAGCAGGGGGTTGGACTAGATGACCTCCTGAGGTCCCTTCCAACCCTGATAGTCTCTGATTCTATGATTAATTGAGGAGACTTCATTCTCAACTCACCAATACTTTTCTTGGAAGACACCAGATCAGTGTCTTTTTCCTATACTAACTCGTGTCCAATGATAAGGAAAAAAATATAACCAGGATCACATGCTCTTCTAAACAACACAGCTTGAAAGTCACCCTGAAGGGCTTTTCAAAATATATTATGAGGGGCAGATATTAACTTTTCAGGGTCATTTTTCGGTATGGAGTGGAGTCCCAACAAGAGACCTCAATGGCTTGCAATTCCTCTATTTTGTGTTGCCCAAATTCAGCAAAAGTACATATAAATCATAATCAGAGCAGAAGCATATCAGACTTGGAGTCCTCCAGCAGGAAAGCATGGCCTGCATTCTTTGTTTTACATTTAGTAGTCTGAAAACACACATTTTACCAAGTTATCTAGAATTTTCTTGATTAGTGACCTATCCTCTTCATTGTTTACCACTCCCCCAATTTATGTGTCATCTGCAAACTTTATCAGTGATGATTGTGTTGTTTTTTCCCCCCAGATCATTGATAAAAATGTTTAATAGTGTAGGGACGATAATCAATCCCTGCAGCTACTGGGAACTAATTAAAACTCCGTAAAGAAAGAACCATTGTTTATTACATTGTCAGGGCTGGCTCTAGGGTTTTTGCCAGCCCAAGCAAAAAATTTGCTCCCCCAAGCTCCAAGAGCACAACTGCCCAAGCAAAAAAAAAAAAAAAGGGGGGGGGGGGGCGCGGAATGGCTGGAACGCCACCCCTGGAATTGTGCCGCCCCAAGCATGTGCTTGCTTTGCTGGTGCCTAGAGCCGGTCCTGTACATTGTTCATAATTGTCTCACTGTGACCTTGTCTTTCCTCTGTCTTTTTGTTGTAGCCTGTTATCGCTTGTCTAATATGTAGATTGTAAATTCATCAGGGCAGGGATTATTTTTCATGCAGGTACAGTATCTAGCACTATAGAGCTCTAATCCCTGATTGGGGCCCATTACTGCTACTGCAACACAAATAATAAATTGATTCCAGAGTTCTCCATATAGTATGCACTACAATAGAAGAAAATGACCTACACCTCCCGTCCCAAGGTCCTCTCATTCTGGTTTGCAAATAGATGGGCCCTTTTCTACACCCATAATTTGGTGGAAATGCCCTCCCCCCCATTTAAAGTATCTTAGGAAGCCATCCCACCAGAAAACATTCCCGAATGTGGAACCCCATTTCGCTCCCCCACCAAATTACACTGGCCTGAGGTGCAGGATGTACAAAAGTTAGTCCGGCCCTGTGCCAGTGACAGGTTTAAGGTCAGACATCCTGCAAAGACAGAAGTCAGAGCTGTCTGATGCTGCAAAAGGAGAGGTAACAGCAAATAATTCATGATAATTACACTTAAAAGCATTCCCATAGCTTAACAATTCTTCACATAAAACCACTCCGAAAAACAAAACCAGATGTCTACCCCGGCACTAATTTTACCTCACTAACAACTGCTTTCAGCCCCTGAAAGATGTAGTTTTAAAATATTTTATTGGAACTATTTGTTGTATCCTTCCACCTGTAATGCCAGGTCTCTTCAATATCAGAATCCAAATTCTTGATGGCTCTAAAGTAGAAAGTTATAACAAAAACATTTATAATAATCAAATAGTTACACAATAGGTTTTCTATACAGAAAACTGTCCACTTTGAAGTCTGATATTTTGGGAACTTCCACTTGCTCTATATTCCACTGGAAATGTCCCAGGGTGGCAATAATCCGAACATTTATATAAAACTGGAGTTTCAGATAACCAGGGACCTCCAGGGCTGATGAGATGGGAGAGAAAGAGGGGATGACAGTTGTACCAGGGTCCAGAATTATGGGGTGAGGCCCAAAACATCTGTAATATCTGTGTAAATAAAGTACCAGTATTTAGGTTAAAAAAATCAATTCAACTGATTAGTAGAAGCAACAAGATGAATACAAGACTGAAATATGAGTTAAAGATAAGCAAAGAGAATGCTGTAAGTCTGTGATAATAAACAATGCAGTGAAGAATAAAAGGTTTCTGTATGATTTATTTTAAGATTCTCAACTTATAATGGTGTTTTCTTGCCTTTTTTTTTTCAGCAAATGAATCAATAATGTCATTATACTGACCTATCTTGCCAGATCACTTTCAGTTGCAAGAGTTGCTAAGTTATTAACTCTTCACTGACCCATGATTGCATGGCGGTAATTCTTCACATGTTTGACCACACTAATGATCTTTCTGCACTGGCTACAGACTCTGGCATGCAGCAAAATATTGGAAGTGCAACAATCAGGTTGGGGAAAAGGTTCTGCAGAGAGATTTCATGCAGTCAGTGAAATGGCGATTATGATAAATGAAGGCGGGGTAGGGATTGGGGTAGCTCCCTTTTAGGGACACCCAGCCAGCCAGCTATAAAATCCCACTTAGTAGTTGTTCTCCACTTGGTAGTTGTTCTCCACTTGCTTTACCTGTAAAGGGTTAAAAAGTCTCCCTGCATAGGTAAAAGAAAGGGAGTGGGCACTTCACCAAAAGAGCCAATGGAAAGGCTAGAACTTTTTAAAATTTGGAAAAAACATCCCCTTTGTCCATCTGTGTTGTTCTCCTGGATAGAAGGGACAGAGCAGCAATGCTGTAAGAAGCTTTGGGCCAGGTATGAAAAATCATCAGATCATATCTAGAAACTACTCATTTAAAACCCCAGATGTGTAAGTAGATCAGAAAATGTCTAGGAAGACATGATTAGGTTTATTTCTTTATGGTTAGTGGATTCCTCTGTGCTAACCCCAAATGCTTTTGTTTTGCTTGTAACCTTTAAACTGGACCTCAAGAAAGTTATTCTTGATGTTGAATTTTTGTAAGTGGGTTTTTTAAATTTAGCAATAACCTGAGTTTTCAAATGTATTTTCTTTCTTTTTTGTTTTTAATAAAATTTACCTTTTTTAAGAACGGGGGGGTAAAAGAACTTGAGGGTACCCCACAGGAAAGAATTCCCAACTGAGCCTTCCTGGGTTCTCAAAGGGGTTTTTGCACTTGGGTGGTGGCAGTATCTACCCATCCAAGGTCAGAGAAAAGCTGTAACCTTGGGAGTTTAATACAAGTCTGGAGCGGCCAGTATTAATTAGTAAAATCCTTGTGAGCCCCCATCTTCTGCACTTTAAGTGCCAGAGTGGGGAAATCAGCCTTGACAGCGACAGTACTTCGGGGCCACTCTTTTCTTTGTCAGTGCATCTGAGAAACACTAATTCCTCTTTTACGTCACCAGAGATGTCAGTGGAATAAAATATTCAGAAAGTCACTGAGGACAACTTCATCCTTTTCCTGAAAGGTCCATAGAAATTCAATTTTTTGACAGAAACATGCAAATGCAGCAAAACACCTTTTGAGGCCACCTATGACAAAGTCCACAAGGAGAAAGAAAATACGGTCCTAAAGACGGTCCTTTACAGGCTTGTCTTGATCACCTCCATCATCTCCTCTGTTTTTGGATGGGTGTATTGCTCCTAGAGGATTGATGTCAGTGTTTGCTGCAACACATGCTTTGTAAATTTAATTCCATTTCTCATACAATTGTTCAGTGAGAAGACCCTCAATGTTGTCTCTTTCAACATCAAGTGTAGCATCTCAGTGCTGAAGGACCAGATTCTTTTCACTGATGGGGATTCGAATTTTCAGCCAAACTGAAGCAAATAGAACACTTACATTTTGACATGTATTTTACTAGTCTAGGAATATCACTTCTGCTTTTAACAGTCAGGCTCAATTCAGTCAACTCATTCTATGTCACTTGTAAGCCTTTCAGGTTCTTGGCAAAAGAATGAATACAATCAATATGTGCAGTCCACCATGTACTACACATTGAATGGAGTTAATCAGGAACATTTTTTTCAAAATTTCCCATCACTGTCAACTTGTGTTAAAAATCTTGTACAATGACTGGGAGATATCCAAAGAATACACTGTAATACAGCCAATGGACAACTCAGCTGAGTCAGCATGACCAAGTTCAGTGTATGTGATGCACATGTTGGGGGTGGGGGAGGGGGAGAGGGGTTTGGAAAGTGCCTGAGGATTCAGTCAAAGAAGCCTGAGCTCTAGTGTACTTTTCTGGCATATTGGCACCATTCTCATAAATTTGTCCATGACAAAGTTAGAAATCTAATTCATGTTCTGCTGTGATGTTGTGAATCAGTACAGCTATTTCCTCATCAGTCTTCTTGGTCAAGTCTCTCAAGCACAAAAATTGTTCCTGAATCACAAAGTGACCAGCAAGTATTTGAAGAATGTTTGTTCCTCGTGGGAGCTGGGTGGTGTTGCACTGGAAATTATTGAAAAGCATGTGGCTTATTTAACCTCATCTAGGATTGTTTTCATGACTTCCCTGTGCATTCTTGAATAAAATTTATTTTGCCTCTCAGGTAGTAAGTAATGTACCTGAACTCTCTGATCTTACACCTGTGCCTTTTACCCACAGTCAGCATGGTCACTGAAAATCTGGCCCTGCTTGGCTAATGAATCAATAATACCCAAGAAATTGCCATTAGATTTATCACTCAGCTTGCAACTTGTGCCACAGAAAGCTAATCCTCATTCTCCAAGAAACAAAATAACATCTAAAATACATTTCAGAATTTTCTTCCACTTTTCTTTTACATTTGCAAAATCTGTCTCCCATAACAAGTGGATGGTTTTATCACCTTTCAATCTTCTTGGGTCCATCCATTTAATACGGCAAGCTCTGTGTGTGCTGTTTTTTCCATAGTCAGGGATTCACCTGTACAGCTGGTGCCAGCTGCAACCTGCAGCCACCCAATTAGCTTGGCTAATGTTGGAAGAACACCTTGTGTTGTTGCACCCTGTGGGAAAAGTTGACCTGGAATGCAATAAATAGCATGTCACATCACACTATCCAGACATGGTTAACTATTTCTCTGTTAGGAAGAGTACAGGGGAGAAGTGCATAAGGAAACAGCTTTTCTTTGGTATCCCTTTCTGGATGGATTTTTATCTTCCAGTTATGAAGCACAAGTCTACCTATCTATGTCATCCTGTTTTACAGGTCCTGCACTTGAAAGGATGTTCTCAATGGAAAAATGAGGTAGTTCACGTCCATCCTTATCCTATAGATGTTGTTCCTTCTTCTCCTAGTCCTGGTCTAGATGAAGTGCATCAGGAGGAGGATTACTGTCATCTTTCTCTTCTTCACCACTCCCTAATTTCCATCCAAAGCATTCTAAAGTTTGATGTTGTGAAGGCAAAGGCTCTAACAGGGTTCAAAAAAGAACTAGATCAGTTCATGGAGGATAGTTCCATCAATGGCTATTAGCCAGGATGGGCAGAGATGGCGTCCGTAGCCTCTGTTTGCCAGAAGCTGGGAATGAGCGACAGGGGATGGATCACTTGATGATTCCCTGTTCTGTTCATTCCCTCTGAAGCACCTGGCATTGGCCACTGTTGGAAGATAAGATACTGGGCTAGATGGACCTTTGGTCTGACCCAGTATGGCCATTTTTATGTTTTTAAAGTTATTTTCCCTGCTTCTTGTTCTGCAATTTTTCTCTGCTTTTCCTTTCTTTTTTTCCCCTGAACCTGACTTGTATATACTTGTATTTGACTGAATTCAACTCTATGAGGGTAAACAAAGTTCAGTGCTGTGTTGCCAGCATAAATGCAATGTTTCTACATGGTTTTACAAAAGGTAGATCGTGCCAGACCAACTTGATCTCCCTCTTTGAGAAGATCACTGATTTTTTAGACAAAGGAAATACAATAAATCTAATCTACCTGGATTTCAGTAAGGCATTTGATACAATTCCGCATGGGAAATTAAGTAAATTGGAGAAGATAAGGATTAATATGAGAATTGAAAGGTGGATAAGGAGCTGGTTTAAGGGAAGACAACAACAGGTCATGCTGAAAGGTGGACTGTCAGGCTGGAGGGAGGTTACTGGTGGGGTTCCTCAGGGATCAGTTTTGGGACCAATTTTATTACTGACTTTGGCACAAAAAGTGAGACCACGCTAATAAAATTTGTGGATGACACAATGTTGGGAACTACTGCCAATAGGGAGGAGGACTGGAATATCTTGTATGATATTCCAGTCCTCCTCCCTATTGGCAATAGTTCTGGGCACCTTGTAAACTGGAATAATAGAAATGAGAAATGAGATTTAATAGTGAAAAGTGCATTTAGGAACTAATAAGAATTTTTGCTATACGCTGGGGACATATCAGTTGAAAGTGACAAAGAAGGAGAAAGACCTGGGTGTATTAGTTGATCACAGGATGACTATGAGCTGCCAATGTGCTGCAGCTGTGATAAAGGCTAATGCAGTCCTAGGATGCATCAGGTGAGGTATTTCCAAAAGAGACAGGGTAGTCACTCTCTCACCATTATACAAAGCACTGGTGAGACCTCATCGGGAATACTGTGTTTAATTCTGGTCTCCTGTGGCCAAGAAAGAAGTCAAATTGGAACACGTGCAGAGAAGGGCTACTAGGATGATCCAAGGAATGAAAAACCTATCTTATGAGAGGAGTCTCAAGGAGCTTGGCTTATTTAGCCTAACTGAAAGAAGGCTGAGGGGAGATACGATTGTTCTCTATAAATACAACAGAGGGATAAATACCAGGGAGGGAGAGGAGTTATTTAAGTTAAGTACCAATGTGGACACAAGAACAAATGGATATAAACTGGCCATCAACCAGTTTAAGCTTGAAATTAGGTGAAGGTTTCTAACCATCAGAGGATCGAAGTTCTGAAACAGCCTTACAAGGGGAGCAGTGGGGGAAAAAAATGAACTGGCTTCAAGACTGAGCTTAATAAGTTTATGAAGGGACTAGTATGATGAAATTGCCTAAAATGGCATGTCGCTGATCTGCAACAGCTAGTGACAAATATTTCCAATGGCTGGTGATAGGATATTAGATAGGGAGCACTCTAAGTCACTACAGACAGTTCTTTCCCAGGTATCTGCCTGGGGGATCTTGCCCCCATGCTCAGGGTCTAACTGACCACCATATTTGGGGTCGGGAAGGAATTTTCCCTGGGAGATTTTCACCTTCCTCTTCAGCATAGGACACAGGTTACTTGCAGGTTTAAACTAGTGTAAATTGTGGATTCTCTGTAACTTGAAGTCTTTAAATCATGATTTGAGGACTCAGTAACTCAGCCAGAGGTTAGGAGTCTATTAGAGGAGTGGGTGGCTGAGTTTCTGGGGCCTGCAATGTGCAGGGTCAGACTAGATTATCACAATGGTCCTTTCTGACCTTAAAGTCTAGGAGTCTCTGACAACATGGACAATGTCCCTACATCTAGGGCAGTGGCTACCAAACGGTGGTTTCCAATCAGAGCTGCTGCCAAGCTCTCTCTCTCTCTCTTTCATCTGCTCTTTCCCCTACCTCCTCCTCTCCCTGCAGCATGCCAACGAGAAAGGGGAAGGAGGAAGCCCTTGGAGCAGTCCTTCCCCCGGCCTAGAAGTGGGAGAGGGGACTGGGAACCCTGAAGCAGTCACCCCTGGCCTGGGAAATGGTGATGAAGAACCCTAGGAGCAAAGTTAAGCAGGGTGAACAAAATTGATGGGGCACTGGGAGCTGAAGTGGGCACATGGGGCCAGAATTATGGAAATGGGGGTGGGGGGCAGCCTGGAATGCCTAGTTTTTAGATTCCACAGTCACAGAAGAATGGTACATTTTACAAAGCCAGCTTCCCCTGCAATGTTGTGGGATGGCCTCCACATACCAAGACAAAGAAGTTCCACAAGACTGCAGCAAATGTAGCTATATTTTTTCCTTTTCAAATGAGCTTTTTTTTATTATTAAATGCTGCTCATTTCGACTGTGGAGTTAAATATTTGTTCCAATACAATGGTCAAGCTAGCGGAAATACTGCAAACGGAACACAATTTAAAACTGAGAAAATAGCACTAGTCACTGGGCTTAAAGATTTGTCCTTACACGAGGAAACCAGTGTTTCATTTTGTAGCTGATGTAAGGAGCCAAAGGACTTTCTCCCCCCAGAGAATCTTTTTGAAGGCTGAAGGTGTATGACTGCATCTGTTGTTCCAGCAGAAGGCTTTAAAATACACTGTACTGCTGGCGGAGGGAATGGGGGAGGGAGAACAAAGCTATTTCAATCTATGAATAAAAATTCTGACATACAGATACAAAGTGTTTTTTATTAAAATAATTCAGCATCCTCTGACTACCTAAAATAATCCCACCCGGAATAACTCCAAGATGAGTGACCATATTTTGGAAAAAAACAGTTGTCATGTATTGGATTGAGAATCACAGCCTGTAAGAAGCAAGGAAAGATCCCAGATTTTCTTAGGCAGAGACTGTGTAAGTAACAGATTGGATCTAAAAAGATCAGCTCTAGTTCAGCTACAAGGTGTTGGGCTCGACAGAGTTAAGGACTGGGTAAAATTCTATGGTCTGAGTTATTTATCCAGGTGGCCAGTCAAGATGATCACAATGGTCTCTTTTGGCCTTAAATTCTATGGCCGAGGACTTGGTTTATATAAGACATTGGACATAAAAATAGATTTAAAGGAAGGGTTGGATCAAAAAGTCACCAGAAAGGGATTACAGAGTTAGCACTGATGCACTAGCCAAGTAAGCAGCGTCCTTTTCTTTTGGATGGAAACTTCATGATTGCTATCGATCTTTCACCTTGACGTTGGATTAGTGCAGTATACTCCACATGGTGCTAAGCCTTTCAGCCCTCTGAAGACTGCAGACAGTAGAAATGCAGTTGCCCACCTATCAAGCAGTATTTCTGAAAGGAAACACACTACTCCAGTAATCTGAAAGTTAGGAACTCTGTTTTAACCTACTAAATCCTAGATAGTTTGGGATCTACCTGCCTTATAAACTGCCTCTCACCTCCCAATTCCGTGGCAGGTGTGTTTTTCTGATGTGCTGAAGGTAAAAAACCCCAACTGTAAATGATGGGGTCTGCTGAGAGGATGGTCTTCGTAGGGCAATTTCTGAACTTGAATGTATTTTTTTCTTATCTTTCCCCATTGGCTCACCAGATCCAAAGGTGATTGTCTCCAAAGCAGACTGCAAGAACATCTGCTCTTCAGTGAAATGGGATGATTCATTAGCTACTGTGTTTTGCCACTAAAGGCATTGAGTTGTGGGAGGGAGAGGGTCAGCAACTGATGTCTGGGAAAATATTTTGTTGGCAGGGTGCCATTTTCTAGTGTTGATCAATGTATTAAACTATAGCTAGATTAATAAAATTCCTGGTTAATTTTTTTTTTTTGTATTACAGTAGCACATAGAGGCCCCGTGGGCCCATTGAGATCCTTATTGTACAAACATAATAAGATAAGCCCCTGCCCCAAAGAACTTGCAATATCGAAAGACCAAAACACACACACACCAAAAAACACTGTGGAAGAAAAACATGCACAAAAAGACAAAAGTGACTTGACCAGATCAGTAGCAAAGCCAGGAATAGAACTGCAGTGTCCCGAGGCCCAATGCACTACCTGCAATCACTGGACCATGCTGCTTCTCAAGCATAAAGACAGCTGAAAGAGGCTAAAAGCCCTTACTGCCTCTGTGGAGCAAGGCAGTCAAAACTTGTATAACTGGGGTATAGGGTCTGGAGGCAAGTTAGTCACTTTTCTGACTGGGTTGATTTGAAGCAGAAGCAAGATCTGCAGCCTAACACTTCAAGGAAAGGCCAGGGATGTTTTCTGTGGAATGGGGTCTGCAATGAGAACAGGGTTTCTTATTTTTATGCTACTGAAAAAAGTACACATAGCTAAGAGCTGTAATTCAATTAACGTAATGATCTCTTCAATAGTCTAAATCAAATCAAAATATTAATACAAATTATTGCAATGTATTGGAAAAGGATGACTTTTTACATTAAAGGGTTATCATAGTTTTTAATGCACTTTTTCATTACCTCAGCTCACTTTGCATTTGATAACACTATTATTAGAGTCACAACAGATCATCATCAAATAGAAAAGAAACCTTAATGAATTTTAAAAAGGCTGTAAGTAGGCTTGTCCAGTGTTTTGAATGTCATTCTTAAACCACCAGGACCTGTTCAAAGCGACACAGATTCCAGCTCTGTTCAAAAAAGTCATTTCCATCAAGAATGATAAACTTAATGCAAGAAAGCACCGTCTGTTTGAATTTCAACTAGCTTGAGTTTCAATCTTTGTATGGAAATTGCTTTAGAGTAAGGTCAGGAGAGATTCTCTCTTCTTAAAGGGAAGACAGACTACCACTGTTCTAAGTAGTTTTTAAACCACACACACAATTAATATTTCAAAGGCCTTTTCTAGACTAGGAAGGTGGGGTTGAAAATGTTTGAGCTAGATAAGGCTCAAAGGTGTAGATGTGGTAATGAACCATTAAGTTCTCTGCCCGCAGAATTTATGTTCACAGGAGTTACCGTAAATAACCTAGTCAGGTGATTTTTAATTATAAATGCTCCTAATAGTCAAAGAATGATGCACTCTAAGAATGGGAGTTCTTTCATATTGGCAACCTGTGCCCCATCACTAGAAGCCCAATAGGCTACAGCAAACACTATAGAAAAAAATGCATCTCACAGCAGGGTAGGAAAAACTCACGCTAAGCAAAAAACTCTCTGCTGAATTAGCAAAAGGCCCACTATAGACTGGAGTCAATTGTAAAGAAACAAACCCTGCCAAACCCTATTTATTGGTCTTTCCTTTCTCTCCAGGTGGCTCTCCCAATTTCTGTGGTTGTGAACAACTTTTACACTCCAAACAGGGGGTGGGGGGAAGGGGAAAATCTACAGACTCAAGAATTTCTTTACCTCAGGGAGACCTGGCCAGTCCTCCCACTCACCAGCTAGACCAGGGGTGGCCAACCTGAGCCTGAGAAGGAGCCAGAATTTACCAACGTACATTGCCAAAGAGCCACAGTAATACGTCATCAGCTCCCCATCAGCCCCCCCCGGCCCGTGGCTTCCATCATTGGCAGCTCCACCGATCAGCGCCTCCCCCTCCTTCCCTGCACCTCCTGATCAGCTGTTTCGTGGCCTGCGGGAAGCTTGGAAGGGAAGGAGAGAGGGCAGAAAGGGGTGGAGTGGGAGCAGGGCCTGTGGCAGAGCAGTGAGCACCCCTTGGCACATTGGAAAGTTGGCGTCTGTAGCTCCAGCCCCGGGGTCGGTGCCTATACAAGGAGCCGTACATTAACTTCTGAAGAGCCGCATGTGGCTCCGGAGCCAGAGGTTGGCCACCCCCGAGCTAGCAGTATCTGTGGCCGAAGCATCCCCATCATTTCAGACATTAATTCTCAGAGCCATGAGATCTAATTTCTCACAGGCATCATTCTACCAGGGCAAACAACCCTTTGTAGTCTGCTTCCTGCCTTTAATTTCCTGTTTCTCCCCTGCTCATGCCATCCAGCTGGAGTGTTTCTGGCAGATTTTGCAAGGCAAAGCTCATTGCAATGCCTATCTGTAGGTCAGATCATTAACCCAGTCCTGCGTGGGGTTTGTATACCCTATCATATATTGCCATTCTGCGCCGCAATAGCACACAAATATTCAGAACAAGTCCAAATCCTAACAAAACCTGCATCTATTTACATTCCTAGCAGTATGGGGTATGCTTGGAAGCGTTAGTCTCTAAATATTTGTATAGTAGACTCACAATATATAGTATTTTTCTAGCATTAAATGCACAGACAAAGCACATTAGCCACTTGTGTATTTGTTGAAATCTTTGCACATCCACCCCACCCCCCCATATCACTCTTCAAATATGCAGAGTTTTCTTTCCACTTCACATAATTTGTAGACCAAGATGTTTTTTTTATATTGGACAATGCTAGGGTTCAGTTTCCTGTCACCAAAGTGTTTAAATTTGACTTGACAGTAGCAATTGCTTTTTAATCTAAGCAAACTGATCTGTCAAAGGCAATCAGTACAGTGAAGTTATCCCTTGAGAATCCTAATAATCCAACAGTTGAACTCTTGGCATAGAATGTCACAAGCACTTAATGCAGTACGTATATACAGCTACACAACATTCCTCCACAAAAACTACAGGCTCAGTTGTGCACCACTTAATAGTTCCGGCACTTCTTATGAAACAATAGACCTGGTTTTGGCCTTTGTCTATTTCTAATTATATTAGTATGAAATTCTCAGGCAAAAGTAAGGACACATTCAATGCCATGAAGATATTTATTACTAAGCTTCTAAATCAGTTAATATTCAAAAAGTGTTTGAGAGAGCTCTCCCTCGGGGCAGAGTAAGAGTTAGGAGTAAGGAGTAAGAAGGTACAGTGAAAACTGGCCTTAGAGGAAACATCTCTTGATGGCTCATTACAGCCCCCCGACATTTAGGTCCCAATCCTGTAGACACTAAGGTATGCGTTGCACTCTAAATGCATGAGAAGGTCATTGAAAAGGAATGTGTTCTACCCACATGACATGGCACAAAGGGAAAGATTAGAAATAATGGGCATCTAATAACTTTCTTTGCAATCAAAATAGAATGGAAAATTTTTGACCTCCAAATCAAAGCTGTCATGGTCTCAAAATTACAAATTAAACATTTTACTCACTCGAGCCGTCATCTTAACTCAGTGGTTTATGTCAAAGTTTTTATCTTACCTAAAATAGCTCAGCTATCTTTAAGTAAACTAAAAGAATTGCAAAATAAACGGCCGCATCATTTCCTAGCTCCCCCCCCCCCGCCGCCGCCCCTCATTCTGTGGTCCCTCTTGTCTGTACACCATGCTTAGTCGGTAGAGAAGTTAGTTCCTTGATTTAAATTTTGCTGATCTTAGACAAACTGGAGTGGGTTTCTTGAATTGGTTTGTGTACTGTATGCCTATAAAACAGATCACGGTCTCTGCCCTATCGCTGTGTATTACCTCTGGTCATAAACCGATGTGTTGAACTGAAGAGAATACTTGTATTCTTACAGCCCAAGGACCCCTAAGGAACTTGAATTATTTTAATTTGAAGCTTTGACTCCTAATATCAATTTACAGCTGCAAGTGGCTAATTTTATGTTTTAACTGGACAAATAACTCTGTTGTGTGGCATGCTCAGAAGTTCATTGTACCATCTCATGTGTAAAAAAGTTAATCTGGGGTTTACTAAAGTGCTGGTGATTTCAAAAGGTTCACTGAAAAGTTATCCAGTTTCAAAACACTGTACAAGCTAATAAAGGCATAAATTCAGTACAAAAATCTCTCTGTCCATGCTGAAAACAAAGCTTCCTTTTCTCTGCGCAAAAGTAGCTCAGTTACAAGTAATTAAAAAAAAAAAAAAAAACAAGAAAGTTAGATTCCTCACAGCCTGGAAGAAATAATCAAATTTACAGTACTTTGCATTCTCTTTAATGTGTTTATTTCATTTTATAAACATAATTAAGAAAATAGTACAAGCTTGCTTGAAAAACACAAAGATTTTTCTCTTGTGAAACTGTCTCCCCAATTCCCCATTCTCTGTCCCAAGGGCCTCAGATTAATTCAAAAAACACTTAGAAACGGGCCACAGGCCACCACACCTGTATAGCTTGGCACTGAGACAAAGCACATAGCTCCTTCTCCCTCAGTTCTTGTTTAGCAGCCTGTTGACTGACCTTGCAATCAGCCACACAGCTGGATTTTTCAAACATTTTTCTGAAGCGGGAGGAAAGTTTTCTCTAAGACTGTGTCATCTCAGGAATAAGAAAAGGAAAACACAGAGGGAACTGAGCACTTAACAGTGGGAAACAAGAGATTCCAAAAACAACAGCCAGTTGCTAAATGACCACTTTAGGGCTGCAGATGCTTGGCTCTGTTAAATGTAAAGGGTCTGCCCCAGAAAGGTTCCCTGGGGAAAAGGTTCCTATTGGAGGACAACCCTGAAAACCTTGTGTAACTTGTCTACTGACAGCAGCCAGTGCCAGATTCTTCAGAGGGAATTAACAGAACAGGGAAGTTATCAAGTGATCCATCCCTGGCTGTCCAGTGCCAGCTTCTGGCAGTCAGTTGTTTAGGGACACCCAGATCATGGGGTTGTATCCCTGCCCATCCTGGCTAATAGCCATTGGTGGACCTAGCCTCCATGAGCTTATCTAATTCTTTTTTGAACCCAGTTATAGTTTTGGCCTTCACAACATCCCCAGGCAATGAGTTCCACAGATTGGTTCTGTGAAGAAATACTTCCTCATGTTTATTTTAAACCTGCTGCCTATTAATTTCATCATGTGAGCCCTAATTCTTGTGTTATGTGAAAGGGTAAATATCACTTCCCTATTCACTTTCTCCACATCATTCATAATTTTATAGACCTCTATCATAACCCCCTTTAATCATCTCTTTTCTAAGATGAATGGGCCTAGTCTTTTTAATATCACCTTGTATGGAAGCTGTTCTATATCACTAATTATTGTTGTTGCTCATCTCTGTACTTTTTCCAATTTTTAATATATCTTTCCTGAGATGGGACGATGCAGTATTCATTAATACATGGATTTCTATAGTGGCATTATGATATTTTTTGTCATATTATCTATCCCTTTCCTTATGGTTCCTGACATTGTTAGCTTTTTTTAAATGCTGCTGCACATTGAACAGATATTTTCAGAGAACTATCCCCAAGACTTCAAGATCTCTTTCTCAAGTGCTAATTTAGAACCCATCATTTTGTATGTATAATTGGAATTATGTTTTGCAATGTGCATTACTTTGCATTTATCATCATTGAATTCATCTGTCATTCTGTTGTCCAATCATAGCGTTTTGAGAGATCCCTTTGTAACTCATCGCAGTCAGCTTTGGACTTATCTTGAGAAATTTTGTATCCTCTGCAAATTTTTCCACCTCACACCCTTTCCCAGATCATTTATGAATATGTTGAACAATCCAGGTCCTACTACAGGTCCTTGAAGTACCCACAGTTTAGCTTCTTTCCATTCGAAAGCTAACCATTTATTCCTACCCTTTGTTTCCCATCTTTTAACCAGTTACTGATCCATGAGAAGACCTTCTCTTTTATTCCATGACTGCGTAGTTTGCTAAAGAGCCTTTGGGGAAGGATCTTGTCAAAGGCTTTCTGAAAGTCCAAGTACAATATATCCACTAGATTGCCCTTGTTCGCATGTTGACACCCTCAGAAATTCTAACAGATTGGTAAGGCATGACTTCCCTTTCTAAAAGCCATGTTGACTCTTCCCTAACATACTGTATAGGAAGCTGTAGCAAAGTGCGGCAGGGCCCCTCTGGCTCCTGCCTCTGCTAGGTCCACAAAGTCACTCTGAGACCCTGGGGTAGTCACCACTGATGCAGTTTGTTCACAGACTTCTTCCCACCACCATTTCACCATGTACAGTTGGCCCTTCCCTCCCTCTAGCCTGCAGATGGTGAAGAGCTACTTCCCCACTTCCACTCCCTGCCTTTTCCCTTTCTTTCTGCTTCTCTTCCCTTTCTTTCCCCCTTGGCTTCCTTCCCCTGAGGCTTTTATATAGCCCCAGGCTAATTAGCCAACAGCTGTCTCTGCTTCCCCAATTCGGGCCAGGTCATCTCCAGCCCGCTCTAATTTAGTTCCCTAAAAAGAAGCTGGTGCAACAGAGGGCTGAATCAGCAACGTTTTGCCCAGCACCCTGTCACACACCTCCCCACCTTCTCCAACTGCCTGGTTCGCCCCTCCATGTCCTTCCCTTCCTCTACCGAGGGGGAGAGGGCTTTACGGGGGGAGTCTCTTTCCCTCTTTCAGGTCAATTCCAGGGTTTGCAAACTACACTACATGGGGTGGACAGCCCCACAGCTCTGCTGAAACCCACAGGTCCTTGTGCCATTCACAGCCCCTGAGTGTGCCCCCGTTTTTCCCCCCTTCCCTTCTGTCATGGGTTTGTGGTTGGTCCCAGCCCTCTCTCAGACACTCAGGGCCTCCTGTCTCCAAAGCTTGTCCACTGGGGCCTGGTCTCTTCCTTTGGGAGTCCGCTAATAAGGGCCTCTGCTGGGCCTTGCTCTCCAGTCAAAGACTCTGGGGTGGACATTTCGTCCATACCTTCCCTCTCCCTTTTCAGGCTCTATTGGCTTTTTTGCTCGGGGGTCTCTACCCCCATCCTCAGGGAATCTCCTCTTTTTCTTATCTTGGGCTCGAGGGGCACCTGGGCCGTAGTGTATTGCCTCCTATCCCCAGAGATGCATTCTATGTCCATCTTCTCACCAGGAATCCACCAGTGGGCCTCACCAGCTTCCTTTGTGCCAGAGAGCAGGCCAAGGCAGAGTCCACCAAGCATTGCTGGGGTTTCCTCCCCACCATTACCGTAATGGTGGACAGCTTCCGCCCCTTCCCCTGCCCTCCAACATTTGCCCAGCCATAATCCATGTCCGGGCAATCCCCCTTCTTGTGTCCCGGTCATCTGCACTGCCAGAGACCGCCAGTCTGAACCCCATGGGGGCCCCTCGGGAATCCTCCTGTTTGTTCTTTGGGCCCTTCCCGGGTGGGGGTTTTCTGGACAGTCTCCCAGTCTCCACTTCCCTGCTCTGCCATCTCTCCTTCCTGGTGAAGTCAGTCTCCACATGCTCCTCCGTAAGCTTTAGAGCAACCTCGACCATATTCGGCTGGTGCCTACTCACCCACACCTGTATGTTCTCGGGAAGGCCCCATAAAAACTGCTCTAGGAGGAGCTCATCCATGATCTCCCCCACTGTCTGGGCATCCGGCCTCAGCAGCAGATAGCCCAGTCCATTAACTTTTGGGTAAATGCCCAGGGCCGCAAACCCCCCCATCTACCTCGCCAACCAGAACTTCTGGTGGTACTTCTCTGCGGACACAATCCAGGATGGCTGCCTTTACTGCTTCACGATTCCATGTAGGCTGCTTGGCCTTCGCCGGCTAGGTAGAGAACCAGTCGCAGGGCTCAGGTTGCCCTGTCCCATCCAGCCCCCATAGCTACTAGTTCAGATATGCCTAGGAAAGCATTGGGGTCATTGGTCAGGCCCATTTTACACAGTCCTAAGCCCAGTACCCGAACACCATTCTCTCCCATGAGACTCACCACTTTCTGCAAGAGCTGCTGTTGGATGCCGGCCTGCTCCCAAATGAAGTCCTGCAGGCTCTTCTGCTGTTCTGCCTTTCAGGTGAGCAAGGCCTGTCTCTCCAGCTGCTGGGCTTGCTGAAAACTCTGCATTGCCTTCTTCACCTCCTCTTGCTGCTTAAACCAGCCATTGCAGGGTCTCCTCCATCTCTGGGCTACCAAACACTTGCTCTAGCATGGAATCCTGGACAAGCCCCCATTTGTAGCAGAGCATGGCAAGGCCCCTCAGGCTCCTGCTTCTGCTAAGTCCACAAAGTCACTCTGAGACTCTCAAGTTAGTCACCACTAGTGCAGTTTATTCATAAGCTTGTTCCCACCATGTAAAGTTGGCCCTTCACCATCTACAGATGGGAGGGAAGCGCTACCTCCCCTCTTCTACTCCCTGCCTTTTCTTTCTGCTCCCCCCCCCCCCTTGGCTTCCTTCCCCTAAGGCTTTTATACAACCCCAAGCTAATCAGGCAACAGCTGTCTCTGCTTCGCCAATTAGGGCCACATCATCTCCAGCCAGCTCTAATTTATTCCCCTAAATGAGAGCTGGCATGACAGAGGGCTGAATCAGCAACCCTTTGCCCAGCACCCTCTAACAGAAGCCTATATGCCTGACTCAGGCATTGTTGTTCTAGTGGTTTTATAAATCAGGCACTGCAACGCTCAGCATCACAATGCCTAAGTCCCTTTGTGGATTCAGGCCTTAGTTAAAGTTGTAGTGACCTATGCTTTTAGCTTTGGAGATGCCCGCTTCAACCCCCAGTCATGGCCAAGATGGCAGTCACCACCAAAGCAGGGACTTGTCTGGGAGGAGTTTCAAAATCTGTAACGTTTTGGCAACAGGCAAGATTTCCTAGCTGACTCCAAAAAACTGAGAACAAGTCAACTATTAACAGAGGACTGCTGCTAGCCAGAAAGAGGCTAAATTTTCTGTTTGCTCATTAGGTAAATTAAACTGGTGGTCTCTAAGGCTCAAAGGGGGAGAGGGTGTAGAGAGAGAGCGTAGCTAGATGTGAGAAAACAGAAGTGTAAATGTTATTCTGAAATCCTACCTCATGATACAAATGCTACAAACGAAATTTTTATTCCATGAACATGCATTGCTATAGCAGCAGAAAGAGTTTGGAGAAGTCTATATTGGAAGAACATAGTGGTGGGCTTAACAATGTCTGTTTAAAAAATGTAATGTTTTTCAAATTGCTTACAATGATTTTATTAAATGTAAATATTTGTACAGTAAGCAGTTGTTTGGTACTCTCTCTTTAATAAGACCTGCAGTCAGGATTTTGACTACAATTGCCCTGGGATTTGACTAATCTTTCTGAGACAGAACTTTGGCCTGTGCTACATCAAAGAGTTAACCAGAGGTGCAGAAAGGGGAGTGTAAAAGTTTGCTCCTGCGGGAATCTGTGCCATTGCACACAGGCAGAATTCATGTCCCTTGCAGAATTTTTTTTCTCTGCAGAAAATGCATTCTGCCAGAGAGGCACTGCAGTTATGCCTTTCGCCCACCAGGGGCTGCTATGGTGCCAGAACAGAGAGCAGCTCCCACATGGGAGCAGCCCAGCTTTGGATAGGGAGAAGAGGCTACTTTCCTCCAGTGCCCTACCCCTGGGGCCAGGTGAGGAGACATGGGTTATGGAGGGAAGGGACTACTTAGGGTACATGGGACTGCTACATGGTCCCACACTTGAGAAAGGCTTTGAAAACTGCCCAACGTAAATACAACCACAAAGGATTTTTTTAAACATGAATTGCCAGATTTCTTAAGTGGAATTGGCATTAAATATTTTTAATAGTACAATCTTAGAATCCTCAGAAATTAGCCTACAGAAGATTTAGCTCAAAGAAGTTATTTCCCTCCTTCTTCCACTTTTAGCCCGTTACTGTATATTCCATGTGAATTACAACAGTCGTAGTCATTAGGTTACTTCTCACAGTTTATGGTTTTAATGATTTTTGCAACATTAGACGCACAACATTTTCAAGCATCAAAAACCAGCCTTTCCTATCTAACATTTTTATAAAGATAATAAAAGCTAATGAGCACTCATGATCTATGATCTGACAAGACATCTGTTCTTTTCTTTCTGAGATGATAAAACACCTACTGTGTCTTGTTCTGGCACAGTGGGAGAGAACAAATATGATCCAATTAATCATTTTAAACTATAAGCTATATTAAGTTATAGTTTCTCAACAGGCTTGTCATACTCTGTTAATAGCTTGCAGGTGTTCTAAAATAGCCTTTGCAATATGATTATTAAATCTTGCTTTCATCATGTGGTCAGCTCCACCTAGTAATCCTGTTTATGTATATTAAATACAAAAAAAAATGGTTAATGCACATTTAAGGCTGAGCTTCAAAACCTGCAGAAGCAAGGATAGGGAATTCTACATATCATGGCAACAAAAGCTCTACTTCCTAACACGTATTTTGATACAGTTTTTCATTACATACTCATAAAAAACTTGGCACTGATACATACATATTTATAGAATATTTGCCTGCTAGTGTAACAGAATAGAGCCCTTTATCCACACCCTATTGTAATAATTTTGTACAAGCATGTCTTGTAAGGTGTCATTTGAAAACTCAGTTTGCTGGAATCATCCTGATAAAATATGTATGGCAACATATAATTTTACATACAAAGATTTCCCTGTATGATAACACATGTTCCCAATCCCACAGCTCTGACTAAACAGAAGTTGGTAAACAGGTCCATCAAAAACAAAGGAACATGTGTTCCGCTTAATTTGCATTTAAGCAGTAAACAGCAAGTAGGGAGGGAAGACAACAAAAGTTCAAACAGGTGAGAAAAAAGCAACAGGGACCATCCTTCCACATAGACTTTTTGTCTCCAGGTGCCCAGCTAGAAATGTTTCTCAAGACAGGGACTGAAACTACAAAAAAGGAGGGACAAACACCCCCAGGCACTCCACTCTTCCCGCCCATTGCACTCACTGCACCTGAAGGGACAAAGGAAGCAGTCAGACTCTAGGGGAGGGGTCCAGACCTACAAGGTTTGGTCAGTAAGACTGCTGTGAAAGCATGTGGTGAGAAACTTTGCTTCAATCTGATATAGTTTGTTAAGTTAGGTAGTAGTAGGTGTCTTATCTTTATTTTTCTTGTAACCATTTCTGTCTTTTATACCTCATTACTTGTACTCACTTTAAAATCTATTTTAATAGTTAATAAACCTGTTTTACCTAATCCAGTGTGTTTAAACTGAAGTGTCTGAATAACTATTTGAGATAATCAACTGGCATATTATTCCCTTTAAGAAATAACAGACTTAAAATATTTTGTTCTGTCCAGGAGAGGGCTGGACATATATTTTGGGAGGGAAATCGGAGACTGCGGTGTGTTGGGATCATCCTGCAGTATAACCAAGGCTGATGAGAGCCAGAGTGCAACCCAAGTGTGGCCGGAAGGCTGCATTACACACAGACATTCAGGGTGTAGCTTGCATGCTGGAAGGCTGTTTGTGAGCAGCCCCAGTGGGAGCTACTTCAGCAAGGCATTGCAAGGCACTCAGGGTTGCAGGGCAGCTGCTCATTAGTCTGGATTGTACCCTGGTATGTCACAACAGATTAATTAAGTGGAAGTACAGACATGTGGACAGTGAAATATTTTATTTCTCACCATTTATCTGTGTCAGAAATGGTGTGATTGGTGACACTGTAGAACATAACAGAAAACAGTTGCCCTTTGCAATTTATCATACATGTATACCACCGTCCAAATACTTTAGGAATATTTTTCTGAGAAGAGCATTTATTTAGCTCAACTAATATTTACACTGTTTATGTTTAGTGTATTGTATGTAGACATCTGTGACCTTTTAAAAGGGGAGGGGCAGGGATGCCACCTTTGAAATTAGAATATAATAATTAGCTCCGATCTTTTTAAAGAAAGATATTTAAAAGGTAGTATCCCTCAACATAGGAGAAGTATGGTAAAATATGCAAGTCTCTATCTTTCTGTAGAATAAAACTGCAACACGTTTGCTCAGCCACCTATAATTATACAAGAATCCATGTATAAATCAAGTTATTTTAAAACAATGTTTACTATTTGTTTGACAACACTATTATGCCAACAGGTAAAATCCCTTTAATACATTACCCCTGTATGTTTTGGTACAAAGTGGTTAGATTGTCCTATGGATCAAAGTATTTACTTCTTTGATAAGAAATTACTTTTAAAAATAGTGGATTACTTGTGTGAGCTTTGTCCTCCTTTTCCTATGTCAATTACTGTCCTTTTAACATCACTGCTTGCTGTCCAGGATCGTTAAGAATATGTAGGGATTTAAAGACTCATTTGAAGATTTTTCAGACCTCCCTCCATATACATGATAATATTTCTGCATCAATGGACTGTTGCAAATCCATTAACAGAAAAGTATAAGACAAATATAAATACAACTTTGAAAATTGTGCATTCAGTCTTATGCCATTTGATGTTTAGTGTTTTAGATATTTCTTTTTAGCAGGCAGAGTTTTATGCTCTTTGCAAACAGCTGTACTCCACAATGAAAGAGAAAATGTGAGAAGTAAATGTTTGACAGAAATTGCTTAGTCATTACAAACCAAAAGCACTTGCAAGTTAAACGCCTGACATAAGCAAAAAAATCCCAGGTTAGCTAGAAAAGGCAAAAAGTACAATTTTGTAGGGAGTAATGCTTATTTTACAGAAGGAAAACAAGATGGCAGTAACACTATTCAAAAGTCTTATGGTGTAGGACTTCATGTACAACCAGGGAAAAAACTCTTATCAAGATGGATGAACTGTGCTTGTGTGTAGGTGGGTTGCCCTCTATACAAGCATCTTAGGGGAAAAAATGTCAAGACAGGAGAGTCCTCCAATAGTTTAAAGAAGCTTTTTTCAATGTAATGTGAAGTATTACTCAGGAGTGGTATGTTTTCTTTGCTAATTCTCTATGAGATGTGGCATAGGATTCTTAGTTATTACAGTCTCCTTGGTATCTCCACACATTCAAGCTTTTTCCTTTGTGCAATGTGAAAGCCTACTCAAAGCAACAGTCTTTGTCAACACAATGAAAGGTATATACTCATGCAAATGATGGTGCAATATGATTGTTCAGACCATTAATATATGAATTCGGTCCAGACAAAAACCAAACACTGGACAGTCACAGATTCTGCTAAAATATTAAAATTTAATTATACCCTTTCCACAGAGGACTATCTCAAGGCATGAGAAAAGGTATTCTTCGAATAAAGAACAGATATACATCTAAAACAATATATATAAGTTCTAAACGGCAAATTGACAACAAAGTCACAAATACTTTAATATTTAGTATAATATAGTGTACATGTTCATATAGAATATAAATTAGATCTTAATTCCATCCGCCGTTTACTTTTTCAGTGACAATGGTCTAAATTTTTACATTATATACATTAAAATACTAAAATGTTAAAAACCTTTTAATATAGGTACAATTCAATAACTGGGAAAATACATTAGATCTGTCATTTTGTACACTATCTAAATCAAACTTTCTATACAGTGTTCTCTGCAAAAATAAATGGCACTTTTACATGCAACAAGACACACAATACAAGTGTGTGTGTTAACAGCATATTATGTGAGTAGGAGGGAAACTATAAAACTCATTCACTCACACAGTTGAGAATCAGAAATAAAATTGGTGGGAAACATTGTGACAAACCTTCTCTTCTTCGTGTTATTTTAATGCTAATGAAAGTATACTGCTTTCAATACTAATCTAACATTAAAAAACAAAGATACAGTGTACTATGAAATTTAAGTCATGTAACAGTATCACAGACTTACTTAGACAACATAATGGACAGCAAACAGATCCTTTATGAATTTAAAAAAAAAAGTCAGCCCTGTCTCTGGGTCACAGCATCTAGGCTGCTTTTGTGTTGACAGTTTCCAAAATTACTTCTGCCACTCTGAATTGTGCATCAGTAGTCAGGTGAGTTTTCCGGACTTCATTATGCCATTGTGTAACCATAGCTTCCACAGTGTAATGCCACAAGAAGCCTGTTCTTAAGGGTTTCTTTGCTTGGGTATTCAGGTAACTTGAGCATGTTGATACTAAAATAAAAGCATCACCATTAAATAGGAGAAGTAGAAGTAAAAATTTGATTGTTTTGTACTAGGTAATTAACATGAAACTGTCCTCTCAAATATGTATTCAAATCAGAAAACCCTGAAGTTGTCATATTTATGAAAAAAAGCAGTGCTGCATTGCAGTACCCGTCAGCATTCAAATGTACTGCAAGAAAATAAGTTCCTTGTGGTTTAAAGTAAAAAGCAATACAGTAATTTAGCTTGAAGCGTCCCTTAGTGATATTGTACTGCCTTCCATTAACTACATGGGAGTAGTTAAGGTTTCTCCTTCAAAAATATACCTACTTATGGCTTAACAACCAGTTTTATGTTGGATCGTGGGTATGCTCCAAACTGACCAAAGGTTTTCCTTTTAATTAGGTTGTACAAGAGGGTTGTACCTGAAGTGTAAAACAAATAATGAAAACAATGAAAGGATTCTGCTCAGTTTCTTAATGCATTTAAATGAAACTATTTAACATACCATGTACTTGATGTTGGTAGCAAATTTGGAGTGTATGGCACAGCTGCAATTGTGAAATTCTGCAATCCACTGCCACCCATTATATGGGCAAAGCCACCATGAGGAACCCTGGAACTGAAAGCATCCACCAATTATTAAAACATTAAAAGGGTACTTGGGAGCTGAAAAACCAGCACACTGTAGAAATCTTGTATTGCCACGGCTAATGACCACCTGCTAAAAAATGGTTACCGACCTTTCCGCAACTATTGTTCTTCGAGATGTGTTGCACATGTCCACTCCATTAGAGGTGCATGTACAACTCATATACAGTTCGCAGATAACGTTTTCCCCCTCAGCAGTACTCACTGGGGCAGCTCAAGCACCCTCTACGGCCAAGCGCCACTGCATGCCAGTAGAAGAGGACAGAGTCGCCCCCAATCCTCCTCAGCTCCTTCTTACTGGATAGATTCTGATAGAGAGAGGAAGGAGGGCGGGTTGTAGAATGGACTGGGCAACACATCTGAAAGAACGACAGTTACAGAAAGGTAGGTAACAGCTTTTTCTTCAAGTGATTGCACATGTTCATTCCATTATAGGTGATTCACAAGCAGATTAACATGGAGGTGGACTTGGAGTCTACCCGATCATTGTAAAACTGGCATTGTTCCCGGACTGATGGGAAACTGCATAATGCGCAGTAAAAGCGAGTACCGATGACCAGGCTGCTGCTTTGCAAATATCTAAATAGGTACTTGGACTAGAAAAGCTCCTGAAGATGTATGTTCTCTACTCAAACGAGCCAACAATCGTGACATGACATTAGCTAACTGGCAGCACAAACAAATACGAGAGAAAATCCTCTGAGTGGAAACTAGCATGCCTTTCACCCTGTCCACAAATCACAACAAATGACTGCATTGAAGTTCTAAAGGGTCTGGTGCTATCCAAGAATACGGCTTTCCTCGCACCCAACAAATAAAGCTTCTCCTCATCTGTATGCATGGTGAGGCTTCAGGAAAAACATCAGGCAATGTATTTGCTAATGTGGAAACTGGAAGCCACCTTGGTCAAGAATTTTGGGTGAGGGTACAGGTAAATTTTATCCCCATGGAAAATTGTACAAGGATGTTCTGAAACCACGGCTCAAAATTCACCCAATCTCCTTGTTGATGTTATAGGAACCAGAGAAAACACTTTCACAGAGAGGTAGAGTAGGGAGAGCATGTCGCAAGAGGTGCAAAGAGAGGTCCCCCTGATTTTGTTAGTAAAGTTGAGATCCCACGGGGGAACAAGTCTTATACTCAAGGGTATAATCTGTTCAACTCTTAGAAATCTGGGCACTGCCTTGAGAGGTGGGCGGCTGCGGAGCAGTGGCTGTTGGCTGGGCATCAAGCTCTGAAGGCAGCGTCCTGCCAGCAGCAGTGCAGAAGTAAGGGTAGCAGTACTTCAACCCCCACTTCAATAAACTTGCAACTCGCCCCTCCCCACAACTCCTTTTTGGGTTAGGACCCCTACAATTACAATAATGTGAAATTTCGATTTAAATAGCTGAAATAATAAACTTTACGATTTTTAAAATCCTATGACTGTGAAATTGACCAAAATAGACTGTGAATTTGTCCAGACGTCGTGACCATTCATGGTGAGGGAGAGAGACCTGTGTCGGTGATCTGCCAACTTGTTCTACTCTCCTGGAAGGCAAACAACTTTGAGGTGAATGGAGTTAGTTATGCAGACTTCCCAAAATAGAACTGCCTCTGGCACAGTTGGGCGGAACATGATCCTTCTTGTCTATTTATATAAAACAGTGTTTAACAGACAAGATATCAACAGATTTTTTTTCCCAGAATACGTGGATTAAAGACAGAGAAGGCTAGACGACATGTAGTTTCCTGATGTTTATTCGAGTCCTCAGATTCCCATTCTTCTCAGATAAGCAGCTATCAGTGCCATTCACTTTGTAAAAAAAGCAAGGGGCTGCTGATATGGCAAATGGATGTTGTCAAGGTTCCTTCCCCACTCTGAATTCTAGGGTACAGATGTGGGGACCTGCATGAAAACCCCCCAAGCTTACTTTTACCAGCTTAGGTTAAAACTTTCCCAATGTACAAACTATTTTACCTTTTGCCCTTGGACTTATCGCTGCCACCACCAAACGTCTAACAGGGATATAATTTGGAAAGAGTCTGTTTGGAAACGTCTTTCCCCCCAAAATCCTCCCAAACGTTACATCCCCTTTCCTGGGGAAGGTTTGATAAAAATCCTCACCAATTTGCATAGGTGACCACAGACCCAAATCCTTGGATCTTAAGAACAATGAAAAAAAATTCAGTTTCTTAAAAGAAGAATTTTAATAGAAGAAAAAGTAAAAAGAATCACCTCTGTAAAATCAAGATGGTAAATACCTTACAGGGTAATCAGATTCAAAACAGAGAATCCCCCTAGGCAAAACCTTAAGTTACAAAAAGACACAAACAGAATATCCATTCCATTCAGCACAGCTTATTTTCTCAGCCATTTAAAGAAACCAGAATCTAACGCATACCTAGCTAGATTACTTACTAAGTTCTAAGACTCCATTCCTGTTCTGTCCCTGGCAAAAACATCACACAGAGAGAGAGAGAGAGAGAAAGAGCGAGAGCGAGAGAGCTTTGTTTCTCCCTCCCCCCAGCTTTTGAAAGTATCTGGTCTCCTCACTGGTCATTTTGTTCAGGTGCCAGCGAGGTTGTCCTAGCTTCTTAACCCTTTACAGGTGAAAGGGTTTTTCCTCTGGCCAGAAGGGATTTTAAAGGGGTTTACCCTTCCCTTTATATTTACGACAGATGTACTGTGAATTGGTAATATGTTCCATTTGCTATGAACCCGAGGAACTTGTGGTTGTCTGGACAGATTGCTATATGGAAGTAAGCATCCTTTAAGATGAGAGCAGTGTAGCAATCACCCTTTTCCAGAGAAGGAATAATGTAAATTGGGTGACTGTGCACAACTTTATTTTCTTCAAGTACTTGTTTAACTCTCAAATCTAAAATAGACTGAGACAACCTTTTGCTTCAGGAATAAGGAAAGAGCAGGAATTAAAAATCCTGCCCTCTGAGGAATAGAGGAACTTCCGCTATTGCTCCCACTAGAAAGAGATTGGTCCTCCTGCTGAAGAACGAACTCATGAGAGTGGTCCGTGAAAAGAGGTGGGGATGTGGAGACAGGAATAAATTGAAGGAAATATCCCACATCCACCATGCGCAGGACCCACTGACCCGATGTGAGTCCTAGCACACAGGAAGTGGGACAGAAGACTGGCAAAGGTATGGGTAGGAACCGATTCATCTGCAAGTACTGGTATGCTGCCCTCAACGAGCCCATCACAATGCATGTTTAGACTGGGCCACTGGTTGAGAGGAACCTGCTGTTGCAGATAACTAGAGGGGTGATGGTAGCTTCCTACAATTCCTGCCTCCTTTTCTTGGCAGGTCTGGGGGACAAAGTACAAAGAGCTGATATCTGCAAGCTTGCTGGAGCCAGAATTGCATCCTCTGTTACCTCTGTGTGTAAATTCCAAGGGATTTTAGTGCTACCCTGGAATCTTTTAGGTAATGCAGCCTAACATCCTGTCTTTTCAGAAAAGAGGGATAAACCCTCAAATGGCAAATCCTGGATGGCCTGCTGTACTTCAGGAGCAAGACTAGAACAGAGGTGGGCAAACTACAGCCCGCAGGACTCTCCTACCCAGCCCCTGAGCTCCTGGCCCAGGAGACTACCCCTGGCTCCTCCCCCGCTGTTCCCCTCCCCCACAGCCTCAGCTCACTGCGCCACCAGTGCAATGCTCTGGGCAACGGGACTGTGAGCTCCTGTGGCAGCGCAGCTGCAGAGCCCGGCCAGACCCGGTGCTCTGTGCTGCATGGCTGCCTGTCCTGGTGCAGCCGCGCCGCTAGCCACTGGTGCTCCAGGCAGCGCAGTAAGGGAGCGGGGAGGAGATTGGATAGAGGGCAAGGGAGTTCGGGGGGTGATCAGGGGCTGGATAGGGGTCGAAGCGGTCAGAAGGCAGGGAACAGGGGGGTTGAATGCAGTCAGGGGACAGGGAGAAGGGGTAGTTGGATGGGGTAGGGGTGCTAGGGGGGCAGTCCCAGGTGGGCCCTCCATACAATTTCAAAAACCCGATGGGGCCCTCAGGCCAAAAAGTTTGCCCGCCCCTGGACTAGAAAATTACAGCGACAAACACCTCCTCATAGAAATAGCAAATGCCATGGAACGAGTCTGGTGCATCCGAACTGTCACAAGCTTACCTTTCGCGACCATGAGAGTGAACTCCTGCCTGGAGTCCTCTGGTAGCCTGTTCTTAAACTTCACGATATTTTCCCATAGGGTGAAGTCATAGCACAGTGATAGACCTCAGTGGTACAAGAGCCAAATTAGCATTCAACATCACCCAAAAGAGCCACAGGTAGCGTGAATTCATTTTTTCATTTACTACAGAACTACATATTCACATTTAAACAGTATAGGAGGGGAAATATTTAGTTTCTATTGGGGTGTCAAATAATCACAGTTAACTCATGTGATTAACTCAAAAAAAGTAATCACGATTAAAAAAAGTAATAGCAATTAATCAGTTTTAATAACACTGTTAAACAATACAATAGCAATTTAAATGTATTAAATATTTTGGATGTTTTTTCTACATTTTCAAATATATTAATTTCAATTACAACACAGTATACAAAGTAGAGAGAGTGCTCACTATATAGTATTTTTATTACAAATATTTGCACTGTAAAAACAACAAAAGAAATAGTATTTTTCAATTCACATCATACAAGTACCATAGTGCAATCTCTTTATAGTGAAAGTGCAACTTACAAATGTAGATTTTTTTTGTTACATTCCTGCAGTCAAAAACAAAACAATGTAAAACTTTAGAGCCTACAAATCCGCTCAGTCCTACTTCTTGTTCAGCCAATCGCTAAGACAAACAAGTTTGTTCACATTTACGGGAGATAATGCTGCCCGCTTCTTATTTACAATGTCACCTGAAAGTGAGAACAGGAGTTCTCATGGCACTTTTGTAGCTGGCACTGCAAGGTATTTACGTGCCAGATATGCTAAACATTTGTATGTCCCTTCATGCTTCAGCCACCATTCCAGAAGACATGCTTCCATGCAGATGATGTTCATTAAAAAAATAATGCATTAATTAAATTTGTGGCTGAACTCCTTGGGGGAGAACTGCATGTCTCCTACTCTGTTTTACCCGCATTCTGCCATTTATTTCATATTACAGCAGTCTTGCACGAAAAGCCAGCACATGTTGTTTGCTTTAAAAACACTTTCACTGCAGATCTGACAAAACGCAAAGAAGATACCAATGTGAGATTTCTAAAGATAGCTACAGTACCCAAGGTTTAAGAATCTGAAGGGCCTTCCAAAATCCAAGCGGGACAAGATGTAGAGCATGCTTTCAGAAGTCTTAAAAGAGTAACATTCTGATACGGAAACTACAAAACCTGAACCACCAAAAAAGAATATCGACCTTCTGCTGGTGGCATCTGATTCAGATGAAAATGAATATTGTCGGACCACACTGCTTTGGATTGTTATCGAGCAGATCATCAGCAGCAGCACGGACACATGTCCTCTGGAATGGTTGTTGAAGAATGAAGGGACATATGAAACTTTAGGGCATCTGGCACACAAATATCTTGTGATGCCAGCTACAAAAATGCCATATGAATGCCTGTTCTCACTTTCAGGTGATATTGTAAACAAGAAGCAGGCAGCATTATCTCCCGCAAAGGTAAACAAACTTGTTTGTCTAAGTCATTGGCTGAACAAGAAATAGAACTGAGTGGACTTATAGGCTCTAAAGTTTTATTTTTGAATGCAGTTATTTTTTTGTACATAATTCTACATTTGTAAGTTCAACTTGCATGATAGAGATTGCACTACAGTACTTCTATTAGGTGAATTGAAAAATATTACTACTTTTGTTTTTTACAGTGCAAATATTTGTAATAAAAAATATAAACTGAGCACTATACACTTTGTATTGGTGTTGTAATTGAAGTCAATATTTTTGAAAATGTGGAAAATATTCCAAACTATTTAAATAAATAGTATTCTATTATTAACAGTATGATTAATCGCAATTATTTTTTAATCGCTTGACAGACTGTTTTTATATATATTATTCTCACAACAAAATGATGAATCAAGTATTATTTTATCAAATACAACTGGCTAACAACACAGTAAAAGCTTCCTGATTGGTTAATAAGTTAGAACGGTTAATAATTAAATCACAGTGTTTTAATATGTGCTGCAAAGAGCCAAAGGAGAGACATTAAAGAGCCACAGTCGGAGTGTCACTGTCATAGCATCTTAGGAGAGCCTGCTGGTAAGCAATTCTTAGTTGTAGACCTCCTGTTGAATAAAGTTATTACTCACTCCTTGGCATTGATGCTTAGTGACCCTGCCTCTTGTGCTCATTAGCTGCTGTCACCACCAACACCTAATGGCAAGTGAGGGTTGAAGCCCTTAGAAGGGGTGGAGTATCTCCTTTCTGCCCATTTTATCATAGGTGAGAGGAAAGAAGGGAATCTGTCAAAGCATTTTATCTAGTTCCAGAAGGGCTTCATTAAATCAGAAGTGCAACTCTGGAGGGTCCAGCAAACGGTAAAATGTCCAGATTGTGGAATTTCTCATGGACCTCTTCCACGTGAAGGTCTAAAACAGAGGGCACCTTTTTAAGCAGTTCCTGGTGAGCCTTGTGATACTCTGGTGGCAGCGAATCACTCACCCATCTCTACAGCCTCATTTGATGATGAGGAAGATGATGCACCAGGATGCAGAGACAATGGCTGGTCTGCCTCTTGCAGGGGAGGAGCTCTCAGACTTCCAGTTGCTCAGTACCTGTACAGGTACTAGGCCTCCAAGACTGTTGCCTATGCTGCCAATTATCTCAGTGCATCCTTGAGGAAGTCAACTCAGATGGGTGAGGAAAAGGTCCTAGCAGAGGGAAGGACACCCCACGGTGTCCAGAGCGATCACTGGTATAGGGTGAGGGGGTGGATCCCATGGTTGACTTGTCACTTGCAACGTGCCTATTATTGAGACTGTCTTGACTTCCATGGATCCCAGGGCTCTAATGGAGGACAACCCTCCCTTCCGGTATGGGACACAAAAGATCCCACTTCCAAATCTGACAAAGGTGACTCAGTCCTGCGATAACGGTGGAGCAGAATCATTGTGCACTGGAGACAGTTAAGCTGAACCCAGAGATGCTGATACCGGGGATATTAATGGTGGCATGCCCCTGGAGTGTACCGGCCTCCTAGGTATCAGAAGCGGCACTGGCATCACAGACTCTTGCAGAGCTGGCATAGAGACCAGATATCAGGAGCAGCTGGAACACTTCCTACACTGCCAGGGACACCGGTGCCAGAGGGTTAAGTAATTCTTTTGCAGTAGCGTACACTTCCAGCATCCTCAGTACCGGGACCGGGTCTGAAACAAACTTCAGGGGTTGGCCTCGACAGACCTGACACTGGCTCTGGAGTTGATTAGCCTCGCTTTGCAGCAGTGAAGCACTCAGGGGAATGTTTGCCTTCAAAGTCCGTCCCACAAATCTTTCTTTTACCTGACGTCAGTACCAAGATCTTACTGGATAAGGTACCATGTCATTGGCAGATGTGTCTCTCTCTTCTTCAGTACTGTCGATACAGAACATGGTGCCAAAGATGTCTTGCGAGGCACACACTGCGCTGATGGTCTAAGAATGTTCTGAACCCAATGGCTCTGATGAAGGGTGAAGTGCCATCCTCATAAAGAGACAGTTAAGTCTCTCTGCTCTGTCTTTTTGAGTAAGGCTTAAATTCTGAGCAAATGTGTTACCTGTCACTGACATGGGACTCCCCCAGATACTTTTGGCAGCTGGGGTGTGGGTCACTAACTGGCATCAGTCTGACACATGACCGGCAAGACTTGAACCCTGGAGAGCAAGGCATGACTTCAGTACCAAATATCAAATTTGGTCCAAAAGGGACCTAACAACTGAAACCTAACTATGTATTACAACTCACTAACTAAGTACTAAATGGAAAAGACTATATACAGAGAGTGAGGGAACTAAACTTGCGATAGCAAGACTGGAAGTGCTCCAACCACTGTCACTGGCTGTAAGAATCATAGAATCATAGAATATCAGGGTTGGAAGGGACCCCTGAAGGTCATCTAGTCCAACCCCCTGCTCGAAGCAGGACCAATTCCCAGTTAAATCATCCCAGCCAGGGCTTTGTCAAGCCTGACCTTAAAAACCTCTAAGGAAGGAGATTCTACTACCTCCCTAGGTAACGCATTCCAGTGTTTCACCACCCTCTTAGTGAAAAAGTTTTTCCTAATATCCAATCTAAACCTCCCCCACTGCAACTTGAGACCATTACTCCTCGTTCTGTCATCTGCTACCATTGAGAACAGTCTAGAGCCATCCTCTTTGGAACCCCCTTTCAGGTAGTTGAAAGCAGCTATCAAATCCCCCCTCATTCTTCTCTTCTGCAGGCTAAACAATCCCAGCTCCCTCAGCCTCTCCTCATAAGTCATGTGTTCTAGACCCCTAATCATTTTTGTTGCCCTTCGCTGGACTCTCTCCAATTTATCCACACCCTTCTTGTAGTGTGGGGCCCAAAACTGGACACAGTACTCCAGATGAGGCCTCACCAATGTCGAATAGAGGGGAACGATCACGTCCCTCGATCTGCTCGCTATGCCCCTACTTATACATCCCAAAATGCCATTGGCCTTCTTGGCAACAAGGGCACACTGCTGACTCATATCCAGCTTCTCATCCACTGTCACCCCTAGGTCCTTTTCCGCAGAACTGCTGCCTAGCCATTCGGTCCCTAGTCTGTAGCGGTGCATTGGATTCTTCCATCCTAAGTGCAGGACCCTCCACTTATCCTTATTGAACCTCATCAGATTTCTTTTGGCCCAATCCTCCAATTTGTCTAGGTCCTTCTGTATCCTATCCCTCCCCTCCAGCGTATCTACCACTCCTCCCAGTTTAGTATCATCCGCAAATTTGCTGAGAGTGCAATCCACACCATCCTCCAGATCATTTATGAAGATATTGAACAAAACCGGCCCCAGGACCGACCCTTGGGGCACTCCACTTGACACTGGCTGCCAACTAGACATGGAGCCATTGATCACTACCCGTTGAGCCCGACAATCTAGCCAGCTTTCTACCCACCTTATAGTGCATTCATCCAGCCCATACTTCCTTAACTTGCTGACAAGAATACTGTGGGAGACCGTATCAAAAGCTTTGCTAAAGTCAAGAAACAATACATTCACTGCTTTCCCTTCATCCACAGAACCAGTAATCTCATCATAAAAGGCAATTAGATTAGTCAGGCATGACCTTCCCTTGGTGAATCCATGCTGGCTGTTCCTGATCACATTCCTCTCATGCAAGTGCATCAGGATTGATTCTTTGAGGACCTGCTCCATGATTTTTCCAGGGACTGAGGTGAGGCTGACTGGCCTGTAGAAGAAGGAACTGAGGGTGGATGAGGGGCAGTTCCAGCCTCTTATATTGGCACGGAGCAGTAGAGGGTGCTCGAGCCACCCTAACAGGTACCTCTGAGGAGGAAAGTTCTCTGACAACTGTGCACAAGGCACACACATACCTACAGTGGAACGGACATGTGCAATCACTCAAGGAAGAATGGTTGTTAGCAATAGGTCCCACTCTTCACCAATAGTGAAAATCTCTGCCTCACTCATGTTTTCTGTAATGCTGTTGAAAATGGGAGTGTCCCATTTATGATAGCTGTTAAATTGTTTAAACGCTAGATAAGAGGGGCAAGCATGTGTTTGAGGAACTCACCCATTGTTAGCACTTGATGATTTTCCTTTATATACATATAAACCTGTTGTCTTTATAGTTGAAGAAACATCAGTTAAAAAACTACCCTTCCATTATAAAAAGTAAGTTAATCTACCAAATATTCTTGACATGTCTTTTCCAGAGCTTTGGCTTTTTTAAGAGTCAAGACTTAACAGTGTGGTATTTCTCACAGTAAAGCCAGTATACTAAAGAAAAGTGACTTAATAGAGTAATTACCAATTGTAATATTGTGGAACACTAAGGAAAATATTAACCGAAGAAATACTGTGAGCTTGACTATAAATCTATAAATTCTCACCCTGAATAATGTGACTCACACTAACCTACAGTATGAGACTCAGCATAGTACCTATACCATTAGAGGCCATCTTTAAAATAGTGGTATAAAAACCTCTTCAATGGTTGGAGTGGGAGGGGTGTTTTGTTTTTTTGTTTTGTATAGTAGTGGTGTTTTCTCTCAGGAGACATGATCCCCCCTCCCATAGTATCCAAAAACAATTAAAAAAAAAAAAAAGACAACCAGATAGAGACATAACTCCAAAGGATCCCTCAACCCAAATTCTCAGTAATGAAAAGTCACAATAGTTTCGTAAAAGTGCAACCATTATTTGATATCAACTTAAATTCTTATGTATACAGTGCACATGAATGTTAAAATATAAATGACATTACTATGAGACCCTCACTTGGAATATTAAAATACTGTTCAGTAAGAGTTGTAGCTAGAATAAAATAATCTGATAAACACAAGGACATTCTTCTAAAGAATCTGAATATGACTTAAAATTCTGGATTTCAGGTACAGTTTTAAAAATATGCTTGCAAAATAATGAAAAAACACTGAGTCTTTGCAAAGATTGAATGCGGAAGGAGAATGAAATACCTTCTCAATTCTAGGGGTCAATCTCTCTTTCAAACAGGGTTAAAGCCTACTGGGTGAAGTAGTGGAAATGGGGAGGGCTTGCATTGCCATGTATGTTTTGTGACTAAATAAAGGATTTTATAGTCTAACAGTAATCCAATTAATGGTACTTAAATATTTAGATGCTAAATATCAGTACTAGCAGATAACCAACAGATAACCAATATAAACTATTACCACGATGAGATTTAACAGACAACTTTCTTCTTCCAGTATTTATGGTCACCCATGGATGTACAGACTTGGGCTTTCACCTTCTGAAGTAACAAAGTTTCTCAAACGGAACTGTGCTTAGAGCTACAATTCAGAATGGTTACAAGTAAAGATTATAAAAGTATCCACTTGTAATGTGCTTATGGTTGTATCTCTCTAACATGATTTTTCCTCCTGAGAATGATGATCTTTTGCTCTACAAACAGTTAGAGTTCCACATTCAAATACAAAATAAAACTCAGGCCTTCTCATTCATCCAGCTATTAGCTACTGATTCTATGGCTTGGCATCTCATGTCAGTAAGTCAAAATGATACAAAATAGCTAGCTAGGGATATTCTGAAAGACTAATTTGCTGCAGAATTGTGCTTCACAGTATAAACTTTCATTCTGAAAAAAGTTTTAGTCATTTTTATGAAGATGTGAACCAAATATAAAGTGGTATTATGATATTAACCTCCTGAGTCTGCAGACAGTCTTCAGCAATAGCTCTCAGGGCATAAACTGTTCCCATTCATTTCAATGGAATCCAAACTTGAAGTTTAATGATAACTAAAATATAAACATTAAATATGTCCATCCTCATGATTAAGAACAAACATATCCATCACTACTGGATGACCCTGAAGCATATTGGGGAAACTGTTGAGCTAAAGAACTACAAGCTAAAGTTCTTCAAAAATTTCTACTCACCAGAAATCACAAGCCTGCTCCCACAAATGGAAGGAAAATGCATATCCTCCTCAGTGATAAAACATTAACCGACTCCTGGTGCAAAATCACTTTTCCTCCCATGACTGCCTCCATGCCAAAAGCCCCAAGTTACCTCCCACCCACAGCAAACGGTAGACTCCTAAGTGAGTATTCAGTTAAGAAAAAATGTGTCTTTCCATTTGCAATCCAGTTGATTCAAGAGTATGAGTAACATGTGAAATATAAACAGAAATGTTTCTCACCTGCCAGTAACAAATTGTAATAGTAACACTCGCTCTTCCTGAGTTAGTTCTTCTACAACATCCCAGAACCACTAAATGAAAAATAAGTTTAAAAAAAGTTTTCATTTTCCATTAATTTGGAAAAAAAGATATAAACAAATAAGGGCACATTTATAAATTTATGGTTTAAATTATGGAAATTAGCTCCGAGTCGGATTCATACCTCATTTTATTATGCGCCATTCCCATCTTAAGTGATTTATAGGAATACTTTGGTTAATGTAAGTTTTCATCCAAAAATAGCAAAAACTTTGAAGGATTAATACACAATATTCTCCATCCATTCAGCTGGGACTTTACCTGAACAACAGGGTCTTCTCTTTCATAGCCACTTGTGTAGTCTGTATTTTTTATCCAATCACTCACATCAATTTCTGGCATACCAGACAGCAACAGCTCCTTCAGGGGAAAAAAAAAAAACAAATCCTGATTAGTCTTCTCGACAAACAATTAATTTTGAAGAGTGCAGTTGCCTTAATTAAAGAATAATCCTGAATGAAACCAAAACGCCTTTTCTGTTCTAATTTGCTTTTAATACTTTATTCCTAATAATAAATAAGATATCAAATCTTATAATACAGGATCCTTGAGTCTCCTACATTTTAAAAAAGACAGGCAAACCTTTGTGTATTATTTAATTCCACCTGCAAGTCATCAGAAGTAGAAATTTAATTACAAGCAAGTGCAGTGTAAGCAAGGGAGCTAGTACAGTCCTGGTACCGGAGTTCCTCTAGAGCCAACCTATCCACCCATCCTGCAGGCAAGGTGGATCTTTGCAGACTACTAGCTCTCCAATGAACAGAAATGGATTGGCTGAAAAACCTCTCTCCTTGACCGGGAAAGTCTTGTACCACAGCTGGAGGTAGTTTTTTCTTTGGCCTTCTCTCCTGGCAAGGGGGAAGCAACTTTCATCCTTTTTGGCAGAGATAATCCAAATTCATATCTGATCTACTGTGAGACAGAAGGAAGACTAGCATCTTTCTAAACAGGCTGTTCTCAGTAGAGGGATGCCAAAAATCCATTAGAGTTGGAGGATCAACCTACGCTGAGACAATGAGGAGGGGCACCATACTAATTCATTACTTCCAGACTAAGACAATTTAATATTTTAGATATGAAAGTAGAAGTCAAAGATACAATGTCAAAGTAGGTAAAAGCATTCTCAGACACCAGGACCCCTTTTAATAAAACAGATTCTAAGGGGAATAGTTAAGTGTATGAGGGCTGCAAAGTTTGTCTGCACTGAACTACATATTCAACCTTACTATAAAATGCATCAGATCCCTTATATAAGAATGAGAAATCCTTTGTGTTTTATGGTTGCACAGACCTCTGATAATGGAAGAAATCCTCTTAAAAAGCATACTTGAATATTAAAAACCAAAACACTTGCATAACTGGAAGACTGTGGTGTTAATTTCATTTTGAAAGGTCTGAATCAGTTGCTATCTCTACAATAAAACCTGCTAAAGATTTTACAGGTTAAGAAATTTTAAGTCTGTAAGTGATCACCTGATACGACAGGTTTTCCTTTTTAATAATAATAAAACATTCTTTAAATTTTAATATAATATTTTGAATGCTATATTAAAATATCAATGTTGGTTTTAAATTTAGAGAAGTACAGGTTAGTGGCTGTACCACAAACTACTATTCAGAAGGCCAAATTTGGAGCTTAAAGCTGTGTTTTGTTCCTTGCCCAGCAGGAGCTGAATGCATTGTGGAGAAGAAGAAAAGGGAGCAAAAGAGGCACACTGTTCTTAACACTTGTCTGACACACCTTGCTGATATGAGGATTGAAGATCAGGTTCTAGACTGACCCCACCACCTTAATCGAGGTGACAGGGACAGAACAGACATGAGGGGAGGAGATACCCAATGATCAAAAAAGCATCCCTGAGAGGGGACAGAAGAAAATAAAATGCTTAATGAACAGCAGCAAAACTTTTGTGAAGGCCTCCAGTTAGAACTCAGTGGACTGGCAGAACAGCATAATCTACAATATGGGGGGTGGGGGGTGTAATTTCAACATTCTACAAAAAATAGCACATATGACGAATCAAAGGGCAATATTTCAGCTCCTTCAGATAGTGTGTCTAATGAACTGGTGTCCCTAACATGACAACTTGGAATTGTATTTAAGCTTGCATGTGTGCGCACATGTGTACTATGTACAACAGGATCTTAGATGTACATAGATAGGGGGCAGCAAGACAAAGGACAAAATGCTGAAGAAATTAAAGTCTGCATTTCTTTAAGAACAAGGGAAGCAAATTAATTTTCAGTGGCTTCTCTGTTCCCCCTCCAATGACACCCCAAATGTGTGTACAAATACACATACACTTTGCAGGAGAAAACATGAGAGCATTTTAGAAATTTGTAACATCAGCACATGCAAGTGTTGGTTTCACAAGTACAAATATTAGAACACAAGCTGAACTTTTAAATATGTACACGTAGTGGAGGCTAGAACTCTAATTTACCCTTCGGAATAAAATAAATGGGGCAAGACTGCATAAGAAGGATTTTTTATGAAATTTCTGCTCTGAATTTTCTGGTTTTAGTAAAAGATTTGGGTGTTAATTTAACTACAAAACTCCAGTAGAAGTAAAATTTCCAATCTTAACTATTTTACATTAAATAATATTTAATGCTTGTAGTTTGATCTATATTTTTACATTCAGTGAGACTTGGGCTCCTAAATCATTATGAAAATTTTGGAAGAAGGAAAGAAGAGAAACATCCAGATAGGGAAACAAATCATGGAATATCATGGAAAACAGGCAGAAAAGACCGAGACTGGTCATTTTCTCCAAGGTATTAAGTAGGTATATATGTAGTCAGAGATGAAAAATGCAGCAACTCCACAAAGATTTTTTAGGAAAGTAAATTTGAATTTGATTCAGAGAGTAGGAAATGGGTGAAGATGATAAATAAACTAGGCAATAGGAGCGTTTCCTGAAGTTTACTGAAGGGAATTATGGACACCACAAGACACATGCACTTTCTATCTTGGGTATTACAAAGCAAGACTTTACTCTTATAATGAGTGATCAATACTACCATCTTTCAGGAAAATGCTCACCTAAGGTAATCAGCATGAACAAGGACAGATATTTCAGAGCAGGTGTACAGAAGTGAAAACCAAAGCATGGATATCAAATTATCATCTTTCAAAACACTGAGCTTTACTTTTACCTCATTACATTAGTGATCAAGTGCTGAATGCTGTCAGTTACAAATATAGGCACTGCTGCTTACCAGTTCATATTCATCAAAAAGCTGTATAAGAGAAGGTGGTATGAACATATGAAATCCTTGCAAAAAAGCATTTATCTGAGGTTGAATGGCTCTTGTCATTCGAAGTTCAGTAACAAGTTGGACATACTCAGCCTGCAAAGAAAGATACTGAACATTAAAACGAGATATTTTATGGTAAAAATACATGAACATACATATGCACAAACAAAGTTCTGCCTACATTAAGATTATCATTAAAAGTAAATTCTAGCTGCGACTTTGAATGCATCCTTCACTCACCTAACCGAGACTGGCAACTGCAGCACACACATGGCCACATTTTCAAAAGGCCTCTTAAAAAGAGGGAGAGAGACCTACGAAGTTTGAGCAAGCACCCTTCTGTTTCCTTTTTGCCCATACAAATGTACGTAGCACAGCCATATTTTGTGGGGCATGTTTTTGGAGACTACTTCTGGAATGACAGTGCAGCACAGTCCCAGCAGGGGTTTGGATCTAGTCCAGGGGTTTGGATCTATACCAGGGGTGACCTATCTGAGCTTGAGAAGGAGCCAGAATTTACCAATGTACATTGCCAAAGATCCATAGTAATATGTCAGCAGCCCCCCACTGGCTCCCCCCTCACTCCCAGCGGCAGCCCCACCGATCAGCGCCTCTCCCTCCCTCCCCACACCTCCCAATCAGCTGTTTCATGGCATGCAGGAGGCGGGGGGGACGGGGAGGAAGAGGAGGAGCGAGGGCACGGCCTGCGAAAGAGCCAGGGGTTGAGCAGTGAGTATCCCCAGCACATTGGAAAGTTGGCACCTGTAGCTTCAGCCCCGGAGTCGGTGCCTATACAAGGAGCCGTACATTAACTTCTGAAGAGCCGTACATTAACTTCTGGCCACTCCAATCTAGACCATGAATGTTAATGGAATTTTACCTTGTCATTTTCTGACTGAATGAACAATACAACCTCAACGTTCTTAAAATCAGTTTGGATGGAATTTCCTTTTCTTGTTTTTTAACAAACAGGAGAAAAACAGAAGACTCACAATATGAAAATATTCAGTTGGACACCACTGAAATACTGTATCCCATACATTTTAAGCAATTGCCAGTGGGAACTTCTTACTCGCCACCTTCCAAGATACACACTAAATGAAACAAGGCCTTGGCTCACTCCCATTTTATCATTCAAAACTGCTACTACTATGGAGCAGACAAAAAGGAAAAGGGACTTTCAGATGGGGGCAGAAAGACAGCCCCTTCCAGCTTTACACTGCCTGGACCATGTACATAGCACCATGTGCTTGTGCACAGCCTGCCAGTCTATTCCAGCTCATCTTGATGCACAATATATAAGTCTTTAACACATTCTCTTTACTCAATGCAGACATCTTTCTACTTGGGAACCGAAAACTTATGCCAAGACTTCTCAAAACTAAGTTAAATCAACTTTGACTCCAAGCGATGCATGATTTCTAATTATTGGAAAAAAAAAAAGGCATTTCCAGGCTTACCCACCAAACAGATTAACTGAGTTACTGTCTGTGATGATTTGGGGAATCTGTCTATGTACAGTTTATAAATTCTGCTTGGATGTTATGAAGTTGCTATAAAAATTTAATCAGGGAATTCTATGTGGACGTGGAATCCATCATGTGCTAACATGGACCGTAGCACATTCCTTCCAGACCAGGGTCAATAGAAAGTCATTAACTTTAACGTGTACTGGACTGAAAAACTGCTTTGCTAAAGAGGCTGACTGGAACTGGAAGACGCTTCTTCCTCCAACTTGTCTGAAAGGATGGAAAAGTAGAGAGAAACTGGAAAATTCCCCAAACAGAACAAAGGGATAGAGGTGACAGAGCAGGATTTAAAAAGGACTCCCAGGGAGAAGCCTTTTAGAGGGACAGAAAGCTTGGGACAGGCATAGAAGAGACAAGTATGCTTTTGTAGCAGCGGTGTGTTTGAACTGTGGGACGAACCAAGGTCAGAGAAAGCAAGCTGAGCTGGAAAGATTCCATGTTTCTGAAGAAAAGAAAAAGTTGCAGGGAAAGGATCCTGGGCACCCCAGGGGACTCTGCCCAAGGGCAAAGAACTCTCAAAATGGTGAAGAACCCAAGACAGGGAAATTAATATAGGTTTATTTTATACACATCTATATATTTCTTGTGCTAAGTGGAGATCAATGGTGTTTTTGGATCCTGTACAAAGTCTGTCTGTTGGCTTTCACTGTCACACACCTCTTAAGAGGTGAATTGTAAACCAGAAGGTTCACAGCTTTGGTAGGATTCTGGGGACTGTTCAAGAGCTGCTGGGGATGTCTGGGGCAGACTGCACTAATTTAAGGGCTTAGACAATGGAGTACCCACTCCCATGAGGGGCATCACACACGAAGTCTGCATCTTGAGTGTGTGCTTAGAGGCCCAAAGCCACAAACAGTGCCTAAACTCTGCCCAATCCCATCAAGTGAAGGGCACAGAGGATTCAGCATTGAATTCCCTCACAGCTGTCTAGTGAAAGTCCAACAGCAAGAGCTCAGCCAGATCTGAGACACCATCTTGTTCCAAAACAACAAGTTTGGACACAGTTTCTACTTAAGTTTTTATACCATACCCATCACCACAGCATCTAAGCATCTGGTTTCTTGAAGAATCAATTAACCTCTCTGCCTCCAGTTCCCCATTTACACACTGAAGATACAATAGAAACTCAGAGTTACGAACACCAGAGTTACAAACTGACCAGTCAACCACACATCTCATTTGGAACTGGAAGTACGCAATCAGGCAGCAGCAAAGAAAAAAAGCAATACAGTACAGTACTGTATTAAACATAAAGTACTAAAAAATAACGGGAACGTGTAAAAAAAGATTTGTCAAGGTAAGGAAACTGTTTTCGTGCTGATTTCGTTTAAATTAACATGGTTAAAAGCAGCATTTTTTTTTTCTGCACAGTAAAGTTTCAAAGCTGAATTACGTCAATGGTCAGCTGTAAACTTTTGAAAGAACAACCATAATGTTTTGTTCAGCGTTACAAACATTTCAGAGTTACAAACAACCTCCATTCCCGAGGTGTTTGTAACTCCGAGGTTCTACTGTAAGTTGATATCTAAAGTGACATTTTAAAAATATCCCCATTTTGAAAGCCTGCCCAATTTCAGAGAAATCCCTTATACACCTCTGCCCCAATATAACATGGGTTTGCATACAACACAGTAAAGCAGGCCTCCTCCCCTGCACCCCAGGATCTGGGAGCTGGGGGGGGGCACTTTTGGGGGCCCCGCAGGCCCAGGTGATTAGCAGGGGGCCAGGAGCAGCCCGCTCCACTTCCCTCGCCTCGGCCCCAGCTGTGTCGCTCGGGGGAGGGAGCTTGGGGGAAGAGATCTCTCCCACCCCCCACCCTCACCGGCAGCAGCGGAAGCGGAGCAGCCCGACCCCAGCCCTCTCCACTCTGCCAGCTCCCAGCCACGGCGCTTTGCTCCCAGCCGCCAATGAGTGCGGTGGGCATCCTTTCCCCAACCTCCCTGCACTCCCCGGCGGCAGGAAGTGGAGACCTGCGGCTGAGAGCTGGAGGAGTGCAGCGGGCTGGGGCTGCATCGCTCCACTTCCCGCCGCAGGTGAGTGCGGGGGGCATCCTTTCCCCAACCTCCGTGCACTCACCGGCAGCAGCGGAAGCGAAGCAGACCGGTCCCAGCCCGCTCCACTCCGCCAGCTCCCAGCTGCAGTGGGAAGCGGAGCGCCGCTAGTGAGTGTGGGGGGTGTCCTTTCCCCAACCTCCCCGCACTGACCAACGGAGGGAAGCAGAGCGCCACAGCTGGGAGCTGACGGAGTGCAGCGGGCTGGGGCCACATTTCTCTGCTTTCCACCGCTGCCGGTGAGTGACTGTCAGGGGACAGGGATGTGGATAGGGGTCGGGGCAGTCAGGGGACAGGGAGGTTGGGTAGGGGGTGGGGTCCTGGGGTGATTAGGGACGGGGGTCTCTGGAGGGGACGGTCAGGGAACAAGGAGCAGGGGGGCCAAAGCAAGTTCGATATAACGCGGTTTCACATATAACACGGTAAGATTTTTTTGGCTCCTGCGGACCGCGTTACATCGGGATAGAGGTGTACTTTATCCTAACAAGAACTGGTAGCCTCTTCAAAATTGGAAGAAATTCTTTTTTCAGTGTAAATGTGAGATGAATGATTAGTTAAATGTTTGTGAAGTGCTTGCAAGAGGAGAAGGGTTACTTAAGTACATCTTCAACCAAGATTCCGGTCTCTTCCAAGGTCACCACTGAATGGTAGGCTAAACCAGGTTGAGGGAACCCATGGGGGGAGTGTCAAGGTTCCCCCCCAACTCTGAACTCTAGGGTACAGATGTGGGGACCTGCATGAAAAACCTCCTAAGCTTATCTTTACCAGCTTAGGTCAAAACTTCCCCAAGGTACAAAATATTCCCCCCATTGTCCTTGGACTGGCCGCTACCACCACCAAACTAATACTGGTTACTGGGGAAGAGCTGTTTGGACGCGTCCTTCCCCCCAAAATACTTCCCAAAACCCTGCACCCCACTTCCTGGACAAGGTTTGGTAAAAAGCCTCACCAATTTGCCTAGGTGACTACAGACCCAGACCCTTGGATCTTAAGAACAATGAACAATCCTCCCAACACTTGCACCCCCCCTTTCCTGGGAAATGTTGGATAAAAAGCCTCACCAATTTGCATAGGTGACCACAGACCCAAACCCTTGGATCTGAGAACAATGAAAAAGCATTCAGTTTTTTACAAGAAGACTTTTAATAAAAATAGAAGTAAATAGAAATAAAGAAATCCCCCCTGCAAAATCAGGATGGTAGATATCTTACAGGGTAATTAGATTCAAAAACATAGAGAACCCCTCTAGGCAAAACCTTAAGTTACAAAAAAGATACACAGACAGAAATAGTTATTCTATTCAGCACAATTCTTTTCTCAGCCATTTAAAGAAATCATAATCTAACACATACCTAGCTAGATTACTTACTAAAAGTTCTAAGACTCCATTCCTGGTCTATCCCTGGCAAAGACCAGCATACAGACAGACACAGACCCTTTGTTTCTCTCCCTCCTCCCAGCTTTTGAAAGTATCTTGTCTCCTCATTGGTCATTTTGGTCAGGTGCCAGCGAGGTTACCTTTAGCTTCTTAACCCTTTACAGGTGAGAGGAGCTTTCCCCTGGCCAGGAGGGATTTCAAAGGGGTTTACCCTTCCCTTTATATTTATGACAGGGAGAGACACCTCTGGTGAGAAAAAATGCTAATCTCCAACATGCATGGGACTGGGAATGGTTTAAGAACACTTTTCTAGATGCCCAAAAAGCCACAATCCCACAGTCGAGGAAGGCGGCCATAATGGTTTTTAAAACCAAAAAACCAAAACTGATTTAACAGGGAAGTGAAGACGGCTATAAAAAAAATTCATTTGTATATCAGGAGGATGTTAAATAGCGGCTACTAAAGTTAAGCATTTTAAAATAAGCAGTTCCAGACAATCTGCATCCAAGGGTCTTAAAAGCTGGCTGAAGAGTTCACTGGATTGGTAATGATTATTTTCAGTTAAGTTAACATACCGCGGAAGTTCCAGTAGACTGGAAGAAAGCTCATTATGTGCCAATATATGAAAAGAAACAGGATGACCCAGGTAATTATAGGCCTGTCTGTCTGACATTGACCCTGGGCAAGATAGTGGAACAGTTGGTACAGGAAAGAATTCAAGAAGGGTAATATGGGTTTATGGAAACATGGGTTCATGGAAAATAGTCTATCAAACTAACTTGATATCTTTTTCTTATGAGATTACAGGTTTGCTTGACTAAGGCAATAGTGTTGATGTAGTATACTTTGACTTAGTCCCAACATGATATTTTGATAAAAAAATAGAAAGATATAAAATGTACCTGTCACTCGTTAAATGAATTAAAATCAGGCTAACTGATAGGTCTCAAAATGTATCTGTACATAGGACATAATCAAGTGGGTGTGTTTTTAGTGGGGTACCGCAGGGATCAGTTCTTGACCCTTACTATAACGTTCTTATTGAACGACATGGAATAAAACAAAGGTCAATCACTAATAAAGTTTTCAGACGACACAAAAATTGGGGAGTGGTAAATAATGAAGAGGACAGGTTACTGATACAGAGCAATCTACATCGCTTAGTAAACTGGGCACAAGCAAACAATATGCACTTTAACAGGGCTAAATGTAAACATTTTCTTACATAGTGGAAGACTCTCTCCTGGGAAAAGGATTTGGGGATTGTGGTGGATAATCAGCTGAACATGAGCTCCCAGTGTGCCGCTATGGCCAAAAGGGCTAATGTAGTCCTTGGATGCATAATAAACAGGGGAATCTCAAGTAGGACCAGAGAGGTTATTTTACCTCATCTGCTGGAATACCATGTCCAGTTCTGGTATCCACCATTCAAGGTGGTTGATAAATTGGAGAGGCTTCAGAGAAAAGCCACAAGAATCACTGAAGGATCAAAAACCCTTCCTCATAGTGACTGAGCTCCTTGAGTCTATTAGCTTAACAAAGAGAAGTTTAAACGATGACTTGATTACAGACTAAGTACCTACATGGGGAACATATTTAAGAATGGACTCTTCAATCTAACAGAGAAAGGTATACCATGATCCAATGGCTGGAAGTGAAGCTAAACAAATTCAGACTGAAAATAAGGTGTAAAGTACAATGAGAGTAATTAACCACTGAAGAAACTTAACAAGGTCATGGTGTCTTGTCCATCACTGAAAATTTTTAAATCAAAACCATATGATCCAGTTCTACAGCCTGTGTTATACAGGAGGTCAGACTACATGATCACAATGATCCCTTCTGGACTTGGACTCTATGAATCTATACTAAGTCTGCTTTGGTGGTCAGGGAGGAGGAATCCTTTTGGTCCAACAGAAGGAAAGGTACTGCAGCCACATTCCATGATATATGCACCGCTTGACAAGACACAAAAGACATCAGTGGCTATTCACTGTAGCTAATGAAGTTCCTAGTCTTTATGACCCTTCAAGCCACTGGTCTTTGATTTCAGCAGCCCAGAGACCAAGATTGCCTTTTACACATCATAGAAAGGAAGTCCTCCAGCAATGCCAAGAGGTGAAATGTCAGGTGTAGGTGCATACTGGAAGTCAGTCACAAACCTTCATCCTTGGCACCAAGGATGTTAGGCAACATCCCAGGTGACTGAATAACCCCTTTTAAGACAGCACCGCTCACCCCCATAAAGGAAAAGGCCAGCAAAAGTGCCATAATATTGCCTGCCCAACTCTAATCTGGACAGTTTACCATATCTGGTGAATCATCCACACACTTGGTCATTCTATAAGCAAAAGAAGAGCTCTCACCATGAGGATATGGAACATATGGACTTTAATGGATAATAACAAATCAAGACCTGAAAGGTGTACATTATTAATTGCAAGGGAACTTGCAAGATGCAGCATCAATATAGCTGCCCTCAGCAAAAGAATACTTGCAGAAGGAGGCTCCAGAAAGGAACTAGGACAGAGGTCCCCAAAGTGTGGGGTGTGCCCCCCCCAGGGGGGGCATGGAGGAAAATCCAGGGCCCAGGCCAGCCCACACAGAGGCAGGGAGGGAGCACCATCCAGCCCCGTCCTGTCCCTGGCTCCTGGCCCTGTGCCTTGGCCCCATCACCAGCCTCAGTGTGGCTCTGCTCCTGTCCCCCCTCTCCCCGCCAACCCCCAGCCTCAGCCACAGCTCCATTCCTGGCCCGGGGCAAAGCCGGGAGCAGAGCAGCACCAGGCCAGGGGCTGGCTTCTGGCCCCCAGTACAACCCAGTTGCTGCTCCACTTCCGTCCCCAGCCTCGCCACTGCTCCTGGCCCCAGACCCACCCATCAGCTGCGGCCCCAGCCTTGGCCCCCTTACCCAATCTGCGTCTTCCCCCTCCCTGTCCCATGAGCCACGTCCCCGTTCCCAGCTCCGGGGAGATGGGGGGATGCGCACGGCAGGGGGATGGGGGGGGGAGGAGGACTGTCAAAAGTTTGGGGATCTCTGAACTAGTAGGTGGCTAATCTTTTGGAAAAAAGGAAAAACAGCAGAGGAAGAAACGATTTATGGCATTTATTTTGCCATTAGAAACAGCTTTCTGAAGTCACTGAAAGATTTACCTGTGGGAGACTAATACCAGAGTAGGAAAAGATAGGAAGACTTGGAACGGTATAATAAAGACCAATGGAGTTGGAAAAATGAACAGCAATGGTCTCCTACTTCAGCAAGTGTGCTGAGCATGAGCTCTATTACCAACACAGTATTTAAGCAAGCAGAAAAATATAAAACATCTTGGATGCATATCTGAGATCAAAGCACTGGCACCTGAATGATTCATTATATACGGCAAAGGGACGCTAATATCACAAGAGCAATGCAAGGGGCGAACAGCTGGAATCACCACACAATGATCAGAGCCATTTTTAAATTACATGCGGCTGAAGATATTAAATCTAAAATTGAACATAGCAAAGCTGAGACATCCATTTCTTCAAGAAAAACTAAGGGAAGACTTAATGGAAAAGTCTGATAACCTTACATCATCAACCAATAATGTACTGCAAAAGTGGAATATATTCAAGATCGGCCATTCTTCAAGGCTCAGAAGATATTCTAGCTATACATCAAAGATGGCACCAGGATTGTTTCAATGAAAAAATCCTCAAGCAAAAGGATAGTGTGTGTGTCTTGGCAAAATGACAAACACAACATTAAAGAAAGATAAATTCAAGTACCTGCAAGCCAAGGGTTAAAGACTGCATTCATTCCTACAGGAGAACTGGTGGGAAAAGAAAGCAGAAGAAACACTGCATTATGTCAATACTAACATAACATTGTTTTAGGATTTCCTGAAAGCTATTTATGACCATCAAAATCTGGACCAGCTCCACTAAAGAATTTACGTGGATCTATCTTAATCAAGGACAAATGAGGCATCTCTGAAAGATGAGTACAACACTTCACTGAGCCACTGAATCACCCTTTACTATCAACCCACAGGTGCTCGAGGAATTGACCCCATATATGAAGAAATCACCCAAACCTACCATTGAGGAGTGCAAAGAGCTATCAAACAAATGAAGTCAGGTAAATCATCTGGCAAAGATGACATATCAGATGAAATCTTTAAAACCTGCAGGCCTAAATGCTGTCAACTATCCACATGAAATCATCAAAGATGGGAAGCCAAGCAAATTCCTCAGGGCTTCAAAGATGCAATCAGTTACACTATACAAAAATAAAGGCATCAAATCTGACTGTGGTAACTACTGGGGTATTACTCTGCTATCTGTTAGTAGAAAAATTCTCACCACCCATATTTTGCTCAATCAGCTTGTCACAACAGTATCAGAGAAGTTTCTACCAGAGACCCACTCTGGATTTAGGTCAGGTCAGGGCACCAAAGACATGGTTTTTGTTGAGACAGAGATTCAGGAAAAAAAAATCTGAACACAGAACTGTATACTGTCTTCATTTATCTAAAAATAGCACTCGATACTGTGAGCAGAAATGGCCTCTGCAAAATTCTAGAAAAGTTTGGCTGCTCCACCAAATCTGCCAACATCATATATCAATTTCACAAAGGCGCAAGTGGTCAAGTCCTCTCAGATAGTGACCTTTTAAACAATTTCCCACACATAATGGAGTGAAGCAAACCTGTGTGCTGGCACTGGCCCTTTCTGGTCTCTTTGCAGCTGTTCTGAATTACGCAATGACCAGCCTTCCAAAGGGCATCTACGTAAGGTACGGAACTGATGGAAAACTATTCAATTTCCAAAGGCTTACTGCAAAGACAAAAATTCTTGAACAACTCATATGTGAAGCCTTTTTCGTGGATGACTGTACGCCACTTCGCCATAGTGAAACTGATCTACAGTTTATCCTTGGCAGGTTCTCTGAGGCAACTAAACAGTTTCAACTCAACATCAGCCTGGAAAAAAAAAAGTCTTCTTCCAACCAACCACCAGGCAAATATCACCACTTATTGTTTAAGCCAAAGACTGAATAACTTTACATACCTGGGCAGTACTATCTTAAGAGATGGTTCGCTGGATCAAGAAATAGCAAGTTGAATATAAAAGGCAAGCCAGGCCTTCAGAAGACACTGCCATAGGATACTCAACCAGCACACCATCCAACACTTAAAACTGATAATTCCCAATGCAGCACTATTAGCATCCCTTTTAGACAGGTGTGAAACATCAGTTTACTGCAGACATATTAAGCAACTTGAAAAATTTCACACATGCCGCCTCTACTCTATTCTGAAAGTCAACTGGCAAGACAGTCTCAAACATTAATGTCCTTGAAAGAACAAAAACAGTAATTGAGGCCAGTTGAGGCCAAGTAAATTATCAAAGCTCAGCTTAAACTGACAGATCATGTTATCAGAGTGTGCTACAACAGACTCCAGCAAAAAAAGTTTTCTATGAGCTGGTACTCTTGAAAGCACAGGCATTTTTCAAATCTGCCAGAACCATTAAGTTATACAGTACAAATCCAGGTCATTAAGAAAATATTGAATGAATAGGTACAGAGTCCTTGACTTTTAAATCATTAGACTGTATCTAGCGCAGATCAGTAGAAAGCTCATGAAATAGTTTGATAATCTCCACATTCCTAAGGGACTAACATCCATATTTCAAAAGTCACCACAACAATTAGCAACATCAAAAGGTGCTACGGACAATAAGGGAATAGAGATATCACCTCTAGAGGTGATCTCTGCAGGTCAGCGTTGATCATGTAGTTGAAGTAGTATGAGAATATTTATAAAGCAAATATACATAAAACTATCAAACTAAAATATGTAAAATTCTTGTAGGGTAAGTCAAACAGAAGAATTTAAATATTAGATTAGGGATAACATGTTAGCAAATTTCTAACTTCATTCATATTGAAAAGAGCATTGTAAACAGACGATAGACTTTATAATGGCAACACTGAAACCACCAATTATTGTAGGATATATTATATTATATTAAAATATTATAATATATACAAGGAGAATTTAAAAGACTGGAAACAAGCAACAGTGTATTTGTTCCCTGACTCCATCCATGTAGAATATTGATAAAGGGGCCAAATCTCCACTGACTTGCATTGTGTAGTCATTTATACCTGTGCAAAGTGGGTGGAAAACCAATTCTGAATGGTACAAGACAGTGGAGAATCAGTCTCATAACATGCATGTTAGTTATCTGAATGACATTTCTGCCCTGATAGAAAGGAAGAGTATGCATGTAAGCATTCACTGTCAAAGTCCCAGAAACAAGAAAACGTTAAAATAAATGACGACACCAAGTGGTCATTTGCCAATATAACAGCCTAGTATCATACCAACAAAAACCTAGACAAATACTATATACCAGGGATACCTTGGGCATGCAACCAGTCAGGGAAATCTGCTGGCGGGCCGGAATGGTTTGTTTACCTGCAGCGTCCGCAGGTTTGGCCGATCGCAGCTCCCAGTGGCCGCAGTTCGCTGTTCCAGGCCAATGGGGGCTGTGGGAAGTGGTGTGGGCTGAGGGATGTGCCGGCCACTGCTTCCCGTAGCCCCCATTGGCCTGGAACAGCGAACTGCGGCCAGTGGGAGCTGCAAATCGGAAGAACCTGCAGACGCTGCAGGTAAACAAACTGTCCCGCCAGCAGATTTCTCTGATGGGACCAGTTGCCAAAGGTTGCCGATCCCTGCTATACATACATCGTATGCTGAAGTCAGAACCAGTGCAAAGAAAGAACAGAATTTGATTGGAACAATGTCTGCTTTACCCTTCTACAAAGTGTTAAAGTTATAACACCAACTACATTGATGCTCGTTTGCTTAACAATGAAAAGGATTATATGACTCTACGATGCTGGACTCCCAGACTCTCAATGTCACAAATAAAACTGTGATTAAAACTATTTTCATATATACTAAACAATTTATATATGGTTGGAAATGCTTCTCCTGGGAACTTTCAGATCACTACATTGAATAAACTGAGCACAGTTTTCCTTTTAAATCTATTCATACACAGTGTGCTTGTACTGGTAACAGAACCACCACCAAACAACCATTTAATACATATGGAAAGATTAATGAAGAAAACACATATGGTAAATTTCTGAAGTGTCAGTAACATGAAGGCATATTACCAAATACAGAACATGAAGTGTATTCTTCATGCAGCCTTTAGCTATTGAATAAAGGACAAAATTCAATAAAAAGGAAAGTTATATCATAATTTAGAACTAATTTTTTTTAAGAAGAGCTGGGCAAAGGATACTATTTTAACCCGTGTTATGGTAATTACACACCAGACTAATGACTTTCTTCATGTAGGCAGTGCAGGAAACAAATCTCAGTACTAAATTTTAGAAGTCTACATTACTTTATATCTTTTCCAAAAAAAATTCTCTTTAGATTTCACTATTCCATTCCATTTTCAAGGGTTTATAGCCACAGGGTATACTGTACATATTTAATTTAGGTTTAGTTTTTATGTAGCACAACCAGCAGCAAGTTGCTTACAAAATATTTAGCACATAGAACAGAAACAGACTTTGCTTTAGTACTGTATTTAAATATTAGGCCCACCTGCGCTACCACACAGATTTTAACCCAGTTATAATTCTGTTTGTCAGCTTCCGCTTTACACAGATCAAAATGTTCTACGGTTAAACTCTGTTTTTGGCTCATAAAATATGCCTGGAATTGTTGAAAGATGAAAGGCCTAATAAGTTTATTTCAAAATCCTACTCCTTTCCATTAAGTGAATGAATTCACACCATGTTTTGTTCAATGATAACATAAGGCCAAACTGTCTGGGTAGCTGAGCAGCACAATTCCTACCGACTTCAAATGGAGTTTTGGGTGCTCTGCACTTCTCTGTCCCAACATACCTTAAATACGCCACTGCTCAGTGAACAGGCCATGTTTAACAGTGAATTTTGCAACACTTAAGCAACATTACCTACAGCTGTATTTTTGAAAGGCACCACAGGTGTTCCTTGTTAATATTCCCCTTCCTCCCCCCCGCCAAGAGCCTGACCATGTGCAATACAGGTATGATGTCACTTCTAAAAAGTCCTTCATTTGAGTTTTACCTTGTTTTTCTTCATAAAAACTCCAACAAAAGAGGAGACAGACAATTTCGGAGAGCTGTTTAAAAGAACTTTCTTCAGAAGAGTGGCCCAATTTACTGACACATACGAATGCGGACCATTTTGCCAGCTACTTTTTAATATTGTGGGTATGATTACTTTAAGTACATAATTTATGCTTCTACTCACTCATAAGTCAGTTCAATTGTTCTTATCAGTAACTTCTGGATAAACATGAACACTCACTTTGTTGTCTTGTGTAACAAGAATACTTGCACCCCCTGGTTTCAAAGGCACTTCTTCCATTGCTCCAAACACATCAGTCTCGACAGAAAAGGTCAGTTCCAGCCCAAGATCACCGATATCATTATCTAAAATCCACTGCAAGTTCTTTGCATACTCTGGATCAATAGATGCCACATCCTGATAATTTACAGGAATACCTGAGAAAATAAAATCAAAATCCACATATTCAGTTTGCCTTAGCCTGCTTGTTCTATGGTAGAAGATTGCCCTCTAGAGAGAGACTGGAATAATGCAAGGATAAAAAAACATTTATAGTCATGATACACCGCAGAATTTAAACTTGCCATATCTTCTGTATTTTGGACACAGCCATAGAAAGTAAAACATGTCCTTTGATATAGACTCTCCTGGTGAACCAAAAAGTTACACACCATTTACTCAAACTACAACAAGTGTACATTCCTGGAACACTGACTCAAGCCTCACTGTGAAGCCCAAGGCTTTCAACCCCATACACCTTCAGCCTCATGAAAATACACCAGTCCAACAGGTGTTTACAACCAGTAAGTTTTACAAAACCAGTTGCTTTAGTATATTTAAAAAATGTCTCTTTTCACTAAAAAGCAGTTTGTAGTTGGAAGAAAAATACTAAGAAAGTAGTTATGGAGATCTTTTATATACTCAGAATAAATTAATTTCCTTGGCTCTTTAGATTTCTTTTTTCTACAATTTCCTATGAGACTTGCTGCTCTTTCAGCAACAATTGTGGTCTAGCTACAAATCATTTTTAGTACAAAAACTAAGTTGTGAAACTCTAAACCAACTTCCAGATTTGCTTTTATAATGTAAAGAGACTGAAAAGCAAAAGTTGTTAGAGGCTCAGCTGAGTACAGAAAGAAGTTTTAGAATTTCCTATTTTTATCCCCCTTCCCAAATACACATCTAAATTACAGCTTACATTTTGCAAGCACCACTGCTAACCTGATCCTTCCCCATCTTCCCCCCCCAACCCCCGTGAATCCTTGGAGAAAGAGGGAAGATCAACAGCTCCTCCAATCTCAGACCTGGTCACTCCTTGCCTATCACACAGTCATAGCCAGAGCCAAAGAAATGACTTTAATTTTTAGTTCCAACTTTCTTCTCTGCCGGCACAGTAATGTGAACGAGATTACTTACTAGTAACTATTAAAGAGCTACCTCTGTGCAGTTCACTGCAATGTGTCACCCCTGGTGTCAAGCTACTTTGCAAAACTACATCCACTGGCAGGTGCACAAGAGTTCTTGTGTATGAGTGACATCACCACCTTACTCTACATAAGGAATTACCCCAGTTCCTTCTTCCAAACTACAGTGTCCTGATGTTACTCCACAGCAAAGAGGAAGGGGGGCCGGTAGCATGAATACAGAGAGTTAACTCTGTAACCACAGTAGTTACCAGCCTATATGCTTCTCATATATGGGAGTTTACCAAGCATGGCTCAACCAGGTAGATAGTGGGTGAGAAGTTCTTAGCTAAATATGGACAATTTAACTGCTACACGAAACCAGGCACTGGAGCATGATGCTAAGTCTAAGGAGAAGCATCTGGTGAAAGTGTACACTGAATTCTCAATTGGCTTCTTTGCAAGTCTCCACCAGGGGAAGCCAGCCTAAGATGGGCCACTGACACTGAGGTGATGGTTGTGGAGTGAGTCTTCGAACGAGGCACTGTTTTCCTAGCGAAGGTAATATATGGAACATAGCAACATGTAATCTCGTGGAGAGTGTCTGGTAATAGGTTCTCCCACATGCTACAAATAACCAATTTGATTATTGAAAGGTCTTAATTTTTTTCCAGGTAAAGCACCCTCATATCTAGTGTATCTGCTTCCCCTGGGTGGGAATGAGGTGTTAGAAAGGAAATAGACTAAGATAGATGGAAATCTGAGACTAACTTAGGCATGAAGTTGGGATGCAGCCTCAGGATGATTTTGTCCTTTATGAGCACAGCATAGAGTGGAGTGGTGATCCAGGCACTAAGCTCACTTGCTCATCTTCCTACCAATTACCTCTGCTATCAAGAAGGCCACTTTGATTGATATATGCTTGAGAGAAGCCTGAGCGAGAGGCTCATAAGGAGGGTCCCAATAGCTTTACTAGGACAAGATTTAGATCCCGTGTTGACAGGGACTCTCTAATTGGCGAGAGGGTGGAACATTTAATATGCCCTTGAGGAATCTGTAAAGTGAAAGAAGGGTTTGTCCTTAACAAAACATTCTGATAAGCAGATATTGGTGCCACATGGACCTTCAGGGAGAGGTGAAGACTACTAAATCCTGAGACTAAGTTTAGAAGGAACTCAAAGATTGAAGTAACTTCAGCTTCAGATATAGCAAAGCCACCCAGACAACAGTTGCCATTTTTATTTATAACATTTCAAAGTAAAAGCTGTAAGAGAATGGCTTGAGGTCATTGAGATCAGGAACTGTTCACATTAGTCCCAGAGTAGCTTAGAAGTTAGATAACAAGTGGAGTGTCTCTATGCTAGGATGAAGAGTCCTTCCTTGCTGTTGAGACAAGAAGTCTGGGGACAGAAGCCAATGAAAAAGCAGCACCATGGCCAGCAGCAGGAGATCTAGATACAAGTGCTGACAAGACCATGTTGCAGCTATTACTATGATGTTTGCTCTGTCCAACCTGATCTTCCTTATATGACCCTGGGAATCAGGGAAATGGAAGAGATGTTCTTATGTATCTGTTGAGGTTTGTGAGATCCAGAATGGACCTCAGACATTCACTCTTCTTGGGAATCAGGAAACCAAGGTGTTAAAATCCTTTCCCACAGTATTCCTCTGGAAACTCCTTTATGGTTCCCTTCTTGAGGAGGGAATCCACCTCTTCCATAGGACTCTCTCATGAGATGGGAGAGAATGGTGAAGTGGCCTCATGCAGAACTGGATGGAGCATCCATCATCAGTGCTGTTCACTATCCACTGATCCAAAGTAATCGTGCACCAGAAGCTGTAGGAGGAGAAACTAAGCCATTGTCCTTGCACTCAAGTCTGAGGCACCATATGCTGGTCTTAAGAGTGTCTTGTGAGCATACAACTATCTGTAACCAAGGACTTAGCCACTTCCTTCTGTTCTTCCGGTCAAGATTCCAAGATGGGGCTCATGGCATCCCAGAGTGTAACTGCAGAAGGACAAGATGGTTTAGTCATCAGCCATTTGGGAGGTCTAGACATGTAGGCTCTCCTGCCAAAAGCATCCAGCTTACATCCCTCGGTCAGGAGCAGAAAGAGAGGTTTTGTTGCCTCTAACTTTCTCTAATGCTGCAGACACCACCAGGGAATTGGCTGGAAAAAGTTGTTTGATGTCCATTGTTTGCTGGACTGTACATCCTGTCTGCTCACCTGGTCGCAGACAAGAAAGAAAAAGGAGATAGTCAAATAGTTCTGTTATCCTCAACCCATCAAAGAATAAGAGGCAGAGACTACTCCTCACTAGTCTGTACCTGTAATATGTCAAACGGGATTGGATATCTCTGGTGCCATGACCCATTTGCAGCGGACGTGTATCTGACATTCTTCCCAGGAGCCCCTGAAACAGTCTGATTGTTTGGAGTGTAAACAGATGAGGAACCAATTTGGTCTTCAGGAAAGGTACTATCTGTATGTTCCTCCGAAGGGGACTCAGATGGTTACTCTGAAGGAGTCTCATCCCATTCCTTAGATATGGGCAGGTCCTCCTGCACATCTACTGGATTCAGTGGCAGCATCAGTGCTGATGAGGAAGGTTATTTTGGCACTGGATGAATGATAGGTACTATGAGGGCATCAATGCCAAGTGGGGCCCTGGTGCCAGATAGGGCATTGGAACCAGTGCCACAATCAGTGCCGGGTCTTCAGAGTCCTGTATGTATGGCCACATGAGCAGCTGAAGAAAGCCTATGCAGATTTCCATGACTTCTGGACCTAAGACAAGAGAAGAGGTCCAGTGCCCTGAGATCAATTCTGGGGACCCTGTAAAGTTCATCTCCAAAGGGGTCAGAGATATTCAGAGGCACCTGTTGATTGGGACTGGAGGATTAAGTTTCAGTTTAGAGTCAAGCAGTGGAAAAGCATGCTGTAGGGTGGTTATTAGATTCAGACACAGAAAGATCCAAAGTATTATTGGGATCTGAACTGGTTAGAAGTCCAAGTTAACTGGTGCTGAGATGTCCGACTCGAAAGGAGCTTTGAAGAGAGATGAGAGTGGTACCATTTGAGAATTTCTGAGGCAGTTGTGTCAGCGAATATAGGAGAGACACAACAAATCCTCTTTTCTTTTTTGTGTCTCATGAGGAGGTGCTGCTTCTCCTTTCTTTTACCTGAATGGACCTCTGAATGAACCCTTGTAGAGCTGAGACAGTAGATGAACAGAAGGAGTGCCAAATCATCATGTGAGGAGCGGGTGGCAAGATGGGCACTTCTTGTGTTAGCACTGGAGCTAAAGAAACTTTTAAGGTGGTGCCAACTTGGTCTTTGGTGCTAGGTGAAGGATTCATTCCCAGCATGCAACCAAGGAGATTCTGGTCTCAAGCCCATGGTAAAAAGCTGGCACTGATGCCAGAGCAGTAAAACCCATCTTGGGTCCTGCATAAGACAACCTCTGCACTGAGGCTGGGGTCTCTGCACCATCAATTAGCCCAGGCTATCCAGGCTGTAGGCACACTGAGACACTAGATGAGCCTAGTAGGAAATGAAGTCACCTTCATCCAAGACTTCTCGTGCACTCCCCAAAGGACACTGCTTTTCATGGCTCTTCTGCAGCTCAATGCCAGAGACAACATATCCCATAAGGGTACTGCACAGAGGTCCTCAAAGAAGAACAGATGTGTGCTTTTTCCTCAGGGAGGAGTCAAAGACACCAGAGTTCTTAGTTTCCCCATTTCTAAAGAAGAAAGAACAGAACTCCAGCACCTTTCTGGGGACTGGAACAGTGCTGTTGCATCTGGGGCAATCTTTGAGACACTAGGGTTCTCCCACGGGAGAAAGACTTGAGGTTTTGGTGGACATGGTTATGCTGAGGCAGCTATGGCAGCCAGGAGACTCTTATGGAAAAATCCCATAGAATTTAAGGTGGGTGAAACCAAAAGGGTACTATAGAAATTGGTATGAAATTCTTTGGAAACTTGAGCAAGAATAATCTCCTTTCTATTAAGAGTTGTTAGATTCCGAGAGGATAGTTTATAGAAAGGACACAAAACTTACATTCTAAATGACGACTCAAAAATAGTTCCATTGAAAAGAAAAAGAGGGTGAGAAGGCTACTGCAGCAGCATCAACGAGCCACTACTGAGAAGTAATAAATTTGTCAGGGGAAGGAATGGTTAGTATTGGTGGTGGTAAAAATACAATTTACTTTGGTGCAATGGGATGAGAACCTGAGTGTGTATGTGGGTGTTTATGGTAAGAGTGGAGTAGTAGATTTTTTTCCCCTAGATCTGGCAAGTTTCTTAGTTAAGACAACGTTGCAAATTTATCAAAGTGGGGGGGGGCGAGAGGGGAACTATTTTCATTCACTGGAAAAACTTCTTAGTCAATCTTTTTCATAAGTTATCAAATCAAGCACCCTTCACTGAGGGATAGAGTTTTAAGTTAAAACCCCGAATGTTTGAATTAGAGTTCACGGATCCACTATGAAGAGATTTTTGTCAGAATTCCTGAAAGGTCTCATACTTCTAGGCTAAGGAACATAAGTAATTTCAGACCAGAACATATCTAAGAAATTACAAACCTTGGAAAACAAGGTTTAGAATGAACGTGCCATTTAAATATCAACAGGGTGTTATTACATGATAAAACTAATAAACTTGCTGGCTATAATGCCTGTACTTCTGGTCTCTGAACTAAGAATGTTTTTAAAAAGACAATCGAATGCAAAGTGGCAGTGGCCACTAATTATATATTTATACTTGAAAGGTGTTATAGCAGTGGCACTGAAATTTTTTCTTAAGAAAAATCCACAAGTGAGCTTCATATATTGGTTAATAAGAGTGAAGGACGAGCTATTTGCTCCAGTTGATATAGCGCAAAAGTTGCTCTACTAAGATTCCCCGTACAGAAGTACCCAGTATACTTCCATTTTCAACAACTTTAGTATTCCAATCTAAGTCTTTCTTCAGAGAATGCCAGTCATGACGTATTGTGCTGCAACTCTGATGCACGCAAAAAAAGACTTACTTTCACATCCACCATTTTTTACCATAGGTCACCAAAGATGAAAGCCTAGTGCATAAGTAACTGTACCACCAAGCCACATCATTTATATCATTTACTGAAATGAATTTGTTGTCTAAAACAGGATTTTAATAGAACCATACCAAGAATATGCTTGTAGAATGACCTTGTGAAGTAAATGTTGACCAGCTGCCTGTGATTCAGAGCTAAACCCAAGATCTGTCCAGCAAATCGAAAGTAGTTCAAGTGATCAGGATTTACAGAAGAGTTGCTGTTTGGCTGGAAGGTTGTTCCTATGAAACAAAAGGGTGCTATTATATTTAGTCATAGTTTTAGCCTGTATCTTACAACTGCAGCCTATATAATTTTTACTGTAATTTGAATCTCTCAAATATATTCAACAGTTGCAATTTGTTCGTAGGACAACAAAAACAAAAACACACCCACACTACCCCCTTTTCTGAGCAATCTATTGTGACCAAAAGCAAAAAGCAAAAAAACAGGATAAAACTTGTAATTACTGATTAAAACTGAAACTTTGATATTTCTTACTGAACATATACATTCTTAACATTTCAAACAAAAACAACATTTCCCAGGGCCAAAGTGTGTGTACCTTCTTCGCCTCAATCTACTAAATTTACAAAAATTTGAATATTTTTCAGAAATATTTACATTCTTGCTGGTTTGGAGTTAAAGTATAAAGGCCATCTAGAGCGAATATAAAACACGCATAGCCAAAACTTGGGCACAACTTACAATAGGCAAGGTCTGACACTATGAAAAAGGAGGAGGAAATGTTCCTCTGTATAATTAAAATTTAATTATGTAATTTCAAGTTCTCGGTAACTTTCTACATAATAAAAAGTTGAAGCAAGTTCTCCAGACATTTAGAATTAGCGTGCATTGTTCAATAGACTATAATTAGAGCCAAACAACTTGCTTAAGTGTAGCTGTACTTACCTGTGGTCTATTTCAAAGTTATTTTTCTTCTACCTAAGTAATCAGCTTGTTTGATTATCTGAAACACTGAAGTAAAAATTTGTTCTGGTTTTTGTGTGTGTTTGTTTTTAGCATATTCTAATTCAGATTGTAATTTCTGTACTACATTCAGCAGGACTAAAGTGATTTAGGAAAGAAATGGGTTAAAATGGAATTTTAATAGACTATCAGGGATGACTCTGAATTATGCCCTCATCGTAAGGGTAATAATGATCTACTACATATAGGCCCCAATACCGACAATCCTTATGCACAGGCATCATTTTACTCACATAAGCAGTTCCATGGCTATTCACATGGCTAAAGTTCTGAACATACTTTAAGTGTTTGCAGGATTAAAGCCTAACAGCTCCTCTTCATCTATTAAAGCATGGTGACAGAAAGTTCAGTCTCTCTCACACACCTTCCTAAATCCTTTTTCCCAGCTTTCAGGATGCAACATTTGCTGGCTGGGTTCTCTTTGCAGTTTCCTAAGAAACTGGTAGAAGGAGTGAGACAGACAATCCCTACTGCTGAAGAAAGCTTTACAGCTAGAAGATCTGTTGGGTACCCAAGAGACAAGACGCTAGGCACTGAAGAGCAATTCCAGGGAGATGAATAGCTGTTTTTACTGCAGAAACCAGTTGTGGGGCTGATGTCAAGACGTGATGAAAAACTCCCCATATCCTGCCTGCATCAGCCCAGACATACAAGTAACTGCAAGGGGAAAGACTGCACCCTTTTGCTGCTGATGCATGAGGTATGTCTTCTTACTACCAAGAAAAAGACAGGAAGATTAAACTGGAAAGTCAAAAAGACCTAAAATAGAATTTCTCCACCCATGCCAAAGAAAGAGCAATACTGGCAGGTCAGTCAGCAACACTTCAACTAATAAAAGTTGCTTAGTTCTCAGTTGTAGTTAATGGACAGTGCACACTATTTCTTTAATAGCAAAGGATTTTTTCTGTTCTTTATATCTTAATTGATAACGGTTTGCATTATGAATAATTTATCTGACCTTTTCCTTAGATTATGATCATTTGCTGAAGCAAAATGTAAAGTTAGAAGAACAAGAGATACCAACATACCATCAGCTGACTGGGTGAACAGTGCATAATCTGGATTAACTATCTCATTGGATAAGATATCAAACCATTCACGTACCACACCTTGACCCTACATGTCAAAAGGATAACAATACAGCACAAAGAAATTTAATTTTACAAATAGTTTAACAAAATGAGTAACCAAATATATTTCTTAAGCAAAAGTATAAGAGTATTGTTAAAATTTCATTTAGATTAAAATTTTAGTTAGAATTAGTATAAATGATTTATATGTATATCAAAAAATTGTTTATGAAGGTTTTACCCACCATGCCTTCTTCGCCATGGAATCGCACCGCAATCCCCTGCTTTAGCTTTGCACAATTTGCTTTAAACACAACTTCACAGCTACTCCTAAAAATAGAATCTAAATATGAAACACTAGTTAATTTTATATCTTAAAAGAAAGAATCACAAAAATATTACGCACTTTATACATGCACTCCTTCTCCTTGTAGTCTAATACCTCTGTGAACCAACAGGATGTCATTTTCATTGACTGGTCTGTGCACCATGTCTGAATCTGGCTGTCCAGAGTGCAAATGTTCATAGAACCACTCACAACGATCTTTAAAGGGCTACAAAACAAAACAGGTGAAAAATGCCCAATGTATTAGTCAATCATACTCAAGGCTAGTAATCAAAGCATTCTGTTAAATTCACTTTAAATATTAAGCTCCAGTAAGGGACTTCATTAAAGAGTAATTAGACATTTCAACAAGATTTCACAAAGGAACTAAAAGCAAAATCAAGCACTAATCCTGAGAAAAGAAAATACAAACATTCTGTATAGCTCATTTTTGTATTTGGAAAAGACGACACTTAACAATTCAAGTGCTTATGTCCAGGCACTTTGAACATTAGATCTGTAATTGAATACATTTGCAACCAATTAGCTCACTTTTAAGTTCAATAATGAATTCTCACGAATAATGTTTTCTTTGAAACTATCCTCCACATGGTCTATTTAACATATTAACACAAGCATATGCTTCCATTCTTATTCCTCATTGATCCCCTATGCTAAAGAGGCCATAATCAATAGTACCAGACAATAATAGGACTTTACCGAATATGATGATGGAAGAGGTCTTCGGTAAAAGTGAGCAAATTCAGAATGGTTTTTGGTTGGTTGGTTTTTTTAAGTCAGTTATTTTCTTCAGCTTTGAGAGAAATTCAGTATGTCTGATTTGGTTTTGACCGAAGTTAGGCCCTGATCATACAACAAGTACAGCCATGTTTTTGTAACCAGTTCATGACACCCATGTGACCCAGTTATGTGTTTGTCTTTCAGTACATCACTTCTATCTCACAACCATAGTTAAAATACAATTATGCATGTGCACTTACTATGCTATCTGCATCAGTGCATTCTGGGAAATGTGGGCAGCTATCTCACATCTCAGCAGACAGAACGCTTAGAGAAAATGCCAGAAGCAGCATTGCGGGTTCCGTGTTCAGACAAGGAGGACTGGCCTCACCATTTACACCGTCAAGCTTTGAAGTCCTTTCCACACAGGACCGGGGGGGGGCGGGGGGAGGGCTAAGGGGGGAGATGCACTGAAGATGCTTTATTTGAGATGCACTGAAGAAGTGGGTTCTTTACCCACAAAAGCTTATGCTCAAATAAATCTGTTAGTCTTTAAGGTGCCTTGTTGTTTTTGTGGGTATAGACTAACACAGCTACCCCCTGATACTTGACAGGTTATCAACTGTGGCAGCTGACAGTGAACAGAGAGTTGTGGAGACAAATCATGTTTATGGCCAACCATGCTGCTAAGTGGTTACAAACTTATTTAAATTATGTAGCATAGACAGGGCCTTAATGTGAAACTGCTCTGGTTTTTAAGAAGCTGTTTGATGAAAGAGGTTTTCCTCATTTAGGGTACTGATTCTGTTTCCTCAATTTAATGAAGGAAAAAGTCTCATAGACCCACCTCCCCTCACAACACCCAAAACCCCCACTGTTGGATTCTCAGAATGTTTTATTGTAGAGTCCCCTGATACTCCAGAGACTATAATGAGAATTACTGACTCAGAAATTCAATATTTTAAATCCTTATTCATATGGTGTTTTGTCCACCATTGCAGGTTTATCTTAAAACTAAAAGTAGAAGCTGTTCTAAGATACAAACAAAAAACCAAATATAACTCTCGATAGAAAAGTCAACACTGTCATTAAAATGACAGCAACAATGAAAGGTATGATTTACAGTAATTCAAAGTACTTTTGTGACCTCTAATTCAATAGCAAATAAGAGCTATGGAAATGGAAACAGCCAGGATTCCCTAGAAATCTATACAAAATGACATTTTTCAGCAGATCTCACCAGAAAGGTAGTTCCATCTTGTTTGACTCATAAGATTCAAACAATTGTGGCGACTGTTAGGGATTTTGCTTAGAACAAGGCCTGACACGAGGTGTGTTCTCTCCCCACTGATCATCACTTGGGGGAAGCAGAACATGCCTTTACTTGCTTCAGTGGATAGGATACCAGAATACGGGGCTTGGCTGGGTACAATATGGAATAGAATTGAAAATCATCTAGGGCACTGACAGCTAGCACACACCTCACACCCTACCCTGAAAAGTTAGTCACATGGCAATGGACGTGGGTTCATAAACTCTAGTTCTTAAAATAATTTTTTTCCTTTGTGGACTATGGAGGAGAGGGGAATCCTCTCCAGACCTTTATAACTCTCAAAATACAGAATTTCTTTAAAGAGATTTTTGCTACTCAGGCAGCATGGCCCAGAGCTGGCCTCCATGCCTTCTTAGGATTTGAGCAAATCTTTAGAGAAACTTGTCTAAAGGACCAACAAAAATGGTTTCTTATCACAGGTCTTTCTAATGAGCAGGACTACACAGAATATTAGGAAATCACCAGACTATCCCCAGGAGTAAAGGTGCTCTCTTGTGCAATTTGTTGAAGATTAAAAGAAACACAAAGTGCTGGCCACAAGCCACCCACCAGCAGTCCTAATGCAGACTTGGATAATGATCACATTGCAGCCGATGCTAACATGTGTGGCCTTGTTTGCAGCAGTAATACACTGACTGTACTGGGTTTTGTTTCGTGCCCTTTTACTTAACTCACAGGAACACAAAAAAGAAAGAAAGCAACTGCAATAATACCCAAGTTTTTTAACCTCAGATGGCACGTGACAGGTGGTAGGAGGTATACTACAGAGAGCAAGAGTGTCCTGGCAACATATCTGACTGAAGTGAGCAGCCATAGCAGAATTATAAATTGAAGACTCAGACTAATCATTGCGCAGCTACAGGCCAGAAACAGTTGGTCACAATTGTCCTCAAAGTACTTCAGTTATATTTTAAGTGGAAAAGATAGCAGTTAAAAAGTTCACCCTGACAACTATCACAATCTATTTGTTTAAGCTCAAATACTAGAGGTAGTTAACCTCCACTGTTTAGAGTTAATCAGTACTTTATGGCTGTGCAAATGAAAAAAAAGAGTGTTGTATTGAAGATGTAAATAAGCAGTGCTTAACATTTACCTGTGCTTTTATGATGTGCATGAATCTTGACATCAGTTCAGGGCACTCAAGGAGAAAATGAAAGTGGTCAAAAATTATTTTGGGGTTTCTGAAAAAAAAACGTTTTAGGTTGGAAGTTTACTAGTTGCAGGTGCACAGATCTAACCAAAGTCTCATGACAGAAATGAGCATACCTAAAAAGGTATTTTAAAAAGTCTAACAAACCAAAAATGATTACAGGATATTTTCAAGAAACAAGGTCATTGCATAAAGTGTGTTTTCCTGACTCATTTCGCGGGAGGCTTGCATTACCTCACCTCACCTAAAGAGGCTCTTTAGAGAGAGGACAAGGGAGTAGACGGAGCAATCCTCAGAGGAACTATGGGAGCAGCCAAGCATAAGGAGAAGACAAACTAGGCTACATGTTTCATTCAACATTCCTTTTGTGAGTAAACCAAACTCTTGGGAGATGGAGGGTAATTCTGACCGCTCGTGTGGGCTGTGTTTGGAGCAGCGTAGGAAATGGCACCTACTCACAGACCAATAGTTCTAGTTCTTTCTTGACAAGCTTTGGGATACGAAACATACAGAACAGTTGCTTACATACATATTCATTCAAGCCTCGTTCCTACAAACGCTTGTGGACATGCATCATTTATGCACAGGAGTACTTCCACAGAGTGCAATGGGCCTACTAATGTGCATAGTTAGATGTGTATGAATACATGCTAGATCAGGATTGTACCCAGCAACGAACACCTCTGAATCACAATTAAATATGAATTTGTAACTAACATTTTAGTCAAGTAAAAACAAACTTTTGAAGGCCTACCGGTTAACGAAGCACTTAAGAACATTGTCATGTTTGCAGACAAATTCTATAAAACGAGGTGATGTCATCCTGTAATACAAACAAAATGTACTTAGTTGTAAATAATTTTTGTTCAATGAAAATAAAACAAATGGAGAATTTAAGATTATACAACAAACCTTGTAATTTTAAGTAAAAAAATCCTATGCAATCCCTGTATCATGTTGAGGTAAAGGATTTTTCAAGTATATAACTAACTAGATATACTATAAGTTTAAACACCACCACTGTGGATGCAATCAAGAAGCAATCAAGAAGCAAAGCAATCAAGAAGGCAAGAAGAGTCAAAGAGTCATGCAGCCTGACTAGTAACTGCTCTCCTGGGCATATGATTTATATTACAGCCTAACTGATCACATGCTTTTTCTGCAGAATTTTTGCTTCTTTCACTATGCAGGTGGGAATACACGCTAAATTGTATCATCCAGTGCATACATCCTTTCTACTATTACGTTAAGAGCACCTAACATCTTGAGTTTATATTTAAATATACAGAGAATGTTAACATTACTATGTTTTTAGTGGAGCTTTTAACTGTTTAAGATAGATCTCAAAAGGTATTAACATCTGAAGATGAACTAAAACATTTAATACAAACACAGATACCAAAGGTTTGTCTACACATACAGAGCTGCAGCTGCACCACTGTAGCACTTAGTGGAGATGCTACCTACATCCCTGGTAGGTACTCTGCCTCCCTGAGAGGCGGTAGCTATGCTGACAGGAGAAGCCCTCCTGTTGACATAGCACTGTCTGCACTGGGAGTTAAGTTAGCATAACTGCGTCGCTCAGAGATGTGGATTTTCCAAACCCATGAGCAATGTAGTTATAGCGACATAAGTCTGTAGTATCGACCAAGCCAAAAGACATTAATATGATCATGACCTTTCACCTGCCCACACCTGAACTCAGAAACCTGTATTTCTCCAGCAAGAGGTGATGACATAAAAGACCTCAAACATTTTAGGGAACTGCATCTTTTACACTGCTTTAGGCTTCTGATTTATCAGTTCTTGCAGGAGAACAGTTCTGGAACTTCCTCTTAACTGCCAAGACCTGAAGTTATTTTAAAATATATTAAATGCTTTTAAAAGTTTTTATGGTTTTAAGCCTACCCTATATCTACATCCAGTATTGTGCTAACCATTGAGTGGCTAAGAGTTTTGTGCAATCATTATAATCCTCACTTAGAGGGGGAACCCTATTTTTAACCTATTTTTCTAGTTTTCTTTAATCTATTTTCCAAAGTATACTCAATATTTAGAAAGAGTTGGAGACTGTAAAAGTTTGACTCCCTTCTCAACTTAAAAAAGAGGACATGTTGCCCGTGTCAAAAAACTTCCATCTACAACTGATCAGCCTTCAATTAATTTTGCTCTGTTGGGAATATCCTCTGGATTCTAATCTAATCTTGTAGAGTTAGACAAGAAGTTTTTTTTTATTACTCCTACTGCTAAGTATATTTATGAAAGCAGAAACATTTTCTTTTAGATTTGAATTTGTGAAAGAAGTGTTGCATGGACAATACTATTCAATGAAATTCTAGCCTTAGTAAAACTGAGGGAGCAGCAATACAAGCTCTCTTACACTATCCCACTAATACCAACAGTGTTATGCTTCCAGGGCAAGTAGCATATTATCAAGCCAAGTTCAATCCTTTATGTCCAATAGATTAACAAGAAGAGTTCAGTTATAATGGAGACACTTGTCTACTAACTAGGTATTGGACTGCATCCAACAAAGTGGGTATTCACCCACAAAAGCTTATGCTCCAATACCCCTGTTAGTCTATAAGGTGCCACAGGACTCTTTGCCATTTTTATAGGTATTGGACTGAGACCACCAATCTATTTCACATGGGCCATTAGAACAGATGTCATAGGGTAACAGCTTTTTAATGTCTGCTAACCTGGGACTGAATTCATAATGGGCATGACCTAGAGATAAAGGTTTTGTACACCATTACAATTCTCTGCAACATCAAGTCAGATGAGTTCTGCCACCGGTGCTTATTTTTGCATGAATGACAGTTCTGATTTTTCTGACATCACAATTATAGTAGCAGTTATTAACATAATTATGTGAAACTAGGGAGGACTTCACATGTAGAATATAAAGTGGAAGTAGTTGAATCCCAGGAGATCACGTTTTCCCACAACTATCACATGTAATAAGACAAAAAAGGCAAAAACTACTCAAGATACTCAATGTGAGCAGAATCGCACTGAGAATTTTCATGAGACAGCAGCAACACTAAGAAAAGGAAGGTAAGCTACATTGTTTAGAAGCGTTAGGAAAATAAAATACTTGAACAAATGAAAGAAGCACAGAGCAATCCCTTCATTGTCGTTAGTTTAATATGTCAGTATTCATATTTTCACAAGAAATCAGACTAATTTTAAAAAATAAAATTTTAGATAACGAGCAGAATCCTCCTTACCCTTGAGGCATCTGACAGGAGCAGCACATATAAAACGCTTGAATGACAGCACTCAGCCTGTTCGCTGTCACTGAGATAACATCCTGGCAATCCGCACAAGCTTCCTGCTTCCTTGCAACATCATATGCTTTAGAATCCCCTGTGTCAGTAGATAGCTTTTCTCTGCTCTCAGTTCCTGCAGCATCAAAGGCAGGCTTAAGAGTATCATCCTGCTGATTTGGCCCTTTCTGCTTTAGTAAAATGGATGTAATGTTGGCAGAGTCTCTCTTGTTTTTCATCAATTCTGTAGCTATTAGAACTAGCCATTCATCTAATGAGTGCCAGAGTAATTCCAGCGGCTGCAATGCACAAGGAAATGACAAAAATGTAATTGGACATATTCGTGAATATTAGAAATAAGATCACACCATAAATAAAGACAAGTACAGCATGACTTCCATGCAAATGGTGAAGCTGCTGAATTAAATTCTAATAAAGCTTATCTCATAGATGAGTCAAGTACTTGTTCAAGTAAAATCTTTTCACATATCCATACAATAATCTAAAAAACCTACATACAACCGTGGAGAAAGGAGCAGGGGAGGGGAATCAAGTAGTAGATAAAGAAAAGATATATGATCACCTGGTGTTTTATACCAACTTTAATTTATAACTCTCTCACACATGCGTGCTGGTCCAGCAGTTGCTATGTACACACCACTGACCAGAAGTAGCACTATCCTAACTGCTAGGGTCAGGCAGTGAGACAGATGAAATTCAAGTCTTAACAATCCTGAGTATACTATTTGAAATGTTGGAAGTCTGAACAAGTCTGTTCTTTTTTATATCTAGATCAAGCAAGCTGCTCCAATCAGGTAGACCCTTGCACCTATACAGAGCCCCAGTTAAGTCAACAGGGCTCTATGCAAGCGCACACTAACCATCAACATACAGTTTGCCAGAGCAGGACCAAAATTAGTATTTTTATGAGTAGTTCTGCTAGTATCACCAACATCTCAGTTCATATGGCTAATATGATCATTTCACCAGCTAGAAATAAGTTTATTGGTATAATTATGGAAGTTTCCCCACTGCCCTTTAAAAACCAATCTCATTCACTATTTTGCAACCTGATACATAGAGCAGTTTAATTTGTTGTTTTTTGTTTTGTTTTTGTTTTTTTTTTTTACAGGACAAGATATTTAGTATCTATTTTGTTTAAGACCATAGCTCACTAGAGGTGTAACTGAAGAGTATGGATTAAGTAAGGCAGCTTTTGTATGCACACACGTATTATCAGTTCATCCCCCATCTTAAAAGCATTATTGCAGAGGTACAGTTATGAGGTATTTCCCCATTAATCTGGTCAAACTGGAACCGGAACCAGATCAGATAATCCAAATTCTGGAAAAAACAGAAAATGGGAAAATGTGATGCTGCAGCACCATCTAGTGGCCACAGGAGAGATTGCCCACTTCTGATCCTGGAGTCCTGGTTCATCTGGTAAAATGTGTAGAGCCTGTTAAGGGAGGGTCAGTAAACAGGGTTCTGCTGTGCTTGAGAAGTGGGATCTGGACCTTATAACTTCAGTACTCTGTTCCTGCCACTGACTGATACCTGTTTTCTTTGCACCCATGCTGACAAAACAGCATACGGATGACACTTCTTAGGGGTCACATCAACTGAGTGCTTCAACATAGGAGTCATTTTTACCTCAATTATTTCTCACAAGAGATCAGAAGGTTAGCTTCCCTTCAAGGATGCATGACAGACTTTACCACAAAACAATGTAAGACTTAAATGTTTTAATTAAAAACAAGATTTACTGAATTACAGAAAAATCAGATTAAAAAGTAGCTGTATACATAACATATATACTCAGAAAGACAAATCTAGCCTTGCATTTCTAAAGCGTGCTTTCTCCTAAGTATTTCAGATGCTTATCAGACACCCTTCTTGATTTCTTAGGACTCCTGTTTTTAATTCTCTGTTCCATTATGCCCTTAAGGCATCAAATTGGTATTCCTGGAGGTCTGACCCAAAATTCATTCCGATTGTATTCAGAGCTGTGGTCAAGACAGTTTCAGTTCCTGTTTTCCTATTTCAACATTATAACTTACCAAATGTGAATCCGCCTCACCCACACACACTTCCAAAGCGGTCTACGTTTTATGCCAGCATTAATGACCATGCCTAAGCAGGATGACTTAGTTGAAGTGGTCACCAAGAAACCAACTTCATTGGCTTTTAAAAATGTAGACCTTACACTTCATTCTATAATGGTAAGAATTAATTTAATTCTATTCTATATCCAATATGAATAAGGAAAAAGTAACTGATCTCCATTTTCTCCTTGCGCAAGGGGCTGTACTTGACCTCTCAAAGCCCCTTCCAGTTTTATATTTCTATGATTCTAGCACATATATCAAACATCCTTTGAGTCACATCATTTTTATTTTGTGTGTCCAGAAAGGCTACCGTTCAGTAACACACGGCACTACCCCTTCCCTTAAACCTATTCACGTTGCTTGTGCAGCACTTTTATTCTCTACAACAGTGGTTCTCAACCAGGGGTACGTGTACAATATTTCAATAATAGCGTACTGTGACACTTTTGTATTTCTATGTCGGATTTGTAAGCAAGTACTTTAAGTGAGGTGAAACTTGCAGGTACGAAAGACAAATCAGACTCTTGAAAGGGGTACAGTAATCCAGAAAGGTTGAGAGCCACTTCTCTACTGATCTGGAATGCCAGAAATCAAACCCAGCTCTCATGCTGCAGTATACAGCAATACCTTCCAGTCAACTGACAAATGTTTTAGTTTTAACAAGTTTTAGAGCAGGGAACCACTAGTCCATAAAAGCGATAACCATATGACAACAAAAAATCATAATTTGATTCTAGAAATGAGAGAATCAAATGTTACAGGCTTCTCTGATTAGGACAAGGAGATTATGCAAAGAGGTTCATTAGTACACTGTCATATTTAACAAAACTATCAGAAAAAAATCAAAGACTTCTTAAAAAAAATCAGCAGAACAAGAGGATTAAAAACTTAATACAGGCACTGAAGCCTACAGAATACTAAGCCACAATTCAGGCATAGCATGTCTAACATTTATTTGTCCCAGTGATCTCTTAGTGTATGTCTACACTACGGAATAAGGTCGAATTATAGAAGTCGTTTTTTTAGAAATCAGTTTTATATATTTGAGTGTGTGTGTCCCCACAGAAAATGCTCTAAGTGCATTAACTCGGCGGAGTGCTTCCACAGTACCGAGGCAAGCGTAGACTTCCAGAGTGTTGCACTGTGGGTAGCTATCCCACAGTTCCCACAGTCTCCGCTGCCCATTAGAATTCTGGGTTGAGATCCCAATGCCTGATGGGGCTAAAACATTGTCGCGGGTGGTTCTGGGTACATATCGTCAGGCCCCCGTTCCCTCCCTCCCTCCGTGAAAGCAAGGGCAGACAATCGTTTCGCGTCTTTTTTCCTAAGTTACCTGTGCAGACGCCATACCACGGCAAGCATGGAGCCCGCTCAGGTAACCGTCACCCTATGTCTCCTGGGTGCTGGCAGACGCGGTACTGCATTGCTACACAGTAGCAGCAACCCATTGCCTTGTGGCAGCAGACGGTGCAATATGACTGGTAGCCGTCATCGTCATGTCCGAGGTGCTCCTGGCCACGTCGGCCAGGAGCGCCTGGGCAGACATGGGCGCAGGGACTAAATTTGGAGTGACTTGACCAGGTCATGCTCTTTAGTCCTGCAGTCAGTCCTATTGAACTGTCTTATGGTGAGCAGGCAGGCGATATGGATTGCTAGCAGTCGCACTGTACCATCTTCTGCGGGCAGGCAAGAGATGTGGATGGCATGCAGTCCTTTTGCACCGTCTGCTGCCAGCCAAAGATCTAAAAGATAGATGGAGTGGATCAAAACAAAAAATAGACCAGATTTGTTTTGTACTCATTTGCTTCCTCCCCCCCCCCCCGCTCCCCTGTCTAGGGGACTCATTCCTCTAGGTCACACTGCAGTCACTCACAGAGAAGGTGCAGTGAGGTAAATCTAGCCATGTATCAATCAGAGGCCAGACTAACCTGCTTGTTCCAATAAGAACAATAACTTAGGTGCACCATTTCTTATTGGAACCCTCCGTGAAGTCCTGCCTGAAATACTCCTTGATGTAAAGACACCCCCTTTGTTGATTTTAGCTCCCTGAAGCCAACCCTGTAAGCCATGTCGTTAGTCGCCCCTCCCTCCGTCAGAGCAATGGCAGACATTGTTCCGCGCCTTTTTTCTGTGCGGACGCCATACCAAGGCAAGCATGGAGGCCGCTCAGCTCACTTTGGCAATTAGGAGCACATTAAACACCACACGCATTATCCAGCAGTATATGCAGCACCAGAATCTGGCAGAGCAATACCGGGCGAGGAGGCGACGTCAGCGCGGTCACATGAGTGATCAGGACATGGACACAGATTTCTCTGAAAGCATGGGCCCTGCCGATGCATGCATCATGGTGCTAATGGGGCGGGTTCATGCTGTGGAACGCCGATTCTGGGCTCGGGAAACCAGCACAGACTGGTGGGATCGCATAGTGTTGCAGGTCTGGGACGATTCCCAGTGGCTGCGAAACTTTCGCATGCGTAAGGGCACTTTCATGGAACTTTGTGACTTGCTTTCCCCTGCCCTGAAGAGCATGAATACCAAGATGAGAGCAGCCCTCACAGTTGAGAAGTGAGTGGCGACAACCCTGTGGAAGCTTGCAATGCCAGACAGCTACTGGTCAGCTGGGAATCAATTTGGAGTGGGCAAGTCTACTGTTGGGGCTGCTGTGATGCAAGTAGCCCACGCAATCAAAGATCTGCTGATATCAAGGGTAGTGACCCTGGGAAATGTGCAGGTCACAGTGGATGGCTTTGCTGCAATGGGATTCCCTAACTGTGGTGGGGCCATAGACGGAACCCATATCGCTATCTTGGCACCGGAGCACCAAGCTGGTGAGTACATAAACCGCAAGGGGTACTTTTCAATAGTGCTGCAAGCTCTGGTGGATCACAAGGGACGTTTCACCAACATCAACGTGGGATGGCCGGGAAAGGTACATGACGCTTGCATCTTCAGGAACTCTGGTCTGTTTCAAAAGCTGCAAGAAGGGACTTTATTCCCAGACCAGAAAATAACCTTTGGGGATGTTGAAATGCCTATATGTATCCTTGGGGACCCAGCCTACCCCTTAATGCCATGGCTCATGAAGCCATACACAGGCAGCCTGGACAGTAGTCAGGAGCTGTTCAACTACAGGCTGAGCAAGTACAAAATGGTGGTAGAATGTGCATTTGGACGTTTAAAGGCGTGCTGGCGCAATTTACTGACTCGCTTAGACCTCAGCGAAACCAATATTCCCACTGTTATTACTGCTTGTTGTGTGCTCCACAATATCTGTGAGAGTAAGGGGGAGACGTTTATGGCGGGGTGGGAGGTTGAGGCAAATCGCCTGGCTGCTGGTTACACGCAGCCAGACACCAAGGCGGTTAGAAGAGCACAGGAGGGTGCGGTACGCATCAGAGAAGCTCTGAAAACAAGTTTCATGACTGGCCAGGCTATAGTGTGAAAGTTCTGTTTGTTTTTCCTTGATGAAACCCCCCGCCCCTTGGTTCACTCTACTTCCCTGCAAGCTAACCACCCTCCCTTCCTCCCTTTAATCATTGCTTGCAGAGGCAATAAGGTCATTGTTGCGTCACATTCATGCATTCTTTATTCATTCATCACACAAATAGGGGGATGACTACCAAGGTAGCCCAGGAGGGGTGGTGGAGGAGGGAAGGAAAATGCCACACAGCACTTTAAAAGTTTACAACTTTAAAATTTATTGAATGCCAGCCTTCTTTTTTTTGGGCAATCCTCTGTGGTGGAGTGGCTGGTTGGCCAGTGGCCCCCCCACCGCGTTCTTGGGCGTCTGGGTGTGGAAGCTATGGAACTTGGGGAGGAGGGCGGTTGGTTGCACAGGAGCTGTAGTGGCAGTCTGTGCTCCAGCTGCCTTTGCTGCAGCTCAACCATACACTGGAGCATACTGGTTTGGTCCTCCAGCAGCTTCAGCATTGAATCCTGCCTCCTCTCATCACGCTGCCACCACATTTGAGCTTCAGCCCTGTCTTCAGCCCACCACTTACTCTCTTCAGCCCGCCACCTCTCCTCCCGGTCATTTTGTGCTTTCCTGCACTCTGACATTATTTGCCTCCACGCATTCGTCTGTGCTCTGTCAGTGTGGGAGGACAGCATGAGCTCAGAGAACATTTCATCATGAGTGTGTTTTTTTTTTCTTTCTAATCTTCACTAGCCTCTGGGAAGGAGAAGATCCTGTGTTCATTGAAACACATGCAGCTGGTGGAGAAAAAAAAAGGGACAGCGGTATTTAAAGACACATTTTATAAAACAGTGGCTACACTCTTTCAGGGTAAACCTTGCTGTTAACATTACATACATAGCACATGTGCTTTCGTTACAAGGTCGTATTTTGCCTCCCCCCACCGCGTGGCTACCCCCTCCCCCCTCCCCGTGGCTAACAGCGGGGAACATTTCTGTTCAGCCACAGGCAAACAGCTCAGCAGGAACAGGCTCCTCTGAATGTCCCCTGAAGAAAAGCACTCTATTTCAACCAGGAGACCATGAATGATATCTCACTCTCCTGAGGATAACACAGAGAGATAAAGAACGGATGTTGCTTGAACGCCAGCAAACATACACTGCAATGCTTTGTTGTACAATGATTCCCGAGTACGTGTTACTGGCCTGGAGTGGTAAAGTGTCCTACCATGAAGGACGCAATAAGGCTGCCCTCCCCAGAAACCTTTTGCAAAAGCTTTGGGAGTAAATCCAGGAGAGCCGCGAATGCCAGGGCAAATTAATCCTTTCACATGCTTGCTTTTAAACCATGTATAGTATTTTAAAAGGTACACTCACCGGAAGTCCCTTCTCCACCTGCCGGGTCCAGGAGGCAGCCTTGGGTGGGTTCGGGGGGTACTGGCTCCAGGTCCAGGGTGAGAAACAGTTCCTGGCTGTCGGGAAAACCAGTTTCTCCGCTTGCTTGCTGTGAGCTATCTACAACCTCCTCCTCCTCATCATCGTCCCCAAAACCTGCTTCCGTGTTGCCTCCATCTCCACTGAAGGAGTCAAACAACACGGCTGGGGTAGTGGTGGCTGAACCCCCTAAAATGGCATGCAGCTCATCATAGAAGCGGCATGTTTGGGGCTCTGACCCGGAGCGGCCGTTGGCCTCTCTGGTTTTCTGGTAGGCTTGCCTCAGCTCCTTAAGTTTCATGCGGCACTGCTTCGGATCCCTGTTATGGCCTCTGTCCTTCATGCCCTGGGAGATTTTGACAAAGGTTTTGGCATTTCGAAAACTAGAACAGAGTTCTGATAGCACGGATTCCTCTCCCCATACAGCGATCAGATCCTGTACCTCCCGTTCAGTCCACGCTGGAGCTCTTTTGCGATTCTGGGACTCCATCATGGTCACCTCTGCTGATGAGCTCTGCATGGTCACCTGCAGCTTGCCACGCTGGCCAAACAGGAAATGAGATTCAAAAGTTCGCAGTTCTTTTTCTGTCTACCTGGCCAGTGCATCTGAGTTGAGAGTGCTGTCCAGAGCGGTCACAATGGAGCACTCTGGGATAGCTCCCAGAGGCCAATACCGTCGAATTGTGTCCACAGTACCCCAAATTCGACCCGGCAAGGCCGATTTAAGCGCTAATCCACTTGTCAGGGTGGAGTATAGAAATCGATTTTAAGACCCCTTTAAGTCGAACTAAAGGGCTTCATCGTGTGGACGGGTGCAGGTTTACATCGATTTAACGCTGCTAAATTCGACCTAAAGTCCTAGTGTAGACCAGGGCTTAAAGGATATTGCTTTGGATGCACAGGGAAATTGGTCAACACCAACATCAACTTTGGGCTATTTAATGCTTAATCAATAACAAGACCATCATATTTAATTTACCCATGGATGAGGCATCTGACCTTGCATATACTACCACCACTTACTTGGATTGCATTGTGTTAGTACCTGGCTGGAATAAGATGAGCTAAGTCCATTGTGAACTGAATTTGGACCAGGAAAGAGGTATTGCTACATTTTTTGTATTCGATCTCAGGTTTAGAAGATGCCCACTCTCAAGGACATGACTATCAAGTTCAAGTGTCCTGGAATACAATTAATTTGTAAATCTGGAAGTGTGCAGATCACATCAGTATTTATTGGAATTACTAGCCAAGTTTATTGAGTTCTACAGTCTTAAAATTGTCCCAGTGTTAGACCCAGATAAAAGCAAACTGGCTATGACTTAAGCAATGTAAGACAGAAGCATGCTTGCAGGGAGAAACATTTAGCATAAGCAAAAGTAGCGCCTGCATGATTTTTTCAAAGATAGTTTGCTCTTTTAGGGTCCTATTGGACAAATTGTTGCCTCCAGTTTACAAGGTAGCAAAGGTAATCTATAGTGAGCTTGAACACACAATGCAGAACAAGAAGTTCTGATCCTTTTCTAATGACTACCTCAAAGCAGCCATCCATGCCTGTTACTGACAAACTAAAGCTGCAATTTGATGTGGGACCATTACTTCAGTCTTGAATCTGAAATAATTTGAGGTATTCAATGGAATATAATGGAGAGGAGACTAGAGCCTGGTCAAAGTAAACAGAAAAGGGGCTTCTCACAGGCAGACTTTTAATTTGAGTTAAAAGGGATTTTCCTTCAAAACTTGGGTTTCTAAACAAAATGTATATTAGCCAAAGGACTTCCTTGCACAGCCAAAGTTGAGTATAATCAAGCAGTGAGTTTTAATTAGCTAGTGATTCCTTCACCCACGAAGTGGGGCTGACTCCTAGTGCATTCTATCATCTGCATGACACAGGTAATACACCCACTTTTAGTACCTTTGGAATAGCTTAAATGAAGCTTGCTCCAGTAAGATCACAGCTATTCTCTTCCCTCAAACTGTGAGCTTTTTCCATGTTAGCCCATGCTCAGGGTCTATCCAAACCCTTTTCACCTCTCCATGCCAGATTACTGTGGCCATTTTTTTTTTTTTTTTTACTTAAGTGTATAAGCAGGGATGGGTAAACTGCAGCCCGGGGGTAACGTCTGGCCCGTCGGCCCTTTTAATCTGACCCTTGAGCTCCCGCCGGGGAGCAGGGTCGAGGGCTTGCCCCGCTCCAGCGCTCCAGTTGGGGAGTGGGGCCAGGGATTTTCATGTAGGGGCAGCCAGGGAGCTCCACATGCTGCCCCGCCCCAAGCGCCCGTCCCCTCCTCCACCTGCAGTTCCCATTGGCTGGGAACCATGGCCAATGGGACCTGCAGGGATGGCGCCTGCAGATAGGACGGCCATGGCGCTGCTTCCGGGAGCAGCTTGAAGTAAGCGACACCCAGAGCCTGCACCCCTGACCCTCCCCGTACCCCAGCCCTGATCCCCCTCCTGGCCTCTGAATCTCTTGGTCCGAGCCTGGAACACCCTCCTGCACCCCAAACCACTCATCCCCAGCCCCACCCCAGAGCCCACATCCCTAGCTGGAGCCCTCACCCACTCCCGCACTCCAACCCCCTGCCCCAGAATGGAGCCTCCTCCCACAGCCTGAACGCCTCATTTCTGGCCCCACCCCAGAGCTCTCACCCCCTCCCACACTCCAACCCCCATTTCGGGGGCATTCATGGCCCAAGACCTTAAGCACTTCTGAAAATTTTAAAATATAATAAATCAGTATATTAAGAGGAGTAACCAGATTGCATATGATCATATTTATTAAACCACACATTTCCCTACACAGCAACATGGGTAACATTTGCTCCATCTACAGCCTTTTTAAACAGTCTTGCAACATGTCCAAAAGGTCAGCAGATTCAGGGTCCTTTGAACCCTGAGGATTACATTCCAAAGGAAAGGGCTCCTTTACAGAGGACACCCTGCTATTCTTTTATACTTAGGGGTAGGAGGGGGAAGAGAGGACCAGTTCCCATGCCTGTACTCATCTTCACAGCACAACATGACACAGGAAGGTGGTTTCTCAAAAAGGAAATTTCTAGAGTTGCTCTTTCCTTGAAGGGCACCCAGCGGCTTCACCTAGTGAAGAATACATCCACCTGCCTACAAGAGGGAACACTTGCATACAATATCTGTTCTCAGAGCTCTGCACTAGTTCAAATGAATGCACAGCATTCATCCTTTGCACTAGTTCTTCTCACTGCTTGGTGCAATTCAAAGCAAAGCCCTAATGGTTTGAAAGCCAGCTACATAAGACTACTACTTTCGTAACAGCAGTCATGAAAGTTAAGATCAACTGGAATCCTATATCAACTCCGTAGCGTACTTAGGGGAGGAGCGGGGCAGCGGCTGCTCCCCCACCAACCACAAGTGGCGCCTTTTTAATTTTCACTCACCCAGCAGTGAGCCGGGTCTTCGGCAGCTCTTCAGCAGGTTCTTCAATCGCTCCGGTCTTCGGCAGCGGGGGGTATCCTTCAGTGCCACCGAAGACTGGAGTGAGTGAAGCACCCAATGCTGAAGTGCCGCTGAAGACCCGGAGCGCTGCCAGGTGTGTACAAGCGGGTGGCGCCTTTTTTTTTTTTATCTCCGCTCCCCGTTTTCTCCACCTAGCTACGCCACTGGATAAACTGTAAAGCCAGTGGCAGAACTCTAAGTTAAGGACCTTTGCCTTTAAGTATCTTCCAATCTAAAGCCTAAATTTAGCAATGTTGAGGGTACTATGGAAGATATTTTAATATGATTTGACATGGTGCTTATTTCACCTTTGCATGGATTTATATTTTGACTTGTGGCAGTAACTTTTGCTACTCACTGTAGTTATTTCAGAAGCTTGTACTGATATGTATCAATCAATCGATTTTGGCCCCACTGAAGTTAACAGCAGCAGTCAGTTTTATCATTGACTTCAGTAGGGCCAGAATGTCACCCAAGACATACATTTTAAAATGTATTAAATATGTACACATTGTTTGGTACCATTGAGAGATCTTAAGCAGCCTCCACTTGAAACAGTATCCACTGCTAACTGGCAGGCACATTATGACGTCTTCCTTCCCAAAAGATTAAAGTGATCAGGACCACTACATACCTAAGAGAAGGATTAAAGAGGAAAACATGCCTTCTGGGAGCCAAATACTTTCTGGCCCCCACCACCTAAGCTATCTGAATACTGTGAGTCCAAAAGAAGCATACTCCTTGCAACATACCACTGAAGATTTTTAAACTAGCCTTCCCTGTTGCTTGTAAAGTAAAATGTAAAACTGGAGATGAGGGCTAACACCTGAAAGTGAAAATGAATCTGTCCTAAAAATGCCCAGACAGAAAAGCCATCAGAAGCCAAGGCAGAATCCTCTCTTCAAAATTTAAGGTTTCTAAACACAGACAAACTTCGCTAAAAACAAACAAAACAAAACAGAGACCCATCATGCAATTCTCACTTTTGCTAATTAGCAAGTTAAGATTTAAAGCCATGTTAGTACAGAACATCGTTAAATATACTCAGCTCATGTATTTGAAAATATAAGTTTTGCTTTATATAGTGTAAAAAGGCTATTACCAGTGTATTTTGAGAAGCAATGTGATCTTAGTAACACAAACCTTCCCCACAGCACTCTGCCATTAAATCTTTGCTGACAATAAGGGAGGGCACTGTGAGTAGAGTTTAGTGATGTTCACCTGCATATCAAGTTATTCAACTGTAATATTTCAGTTTTAGGAAAAAGCTTTAGTTATATTAGCAATATTTCTTCTGCAGTAGATTTCATATTTCCCAGTAGAGTCCACTGAGAAAAAGGACAGACTATTTTACCAACAAGAATCAGACATCATCTGAAACAGAGAGGCTTTTTAATTTATATATTTTCTCCCCTCCTTCTGTAGGTAACACTATTCAACAAAATGAAGAATTACAAGGTTCAAATTTTGAGTATTCTCTTTTGGGGCTGCTTTGTTTCTACCAATATATTCATCTCTCAACAAAGATACATACCTACCTCAATGCTAACGTGATTTTCACGTCATTAAGAAAATGTAACAACTCTGTTTTGAAAAGATGAAATTTAGCGGATAGCAAAAACGGAATGCTTTACAAAATAGCAAGTTACGCAATTTCCTACAGAAGTATCATATACATGAAAAATATACATTCAGAGGTGAGACTTCATTAACCAGAGCTTTGTACAGATGTGTCAAGATAGTAGAAAGCCAATAAGCTTTAAAGTATTCAGTAATAAAGTTATTGACTGAAAGTTCTTAAACAAGATTACTTCAGAAAAGACTTGGTGATGAAAGCGAAGAAAGAAACAAATTAAATTTAATCTATTTTGAGAAATATAAAAGAAGTGATAAAAACCTGATAAACCTCTAATTATCATATTTTGGATTTACATTTATGCATTCTAGTATATTTCTTAATATTACAGCATTGAGATTACAAGCTATACTACTAAACCTAAAACAGAAATTAAAAACTAAGATCTACCATTACAAACACAGAGTGATAATAAGACATTTTAAATGTTTTAAAATGACATGAGATTATTGGTAGGAGAAATTAAGAAAAGAAAAAGAAAAGGTAAGTTGTAGGTCAATAAAAAAATGTAAAAAAATTGATTACACAAAACGTAAAGAGGTGGGCCTAGCTTAAAAACAGATATGGGTATCAACCAAACTTACTTCCTGTTCATGAGATGTCTGATTAATGAATGCATGCTTTGTGAAATTCATCTCTTTAACGTCTATCTTCCTAACAACGTCATATACTTTTCTGACCTTGAACACCTGACTTCTTGGAGTTTTATTTCCATTGTAGCCCATGTCATTTCCATTATTGGGAGAGGATGGGCCTATGCGAAAGACATGACAAAATATCCTCACGATCCTTAAGAGACTCTTCATTTGAGCTTCATAGTTACTTGACAAGCTGGGGGGAAAAAAATTGAAGTATTTTTCCGTAAATTAAATGATTCAGTATATAAAGGGGTAAACACAGCCCAACACTTCGGGATTTAACAGTTCTCCAACACACATGGCTAACAGATGATGGACCTATTTCCCATCCCAAAAGGACAAGGAACACATGCTGTAATTTTTACTGATTTCTAACCATATTTAAATTCCAGATATTTTGCAATAATAGCTAAATAAAAATAGCAAATACAAACTTTTAGGGTATATTTTGTTAGTGTTTGTATATACCTAAACCATTTCTGAAGCATGGTAAGAGATAACATCTACAACAGTAAGGTCTTAACACACCACTAATCATAAACCAAGTTGACTCAGAAGAAAATGTTTTCTCCAAGTGAAATTATCTTTCAGCCTACTACTAGAACTGTGCCAGCCAAAGAGACTGTGCTAAAGTCCAGTATTAGCAAAATACTTGTGCTGAATACATCAAATTAGACCAATCTGCTTATGGGCCAGGATGATAGAAATCACACTGCTTCCACAAAAAAAAAGTTGTGATGAACAGCATGCTAGCTATTATTTTGCCCCATATGTAATATATGTAATAATACTCAAAAAAGTCACTAAATAAATAAAAAGTTTAATACCTGTGTGACTACTTTGGCCAGAACTTCAACTGTAGACCAGTATCCCTGCACCATCAGTGTAATTATTAATATATAATCTAGATATCAGTGAATTCATTCAACACCACAGACTCAATCATGTTCAGATTGCTTTCTGTTAACAAGTTGTACAACCAAGCTTCAAGAATTTTTCAAGCCTGGTAAAAAGGATGCTTGTCCTCTATGAAAAATCTGAAGACACCATAACAGTTTTAAACAACTTCAAGGAGTTAAACTTAGCATTCAACATATTAAAATACAGGTGTTGAGTGCCAACTCTGACTTTAAATACAATAAATCAGTGGTTCTCAACCAAGGGTCTAGGGCGAAGCAGGTTTCAGGGAGTCCGCCAAGCAGGGTCGACATTACACTTGCTAGGACCCTGGGCAGAAAGCCAATGCCCCACCACATGGGGCTGAAGCTCATGGCCCCGAGCCCTGCCAACGAGCCCTGAGCAACTTAGCTTCATGGAGGCCCAAGCAACTGCCCTGCTTGCTACCCCCAACACTGGCCCTGGCTTTTATATGCAGAAAAACAGTTGTGGCACAAGTGGGCCATGGAATTTTTTTCGCATGTTGGGGAGGGCCTCAGAAAGAAAAAGGTTGACAACCCCTGCAATAAATTATACCCTCTAATTTTTGAGATGCATGTGGTGACATAGCTATAAAAAGCCATATACCTACTATCTTGAAGGGTGTTGTGATAGTGCCCTGACTAGGTTACTGAACCAGTGAATATTAATGTTATAGCATAGGTTGTTCCAATCTATGCAGCATACCAAATAACAATCATGCCCCAACAGTATTATAATATTCCTTAAAGAAGATTTGTCAGTGAGGAAGCAGCCTAGATCTGCTGCAATGGCCTATACATAGTATATAAACACTTGGTATTAAAATGTTGTATTAGCCAGTTTTCAGTATTTCTTAAAACATGGTTTGCCTGTCCGTCGCAGAAGGTAGCATAACCATTTTTAAATAATAACCTAAACCAGACCAAACCACATATAAAATTGGATCAAGCAACATTAGAGTGCCAACAGCATATGAAGCACTGTACTAAACAAAACACTTCTTCTGATTTTGATTGGGTCTGAAAGAGTTCATCCTCTAAAAAAGGAAACAAAGAAGGGGGGAAACTACATTTTTTTTAAAAAAGACTGCCTTTTTTAAATAAAAGGTACTACTAAAATATTTGAGTATTTAAATTAACACCTTTTCGGAAAAGTGATATGTTGAGTTCACATCTTTCCTGCTGTTATTTGATCTTTGACCAGGGAGCTTTTTTGTAAGCCAGGATTAACAAAAAACAGTATTACAATGTGACAGAAAAGGCTGCATTTTCCCTGGTTAAATTTTAAAAAAGGAAAAAGAAAAACAAATGTACAGGTTCAAAATCGTGGTCACCTAAGGCCTTGGTCATAGCCACACATTTATCATTTTGGAGATTCTTATCTAGCCACCACCAAAGTTTCTGAACACAAGATTTTTTAATTTAGATATGAGACAAACTTAATCCATCCATGTGGATCAGCCTAACGGCAATGCTTTCCACATTAGAATTTGGTTCCAATCTTTTGCTTCCCAGGCTGAGAATGCTTCATAAGTATATGACCAGCCCAAAAGAAGAAATAAGCCTACATTTTCCCTAAACTAGTATTAATTAATCCTGGATTGAGTTCCATCCAGTCCTCTTCTGCAAATAGTATCCCACCACATCTGCTATATATGTTTCAGAAAAGCTATACTAGACATGCTGAGTATTAAAAAGAGATACTACTTGCATTGCTCCACCTGCAAAACTAGCTTCCCTTAGTTACAAAGGTTAATTATACAAGCATCAGCATGCATTGTCTAGGTACTCATGACCCCCAACACTAATACCTGACTACCTCATAATTTATTTGAAACACTTCCGTGCATGGAGAGGTATTATGCCCATTTTACATATGGGGAACTGAGGCACAGAGATTCAACTGTGACCTTAGGCAAATCACCTAAAGCTTGTGGCAGGGAACTAAACCCAGGATCTCTCAAGTACCATTTCTTCACCTGCACAATGCTGGTAACAAAATAACCGCTATAAAACCTTGCTGAAGTATAGAGATGGCTTACAATGTAGGAAGTGGGAATAACCAACAAAGTTTTTTTGAAAATCTGAAAGTATTTTGCCAAATTTTTTCATTATACCCCTTGAGATATAAAATATTAAGATTTTTTTTTAAACTACTCCACATTACATATACAAAAATGTCACTCCATTTCTGTTAGCTGACTCCTATAGGTTGCTTTCATGTTTCAGCAGGATTATGTGCCGTTTGTGACACTACCATCTTACACGGTGGTACATTTGTTGTGACTCCATGAATTTAGAGACCTAAAACAATGCATTGCAAAAATGTATACATTTAATCTGGTGTTCAACTCAAAAGTCTACAGGTCTTTTAAAACAAGAACAAAAAAAAACCAAAAAAACAAAAAGTGAGCTTATCTTTGTATGCAATACATAAAATTAAAATGGCATTAAACCAATGCACTTTAATGTTGTTTAACTTGCGATGAATTAATATATTTTTTAAATATACCTTTAATGTTTTTCTAGTGAAGTAGATCCATGTCAAAAGGAGAAGGCAACAAATGCGTTTGTGGAAGAATCTGAAGTTCTAGACATAGTAGGAAGCTCTGACCTGCTACCTACAAATTGGATCCATACTCGACAATGCTGGTAAAACAAATTTAGTTGGGAGTGGAAGGGGACCTATTTGATCCCCTGTTGATTGAAAGGACAAGCTGCCAACTTCCCTCAAACTGTTCATGAGCATTGCCCAAATAAGTCCTTTCCTTTCCTTGATACAGAGAATCTATCCAATTAATACCCTCTCTCTAAATCACTCCTTTTCCAGAAAGGTTTCAAGAAGGTTTTAATGAGGCAATTCCACTCTGGAGTTATCTTATTTCAGTTAGCCCTTTCAGAGAAAGTCTCACTCACTTCTCTAGCAAGGGACAAGAGAGTCTGTGCCAATCCATTACTACTGAAAGCAATGAAATCTGGTAAACTTTCCTGTAAAAAGTAAGAGGTGTTGTATGCCAACAACAAGATTGCGTGAAGTAACAAAGAAGGTCAGTGCAAGACAGAGTTAGCAAGTAGCTTACAAGGTCTGAGGTAAAACCTATATCCCACCACACACTGTACAGCAATGAAAGAAGTAGAACACCAGAGGAAGAATGGACTGAGGTGGAGAAAGGTGCAGGAAAGATATTGCCAATGGCAGGAGCTGCTTCTCGGAAGTGCTCCTAATAGCAAATTCAAAGAAAGAACCAGCTTCTTCTGGGTGTCAGCAGACATATCCAGAGGCAAGATCCTACCAGGACATTTTAGTAGGCTTACAAAGAAAAATCTTCTTTAAATGGAGTTCTCTAACGTACAGGGAGCCAGCATAATAATTTGACACTAGAGAAGTGAGTACACTTGTATGCAAGACTACTGACATCCACTTTTTGCACATTAGTCTGAAGAATGGGGACATAAGATACTTATACGGGTGTTATTAAAGGAGCAAGAGGAGGTGAGGGAATGGATGAGGATGGCAACAAACGAAGTTGAGGCAGTGGCATAATAGCCATACAGGATCAGACATGAGGCCCATGTAGACCAAGATCCAGCCTGCAATAGCAACATGATTCAGATGCTTCAGAGGAATACTTAAGACAATGCTGTCAAACAGCAGAAGCCTGATTTGTGGAGTAGCTAGATGCGAGAAGAGAATTCAACTTAAGGAAAATGCTAGTGTTAGACAGCAGAAGCAAAATGAAGCATGGGAGATAGGAGTACCTTGTATGTGAGGATACTCTTGCCTTGCAGAAGCAGCTATGTTAGGGCAACATTTAGCTGAAGGAACATGAAGCAACAAGTTATAGCTACACTGTATCAAAATGGTAGACATGGCCTGTAACGTTACACCCAATATTCTTCATAGAAATATTGTTATGATATGAATATAGCATAACAAAGATATGTTTTATGCAAGAGGAGTCATGTGAGATTAATGGATAGGTTATGATTTACTGAATGTGATTATCCAGTGCATATGCAGGTATCATTTCTGTACCTAAAGTTAGGAATATGGACTATGTAACTATTACAACTGGGTGTTTTTGGAAGACACCCACCATACAACAGGCCATCACATTTGATGGTCCATTAGGCAGAAACAACAAGACTGAAGATACTAATCTCTCTCCTTCCTGAGAAGCATCCTGGGACGTAGCTGTGACGCTACCAGGCCAGGTGGCCTTGTCACTTGATATTAAACATTATCTTGGACTTGTAACTTTCCACTAAAAGAAGGGGGGTGAGGGGGTCTGTCAAGTTGGAAAACAAAAAGAGTCCAGCCTTATGTAAATATTATTGAAGGGTGGGGAGGAGGGCAAATGGGACTCTACTCCATTGCCTGCCTGCCCAAGAAGAAAGACAGCTAAAAGACACCTGAAGGGATGGCAAGGGGGGAGTCCAGACTGAGACAGTGGTCCAGTCTGAAAAGAGGTATAACTGGAACTCTAAGCTACAGAAACTTTGCAACCTGCCTAAAACAACATTTAGAGTAAGAAATTACATTTTGTTACCTGTTTCTTGAGTGTATTAAGCTTAGCTTGCGTATTTTGTTTTATTTGCTTTGTTCTGTTTATCTCTTATACTCACTTAAAATCCACCTTTTAGGGTTAATAATTTTTTTTTGTTTATTATTAAACTCAGCTTGTGCAATTTCTAACTGGGAGGGACAGGGGGGCAAGAAGTTGTGCATCTCTCTCTTCACATTGAGGTAGAGGGTGAATTTTTATGAGTTTGCATTGTACAGATCCTTGTATACAATGCAAGTCAGTATTATTTTGGGGTTATTTCCGAAAAGGGGTGTACACGTGAGTGCTTGGTGAATCCTCTCACACAGAGCTGACTTCGGTCTGTGTCTGCAGCTGGGTGTGGCCCTACATGTGTGTGTGGAGCCCAGAGAGCTGAATTCAGCAAAACAGAGAGAGGGATTCCAGGCTAGTGGAGCAGGAGGCGGGGCTTAATACATCAGATGGCATCCCAAAGGGGGTCTAACCCATCACACAGTCATTAAGGATTCTAAAGACACATGGTTGAGTATTATCAACATAGGTACATAAAAATCTTAAAATTAAAAAGGTACAAATGAGATGACTAGGGAATAGGCAGCAGGAAAGGGCCAGGAGATGATGTGTCTTTCACAGCTCGGCAGACAGCTTGTTGAATTTGGATGATCTTGACACACCAAACAAAACGCATTAGCCCATAATAAACCCATCCTAAAGATCTACTTACCTTAAATCTCAAAGAATGACTATGGACCCCATGCTTTGCAGCTTACTACCTGACCCTAATCTGCCTTTTCAAGTGAAAAGAGGTGGCAGAAAACTCCACTAGATCCTAGATCCGTCACTACAGAGCCCCCAAAATCATAATGCCTACCTGATCTCCACTTAAAAAAAAAATGCACTGTTTCTTTTAAAGAGCCTTTTAAAGAGATTCGTTTAAAATGCAAAATGAAAGCCCCACTAGGATGGTCTTTCTTCATATGTTTCTACCAAGTATGACTGATATTTGTCTTCATGCCAGTCGGGCAAGAAATCAAATGAAAATAAATATTCTGTTCTTGATATAACAAGTGGAACTAAGTATCTTTAAGCATATTTTTCATTACTGACCTACTTGCATATTTTGACACTTACCTAAGTAGTTTGTGACCATTTGTTGTAGCAACTTCAGCAAGGCTTGTTAGGATCTTAAGGTACTGGCTTTCACTCTGCTGGGATAAGTGTTCTAGAACTTGCCGTAACTGGATATGGTAAAATAAAATAGATAACATGTTCTATTACAGATTAATCCAAAATAGAACATATAGCTAGGTGAGGCAGGAAACCCATAGAAACGGTAATATGTATGTGCCCAACCATTTCATAATTAGCACCTAATACTCAAAAAGATCTTTTAAACTGAAAATGTATTCAAAAATTTATTTTAGAAGTTGGTTTTTGTATTATAGGACTTGAGAATATAGCATGAATAAATGCTCTGAAAGTACTAATAAAAAAATCATCATTATGCAAAGTGCCATTTTTTTTTGGTATGAAAATCCATCAAGTACATTTTAGAATTTATGAACATGTAAGAAGGCAAATTCAAGATTAGCACAAGCTTCATCACTCTGCCGATATGACTAAGTTTCTTGATTTGTTCCTTTGCTGCCCTATAATGTTACATTGATAGCCTGGCTGATCCCTAACTTTCACTACCTCCATTCTTATTCAAATAGTGATGAGCTCCAAAGTCCAAATTGTGCTAACCACCAGTTCTTTAAATTCATTCTCTCCTCTTCCTTGCTAAACAACTTTACTTCTCCCAAGCAGACTTATCTTGCCAACAACCAGAATCTCTTCTCTACCTTCAGTTCCTCCTTTCACCCCTCATCTGCACCCTTCACTGTCCAGGACCTTGAAAGTTTTCCCAGTCACAAAAATTCTCTAACTCTTCTATTTGTGCTCTTCACTACATCCTTTCATGCCTGCTGTCATCCCTTGTTACTTTTCCTATTCCCTTCTCTTCATGCATATTTTTGCATCCATCCCCCTCCAAAAAAACCTGTTCCTCAAACAAACTAAAAAAACCTTCAGCCCTGCTGAGCTCACTTTCAACCCCCTTCTTTTCATACACACCCCAGCTGCAGCTTCTTGCCTTAATGCACACCAGGGAACTTCTGGTAACCATTCAAATGAACAGTGGGTCAGGCCTACCCTCCCGCAGGGAGTCTTTGGCACACCACAGTCTTCCGTCAGTTTCCAGTCCTAGCCAGCTTTCTTGCATGATGTGGTAGCTGCCAGCCTACTCTCATGCCAGGTCAGCATCCAGTTGAGCTGTGCTTCTTCCTTCCAACTCCTCCTTCCAGCCTGACACCCAGGCTGACTGGGGTCACTGAAGCTTAACAACCCCTTCCTAACGCATATGGGGTTTGTATACCCCATCACAGCTACTTTATTCTCAGGACCCAACTTTGGGGTGGGTTGGGTCACTGACCCTGGCGCCTTGCTGAGAGGGGCACTTTCAAAGCAGGATGTCCTGTCCCTCCTCCCCCTGGCTGCTCTGTGGCCATCTGCAGCTGCTGCTTCTCCTGCCTCTACCTCAGCTTGGAGCTGCCCCGGCCAAGCTGCTCCTGAGAACCTCCTGTCTGCTGTGCAGAGCACAGGTGGACGGCTGATGTTGGGGTGTTCCCATCTTCCCACCGTGTACCCACTCTCCATTGAGCTGGGGGGGAGGGGCAGGAGTCTGTGCTGCTACCAATTTCACAACCTGAAGAACATGTCAGTGACTGTGAAATAATCCCTTCCCAGTGAAATCTGATCTCCCTGAAATTAGCTGGACTGCAGAGGGACAGGACTTGTCTTTCCCCTGCACAGCTGTTACCAGAGGGAGATCAGTCCTACCTCCACAGCACCCTCACTTCTGCGCTACAGCAGCCCCAGAGCTGGGCTGGGGGCTGCCTCCCCCCAGCAGCTCCTACCCATGCTCGGATGGGCCCGGGCTGGGGGCTGCCACCCCCCCCCCCGCAGCCCCGTCCAAGCTCAGGGTGCCCTGCCCAGACTTGGGGCTGCCACCCCCCAGAGCTGCTCCTGCCAGGGCTGTAGGCAGACAGGCTCCAGCCGGAACTCGGGGCTCCTGACCCTGCAACTCTTGCCCAGGCTCAGGGTTGCCGACCCCCCGCCCATCCCCCTCAGCTCCTGCCCGGGCTCAGGGACTTGGGCTGGGGGCTGCCACCTCTTGCTGCTCCAACTGGAACTAAGGGCTTTCACCCCCCATAGCTCCTGTCTGAGCTCCAGGCTTCCGCCCCCTCTGCCTGTGAAATTGACCAAACTGAACTGTGAATTTGGTAGGGCCCTAGTCATGAGTGGGAGCTGCCGGCTGCTGCTGTACTTCAGACTAATGAGTTCTGTGCTTAAAGAGACAGCTCACTATCTCTCTCTCATACACACACTCTCCCCCCCAACACATACTTGTATTACTGTTGTTGTTACTTCTTGGTACTTCCTCTCAAAATGCACAATGCACATATATTCTCTGTAACTTTATTCTTTCAAAGTTAGTTAAGGATTACAGTACTGTTATTTTACTTTATTGGTCTGCACATTTCATAATTTTATTTCTCTTTTATGTTTAAAATTCTTTGAGTAGTGAGTTCTAAAATGCCTGGCTGGAGTAATTATCATTACTACCTTTATTACCATATTGTGCTTTGTAATTCATTATTTAAAGTGGTACAACCAAATAATAGTATCCTTCTAGAATGTAAATTAGGTTTGTATTCACTTTAGCAGAGCCAGTTTAAAAAATATTAGCTAAACACATAACTTTAGACACTGTGCACATGGAGGTCACTTATTTTTAGTTATATCTGTAAAATAACTTAAAATTTGTATGAAAATAAATGCAGTTTCAAGTATGGTACTCATAGCAAGGATGGAGTCAAATGCTAGTGAGTCACGTACATGATTGTGATCAGTAAACAAATTCCAAAATAAATTAGGAAAATTCCCATTCTTAATAAAAGAGAAGAATCCTTAATCACATATGTTAAAATTAAATAAATACATTTTTAATGGAGTGAAAAACAATGGACTAAAATACAGTAGATAATGGCGCTAACAGAGTGTGTTAGAGAAAGTAAGGAGAGAGAGACTGATGTAGACACAGCATAGAAAATATGTATTACCATGTTTTCCCGTAGCTCTTCATTCTGTGTCATTTGAATAATTGCCTGGAAGAGTCTAGGATGATGCTGTATTAAAACTTCACAAGTCTCTCCATACCCACCCTGTAAGACAGCATTTTTAAAGCAAGAAACTATTATAAAACAATTTTAAGAACAAGTGCTATATACATCCTTACAGACAGGCAATCCATCCTCAGGGACCTATACTAAAGAGCAAACGCAAAAGACTCAAAGTCCTCATCTCAAAGTAAAGACTTGAAAGTTAAATAAAAAGTGAGCTTCAGGTGTTGAGTGGATTTTTTGTTAATACAGATAAATGAACATTCTTGTGTCAAGCATTAGTAGTCTCAGTTTCTCTTCTCAAGGTAATCAATTTCATCTTTGAAAAACTACAATAACTTTACATTCCAGCAGCCATTTTAACTGATAATTAAGAAGAATGCTGAAAACAACAGAGTTATACATAAATCATATTAGCTCCTGCTTTCACATTTGGTGGGTATTGCTATTCTAGCTTGTTGCACCCAGAAAACTAAATTTCCCAAAACAGGATTAAGATGCCTTAGTTAAAGATTCCCAAATCCCAAGCTCATGGGACACAATTTTTTTTTTATCTTATAGATCCCGGCAATAGGATAATCCCATAAACAATGTATAACTTTTTAAATTAAAATGAACAAGACAAGAAAATTGAAGTATTATGACTAGATATGCGCCCAAGACACAAGGTTTAAAAATGAACTTCCCAAAAGCTTCCCAAAATCTGGAGTTCTGAATTGTATCACATCACTAATTTTGTTTCAGGAAATCTACCCTAGATGACTTTTTGGATTTCTCTACCAGTCAACAGCACTTATGCTTCAGTTATATTTAACAGTATTAGAATATTAATATAGGTCTTTATAACACTCAGTTTCCTCAACAGTATCACACCAGCACAATCTTCAAGGTCCTGTGTCACAAACATCTTTACAGACAAAGCTCACTAGCCAGGACTCCTTTAAGCACCAGTAAATGACACTTTAGAAGTCGGCCAAGTATAATCCTCCAGAACTAAGCACTTGCACAAACACACCCCAAGTTCCTGTAAGCCCACAGAGGACAGTACTTCAGGTATCCAACTAGAGTCATGCCAGACTATGCTGACTGATGAAGAAAATATACAAAAGTAAGCAGCTACACATATTAGAGGAATCCCCAGCTTGCGTTCCTTTCACAGCTCACTCAACACAGAACTGAATCCAGGCAGAGTTTAGCTGGCTGACTATTAGAGCCTAAAAACTAGTCTCAGTTCTGCCATCTGATTTCTCAGATGTGGGGGGGAGGGGTGGAGGGAAGAGAAGAAGAATATATTCAAAATTAAATGCACCAAAGGATCAGTAACCACTCCCTTCTCATCACAAATGAGTTGAGCTACCAACGCAGAACTATTAAGAGTGAGCAATAAAAATCAGTAGTGATTAGGAAATATAGTTTTGATAACTATATAAGAAAGCCACATGCTAAGGATGGCCTAGTGTGCTATTTTAAAGGATATAAAGTACAAGTGAGTTAAAAAAGAATTGGGTAAGTTCATGGAGGACAGGTGGCTATTAGCCAAGATGGTCAGGGATGCAACCCCAGACTCTGGGTGTCCCTAAGCCTCTGCCAGATGCTGGGACTGGATGGCAGGGGACGGATCATTCAATAATTGTTCTGTTCATTCCTTCCGAAGTGTCTGGCATTTACCACTGTCAGAAGACAGGATACAAGACTAGATGGGCCATCGCCATTTTTATAAAGCCTCTAACTATTCTCTTCAGTACTGTCCTAGAGGCAGCAACATCCTTAATACTCTTTCCTATCTCTAGGATTCCAATGTATCATTACCCACTTTCTAACTTACACTGTATAGATTCCACCTACTTTTCTGGCAAATAACCAGCTATTTGTTTAATTTTTCTAATTAATGTCAACATTTTCCACTTACAGAGAATCTTGCATATGCTAAATGGTGTCACATGAGTTCTTCCAGTCTGATCTCATGTTTGATAAACTAAAAGACACTTTACAGGTTAAACCCGATTTGGAATTATACTAAGGTATGTTACTCCCTAAGGTTTTTGTAGAACCAAAAGAAATGCTAGCAAAAATGTAGACCAGGGATTGGCAACCTTTGGCACGCAGCCCGTTAGGGAAAGCCGCTGGTGGGCTGGGACGGTTTGTTTACCTGCAGTGTCTGCAGGTTCGGCCGATCGTAGCTCCCACTGGTTCACTGTGGTTCACCGTCCCAGGCCAATAGGGGCTGCGGGAAGGGCAGCCAGCATATCCCTTGGCCCACACCGCTTCCCACAACCCCCATTGGCCTGGGACAGTGAACTGCTGCCAGTGGGAGCTGCGATCGGCCAAACCTGTAGAAGCTGTAGGTAAACAAGCCATCCCTGCCCACCAGCGGCTTTCCCTGGCAGGCCACATGCCAAAGGTTGCCAATCCCTGATGTAGACTGAGGGAAAGCAGCGTACTGGAGCAGAGGGAACTGTGCCCAAAGTGATAGTAATTAAAGCCCGTAGACTTATTAGATACAAAGGTGATTCTAAAAGTGCTACAAATTGAGCAAGACATTTTACAGATTAATCTATTAAACAACTCGTTCAGAATCATCCCTCTTTAAAAGATTCCAGAAGCATGAATAGCAGAATTGCTGCCAAACACATGTAGACATTCTTTAACTGTAAGTGACCAGGCATGAATCTGTCTGTGCAGTCTTCAGAAGGTAGAAGGCAATAAGAGAGCTTGCCTAACTTTTAAAGATGACTTGGAAATAGTGTATTTAATATCCTGAATCTTGACCCTTTGTCTTGCCAGACAAAAAGAAACAGGTCACTGGAGTTACAAGATACTCACTAACATACATTCTATAAAACGTCTAGTTTTAATGACAAAACTAGATTTTGTTTTGCATGGCAGCTGAAAATATGTAGGAACAGGAAGTCATAACATCCTCATCCTTTTTAAAATAGAGGCCTGGATGTAGAGATTGCAATACCTTTGGAAAAACTGAAGGCTCAGCAGCAAAATCTTCATCTCCTTGAAAAGTTAACATCTGAAGTAATAAGTTACTCTTACGTAGAGGCCTTCGGCTCTTAGCTGTTATAGCAGTTTACACATGAACACCTAAAAGAGAATGTATTACCCCAAGATGATATAATTATGGTCTGAATAAATGTGGCCTTTAAGAAGAGACTAACTGAATGGCTGTCTGTTTACTTCTTTTAAGACCCTAACCTTGTGAGCAGCTATTTTGTGACAGAAGCATCAATCTTCTATATGCCTACCCTAATAAGAAGGTAATCTTGGTTGATCTAGATTATAGCAAGAATATACATTCTTCCTAATTACTCAGGAGAAGAAAAATAAAACATTTTCTAATGGAATTAATAGACAAAAAATAGCATATGTTGTGCTATTCTGAACTAATCCAAGAAGTCAAACCAAAAGAGTCAGGTGGAGCTGCTTCCCTGTAACTCCTCAAAAGAGGTCTCTGACCTCTAGGGATGAAGTCCTTGTTTTCAGATAGCAGAAACAAAGGAGGAGAAAAAAAATCATTCCATATCAATTGTACACAAAACACTGGTTAATGTAAAGCACATGTATACCTGTACACAGAGATCCAGTGGTGTAACTCCATTTTTGTCTGGTAAGTATTTGGCTCCTCTCATCAAAAGGATTTGTGCGGTGTCTCTTTGACCATGGCTGCATGAAACACAGAAGGTTTACCAAAATGTATTTAGCCCCTGAGTGGTACATGTGTCTACATTAAATAGCTAATTAACAGTGCAATACGTGTTCCTCCCAAACTTTGATTCCCAGCCCAATACAAACTAGAGACCAAATGCATAAAGTTACATTACAGAAATCCATAAGCAGAAGCACAGCATGGAAGATGACACCTCTTCTGGTCCCTCTGACATACTGCTAAGTGGCTGTTCTCCAGCCTGCTTCAAAGGTATATTACAAGCACTGGCCTGGCCTGGAATTTTTTGCCTATTCATGCAGGAACAGTCTGACCACAAGTAGCCCCTAGGCCCATTTGATGGTTCCTGAGTTTAATACAGTGCACAAGGAAAAATATAGGCATTTTTAATGATACTTTTACACTGGAAAAGTGTACTTAGAGAAGATGAGATATTATGATTCTTTCCAGATGCCTAGTAAGCTTTCATCCAATAAATTTTAAATAAAAGAATCACTTACATAATTTGTTTCTAACTAACCATGTTCTTACAATAGACTGTAAGGGTAGGAAAACAGAAGTTATCCGTTATTAAAAAACTCTTGCCAAATACAGCAATGTTAAATATACTATATTTGCATTAGTGTTTGAAAGATAGAACAGACCTATTCTGTCATCTAGTACCTCATCCTGACAGTGCAATAACATGGTGTATGCGTGTGGTTTTTTAACAATAAGTTTTTAGTGTCTAATCTAGATAAAAGTATTCAGAGTGATGGGCTTTACTACTTCCCTTGGGAGACTATTTCACAGTCTAATACATCTCATTGTCAAAGCTCTGGGTCAAGGAAACAATATAACTACTTTATGTAACATATAATCAGCTATTTTCTCGCAGCCAGTGGTGGCACATTAAAGACCAAAAAGCGGTAAGTATGCCACACATCCCATACAGTTGCACTTAAGAAAATTAATTTTCCAAGTAAATTTTAAAGGAGAAAGGAAAAATTAGATATAAGTGCTTCTATAGTCACCAGAATACTATAATAGGATGTTATATTATATTGGCGTTAGCCTTTATAACTGCTCACTTTTTAGACATATATCATCCATTACAGTAGTTTTTAATTCAGAATGGGTGAAATTCAGCCCTCCAGGAAGACCTGGCACAAAGACTTCTACACCAATCAAGGACTGTCTTTACTCTCTGCAAATGAGGCAGTTGCACAGAAGAGGATTACTTGGTTGACTACTACTCAAAACCAATTGGCCTAAAACCATGCATAAGAGCTTCCATTACTACTCCAGCTACAGAGGCTCTATGCTGCATTCTAATGCTCTAACCCTAGATTTGTTCAGCCCTTAAACATCTCCTACAAAGCCCAAGTAATGTGGCTTTAAGTGTATTACATGAATTTCATTTTGCAAATAATTAGTCTTAACCCCTGTATGCCCTTAAACATAGAAATTATTTAGCAGTCTTATTGGGGATATACACAATATTACAATGCAAATGGAATACAGAATTAGCATTTCAGGGTTCTCCCCTTAAATTTACCTGAACCAGGCAGAATAAACCAGGTTTATTCTCAACCGAGGATTTTTCATTGTTAGAAGTTACCATTGTACCCACCACACACTCCTTTCTTTTCTGAAAGGTTTAAATGCCTCTAATCTGGAGCAACTCAGCTGCTTCTTCTAATATCAATACCAGTCCCTAAATTGAGTGCCAGAAGACATTCAATTAGCTAGCCACTATTTATTCTCTCCTTCCCCTCTCCCCAACTGTCAGCATATGTCTGACCTCCAGCAGACCAGTCTCCCACAATCTAGCTCTTAGCAGGCCAATGGGTCAGCTCATTTCTCACTTTGTTTACATTTATAATTTCACCACAGGTGAACTATTTAACCTGTAATCAAAGCACCAGGATTACAGAATTGTAGATGTCCTAACAAACAGCTGAAAGGATCCAATTAGAATCAGAAGCTATTGGAAATTGAATTAATCAATGTAGAAAACAAAATTTCACTCCAATACAAAGTCTTTAGGACATAATGTGTATTTTATGACAGATTAGTTTAGATAGCTGATTCACTTTATGTTGGTTAGTTTATAATGGCATGATTTATAAAGGCGTATTTGACCATATTATAGGTTAGCATCCATTACAGCAATGATTCCAAACCATTTCCATTATAATCCACCTTTTTCACATGTTCAATTTGCAACCCCCTGAAATTTTTTTTTTTAAATGTACTGTTTAAATAAACTGTTTTAAAAACAGAACTGGAACACAATTAGTCTTCCAATGAAGTCTTAAACTTGCCACAGATATAACCTTCCTGGAAGTGTAGTACCATTGATTGTCTGAATTTTTTTTCCATAGTGTTGTTTGAGAATTGTATACAAAGAATAAATTGTATACCTAGAATATTGACCCAGTATACAAAGCTGGTTAAATACTGGTTATTTTAACAGCTTCCTTATTTTAAATCTAAAATTATGATTCATTAGTTTATTAGGGTATACCCTGGTACAGGTGTAGAAAGGTGCTTAGCCTGCAATATTGACAGACATGTATCTTATACACATGTGCATGTCTGAAAATGTTGACAAAATATTCAAATACTATACCATACAGCATTCCAGCAAGAGGGAGAGCTTAGACGAAATACATTCTTCGTTTTTGTATTTCCTGATTTGAGTTCTTTGCTATGGATTGAATTAGTGTAGTTTTGTGTATTTAAAAATTAAAATTTTAAATTTTGTACAGTATTAGGAAGTCAAACATACCATACCTGCAAGCAAAATAGAGTGGAGTTGCTCCTGACACGTTTGGCCTGTTAATATCTGCACCACTGTCTAATAAACACTGCACTGTCTTTTGGGTAAAGGAAAAAAGTAGCGTCAGAACCAGAAATTAACAAAGATATCACTTGGCTTGAAACTTAGTTTTATGCATCTCTCTTCAGTTATATGAGTACATTTAATTTCCAGTAATACATCTCAAAAGCAAGATACCTAAAAATTAGGAAAAGGATTATGACAGTTACACCCTGAAATGCTTTCGCATTCTCTAGTCTCTATTTCTAGGACTTGGCTTTTTAATTAAAATGCCTTTTATAGGACTTGGCCATTCTGTAAGACCCCTGAAATCAGATTCCCCCCCCAAAAAAAGCTTATACTGACGTTTAAATATTTATCAGTAAATTGAGGTTAAAAAAGATATTGCCTTTTTGAAAAATATATTAAGAGGAAATTCTAAGTAAAAACAAACACTGTAAAGTATGAAAATGCTGAGCTAAGGTACCTAAACAACTTCAACTCTATCCCATCCACACGAGGCAGATGTGTCTATAATTATCAGTCTGATTACTAGCTGATGTCTTGAACCTTGTAACCCTTGACAGCTTGTCTTCAGGAGCCCTTTCTGGTGGTTCACAGAGTAACTTTCTGACCGCAGCAGAATGGAGAATTGGGTTGGGAAATAGTCCAGAGACCATTTCTTACTCAAAGTGGTCTATATCATTGGATAACAGGATCACTGTTCCATATGATCTTAAAAAAAAAAATTTATTTTAAAGGTCCAAATCTGCAAAATCTATTCTGCATGTATATGCTTAATCCTAATGCAAAATCAGTCCCCAAAAGTACAAACACTTAACTGTATCTGATTAAAAGTTGTCATATACGCTTTTCTGTATGTAGTCATTCTGACAAACATGGCTCAAAATACTACACATTATAGTGAGTAATGCATGAACAAATATTCAAGAACATTTAACACTACACCAATATCTGCAATCAACTATGTAATAATACATTAATCAATTGTATGAACAGCTGTAGGATGTGCATTAAATTATTTAAACTCTCAAAGGAGACTGCAGGTTTTAACAATTACAGTCAGTTCAAATGAGTTTTACGAACTTACTGTCTTGTGACCATTCTGGCAAGCCACGTGTAGCGCTGTCTGTCCCATTGCATCTTCAACATCTACGTTATTGACATGCTGTACAAGATCATGAAGTAGTTCTGTTCGCCCATTGACAGCAAGCCAGTGAATCTAAGTAAAAAAAAATCAAATTACTAATATTCTTAGTAGTCAATACATACATATATTTCATAAACACAAGTGTACAAAACTTAAGGCTATGGGGCCAAGATTTTCATAAAAAGGATCCTAGAATTACCTGCCTAAATATGCATCTAGAAGTCTAAATCTGTGCCTGAATTCACAGCAGCTCCCTTTGAACACGAGTAGATTGCAAGAATGTGTTTAAGAAAGGATCCTCAAACACCATACCTGCTGAGGAACGTAACCAGTAGACTGAACACCCTATTGATAGGCGGTACAACCAGAGGACAGAGTTAAATTTAGATTCTTGGACTCATGAGGTGCACGAGAGGGACTGGTGCCAGCTAAGACAATCAAGAATGTTTGAGGGAGGAGCCCTCTGCTTTGATATCAGAAGTCCACATTCATTGTTCAGGTCAGCAAAACTAGTAGTTACAAATATAATACCATGTGGTGCCACAACTTTACCCTCCTTAATTTCAAGTCAAAGCAGTTTGCTACAATACCAGTTACACAAAGGAAAAAAGTTAAAATCCTGTATAAAAGTGAAATTTTGTTATGTTGCCTGCTCACTGACGAAGGAGGTAGAAAAATAAAAAAGAACCTTGAGCATATAAAGTTGCATTTCTGAAAGTGTTTTATTTGAATCAAAGATTTTACTGTTTTAGAAATATTTTGATCAATTTTAATCACTGGTAAATTAACAGTTCCACAATACTTTACAATTATATATTAACGGGGACCCTTCCAGTTTTAATGATAGCCGAGCTCGTCAAACGCTTATCAGGCACAAGGTACAGGTGTTTTCAGTAAAGTTAGCATATCACTGGTTTATTAATTTCAAGAGAAGCACTTCAGTAACTTAACTAAAATGGATAGCACTTACTGCAGTCAGACCTTCATTATTGCAAATATTGACATCTGCACTATATTCTAAGAGCTTGCTCATACATTTCTTCTGCCTGTAAAGGAAAGAACATATTCAGTTCCAGTCACGAAAGAAGAAAAAGGGTCTGCAGAAAACAAATATCTTCCCCATGCCCCTTTCAGACTAATTCATCACATGCATCAACTGCAGTATGTAAGTTTTCTTCATAACAGTGCACCATTAACTGATATTTAAAGACAAGCAAATGGTCACCAATGCCATAGACTCACACAGCCATGAGTTTTAGCTTACAGGAGATAGAGGGAGAATGCTGGGTTGATTAGACAGGTTTCTATGTTACAAATATCAGAATACTTAAGTGTCCTGTTCTAACACATCATTTCAAAATCCATAAAAGCATGTTGGGAGAATAGAGGCTGCCGGTGAACGAAAAATGACAGTTAAAGAGGGAGGGAGTTTGGGTGCATGAGGCGATGCAGGGCACAGGCTCTGGGAGGGAGTTTATGTGCAGGAGGGTGCTTGGGGCACAGGAAGAGGTGCGGGGTGCTCAACTCGGGTGGCTCCCTGCAAGCGGCGACCTATCTCGGCTGCTACTAGGCAGAGGCACAGCAGGTGGCTCTGCGCGGTGCCCCCGCTCTGCCCTGAGTGCTGCTTTGGCAGCTCCCATTGGCTATGAACAGCAGTCAGTGGAAGCTGTGGGGGCCGTGCCTGCGGCCGAATGCAGCACGCAAAGCCTCCTGCCGCACGTCTGCCTAGGACCCGCCCGAGGTGAGCAGCCCCCAATCCAGCACCCCACACCTCCTCCTATGCCCAAACTCCCTCCCAGAGCCCACGCGCCACACCCCCTCCCATGCCCCAACCGGCCCTGTGCCAACCAGACTATTAACCAGACTTTCAATGAAGATCAGAAATGCCGGTTTATAGAGCTTTCCAGTTGGTGAAGTGCCAGATAAAACAGCTTTTACTCTATATGGAAGGAAGGACGATCCACTGACATGTCACGCTCAGAAGACCTCAGATAAGTTCCCTGCTCCATGACACTTTACCTGTGTTACCTTAGGCAAGCTACTTAGGCCCTTTGGATATGTCAACGCAGCATGCAGCAGCACGTGCCCAAGCTCAGGTCAACCAATTCAGGCTCGCACTTCAAATAGCTGCAGGGACAGTACCTTCAAGTTGCAGCTCAGGCTGCAGCTTGGGCTATGAAGTTTATCTCCCGCCCCAGGCTTCAAAGAGCAAAGCGGTCAGGGTAATAGGCACATGTCTTCTTAATTTCATGTGGATTTTTGCTTTAGTGCAAGCAAGTGTGATTGCTGACAGCAATAACCTGTTCTTTTAACAAAATAACCCAGCCCTAGAATCACTGCTAATATTGCACCTACCTTTAAAAGGGACAACTTGAAGAGTCAGATTTCCTTCTGAAAATTCTGTAACTATTACCTTTACAACCACCACTTAAGATAACTGAAAAGTATTTTCTTCATTTTTTTTCATTTCACTTTGTATACTTGACATAGCATATTTTCAGTTCCACTTCTTCACTGATGGTTAATTGCATTTCCCATCATCTTCACTATCATAACATAACTCACATATGCTGCCCTAGAGAACTTATAAGTATATTCTTTCCCAGGCCCTTGAACAGGCTGTCTGCCAGTCACACGATAAGACAAGCGGAAAGTGAAGAGGCATCAGGCATGCATGTACACAGAGAAAAGGGTTGGATGGGAGGCAGCGAGTCAGAGCTTTTAAGAGGCGTTATTCTCAAGATGCCCCAAAAAAACCCACACTTAACCAGCCATCAGCAGGATGGCTAGAGAAATCCACTACCAGATAAGAGGGAGCCCAGGTAGGCCAAGCCCTCTTGTCCTATTAATACCATACATGTAATACTACGCTATGTCTACACTACTAAGATAAATTGACCTATGTTAGGTCAACTTATAGCCACAGCATTAGTTACTATGGTGGCTAATGTTCACACTACCTCACTTCTGTCAGTGGTGCACATCCTCACCAGGAGCATTTCTACCAACTGAAGAGGGGCAGTGTGGGAGGACTGAGAGCCAGGCCAAACGTGTCAGAGGGGTCGAGGAGAGAAGAGAAGAGATTCACACCTAGAGTCGTCAGCTGCTGTGCGCCAGAGTTCCCAGTGTGGAGCCCAGGTGACAGCCCGGTTTGGAGGGGAGACCAGGCAGCAACAGGGCTCAGGAGCCAGGAATCTGCTTCTTATCCATTTCACACCTCCAGCAGCCAAGAGTGACAGCCAACATAAGGACTGCAGTGTCAGGACATACACTGCATCTCCCTAACTATGTCAACGTAAGCCCTAAGCCTCTTGTTGAGGTGGTTGTTTTATGTCAGCAAAGCAGGGGGTTACATTGGCGGGAGGAGCATTTCAGGGTGTACACCTACACCATTTATTCAACAAAAGCTCACTTTTGTCAACAAAATTGTGTAGTGTAGACAAGGCCTGAGTCTTTTTGTCTTGCAGAAGATGCTCCTTCAGGGAACACAGTTAATTTCTTGATATCTAAATACCAATCCAAACAGTGAAACCCCTTCAACTTCGTCTTCCAGATCCTGAATAATCCAATCCATGCTTTACACCTTTAATGTATTTACCTTGTTCATTGTCAAGTGTTGTATTACATACAATTACAATATTGCAATAAGAGTTTTATTATTATTAGTCACTAAATAAAATCTCTCCAACTATCAAACTGATGATTAGCAAAAATGTTTAAATGGTCATAGAAGTTTATGTTTCTTGCTTGGTTGTATTTAGATAGATCAATATTCTAAAATTAAAAAATTAAATATCCTACAAATTCATGGTTCACATTCTGGTTTTACTTACATTTTCGAAAGTGCAAAACATAATTTAACCAGTATGCAAACCAAAATTATAAAACATTCTTAAAACAGGTCTATAATCTGTGTTAAGTAAAATCAGCATGCTTTGAGAAGGTAATAGTTTTCTTACCCATTTCTAGCTGCCAAATGAAGGGGTGTACATCCTGAAATATCCTGGTAGTTAGGATTTGCTCCCTTTTTTAACAGCAGAACTAGACATTCAACTGATCCACAGCTTGGATGGAGGTATGGAAAGAAAGAAAGGAAATGGCAAAATCAGTAAAATGAAAATTTAATGGTAAACCATAGCAAGAATCTTTAAGAGAGTCAAATTCTACACTGATGTACACTATCATGCAACTTCAATAACTTCCACAGGTTGAAGCCAACATAAAATTTGGCTTTAATGTCACTAGGTTTTTTACAACTTGAAAACTTAGGTTACTAAAAAAAAAAAAAAGGACACTCCACTGGAGTGAGAGCTGATAATACAACATTTGGTTAACATTACAGGGAAAGAGTTACTAATCTTAGTTTAATTGACTCAAGACCAAATCGCAGAAGCATGTGCAAGGAAACTTCAAAGATATCGGATTTGCACACCCTTGGCATTATGTTTATGTTTCCCCTCAACTAATGTCCTTTCGCAGTATTGGACTGGCCAAACCTCTAACTTACTTTAATTACAACACTACTTGTTAAAAAATACATGCTAAAAAAGTTTAGTTTTCAGAAGAAAGGTAGATACTCAAATATAAGCATAGCAAAAAGAAAAAACAAAGACTGAGGGTTACATGATACATCCAAATATCTGAGTCTGTCATAGTTTTGTTACATAACTGCTTTCTCTTTATTTTCTGTTTGCAACTTAATTGGTCATTATTCATAGAATATCAGGGTTGGAAGGGACCTCAGGAGGTCATCTAGTCCAACCCCCTGCTCAAAGCAGGACCAATCCCCAACTAAATCATCCCAGCCAGGGCTTTGTCAAGACTGACCTTAAAAATATCTAAGGAAGGAGATTCCACCACCTCCCTAGGTAACCCATTCCAGTGCTTCACCACCCTCCTAGTGAAACGGTGTTTCCTAATATCCAACTTAAACCTCCCCCACTGCAACTTGAGACCATTGCTTCTTGTTCTGTCATCTGCTACCATTGAGAACAGTCTAGATCCATTCTCCTTGGAACCCCCTTTCAGGTAGTTGAAAGCAGCTATCAAATCCCCCCTCATTCTTCTCTTCTGCAGACTAAATAATCCCAGTTCCCTCAGCCTCTCCTCATAAGTCATGTGCTCCAGCCCCCTAATCATTTTTGATGCCCTCAGCTGGACTCTTCCCAATTTGTCCACATCCTTCTTGTGGTGTGGGGCCCAAAATTGGACACAGTACTCCAGATGTGGCCTCACCAGTGTCAAATAGAGGGGAACGATCACGTCCCTTGATCTACTGGCAATGCTCCTACTTATACAGCCCAAAATGCCGTTAGCCTTCTTGGCAACAAGGGCACAATGTTGACTCATATCCAGCTTCTCATCCACTGTAACCCCTAGGTCCTTTTCTGCAGAACTGCTGCGTAGCCACTCAGTCCCTAGTCTGTAGCAGTGCATGGGATTCCTCCGTCCTAAGTACAGGACTCTGCACTTGTCCTTGTTGAACCTCATCAGATTTCTTTTGGCCCAATCCTCTAATTTGTCTAGGGCCCTCTGTATCCCTATCCCTACCCCTACCCTCCAGTGTATCTACCACTCCTCCCAGTTTAGTGTCATCCGCAAATTTGCTGAGGGTGCAATCCATGCCGTCCTCCAGATCATTAATGAAGATATTGAACAAAACCGGCCGCAGGACCAACCCTTGGGGCACTCCACTTGATACCATCTGCCAACTAGACATGGAGCCATTGATCACTACCCGTTGAGCCCGATGATCTAGCCAGCTTTCTATCCACCTTATAGTCCATTCATCCAGCCCAAACTACTCTAACTTGTTGGCAAGAATACTGTGGGAGACCAGATCAAAAGCTTTGCTGAAGTCAAGGAATAACACATCCACGGCTTTCTCCTCATCCACAGAGCCAGTTATTTCATCATAGAAGGCAATTAGGCTAGTTAGGGATAACCTGCCCTTGGTGAATCCATGCTGACTGTTCCTGATCACTTTCCTCTCCTTGCAAGTTGGGGCTGTCAAGCGATTAAAAAAAATTAATCGCATTATTAAACAGCAGAATACCATTTAAATATTTTTGATGTTTTCTACATTTTCAAACATATTTATTTCAGTTACACAGAATACAGAGTGTACAGTGCTCACTATGTTTATTTTTATTACAAATATTTGAACTGTAAAAAATAGTACATTTCAAGTATATTTCAGTATATTTCACCTAATACAAGTACTGTAGTGCAATCTCTATATAATGAAAGTTGAACTTACAAATGTAGAATTATGTACAAAAAATAACTGCATTCAAAAATAGAACAATGTAAAACTTTAGAGCCTTCAAGTCCACTCAGTCCTACTTCAGCCAATAATTCAGTCAAACAAGTTTGGTTACAGTTTGCAGGAGATAAATGCTGCCCACATCTTGTTTACAATGTCACCTGAAAGTGAGAACAGGCATTTGCATGGCACTGCTATAGCCAGCATCGCAAGATATTTACGTGCCAGATGCACTAAAGATTCAAAATGCCCCTTCATGCTTCAACCACCATTCCAGAATATGAGTCCATGCTGATGACGGGTTCTGCTCGATAACGATCCAAAGCAGAGCGGACTAATGCATGTCCATTTTCATCATCTGAGTCCGATGCCACCAGAAGATAGATTTTCCTTTCTTGGTGGTTCGGCTTCTGTAGTTTCCATATCGGAGTGTTGCTCTTTTAAGACATCTGAAACCATTCTCCACACCTCATCCCAGTCAGATTTTGGATGGCACTTCAGATTCTTAAACCTTGGGCTGAGTGTGTGACAGGTTTGGCATAGCAATTGGCTGAACAAGAAGTAGAACTGAGTGGACTTGTAGGCTCTAAAGTTTTACAGTGTTTTGTTTTTGAGTGCAGTTAAGTAACAACAAAAAATATCTACATTTGTAAGTTACATTTTCACAGTAAAGAGATTGTATTATAGTATTTGTATGAGATGAATTAAAAAACACATTCTTTATCATTTTTACAATGAAAATATTTGTAATCAAAAATAATGTAAAGTGAGCTCTGTACACTTTGTATTCTGTGTTGTAACAAATCCATATATTCGAAAATGTAGGAAAAAAACAAAAATATTTAATAAATTTCCATTGGCATTCCATTGTTTAACAGTGTGATTAATCACAGTTAATTTTTTTTAGTTAATTGCGTGCGTTAACTGTGATTAATCAACAGCCTTAATCATCAGATCAAGAATATCCAGCATTACTTGCCATCAAGAAAGTTTTAAATGGGCATGAGGAGTAGTTGATTAACTTTCTGATTTTCATTATATCTTGGTCATAAGGAACATTATTAAAAAATTGGATACATATTTTAGGTTTATTGTTATGGCCAGGTTCAGAGCTTAGGCCTGGTCTACAGAACGCAGTTATTTCAGAATTAGCCGAGTCACCTCGAAATAAAATTGATTCCGTCCACACGACCAAACCAGTTTTTTTCAATTTAAAGGGCTCATTAATCCAATTTCTTTACTCCACCTCAGCAAGTGGAGTAGCGCTAAAATTGAGATCGCAGGTCCGGGTTACAGGTACTGTGGACGCAATTCGACGATATTGGACTCCGGGAGCTATCCCAGAACGCTCCCTTGTGACCGCTCTGGACAACACTCTGAACTCCGATGCACTAGCCAGGTAGGCAGTAAAAGCCCCGGGAACTTTTGAATTTCCTGTTTGGTCACCATCAGCACAGGTGACCATCAGCACAGTCCACCATCACAGGCGACCACGCAGAGTCCACCATCACAGGCGACCACGCAGTCCCAGATTCGCAGACGAGCTCCAGCATGGTCCGAACGGGAGGTACTGGATCTCATTGCATGCTGGGGAGATTAATCTGTTATGGCAAAATTACATTCCAAAAAAAGAAACGCAAATACGTACACTAAAGTCTCCAGGGCCATGACGGAAAGAGGCTACTCCAGGGACACAGAGCAGTGTCATACAAAAAATCAAGGAGCTCAGGCAAGCATACCAAAAAGCCAGGGAGGCGAACAGGCACTCTGGATCACAGCCCCATACATGCCACTTCTACCGTGAGCTGCATGCAATTATGGTGGGTGACGCCACCACTAACCCACCACTGTCCATGGCCACCTACAAGGGAAGAGTAGCACAGAGCGAGGAAGATGAGTTTTTAAGAGGACAAAGAGGAGCAGGACAGTGCACAGGCAGCAAGTGGGGAATCTGTTTTCCCCCCTAGCCAGGAACTATTCTTAACACTGAAGCCAATAGCCTCCCCCCACTCCCAAAGCATGCTCCCGGACCATGACCCTGGAGAAGGCACTTCTGGTGAGTGAGAGCTTGATCGGAACCATGGAATGGGGGGAAACCCAGCCACACTGGGCTGTTCGCGTTTAGTTTGAAGGGCTCATCCCTGCTCAGAGCCTCATCGGAGCCCCGCGGTGGGTGGCTGTGTATGAAGCGATCATCCCAGAGAGCCCCCAGACCCTCCTTTTATATGGCAAATCCACCATGCATTGCTTACTATAGGAAAGGGGGCCCAGCAGTTTGAAAGCATTGAAATGAATGCAGAAGAAGCAGAACCCCGCGTACCCCAGGGCTTACCATGGCTGCCTGCAAGCTGAATTCTGTTGCCTAGCGGCATGTGATGGCTTACTCACACCAAAGTGGCAGGCACTTCAGTATAAGAGGCAAAACGAGACCTTGTACAGAAAGAACATGTACTATGAATTGCCGGTTTCACTGAGAAAGTGTGTCCCCTTTGTTCTCTAAAATGTATCTTTTAAAATACTACCCTCCCTTTTTCTCCTCCCGCAGCAGGTGCAAATGTTTCAACGCAGCCCCTATCTACTCCATCCCAGAGGCTGGTCCAGATTAGAAGGCGGGAAAAACGAACTTGGGATGACATGTTTGCGGAGCTCATGCAGTCCTCCTGTACTGATAAGGCCCAGTTGAATGCGTAGAGGCAAACAATTGTGGAGTCACGTAAAGCATTACATGAATACGAAGAGAGGAGGGACACGTGCAATGAGAACAGGCAGGATGCTATGGTCAAGCTCATGGGGGAGCAAACTGACATGCTCCACTGGATGGTGGAGCTAATGCGGGAAAGGCAGTTAGACCACAGACTGCCGCTGCACTCCTGTATAACCGCCCTCCCTTCTCCCCAAGTTCCATAGCCTCCTCACCCAGACACCCAAGAACATGGCGGGGGAGGCTACGGGGACCCACACAGTCCACCCCAGAAGATAGCACAAGCAGCAGAAAGCTGGCATATCCTAAATTTTGATTTGGTTTCTGCACTTGTCCTTCCCTCCTCCTCCAGCCCACTAACCCAATTACCCCACACACACTTCTAGCTTCTAATTTCTCTCAATGTTTTGTGCAACAAATAATAAAGAACGGTTTTTAAACAATTTGACTTTATTTCCTATATCTATCTGGGGTGGGCAACTTTAAGAGAAACAAACACAACTGTCGCACCGTACCCTGGCCAGTCATGAAAGCGGCTTTCAAAGCTTCTCTGATGTGCAGCGCGCCCTGCTGCGCTCTTCTAATCACCCTGTTGTCTAGCTGTGCGAAACTGGCCACCAGGCAAGTTGCCTCAACCTCCCACCCCGCCATAAAGGTCTCCCCCTTACTCTCACAGATATTGTGGAGCACACAACAAGCAGCAATTACAATTGGAATACTGGTTGTGCTGAGATCTAACCAAGTCAGTAAACTGCACCAGTGCGCTTTCAAACGTCCAAACGCACATTCTACCACCATTCTGCACTTGCTCAGCCTACAGTTGAACTGCTCCTTACTACTGTCCAGGGTGCTTGTATACGGCTTCATGAGCCATGGCATTAAGTGGCAGGCTGGGTCCCCGAGGATAACTATAGGCATTTCAACATCCCCAACAGTAATTTTCTGGTCTGGGAAGCAAGTTCCTTCCTGCAGCTGTTCAAACAGACCAGAGTTCCTGTAGATGCGAGCATCATGCACCTTTACCAGCCATCCATGCTGATGTCAGTGAAACGTCCCTTGTGATCCACCACTGCTTGCAGCACCATGGAAAAGTACCCCTTGCGGTTTATGTACTAGCTGCTCCAGTGTTCCGGGGTCAAGATAGGTGATAGACTGAACACATATCCGCCGCTGCAGTTAGGGAACCCCAGCGCATTAAAGCCATCCACAATGGTCTGCACATTTCCCAAAATCACTACCCTTGAGAGCAGCCGGTCAATGATTGCACTGGCTACTTGCAGCACAGCAGCCCCCACAGTAGATTTGCCCACTTCAAACTGATTCACGACTGACCAGTAGCTATCGGGTGTTGCAAGCTTCCACAGGGTTATGGCCACTCGCTTCTCAACTGTGAGGGCTGCTCTCATTTTGGTGTCGTTGCACTTCAGGGCAGGGGACAGCAAGTCACAAAGTTCCATGAAAGTGGCCCTACACACATGAAAGTTTCTTGGCCACTGGGAATCATCCCATACCTGCAACACTATGTGGTCCCACCAGTCCAAGAATGGGCATTCCACGGCATGAACCTGGCCCAACACCCCCATGATCTCCCAATCGCCACATGCCGTGCTTCTAGGAACGTCTGTGTCCATGTTCTCATCAGTATGGTAATCGCGCTATCATCACTTCCTCCAGTTCTGCGGGTACTGCACATACTGCTGGATAATGCGCGAGGTATTTACAACGGTCAAAACAGCAGCGGACATCTGATCGGGCTCCATGGCTATGGCACCTGCATGGGTTATCCTAGAAAAAGGGCGCGAAACGTAGGAGAGCAGAGTGGCAGAGGAAGCTGTGCTGTTCTGTTCACGGTAGCCGAAAAAAGGAGGAAAATGGTTGTTTTTTGTAGTTTCTGTAGTGGGAGCCCAGGACAGACAACATGGAAAAGCTCAGAAGCGCGGCAATAGCGGGAGAGCAGAGTTGGCGGCGGAAGCGTTCGATGAGGAAGAGAAAGAGTAGATAGTAGAGATTACATAGGAAGATGAGAGGTGGATTCATAGTAGCAGGAGAGCAGCGGTGCACCACCTCCTGAAAGCAGTATGGCGTCTGCACGCCAAAAAGGCGCGAAACGATTGTCTGCCGTAGCTTTCACGATGGGAGGAGCAACTGACAACACATACCCAGAAACACCCGCGAGAATATTTTTGTCATCATGCATTTCATATTTACAGGCAAGGACTTCAGCCTGGATAGAAATGTTCAGCATACAGCCTAAAATTCTTCCCTGTCTGCTCATAATTGAGCAAAGTACCAACCCACCATATTATGACAGCAAAGCACCTAATGAATAGTGCAGCGCTTCTCACTTCCTTGATGTCATTATCATGAGACAGAATGACTGAATGCTTCCCAAAAAAAGCCAACTGTCTACTACAGAGGGAAAAAGCAAGTCTGGAATAGCAAAGCTCAGGCAGCTAGCAACTGCAGAGGTAACTCTTTAACCAACATACACCGTAAACAGGCTTTATTCCTCCCACAGCAGTCCTATTTCAAAAAGGATGAAAAAGCAACCATCAGTAGTTAATGTTGCCTATCCACAAGCTTGTCAGGATATGGAAGCCCACTTGAAATCCTGAGTGTAAGCTGCCTGGTTTTGTGTTAAAAGTTATTCTTGAAGGGGTAAGTGTGCACACTGGTAATTCAAGAAAGGTTAGGGAAAAAATATAGCAACAAATATGCACTGAAGGGTTTTCCCGTTTAATGGTCTAGATTTCTGTGGTAATGTAATCCTTTAAGTGATCTCCCAGACAACTTAAAAGTGCTAAATCTTACTTTGCTGCAATATGAAGCAAGCTCCTCTTCACACGTCCAAATGCATAATTCACATCAAATTTTGAATTTGACAGCAGCTCTGAAACAGACCTTAAGCAGATAAAACTGTGTGTTAGGGAAAAAAGTCTAAAGATAGTTTTACCCACTTTCAGATACACATCACAAAACATTTGCATGACTGAATACTTTATCTGTTTTACCATCATCTCAGTGTACCACTTTTCTCCCTTACAGCCTATAAACAAGGCAGGGCTCCACAGCTCAGTTAAAATACCTGAATACTAACCTGCAATGCCCCTTGCTCTTCCACTTCCTAGTTCAAACTGACATCAACAAATATGTCATATTGTGTGGTTATTTTGGATGTACATTAATGTGGACTAGGACAAGATGTTCAAGACATTTCTTTACTCTGGTAAGCACTGACTTTGCTTTGAGCAATTATAAATAAATGTATACCAATACTTCTCCCCACTCCTCTACATGTTCCCTGTCCACATTTCTGGCAAGTTCCCTATGCATACACCAAGTTTAGAAGGAAAAAGCGCCAATATAATAAAATTTAAGGCAGACTGTTCGACTGAACTTCCATGATTATGGAAGAAGTCTGACATGTAAGACACACAGCCGTATAAACCTGGATGGATCACAGCATTAACTACAAGACACACATTTCAAATTAGGCTCAGGTTGAAACAACCTGGTGACTTGGTGTCCAGGAGGCTGCATAACTGAAACTCTAGTATTTGTGGAGAAGGAACATACATACACGCTGATATCAGATCAACAAATTTCAGTGCTTCTTACTTGCCTACAAAACTCAACAGGGGTAGGGAAGTAGCAGCAAACTCGTTTGACACATCCCTCAGACAGATTCCAACAGCTTCCCCGCTTCCCAAACAACTGTCATTTAAGAAGGCCCCCAGCCATCAGTCTTGTCTGATCAACACATGTTGGACAATCTCCCCTAGAGATAGATACTATGAGTTTCAATACCAACAGTACATCAACTCCTAGTGCTACATCTCATTCACAAAGAAACTACCATTGTTCTGTTCTCCCAGTATTCATTACATACTGGCTCCTTCTCCATCACTGGACCTACTTCAAACGCCTGGTCTTAAGCGCACACACAGGCATTTCCAGGATTGAGTCAACCGGATTTCTCAGGTACATAAAGTATATACATAGTCTTTTGCAGGTTTGGGCATTCAGTGGGCTGGGCCCCAGCTATGCAAGAATCTTCTCTTTAGGCAGGTCTACACTACAAACTTGCATCAGCACAGCTATACCAATGCAGATGTGCCACTGCAGCACTTCTGGAGAAGACGCTCTAGGCAGAAAACACCTCTGCAAAAGGCAATAGCTATGTCTGGAGGAAAAACTCTCCCACCGACATTCTGCTGCCTATACAGGGGGTTAAGGTCAATATAACTATGTTGATAGGGGTGTGAAAAATCCAGACCAGTAAGCAACGTAGTTATATCAAAGAAAGTATGTAGTACAGACCTGGCCTCTGTGACCCTGGATGGCAGCTCAGCAACAGAAACCCTGGAGCCAACACTACTTTAATAAATAAAGCTCTACTAAACATGTTGCTTCCTATGCCCTTAAAAATATTTAGCTGCAGACTACTACTATGGAGGATGTTTATAGTTATTACCATTTAGACGCATGTTACAGACAGGCTAATGGTTGTAACCTTACAAGTAAGATAATTTAAAAAGTAGTAATTTACGCACAAACCTGTAGGAAGAAACACTCACCTGTGCTGGTCAGCCATAACCATTGGCATTAGTGTGTAGACAGCAGTTTCATTATCTGTGCAGAAATTAGATTATTCAGTTACCATAAAATCTTGTGTGTAAATTTATCCAGTAATTATTGTCTGTTTTTAGAAGTTACTGTAGATGAATAGAATTTTTACTCTGTATGATAGACCTAGATATATATATGACAAATTATTGAATAATTCTAAAAGAAAAGCTACTGCTGTTTATATGGAAAATATATGATGAATTAATGAGATTACTGTAGGTGAAAAACTACTCTTCCTAAGTAAGAAAAATGTACGTTACTAATTTTATTTTTAATTTTTGTCTATCCTTTTATCCTTCAGATTGCTGCTAAGTTCTCATTACTGAATAGTCTCAGTATCATGCAAGTTAATTTAAAAGTGAAGATATTCTAGATTTCCTGTATTTACATATTATTTCCATAGTTGTGTTACTGATGTTACTAAAATGATTTTTTTTTAAACCTAATCTACTTAATAGTATTAATGCTGTCGACTTTTTTGTTTCAACTTATACGCTGAAAAATAGTCAATTTCCCCTTTTGTTTCTAGACCTTTTCACCTTTTTGGTTCTGACAAGCACAAATCTACAGTGTTTGGGTTCAAACACTGTAGCAGAATTACTCCTGAGGGAAATTCTGCACCAAAAAATAAAAATTCAGCACACAATATTTTAAAATTCTATGAAATTCTGCATATTTTATTTGTCAATAAATAAATGTGGAGGCGCCTACATGGCCATGGGAAGCACAGGTCAACGGGTGGGAGATCACCCAGCAGCCCTCCCGCTCAGGGACACAGACTGAACGGTGAGGCTGTACCCGACCCTGGCAGTGCAAGGCCCGAGCCTGGCCCAGAAACACCCTAGGGCCCTGCACCTCCACACCAGGCCCACCAAGATAGGGAGCAAGAGGGACAGAGTTTCACATGCATGCCCAGTCTGGCCTCTGATCCAGGTGTGTGGCAAGCAGGCTCAGCCTGGCAGGATCCAACTGGGGAGGGACTTAGTATGGGGAGGATCCAGGTGAGGGGCAATCTGGATGCACAGGAACTCACTGGGGGGGTTCTGGGTGCAGGTGAAGGGGGTGGGGGTTCAGCGAAGAGGTATGGGGGGAATGAGCTCAGAAAGCAGGGGGATGCTGGGGAAGTGGGGCTCGGCATCCAGGTGCAGCTGTTTGGGGCTTAATGGGGTGGGGGTCTAGGTGCAGCTAGTTGGGGCTCAGTGGGGTGGGGGTCCAGGTGCAGGGAGTTCATCAGGGTAGTTCAGGTGCAGAGGAGGTGGGCTCGTCAGGGGGAATGGAGGTAGGGGTCCAGATGTAGGCAGAGATGCTCTGTGGGAGGGTTCTGGGTACAGGCGACTCGGGTGGGGGGGTTCTGGGTGGACTGGGAAGCAACTCCCCATACAGAGTGGCCCTCCTCCAGCAGCTGAAGAACGATGCCCGGAGGAGAGGCACACCTTGTGAGGTTTCTAGGGGTAGGTCTGAACCAGCCCTAACCCCGCCTTGCAGGGGAAGAGGAAGTCCTGTCCTCCCCTGCCCCCAGCCCAGCCAGGACTAGCAGCTGAGCCTAGCAAAGAATTGGAGCCACTGACCAGTGCATCTCCAACCCCCCCTCCCCAAGATTTACCTCTCCGTCAGCTGCTCCAGGTGCCCAAAATGACGCACCAGTGCTGTTGGGGAGGGGCACATGACTGCTCTTGCAGCTTCCCTTTGCTTCCCAGTTAGAAGTCATTTTTCTTCAAGGAAACAAAGAAATCTGCAGGGGACATTAATTCCGCATGTGTGCAGTGGTGCAGAATTCCCCCAGGAGTACTGGAATGTTATTCTTTTTAAAAAGTTAATGCTTTCAAAACATGTAAAAAAAAACAAAACCCAGAACCTTTATTGCAATACCTAAACTGATTTTTTATATAGTATAAGATATGAAGGAATCAAAATATCTAGCATTAACAAAAGAATATAAAGTAGAAACAGGTGAATTTGTATGAAATATATTTTGTAAATGCTTTTTCTCTCATAATTTTAAACTTGGCTCGGAAACTTAAGGCTGGTCTTGCTCCATATACAGTTTGTGCCAATTTAACTATACCAATTTAGAAACAGACATATAGCAGTTAAATCTGCACAATCTCTCATAAGCACCTTTATATCAGTGTAACTGCTTCCATACTAGATGGTTGTGCAGATTTAACTATGTCAATTAACCAACACAGCTAAATCACTAAAAAAAACCTGTGCATAGACAAGCTCTTAGAAAGTGTGGTTTAAAGTTGGTTTTGTAAAGTTTTTGGTAAATCTAGCCCTTAAGAGGAAGTAGTAAACAAAATCCTATTAATTCAAAGAACAGGTACAGCACAAAGAAGAGAGAAATCTGTTCTTTACTTAGCTAAATAATGAAACTTAACAATGCGACTCTTCCTTGTCCATGAAACTAACCTTTTTATTCAACCTTTGTGCAGAACGATATACACTTGAAGACAAAGAGCATATACATTTTAAACTTCATTTAGTCCTGCACAGCTAACACAACTAAGAGTGAAGGAGCTGGATTCTCCTCCATTTTGCATATCAGCAACAGCACTTGTTTACTATCGAAGATTTGGGGGATGTTCTAGTATCACTAAGGGCATAATTTTCCCTGAAGAACCATTATTACTAATGATGATATTGGAGATGAAAACACAATTTGACTCAAAACCCCGGTTGAGTTTGCAGGGCTGTCAGTTACAAAAAACAAAACACTGATTTACTTGTAAAGTTTGAATATTTTGTAACAAAATTAAGCAATGAACAAAGCCCTAAAAAGAGTTTTGTTTTTAATTAAGGAGTGACAAGTCAGAGTAGACACAAAGCCTTGCATTAAAACGGTTTAAAGAGATATTTGCCTACCCATTACTGGTGAATGCCAAGTTGAGGGGGCCTAAGCCATTAGCTTCTGAGAATTAAAGCTTTCATTTAAAAATGAAGTTTCTAGCCATTACAGATTACAACAATGTTCTAAACATGAACAGATACTATCTTCCTGAGTCTGCAGATATACACTCATGCCTCTGCACAGATTTCCCAAACAGCTGCAGAATGAAAATAAGGGCTTAACTGCACACAGACATTGCATTAGTTTACTATAACCTCCTTTAAATCAGTGCAACTTTTGCACCTGAACTCTTTAGTATCCATTTAAAACTGACCCGAAGAAGAGCTCTTTGTAACCTTGAAAGTTTGTCTCTCTCATCACCAGAAGTTGGTTCAAGAAAAAAATATTACCTCACCCACCTTGTCTCTCTAATGCCTGGGACCAACCCAACTATGACAACATTGCATAGAACTGTTTATGTCAATTCAGAGAGCACCTGTGTAAACATCCACACAAAGTTGCACCCGTTTAAGTCAGTCAGTATAACTGAAGGCGTGATTTTATGTCAGTACAACTTCCTGTTTAGACCAAGTCTAAAAGGATTATTCAGTTTTTACTACTGCTCTTCAGAAGCCAGAGGTTAACTCCTTTCCCCTCAGTACTATTTGTTTGTATTATCATAGTAACTAAAAGCATGAGGGAAGACACACACCCCACCCACCCCCCAGAGTAGCAAGGATGCTTGAGACAGGGCGAGGGGCGAAAAGGAAAAGAAATTCTTCCTCCCTTCCAGTAGGAAAAGAGGGGAATGGAGAGCCACTAGACAGAGAACAGTCTAAAACCAGCCCTGGAGTAGGGTCCAGGGACAGTACATCAGTAAGGTTGTCCACACTACAAGCGCTACTATCCTGCTTGTAGCACGGACACCTGCTACAGCAAGGGAAGGGTTTTTTCCACTGCTGTAGTAAATCCATCCCCTCAAGAGATGCTAGTTAGGTCGACAGAAGAATTGTTCTGTCCACCTACCGGTGCCTACCCTGGCTCAGCCGAACTACATCTTTTTTCACACCCCTGAGCAACGTAGCTAAATTAACCTACATTTTAGGTGCAGACCAGGTTTCAGAATCCCAGCCACCTCCCCAGGCCCAAAAGCAGCCTGGTGGGGCCGGGACTTCTCACTGGAGCTCTGCCCTATCGCCCGTCGGGGCATCGAGTCCTAGATGGGGGACCTGGGGGAGCGGAGGGCAGCGGGATCCCCTCGCCGGGGGATGGCGCTGGACCGAGGAACCGCCCCCGGCACCGCTCCCCTCTTACCTTCGGGCAGCTCCACGGTGCGGGCGCGGCGCAGGGACCTGGTGAGACGGTTGAGCTGTTCCATGGCTCTCTCCATCCTCGGGGGGGGGGGGGCCGCTCCACCCAGCCCCGCGGACCCGCCTCAGCCCATCGCAGCGCCGCTTGCGTGCGGCCAGAGCGGGGCCCGCGGCCCTCTTCGCAGGCTCCCACCTACACGGTCCCAGAGCCACGGCGCATGCGCGCTCCTACGCGCGTGCCCACCGGCGGAAGGGCACCTCATTGAAGTGGCTGCCCTTACCCGCAACAGCGCCCCGCCCACCCAGCGTTGCCAACGGTACTACGGGGGGCCGGAGGGGGAGGGACGAGGAGCGGGGGCGCGGCTAGGAGCTGTGGGCGGGGCAGGAGCCGAGGGGCTGAGCTCGGTAGGAGCTGGCTCAGCAGCGGGGGAGGGGGGCGGGAGTGAGTGAGTGAGGACGGAGCAGGCGCAGGCGCAGGCGCTCCTCTCTCCCTTCGCTTTGGAGGCTGGGGCTCGAGGAAGCAAACTCTCTGCCCTGGGGCTTATAGGGAGCCACCCCTGTAGCTCCTGCACCCCTCAAAATATTAGTGCCCCCTCCCGCCCACCCTTCGGTTTCCTTCCCATGTCCTCAAGGGCGGGAGGGTGCTTGTGTCGCTGTGTGCTGTTGCGAGAAGACTGCGTCCTCCGGTGATTGTGCGTTGTGAAATAGAAAATGACTGTGGCGATCAGCTGACTGAATAAAGATCATAGTAGACACTAAAAGAAAAGGAGGACTTGTGGCACCTTAGGGACTAACCAATTTGTCTGAGCGTAAGCTTTCGTGAGCTACAGTATGCATCCGATGAAGTGAGCTGTAGCTCACGAAAGCTTACGCTCAGACAAATTGGTTAGTCTCTAAGGTGCTACAAGTCCTCCGTTTCTTTTTGCGAATACAGACTAACACGGCTGTTACTCTGAAATAGACACTAGAAGACCAGGAGAGGCACATGCATATTTGCAGGATTCAGGTCTACACCCAGAAATTGCACTGAATTATGCAATTTCTGGGTGTAGAGCTGAACCCTGCAAATATGCATGAGCTACGCCTTACTGCCAGGAGTAGTCCAACTGAAATCAGTATACTACTCCCAGTAAAAGTCAGACTTATGTAAGTGTAAACAGTATCAGGCCCCCAAGCTACTGCTAAAATTCTTTGAGTAGGTCTCTTCTTTTAGTTAGACAAGTCCTTGGTGGTGTGATGAGTAGATTATTTTCACAAAAGGACATTGGAAAACTTGAGTGGTATTAGCATCAAGAATACTGAAAAGAAAGAGGCTGCAGTAGTTAGGTATGAAGATGACATTGATCACTGACTTGAAAAGGACTTCTGCAGTGAAAAAGGAGAATTAAGGGCAGATTTGGGAGTTATTACAGAGATTAAACCCTCAGGATTTGATAACAGTAACCATAATGCAATGGAGAATAGAGTGACATGAGAAGTAAAGAACATGAACATATGAAAATACATACTTTCAAAATATATTGTTTGTTGCTTGTATTGCAGTAGAAAATAGAGGTCCCAATTAAGGATCATTGAGCTAGGTACTGTATATACATAAAAGTCTAAAAGACTGAGGGGAAACTTCATGTTAAAAAAAGAAAATATAGAACTGATGTAGAGGCACACAAACATATTCATAAACTGATGTAGTAAGTTTTAATATTGAAAAATGACATTAAATGTAATTTACCAGAGGATAAAATGTACTGGCAATGCTGAAAAATCCACTCCATTTTTGTATAAGTAAATGCAATTTTAAAAAATATTCACAGCATTATAAAAATTGTGTAATTACATTTATTTAAAAATGTATGTAGCATGTAAGCTATTTTGAAAGTCCTAACACAGTTGGAACCTGATGATTACACATAGAAATATAAATGAAAGGCTACATATATGTGCTTTGTTAACAGCCATTCATTTATTGTGTTTATTTTGTTGACTCAAAAGAATTAGTTAAAAGTATGCACAAGTAGCTGATCTGTTGCACAGTCAATTGTGTACTTGCATATAACTGATTAGCATACTTACACTGATTTTAAGAAGTTAAGAATGATCAACTATAAGTGTATAGTGTTGTGTGCCCAACTTCAAATATTTGACTATATGATGTTTACATTTTTGATCAGTCTAAAAAAGGAAAAATTATGGTATCTGGTGTCAATCCAATCCTGACTCAAACAAAACTCTAGATGTTTATGGCCAGACTGCTGTCAACTCTTAGCCCTGGTCGATGTAAAGCAGCTTTTGTCGACTTAACTCTGTAAACATCTACACTAAATTGTTGCTCCCACTGATGTAATTTGCCCAGTACACTGATTAATAACTCCTCAGGAGGTGTAGAGTCAATGTTAATGTAGTTAGGTCAACTCAGTGTCAGTGTAGACACTGCATTACTTACATCAACTGTTGCTACCTCTCAGAAATCATCCCACAGTGCCCCGAACTGACACTTAAATCAATGCAAGCACTCCCATTGAGGACGTGCACCGCCAACACAAGGAGCATAGTGTGGACATGCAAAAGCAATGTAATTACTGCGGTGGCTGTATGTTGATGTAACTTAGGTCAACATAATTTTGTCATGTAGACATACTCTTAGAAGTTATCAGATGGCTTCTAGTTTTTGTATCATATTTATTCACAACATTTTTAAAAGGTAATTGAGATGCTGATTGTGCAGACAAGACTATAAAGTAAACACCCAACTGATGATGAATAAGGGAAATTCACTCTTTCTAAGGCTCGGTTTTCCTTTACATATAACTGATAAAAATAAAGCAGATGTTTAAATTCTGAAGGCTGCCTTCAACAAGAGAGAAAAAGGTAGAAATGAAATGAAGGATCAGACTCAGGCTTGGTCTACACTACAGAGTTAGGTCGTGTCAAGGTTCCTTCCCCACTCTGAACGCTAGGGTACAGATGTGGGACCTGCATGAAAAACCTCCTAAGCTTCTCTTTACCAGCTTAGGTCAAAACTTTCCCAAGATACAAAATATTCCACCCTTTGTCCTTGGATTGGCCGCTACCACCACCAAACAAATACTGGTTACTGGGGAAGAGCTGTTTGGACACGTCTTTCCCCCCAAAATACTTCCCAAAACCTTGCACCCCACTTTCTGGGGAAGCTTTGGTAAAAAGCCTCACCAATTTGCCTAGGTGACTACAGACCCAGACCCTTGGATCTTAAGAACAATGAACAATCCTCCCAACACTTGCATCCCCCCCCTTTCCTAGGAAATGTTGGATAAAAAGCCTCACCAATTTGCATAGGTGACCACAGACCCAAACCCTTGGATCTGAGAACAATGAAAAAGCATTCAGTTTTCTTACAAGACGACTTTTAATAGAAATAGAAGTAAATAGAAATAAAGAAATCCCCTCTGTAAAATCAGGATGGTAGATACCTTACAGGGTAATTAGATTCAAAACATAGAGAACCCCTCTAGGCAAAACCTTAAGTTACAAAAAAGATACACAGGCAGAAATAGTTATTCTATTCAGCACAATTCTTTTCTCAGCCATTTAAAGAAATCATAATCTAACACATACCTAGCTAGATTACTTACTAAAAGTTCTAAGACTCCATTCCTGGTCTATCCACAGCAGAAACCAGCATATAGACAGACTGAGACCCTTTGTTTCTCTCCCTCCTCCCAGCTTTCGAAAGTATCTTGTCTCATCATTGGTCATTTTGGTCAGGTGCCAGCGAGGTTACCTTTAGCTTCTTAACCCTTTACAGGTGAGAGGATTTTTTTCTCCGGCCAGGAGGGATTTTAATATTCCCTTTATATTTATGACAGGTCGACATAAGCTGTCTTATGTCGACCTAACTATGTCAGTGTCTACACTACAGCCTTGCTCCCACCAATGTAAGTGCCGTACTACCAGCGGTGCTGGAACAATTTTTATAATGGGAGTGGTGAGAGCCATTTAACCAAACTGCAAACCTTGTATATAATGGAAACCATTTCAAGCCAGGGGTTGCAGCAACACCCCCAGCTCCTGCACCTATGCTTACTACACCGACATAATAACTCCACCTCCACAAGAGGCATAGGGCTTATGTTGGTGTAGTTAGGGCAACACCATGTCTGTGTAGACACTGCAATACTTACATAGGCTGCTGGCTGTCTTGTCAATTTCATGGCTCCCCTGGAGGAGCCATGGAATTGACAAGAAAGCCAGCTGCCAGGGGGGCTGCTTCCAGTTCTCCCTGACCTCCAAGCCAGGCTGCCACCCAGGCTCCCCACTCCCCGCTGAGAGCCCTGTTGTCCCCCGGCTACCCACTCCCTGCTGGGAGCACTGTGGCCAATTGGACTCCGGGCACAGATCTCCCTGCCAGAGGCAAGAAGCCCTGGGCAGCTGCCACCTCCCACCTCACTTCTGGCTGGGAGTGGGGAGGCAAGAAACACTGGGAAGCAGCTGGGCTCATGGTGGGGAGCTGCGCAGAGCTGAGAGCCCTGGCTCTAAGCCCCCCACACTGCTCCTCTTCAGTTGGTGGAAGCTTTCAGAAGGAAGGTAGTGTGGACATCAGCCACCACAGTAATTACTGAGGTGGCTGTAAATCGACCTAACTTAGTGTAACCCACAAACCTCCTGAGTATGGTATTCTGTGCAATCTAGTGGCACTGAGACCACTTAGAGAGAGAGAGATTAATGAGTCTGCTCTACAGCCTTATTTAAGAGCCGCATGGCTTTTAGCTCATGAAGTAGAGGTTCATGCACTAAGTTCCAAGGGCCCCACGTTCTATCCTGACGACCGTGGTCTGTTGGTGTTACAAGTGGGTGCTCGTCCAGGATTTCAACTGGGAAGTTTCTGAAGCTCGGGATGCGCTTCCTCAGCTAAGGGAAGTATGTAACCCACATGCCTCCTGGGTGTGATGTTCTGTCCCATCTACTGGTACTGAGAGCATGTAGAGCAGGGATCTCAAACTCAAATTACCACGAGGGCCACATGAGGACTAGTACACTGACCACATCACTGACACCTTTTCGTACAAAGATACAAAAGGCTGCCCGCCCACTCCTGTTCCCACTCCACCCCTTCCCCAAAGTCTCCGCCCCCTCCTTGCCCCTATTCCAACCCCTTCCCCAAATCCCCGCCCCAGCCCTGCCTCTTCTCCACCTCCTCCCCTGAGCGCATGGTTCCTGCTCCTCCCCCTCCCTCCTGGAAAGTCCTAAGCGCCGCCAAACAGTTGTTTGGTGGAGGGAAGCGCTGGGAGGTAGGCAGAGGAGCAGGGACACGGCGCGGTTGGGCGGGGAGTGAGAGCAGGGCCGGCTCCAGGCACCAGCAAAGGAAGCAGGTGCCTGGGGTGGCTAATAGAAAGGGGCCATGCATCATTGGGGCAGCACGTCCGGGTCTTCGGCGGCAAGTCAGCGGTGGTCCATGCAGTGCCTCTCTTCCTCTTCGGCGGCAGCTCAACCAGGCTGGGTTTGTTTGTTTTTTTCTTTCGCTGCTTGGGGCAGCAAAAAAGCTGGAGCCAGCCCTGGGTGAGGGGCAGAGTGGGGGGAGTCTGCTCCTATGGCAGGCTGCAGGAAATAGCTCTGCAGGCCGCATGGGGCCTGTGGGCCGCGTGTTTGAGACTCCTGACTTAGAGAGAGAGAGAGAGAGATTAATGAGTCTGCTCTATGGCCTTAGTTAAGAACCACATGGCTTTTGGCTCATGCGCTAAGCTCCAGAGGTCCCAGGTTCGATCCCACCCACCGACAACTGGGGTCTGTCAGTGTTACAATAGGTCTACTTAAGATTGTAGTGAAGGCATGCCCTTAGAAAAAAGGGAAGCACTGACCATTTTAACAGACCTGTGGCAGGGAGAGGAAGGATGGTCTAGTGGTTAAGGTTCCAAGCCATAACATAGGAGATGTGGGGTCAGTTACTTGTTTCACCAAAGACTTCTTGTGTGGCTTGGCCAAGCCTCACTTCCCTATGGGGACAATAGTACTTCTTCCTTACCTCATGGGTGCTGTGAAGATGAATAAATTCAAGACTATAAGGTGCTCAGAGACTCAGATAATGGGGGTCAGATACCTCACCTTAGATAGACATGGATGAATGTGGATCTATGACTTCAAGGATTTATTTGAAAATAAAATAAAAATACTTCCTGACATTATTCAAACCCTAAGTATTTAAATGTATGCTATTATTGTGTTCCAAATATTTGCCCAAAAATATAATAATATCTAAAATATGATGAAACAACGGTTAATCAGAGAAAGATAAAGTCTCTCCACTCGAAGTACTTCAGCTCTTATTTTAAAATTTCTGGGCTGAACATGGAGTTTAAATTTACAATTTTTTCTATAGTTATCCCAAATCACATGCATCCAGAAAGGAGGATTAAATACCTTGAAAAGTATCAATTCTAGCTGTTAAGTGAATTGAGCACTTCTTGAAAGCCTGAATATTTGAAATAGGAAAGAAAACAAAGTTTCTTATTAAAATTGCACCAAATGCAGTTATTTTACTTTTACATAAATTCAATTAACGAATAAGGGTCACAGCATTGAAAGAACACTAATGCAGTGGAAAGCAGCAAGATGTATTAGCAGGAGTATTGTAAGCAAGACACGAGAAGTAATTCTTCCACTCTACTCCACTCTGATTAGGCCTCAACTGGAGTATTGTGTCCACTTCTGGGCGCCACATTTCAGGAAAGATGTGGACAAATTGGAGAAAGTCCAGAGAAGAGCAACAAAAGTGATTAAAGGTCTAGAAAACGTGACCTATGAGGGAAGATTGAAAAAAATGGGTTTGTTTAGTCGAGAGAAGAGAAGACAGAGAGGGGACAGGATAACAGTTTTCAAGTACATAACAGGTTATTACAAGGAGGAGGGAGAAAAATTGTTTTTCTTAACCTCTGAGGATAGGACAAGAAGCAATGGGCTTAAATTGCAGCAAGGGTGGTTTAGGTTGGACATTAGGAAAAACTTCCTAACTGTCAGAGTGGTTAAGCACTGGAATAAATTGCCTTGGGAGGTCATGGAATCTCCATCATTGGGGATTTTTAAGAGCAGGTTGGACAAACACCTGTCAGGGATGGTCTAGATCAGTGGTTCTCAAAGCCAGTCCACCGCTTGTTCAGGGACAGCCCCTGGCGGGCTGGGCCGGTTTGTTTACCTGCCGTGTCCGCAGGTTTGGCTGATCGCGGTTCCCACTGGCCGCGGTTCGCCTGAAGCTCCAGGCCAATGGGGGCTTCAGGAAGGGCAGCCAGCATATCCCTCGGCCCGCACCACTTCCTGCAGCCCCCATTGTGACTTAAGATTCAGAAGGAGTGAAAGAAACTATTAAGCCCCTTTTGGAAAAGCTGAGCATCTTTAGGAATAATACTGTTTTCCTTATGCTTATTAAGTTTCTCGTTCTGTGTTAGAAGAAAATAATGCTTTATAACATTCTTTATCATTTTCATGACAACCTCAGCTCCTATTAGCATATTTATCTTTATATTCCTCTTTTTTGGCTTTAACTTTAATTCCTTTAAGACAAAAGATGTAATTTTGAAATAATATGTCAGGTTACTTAAATAGTAAATTATAGGGATTTAGGAATTGCCATACTGAAGGTCTGTCTACTCCAGTATACTGTCTCCCAACAATGACCAGCACTAGATGCTTCAGAGGAAGATGCAAGAAAAACCTCACAGTAGGCAGATGTAAAATAATCTGCCTGACATGAACGTCATGTCCCAATCCCTGATAGTTAGCGATTGGTTTAAGTCCTGAAACCTGCTTGTTAAGGATAGGTAAGTGTTGTAGCTGCATAAGGAATATGGTTGTCTGAAGGATACCCTTTGTGTGAAGAAGTGTTCTCTCTCCCTTCCCTTCCTCTCCCAGCTACATAAACGAGCTCGGGCTCATGGCCCCTTCCTCCCTCCCCTGTGAACTTCTGATTAAGGGAATTTGTGTCTACAATTACCTCAAAGAAATGTATCTTCAAGGTAAAAATGTCTGTGTAATATGTTTAATGCTGTAAACAGGGGCAGGTATAATTATATTCAGTATATAGCTATTAATATTAATTATATGGGCGTTCATATAGTTAAAGAAGGGTTTTGGGGGCATTGTAGTAAATGTGAGTACTTACATATTTACTTAGATAAAAAAGAGTGTGATGTGATTAATTTGGGGCTTACTCAACAACTGGGTCGAGGGGAACAAGTACCACAATAAAGAAATCTGTTTACTCAATCCATCTCTGGGTCCTTCTGCTCCTTCTTTCTCTCTCTAACACTTAACTCCATGTTAATGTAGGTTTTTGCCACTGAATATCCATATAGTACTACTCATGTAAAAAAGTTAGTCATTAACTTAGCCAGCCCTTTCCTGCCATTGTAATGAACAAAACTGCAGTCAAAATATCATTAAGGGGTGATTCAAAATTGTTCTAGTTGTTTTAGGCTTTACAGCACGAGACTAGTGATGTGGAGAAGGTACCAGAAAACCTGTGGAGGGAAGTAATGGAGTTTTAGTGTGACATGGTTCAGAAGCCAGCATGTGACTGATTAAAAGTGCCTCTGATCTAGCCATATTTTATAATTACCTCTTGGAAGATTTGTGTGCTGCCAGAATAAGGACCGTGTTTGGGAGCACCTCCAAAGAACTATTTTCCCTCTGTGATGGGATTCCCACACATCATAAAAAGGGTAAAAATAGGCTTGAGAGGCAAATTAACCTGCCTGCTTGCACGAGGATGGTGGGCCTGGCCTAATTAGTGATAAAGCACAGCTGGAGAAAGGGTTGGAAGGAGGTTCTGTGACCCTGAGGCTCCTTGGCAAAGAATCCCTTGCTCTTTACAACCAACTTTCATCTCAGGCCTCACAAACTCGCTACACCAAGCACATCCTGCAGGGTATTCATCCATCAAGAACAGCAAGTGAGGTATCTACAGAAAGCTGATAACTGATCAAGACTCAATCATGGTGAAATGCATTTCTAATACATTTATTCTTAATATTTAAGGAATAATGTAACTATATTGAAAATATGCTTAGAGTAAAAGTTAGTCACCAGTGGATAACATGTCTCGGTGATGGCCCATTCACGCAGGAGGGAGTTGCTACCCCAACTTGGTTAGCCAGAGATGTAATGCAAGGCTCAATTGTCTAGCTTTGCTCCACCCCAAGACTATTAATGGAAAACCATCAGACACCACTGCAAACAATTGACACCACTTGGAGGTAAAAATGGAACATTACAACAAGCAGAGGTTTGTCCTGTCTATGAATAAAAAACAGTATAATAGAGGAGAAGGAAAGATCCTCCGCATCTTTTCCCTGAGGAGACATGTTGGAGAGCTCTCATGAAAAATTGGATCCTTGTTCCTGAAGTCAGCCAGCTCTGCAACAGACTGAAGTTTGCAGGAGGGGAAAACCTACTTTATTAAATAGGAAAGGTAACTACTGATAAGTGTAGACCCAGGGTCATGTTTTATGATTCTCTTTTATATTGTAACCATTTGTTTCCACCACTCTCCTGGTTCTAGTTAACTCTCCATTGTTTCTTCTATAGCCTACTGTTGTTTTAATGTAAGTGCTCACAAATGCTGTAGGGATTACAGAAGTGGTGGTTTAAGGTAAAACCAGAAAACTGAGATGCATTGCAATTTTGGTGCAGAGGATTTGGGATTTCTGAGAATAACCCATGTCAGTGTCTGGATATCACAGGGGAATGACTCAAAGGGACTTGAGGACTGTGATGCACCTATAATTAACCTGTAAGGCGAAGATAGGGCTGGCATAGCCCAAAGGAGAGTACTTGAGTAGCTAATAGGCTGGTGGTGTTAGGTCGCTAACACCTAGCCACCACAAGCAAAACTACCTCTATCTGGAGGCAGAGGATGACAAGGTGATTCACAGTCCTTGGTACCCCAAGAACCATCACAGGTTCCCATAAAAGGAATGAGCAAGCTCAATTAGGGAGAGAAGTTAGAAAGCTCCTTCTCTCTCCCCGGAAGTATGACTGAAAATGGCTACACAGATGGGATCAATCCCTGGGGTAGATCTGCAAGCCCATCAGCACAGGAAGTGGCCCAGAGAAATCACAGTGCATCTGAAGGAGCTGACCTAACAGCTCAATACAGGGTCCCTGGGCTGAATTCCCCTACCAGGGGAGGGGCATACAAGCCCATCTTAAGTACTGTTGAGTCCAGCATGGGGCTGTAGACTGAGCCTCAAGGATGGGCTGAGGAATTGCCCAAAGGTGGGAAAGAAAAATGTTTTGGGGAACTTCCGTTGTTACCCTGGAAGGGGTGGATGGAAAAAGTGACTTGGCTGGAGGGCCAAGTCAAGGGAAGAGAGATCACTGTAGGGCTGGAACTCCAGTTAACATGGGGTGCTAAATAACAAACAAGCTGCTGTGCCAATCCCAGCCACGGGATGTGAGTGCATTCTTTACATCGCTGCTTGTGAACATTAACAAGGCAAATTTCAGGTCACAGCTGAAATCAATAATGAAATTAGCTTCTCCAGAAAAGCTGAAACCCAGACATTGATGCACTTGTTCATAACAGATGCTACTACATGTGAGAGTGGTCCAATTCACATAAATAATTGAAACCTGCTGTTTTCACAGATTTTTCTCATTGGTATATTTGTACAACAGCAGGACTTTACAACACCTTTGAATAGACCTAGAATTTTGTCCACAGGCACACCAAAAGAGAGCCATCTATTTTGTTACTTGTGCTTGACCACATGGTAAAACCACCTGAGAGACTGAATCTATAAACACTTGTTACGAAGGTAATATTTGAATAATATTGTTTCACCTTAAATAGCAATGTTCTGAAAAATCTGGTCAGAACTAATGTCAAGTCTGTATTAAATAGTGAACTTAATTAGTTTTGTGATGATGATGTTGAGTCCCTGTTACATATAGCCTTGCATGTTCTGTTTATGCAAATGTACAGACAGTTCTGGTGCAATTTTTATTTTATTTGCAGCTGAGCTTAACATGGTTATTCCTTGCCTTAGTCTGTCTGTCTCGTTCTTAGGGGCAGAGCTTTTGCTCTCAGATTATAACCTCACAAGCAAACAAAAACATTACTTTAGTGGCAGAATACCTTATTCCAGTGGTCCCCAAACTGTGGGGCACACACACACCCCTAGGGGAGTGTGGAGGAACATTCAGGGGGTGCACAGCAGGGGCCAGGCCAGACCCCATAGGGGGCAGGGAGGGAATGCCCCCCCCCCCCTCCAACCACAGCTGTCCCTTGCTCGGCTCCACCTCCAACCCAGCTCTGCCCTCATTCCTTCTTGCCCCTAGGCCAGCTCTACTTCTAGCCCCAGTTCCTCCCCCCTCTCCTGTTCTGCCCCCAGCTCCACCTTGAGCCCAAGCTGTGCTGAGGAAGCCTTGGCTGTGCAGTAATGGGGGGAGGGGTGCAGACAGATTCCATTACTGGTAAGGGGTGGCATTACAGGAAAAGTTTGGACACCATTTCCTTACATGTACAGGGGGCTTTCAAAGGGAATAAGATGGCCCCAAGTTTAGTGTGAAGTAACTGGCATGGTGGTTTTACAGTTCTGCACATCTTAAGTGACCAATTTCAGCTTGAACTAGGACAACCCTAAAAAGTCTGTTGTCTATATAAGTTTTTAGACCATGCTCAGTATTGTAGTATCTGATTGTCACCTAGAAGGACATTAAGCAATTTGCCTACACATCTGTCACATGTTGTTCTCTCAGCCTCTTCCCAGAAGGAGAAGCATGTGCAGGGAAGTAACTTGTTTTGATTAGAAGTTTCTCTTTTAAATAATAATAATTGTAGCTGTTAGGTATTTATATTAGAGATGTCAAGGTCAAGGTTGTGTGCCTAACCCTTGATGCAGAAAGTGGTGATGTTTGTGATGGCCCTTAGTTCTTGAGGCAAGTCATTCCACAGTCCTGAAATCAGTCTGTTGGCCAGTTGTTTCCTGGTCAGTGCCCTAAGTCCTCTGTTGCCATACCAAATTGTTGAGGCGGGGAGGGGGCGTTGAATGTTTGCTTGTTTCAGTTTAGCAGCTTTAGATGTTTAAGCTACTTGGGGGTTATTTTAGTTTAAAAAAAGGGGGGGGGGGCTTAAAGCAACTTAAAACCTAACCCTCCATCTGTCCTCCACCTCCTGAAAAATCCACACCCTTCTGGGAACAGGAAGGGGGCTGGAGAAATGGACTTGCACTGCCTTAAAAGTGTTCTGAAGTGCATGCTTACAAGGGCATATAACATGCAGAGGGAAAGAAATGTATATCTAGCCTGGAGAGCTAAGAGAAACAAGTTGACCTTTGGCCAACTGGTGCCTGTTAAATCTAAAGGGTACAGTTTACTAATGTTGTTGTTAAAAACCTAGGGAATTAAATAACTGTTAAGGTTAGACAGTTAAGCTACCAAAAGTAAGAAAATGTGAAACTTTTAAGACCAAATGCAAAACTTTCATTCTACCCATTTAAATATAAACGGTGACAGGAGGAGAGCTAGAAGTTGACAGGTCATCATAGCTCCCACCTGTGTCCACCATCAGTCAGGACTTCTGCATGATGACAGATGAGCCCTCTGAGACACAACCACCCCTCTTGCCACAGCTTAGTACCAGAGGCAGTAGTGGTGCTAGAATTTATTGGACCATCATGGCTCCATTCCTTCCATACCTAAACCTAACCCACACCAGCTGGGGCTCTTCCTGGGGGCAGGGGGTGACCTCCTTTAAGAGGGACATGCACACTGCCCCAACCATATGACAGCAGTGAAGCAGAAAGGTTGGGAGCTGCCAAGTCATCATGGCTCCAAACCATTCTGCCTCCTCACCAACTATGACTCTTGCACAGTGAAAGATGAACCTCTTTAAATCCATTCAGTCCCATTTAGGTCAACTCCATTTTGTTCACTGGGGGCTGTGATGGTCTTTGCTCATGGCAATTGTTGCCTAGTGGTCAGGGATTAGGTCCTTCAACATGCAGGAGCGGGATGGTAGGGGAGCCCAGGGCCTCGTGAGGGTCTGACACCTAGGAGCACCTTCAGGCTGCCCTCTGTGGACTACTTCCTACCACCTTGCTATTGTCCAAAGTTTTAGCCTATCACAGGAGGCCGTGTAGAGGGTCAGCTCACCACATGGCACCGCTTTGCAGCCAGGCATGGCATGAAAGCTCTCTCCCTCTTAAGACAGCAGTTTGTCTCCTCTCCTCTAGCCAGGTCAGTTCCAAGTCTTTCCCTTTCAGGGGTGGGCCATAAACACATCACAAGGAATTAACACAAACTGCATGAGAGGGGAAGCTCTTCCTTCTCCAGGTATAACAAAAACCAGCCCTTCCTTCCCTCAGAGAGGGACCTTCAGGCAATTGTTGAGGGAGATAGGCTGCCTTCCCTCAGCCCTTTTCTCAGGAGCAGTAAGGCAGAGTCCTTTTCCTTTCCAGACCTGCACACATGTGAGCTGTTCTGCTCCCTTTTAATTCCTCCTCCAGTCTGTCCATCTCTTGCCCATATGGCTGGACAGGGCTGGCTGATCCCAGAGCCGGGCCCTAACCCCTTGTTGCCCAGTGTGGGGTTTGTCTGTTCCAGGGGTTGGCAACCTGCGGCACACAAGCTGATTTTTTTGTGGCACTCTGCTGCCAGCCAGGGTCCCGGCCGACAGTCCCGCTCAGCCCACTGCTGGCCTGGATGGACGGAACCCCGGGCTGGCAGCAGGTTGAGCAGGGCCGGTGCCGGGACCCTGGCTGGCAGGGGCCGGTGGACGGAACCCCAGACTGGCAGCAGGCTGATCGGCTCAGCGCACTGCCGGTCTGGGGTTCCATCTGCAACCCGCACTGACGGTCTGGGGTTCTGTCTGTCGGCCCCTGCCAGCCAGGATCTCAGCCACCAGCCCCGCTCATCCCGCTGCCGGCCCAGGGTTCTGTCCATCCAGGCCGGCAGCAGGATGAGTGGGGCTAGCAGCTGGGATCCCAGAGCAGCAGTGCGGGTGGCAGATGGAACCCCAGACTGGCAGTGGGCTGAGCGGCTTGTGCTGCTGGTCTGGGGTTCCGGCCGCTGGCCCCTGCCAGCACCGCTCAGCCCGTTGGGTGGGGGGGCCCTGTAAATGTAAAATTTGTTACTGGCATGTGAAATCTTAAATCAATGAAGTCTTGGCACACTGCTTCTCAAAGGTTGCCGACCCCCGGCCTATTCCGTCACAGGGGCTAAGCACAATAAGATTTTGTCTGGGTGTTTTTTTGCATTGGTTGAATATAGTACCCAATATAATGTGAGCAAGCCTTTCGGCCAGAAGCCTACTCTGCTTCGTGTTCAATGGGTCTTATAGGCTAGATTCTCATACCCTTATTCACAGAGAGTACCACCTTAATTTTCAAATGTAATCCCACTGGTTTCAGTGGGTCTATTTGAAGAAAGGTACTACCCATTCAGGGTGGATTGACTTAAATCACCAATTTAAATCATGATTTAAATCAGCAAGCAGGAAACCTTGATTTAAATAAAAAGAAAAGGAGTACTTGTGGCACCTTAGAGACTAACCAATTTATTTGAGCATGAGCTTTCGTGAGCTACAGCTCACTTCATCAGATGCATCTGATGAAAGCTCATGCTCAAATAAATTGGTTAGTCTCTAAGGTGCCACAAGTACTCCTTTTCTTTTTGCGAATACAGACTAACACGGCTGTTACTCTGAAACTTGATTTAAATAGTCTATTTTAATTTTATTTTTCATTTGTTCTTTTTAGGACTTGCCAATATAAGGCAAGTCTACACTACAAACTAAAGTGGACCTATGTTAGGTCGACTTACAGTCACCACAGTAATTACTGCGATGGTTCATGTCCACATTGCCCTCCTTCTGTCAGTGGTGCGTACCCTAACTTCTTCCCTCCCCCAGGCTCTTGGCTCCCTGCTCCCCACCAGAAGCAGGGCATCCACCCAGGCTCCTAGTGAGAAGCTCCACACCCCAAGCCTGGGCAGCTCCCAGTGGGGAGCTGGGCAAACATAACCTAGCTGGGAGCCTGGGTAGCAGCCCGGCTGGGAGCCGGGAGCCCCACACCTGCCCCAGGGTGACAGCCTAAGCTGTAAGCAGCTTTCTTGTCAATTTCAGGGCTCCATGGGTGGTGGGTATGGTATGCTGGTGGAGGCTGTGCCTCCCCAAACAGCCTAGCATGGCCCCACCGATGCTCTTCCCCCCCAGGCAGGCCCCCTTCTCCAGTTCCCAGCCCTCTGTCCTGGCCCGGGCTGGCTGGCCTGCCTCCCACAGGGACTTGGGGTGGCTGGCACTGGGGCAGCGCTGCCTGCCTGGCGCTTGGACCATGCTACCTGGCTGCCCGTAGCACCAGGGCTGCCGAGGCTGTGGCTGCACTGCCTGGGGCTGGGGGTGCTCTGGACTCCTGAGGGGGTAGGGAGCACATGGAGGAGGAAGGGAGGGGCCTCGGGCACAAGGAGAGGGGCTGGGGACTAGCCTCCCCCAATGGCCGGGTCACCAGCCACACGTCCATGGAGCCCTGAAATTGACAAGAATTACCACCAACTGCCAATGTAAGTAACCCACAGTGTCTACACAGACACTGCATCGCCTTAACTACATTGACATAAACCCTACACCCCTCATGGAGGTCGAATTATTATGTTGGTGTAGTGGGACACTTACATGAGTGGAAGCAAGGCTCTGGTGTAGACACTGACATAATTAGGTCAACATAAGCTGCTTTACATTGACCAAACTCTGTAGTATAGACCAAGCTTTAGTGCACAGAAAGCTGGGGTGAAAATCTATCTTGTACTAGATTGCTGTGTACTAATTGTCCATGTGGACCCTGCTCCTGTGCATTAGAAGTTCTCTATTGCACTCTTATTTATCCTGCTTTTGAAATTTTCCTTAAAAATAAAATTTAAAAAAAGGTTGATTCTCATTGACTGGTAACCATTAAAACATGTTGAATTGCAACTAAATATAGCCTTTATATAAACGTGATGCTGGTTTTGTTAACTAGGAGAGTGTGTGTGTGTGATATATACATATAGTATAACGTACATTTATTTATATTCTTAATTTTTACATTTGTATTACATTAGACAATGGTGAATGATGCATTTCTTATTTACTATGATTATTATATGTTTACCTGGGATTTGTCAAGCTGTTTTTGGATGGAAATTCAAATTCAGTTAAAAATGCACAAAAACTGCATTTCAAATTATTTGTTAACTAAAACTATCTTACATTTGCTGTGTAAATAAGGGGAAAGTTCATATTTTGTAGTAAAAGTGATGAATTAATTCTTGTTTATCTGTAGTTAGTGAATTAAGCTGTTTTTTTTTTTTTCTGGTCTCCATGTCCTTCAAGATTTTAGAACTAGTAGATCTTATCCTCTCACACTTAGTTCTTAAACTTAAATTGGAAGAGGAAAACAAACTTCCCTGCTTTGTTTTCAACTCCCATTGGTTTCTTAACTTTGAATGAACTAGTCATTGAACTGAACTAGTTGAATAAAATGAAGTGAAGAGAACATTCTCTGCACCTGCATAAGAGGCTACTGCTGTAAAAAGCTGTTTCAACAAACTCAAATTCCAGGTGCTTAGCCAGTAACTACCATTTTAGTGGTTTAACTTTCTTTAAAACTTGGCAGCAAAGGTGAACTGCTTAACATTTTTTTTTATTTTATTTTAAATCTAGGTCTTAACATAGGTTGTTATAATTTCAAATGGGTTTATTTTTAAATTGTTTTTTTTTTAATTCAGATTTTTATTCATCCCGCTACCCAGCATGAATAAGGGTATCTGAATCTAACCTTACTGAGTAAACAGGGTTCACCTCCTTATGTCTGTTTTGGAACTATTTGAAATCTTTGTATTACTATGTCTAGGGGTAATGGGGAAGGCATAATACGTATAGACACTTTTTAGCAGAACATAATGCAAATAAGTCATTGAATTAAAAAATGAACTACATTGTAAGAAAAGCTGTCTCACTGAAAAAAGTTTAAAATGGAAAAAAAATCTCATAATTTAAATCCATTTAGTCACAAACTTCAATGATGTTAGAATATTTTTTGAAAAAACAGAATAGATTAGACTGTAGACATTCCTGTCTGAGAGCAGTATGGTTCAGAAATCCTGGCTAGGCATAAAGGAGTTATTTATGTTCTGAAACAGAGCAGACAGAAATGTTAGCATTGGCTCATATAAACCTGCTATATATATATATATTGTATTTACATTTCATTACATTTACATTTCAACTCCAGCCTTCAGCTGGATGATGAGAAATCTAGTTCTGCTGCATTTCTCCCCCTATTCCACCTCAAGGGGAAAAGAAGTCCATAGTAATAGTTTTTAAATGAAATTAGGGACAATCAGCATGTAAAATGACAAAACAGTGTAGTATTTTTAATTCGTATGATGACATAATTTCAGGTCATTAACAAAAGGGGACAATTCAAGCTATTTTTAAACTAAAACTGATTTCCACAGTGCACGCTTACATAATTGTTTTGTGTGTTTATTATGTGTATTAATTAGCAAAGGTATATGCACAGGTTCTGTCACTTTACTCAGGTTGAATAGTACCTTGCTTTATAAGCCCCACTGAAATTAATGGGACCACATGTGGAGTAAAGTACTACTCAGCATGATTAAAGGAATCAGAATCTCTTCCTTACTGGATAATACATATTTATTAATATAAGCATTATCTAGTGCCCTATTAAGCATATTATCTAATGTCCTACTAGGCACAAATGCAGAGTCTAACCCTTCAGGAATTGTGGACTTCTACAGGATAGTGTCTTCATCTAATCGTGATTACCCCAATCTTAAATCTGAAGAGAAAATTCCTTCTCTCTCTCATTGATACCTTACTCCTGGTTTCCTATAATATGTACCCCACTAATTATATAAAAAAAATTGAAGGCATCTTCCTCTATAAACATATACAAAAGATAGCTCATATAGATGAGGCATACATTTCAGATTCTCTTATCCTATTATGCTGTCCAATATTATACACAGAAAGATTCCAAGATGTTTTTTTACTAATTACTAGACGTGTGTTTTTTCTACTCCCTTTGGCCAAATTCAGAGCTAATATAAGAACTTCACTGACTTCAATAGAACTGCACCAGCTTGGTTTTATGCCCTTGATAATATTACAGAACAATTATATGGACTCTGCACTGTTCATCTCTAGGTGATCCAAGAGGTCCCTTCCCAACCATACCATCTATGATTCCATCAATATCACAAGATCCTTCTCTTCTAGGACCAAAGTAGGGAAGTCAAAACAGGCCAATGGATAGGGATCTTCCAAATAAAAGGGGCTTCTTACCAGAACTAGTGCAAGATCTTCTATATGTCCCTTTACACTACTGTGCATTAGAATCAATATGGTTAATTAACCAGTCTTAAAATACAGCTAAAAATTCAAGCGTTGCCTTACCCTAAATAAGTCTTTGGTTTGTACCTTAACAAATTTTAAACCAATATGTTGCCCCGCGTGAGAACAATTACAGACACAGACATGCCAAAGATACAACATGTGCCTCAAATAGAGTATTAGGGCCATGTTATAAGAAGAATCTAAAGCTTCAGTGCCTGGTGTTAGAAGATATACCATCATATTCTAGCGAGATGGATTAACTTTGACTATCCAAAAATAGCTTCTGTGACTGTGTAAAGTGAGTTTTGGCTTTGGAGAATCTGGATTAGTGTTTCACAGGAAGGAGACATAGTCTAACAAAGACTCTCCCCTTAATCACTTCCCAGGGAACAGTGGTCTGAAGACCAGCCAAATGAACTGCTGACCAGGCTGCGCAACACAGGTTGGACAGTTTTGACTTTACACAGCTTTGCCCCCCATTTCTGCTGTATATGGTCCATAACACATGAGCTGCAAATCAATAAATGACCCTCATATGAGGTAGCAAGCTTTGGACACAGTAACAAATGAGCATCCAGAGGTACTTCCCTGACAGCCCTATATAGTGATTAATATTCAAAACATTTACCATAGTTCTTTAAACTTGTCCATTCTGTAATTGCTATCTTTCTTACCTTTATCTTGTTTCCCTCAATCCCAGCTGTAGAATGTCAGTGATAGCCTGACAAGCATAAAACTACCCTGTCTAGAACTATTCAAGTACAAATAGTTTTTAAATTAGAGGTTTCAGAGTAGAAGCCGTATTAAAAAAGAAAAGGAGTACTTGTGGCACCTTAAAGACTAACCAATTTATTTGAGCATAAGCTTTCGTGAGCTACAGCTGACTTCATCGGATGCATCCGATGAAGTGAGCTCTAGCTCACGAAAGCTTATGCTCAAATGAATTGGTTAGTCTCTAAGGTGCCACTAGTACTCCTTTTCTTTTTTTAAATTAGAGTTTTTCTCTGTCACTTGAAAGCTTGGTTAACAAAAGTACTATTGCCCACTTTGTAACTGGAGCAGCTAGTCGAAGTTCAGGGTCCTGGAGATATTCCAGCTGGGAGTAGAAATGGATGACTTTGTCTTTTTTTGGTGGTTGTTTGATGCAATCTTGTTTATGTACAAGGATTTTGTACAACATTCAGGCACTGTAAAGAGACAAAGTTTACACTAAAATCCCTGGTCAGAATAGCAGGAAAATGGGGCACCTATTGAGAAAGCAATGTTACAATTAAAAAAAAAAAACACCTGGGAAAAGAGAGACTGTAACTATATATCATGAAATCCTGCCCCGATGATTATAGACTTAGAATGTGAGTCTGCTACACCATACAATACAAGATTAATAAGATGAAGATGTGGATAGAGAGCTGTAAGAAGCAGGAGGTCCCTGGTGGGGAAAAAATGGAAGGGAGAAGAGAAAGGTACAGGAAGCACGTTGGTGTCTCTGGCAGGTTCTGGAAAAGGGTGACACAAACACACGACTGTTCTAATCTGGGTTGAAAAGTCAGTGATGTTGTGCATAGGTTTGCCCAAATGAAAATTGAATTAGTAAAACATGATAGATGGCGAGCAGGTTTGGGCCCTTAAGTAGGTCTGTGGTGGGTTGTGCTGAGAGCAATAATATTTGTGGCTTTAGAAATCTAAAATGTATATCCTGCTTTGAGACAAATATCTCCAAAGATCTGTATGAAAAATGTGTATTGTTATGAACTGGGTTCAATCTTGTTAGGGGTTGAGTTAAAACCTCATTAAAACTGATCTGTGAACATGCCTTTTACTTAAATGATTGTAAAAGACAATGAAGGGGCCACACCTAAAAGAAGGCCTAATGGAGTCTGCCCAGAAACTAGCACCATAGAATATCAGGGTTGGAAGGGACCCCAGGAGGTCATCTAGTCCAACCCCCTGCTCAAAGCAGGACCAAATCCCCAATATTTGCCCCAGATCCCTAAATGGCCCCCTCAAGGATTCAACTCACAACCCTAGATTTAGTAGGCCAATGCTCAAACCACTGAGCTATCTCATCCCCCATGTACAGAGAGGATTTCACTGGGTATTCTGACGGGGGCGGGGGGGTGGTGTGTGTGTCTCAGATAAGCAAGCGTGAAGACTTAGAAACAGACAGAACACATAAAGACTCAGAGACAAAAAGCAAGAAAGCTAAGCAGCAGCCTGACTGTGAGCACAGTATAGGACTCTGAATAAAGCTAGAGAGGTGTTTTTGGGGTTTTTTTTGGGGGGGGGGGGGCTCTGGTGTTGGCTAATGAGACTTGGGGCTGCAAGCTAAGAAACTATTTTGTTTCTGGTTCCTCCCATGTTTGGAGAATCAGGACTTTGTACATTCCTTGTACATAAACAAGATTGCATCAAACAACCACCAAAAAAAGACGAAGTCATCCATTTCTACTCCCAGCTGGAATATCCCCAGGACTCTGAACTTCGACTATCTGCTCCAGTTACAAAGTGGGTAATAGTACTTTTGTTAACCAAGCTTTCAAGTGACAGAGAAAAACTCTAATTTAAAAAAAGAAAAGGAGTACTAGTGGCACCTTAGAGACTAACCAATTCATTTGAGCATAAGCTTTCGTGAGCTAGACCTCACTTCGTCGGATGCAAGCTTTCGTGAGCTAGACCTCACTTCGTCGGATGCATCCAATGAAGTGAGCTGTAGCTCACGAAAGCTTATGCTCAAATAAATTTGTTAGTCTCTAAGGTGCCACTAGTACTCCTTTTCTTTTTGCGAATACAGACTCACATTCTAAGTCTATAATCAACAGGGGCGGGATTTCATGATATATAGTTACAGTCTCTCTTTTCCCAGGTGTATTTTCTTCCTTCAAATCGCTCATTAAAAAAACTCCTTCTCTATTATGCCTACAAAAAATTTGATAATAGTTATTCTGCTGGTGTGCAGAGATCTCAGACTACCATGCTGACCAAGATGGTCTCATTGCTCCTTCCCTCATCTGCCTGTGTCCATCTGTTTTCTTTTGTCTTATACTTGGATTGTAAGCTCTTTATTGTCTTTTTGACCAGTGTTTTGTACAGGGGCTAGCACAATGAGGATCTGGTCCATGACTGGGCACTGTAGTAATACAAGCATAACTAATAATAATAATAAATAATCAGTTTCTTCCAGGTGTCCTAACTCACCCATTGTCTGCCAGTCCTGCTCACTTTGTGGACTCTGCCTGCAGGCTCTAGGCCTCCTAGAGAAACAAGGTTTGTGGAAGATTTGTGTGGCTACAGCTTGGGTCTCCCCAAGAAGAACTCAAAGAGTGAATGATGACAAATAGACCTGAAAAGAGAATGGTCAGCTCAGACCTCAAATGGATGTCTCTTCTGTCTTCAACAGACTGTGTCTTGACCCTGGAGATAATGAGGGGATAAATCCTTTATCCCCTTCTTTCTTTCTTTTTTTTTTTTTTGGTCGTCCTTTCCCACTTCACAGTTTAATGACTAGTTAGTTAAAGAAGGGGGGAGAGAGAGAGAGGCCTCTTTTCACTAGACTGCTAGCAGTGTTTAAAAAAAGAAAAGGAGTACTTGTGGCACCTTGAAGACTAACAAATTTATTTGAGCATAAGCATCCGATGAAGTGAGCTGTAGCTCACGAAAGCTTATGCTCAAATAAATTTGCTAGTCTCTAAGGTGCCACAAGTACTCCTTTTCTTTTTGTGAATACAGACAACATGGCTGCTACTCTGAAACCTAGCAGTGTTTAAGTATATTATTTAGATGTTCCCAGCTCTCACATAGTACAAGAGGATGGCTCTGCAGAATTCTATGAGACTTGCCTCCTCTTATTAAGATCCAGTTCATGGTTGAATGGCAAAGGGATTTAAGTCAAATTAGATATAAGGTACTGGAAAGGATTATGATGAAGGGTAGGAAGTGTCTATCTAATAAGGATTTATGCAAAGCTCATCACTGTGGTATCTCACTATCTCATTTCCATTTCATTGTCCTTTGAGAAACCTCACTACAAAACAGTTAATGGGAACATATGACATGCACTCAGGCTGAAGCATGCAAATCCCAGTATTTCTCATTTAGAGTGGAGAAAGTGCACGCAGAGGGTGGACTCTCCTCCATTCCTTCTGGACTTGTCCCCAAATTGTTGACTTTGTTTGTTTATTGGAATTTTACTGGGTGCTGAGATGCTAATGAACTTTGCAAAGGGTTCCTTTTTCTAAACTCTTGTCAGATGAGCATACCTTCATTCTGAGGAGATAAAGTGGCAGGGCCCACTGCCTAGGGGTGTTCCCTTCTTCTGCAACCAGCTTTTCTTCCTAGCCTTCTAGTCCGGCTAGGATCCCAGAGTTTATTCTCTCCCCCCCCCCCCCCCCCAGGCTCACTTCTCACTTCCTTTCTATTCCCAGAGAGTCACTATAGATGCTCTTTCTGCTACAAACTTCTTCTCCCCATACTAATCAGCCTGCTCCTGCCAGAGCTGGGCTTTATGGTCAGTTAAGCCTGACTCCCTTTCCAGGCACAGCATGGTATCTTTAAATGGCCTCTCAGGTCCACATTAGCACATTGGGTACACACGCCATCACGGGTGATAAGTGAAAAGTAGCATTAGCAATTGGTTAGTGTGTAGCTAGGGGACTGCATCTCTCTTCTGGCTGGCACTTTGTAACAACAAACATAATAAATAGAAGAGCTTTAGAGGTGGTCAGAAAGATCATAGTCATCCTTGCCCTTTTGAACTGTGCTCATGTATACCTCCACCCCAGGCTGTAGCGTCGGGCCAGAGCATCTCCAGTCTTGGGGCCACAGTGGAGGGCGGGGCAGAAAGGAGCAAAAGGGGTTGCAGTGCTGCAGTGTGGGGAATGGGGGCAGGCCCCAGGGAAGGGGCAGAAAGGGGTGGGTCTGTGAGTGGGGCTGCAGGTGGAAGGGGTGGAGCTTCAGGCAAAAGGGCCCCCCCTGCCCCTACTTGTTCTGGTCTAGGACACGAGGAAACTTTAATCTCCTCTGGCAGAGAACTAGAGACAGGTTCTAAATTGAGGAATTGAGATGGTTTCATTTGCTCAATTTTTAACTAAAGATTTAATTTACTTTTGCTACCCCATAATAAACATGCACCACAAAGGAGTGCTAGTAAGAAAATATTATTTAGACTTTATTTCTGTCCCAGTAACATGACATAGGATAAAAAAAGCTAGCATCCCTGTGCATCAAAGGGAACCCTGAGGCAGACTCATGACTTGTCACAATCTTGTTCAAATAGCAAGGCATTCTGAGACTGTGTTTTAGAAGGACTCATGAGATGTATAGGCTGGAGAGTAATGCTTGCTGGGAAAGTGGACAGCTATAAAAGAGCTCCTCCATTTTTTCAGTATAAGAGAGAAGCTAGACCTGGTGTGGGTTTCTACACAGAAAAAGAAAGATGTGAGTACAGCAGTGGTAGTTGAGGCATCTCTCCAGGATGGCCCCTAGAAGGAGTCTGAGCTGTGACTAAAAAGTGTTGAAGCACAGAGGAAAGAGAAATCCCAAGCAGGGGAGTTCGTTCATTTTTGGTGTGTTTAAGGGGTTTTGTTTGAAGATTTATTCCCCCCCCCCCCCGTTGAAGAAGTGGCCCTATGCATTGAAACAGAGATTACATACCCTAGAGTGAAGAACTGCTACCTTCCAGGGCCCCAGCAGGGTTAGCACTTCTGGTAGACCAATGGAGGAAGTTCCCGCTGTAGCCAGCAGGGGAGCTTGTCATAAACTGGCAGAGAGCCTAGGACCAGGTAGCTGAGGATCTGGACCAGTATTATTTGGTGGGAACCCTATATGTTTGTCACTTACTTTCTGTACAGCAGCTACTGAGTTGAATTGAATCCTCAGAAGAAATTCAAGGTAAAGAAGGAACATGACCAAGAAGTGGCTTGTTTCCCTGGGCTCTGTGCCAGGGAGGCTGTTTGTTTTGGACCTTTGTTACTCTGGAATGGGTATAATTCAGTTTGGCTAGAGGTCTAAACTACCATTACCAGAAAGGCAAACTGAGGGGCAGCACCACCATCACAGGAGGAGGCAGAAGATCTGAGACACTTGGCAAGGGTCAGCATCCATTACCCAAGGGGTTATTGTTCCAACTGAGAGCCTTTGAATTTTCCACAGCAACCTAGTAGTACTTCTAATTGCTGAGATGGGTGAAGCTGGCATGGGGCAGTGTAGTTACTCCTAGGCTCAAGTCCACTATTCACCAAGTGATTTGAAATCTTTCTATCAACTATTATGAAAAATCTAGTCCAGAAAGGTAGTTATGTCAAATTCTTATCCTGCCTGCTTACATGAGATCCCTATATGAAATAATGACAGGTTTCAGAGTAGCAACCGTGTTAGTCTGTATCCACAAAAAGAACAGGAGTACCTTTGGCACCTTGGAGACTAACAAATTTATTACAGTATAGCCCATGAAAGCTTATACTCTAATAAATTTGTTAGTCTCTAAGGTGCCACAAGTACTCCTGTTCTTTTTTTATATGAAATAAGTTAGTGATCTCTACCTTGTTCCTAATGGGCACACATCAAGAGATGACACACATCCCTGTCACAACTGGTACTAATTTGGCAATATCTGTAGACAGGACAAATATGGAAACCTCTTACACACCACCATTATTATTTGTATTACAGTAGTGCCTACATTGTACTAGGCACTATAAACACAGTGAAAGAGTCCCAGTCAGGAAGAGCTTACAATCTAAATTGACAAGATGGACAAAAAGAGGGAGAGAAACAAAGGCACAGAGGTGTAGACTTGCCCAAGGTCACACCGCTAGTCAGTGGTAGAGCTGGAAATAGAACCACAGTCTCTTGAGTCCCAGTACAATGCCCTAGACCTGTGCTTCTCAAGCTATCTGATGTGGGGGACTGGCAATTTTTTTTCCCCCCAATGTGCACGCAGACTGGCAGCCAATGGCTCGCGGACTGGCACCAGTCCGTGGACCACCACTTTGAGTAGCTCTGTTCTAGACCACACTTTCTCTCATACTACACTCTGATGCCTAGATGGTTCCTTCAGGTGAAAACTGTTGCATATTGTCTCAGTAAGGGTGTCAAGGTTCCTTCCCCACTCTGAACTCTAGGTCTAGATGTGGGGACCTGCATGAAAACCTCCTACGCTTACTTTTACCAGCTTAGGTTAAAACTTCCCCAAGGTACAAATTATTTTACCCTTTGCCCTTGGATTTCCACTGCCACCACCAAACTTTATCTGGGTTCCTGAAAAAATGGAGTTTGGACACGTCTTTCCCCCCAGAATCCTCCCAACCCTTGCACCTCACTTCCTGGGGAAGGTTTGGTAAAAATCCTCACCAATTTGCATAGGTGACCACAGACCCAAACCCTTGGATCTTAGAACAATGAAAAAGCATTCAGTTTCCTTACAAGAAGACTTTTAATAGAAGTAAAAAAAAAAAAATAATTACCTCTGTAAAATCAGGATGGTGAATACCTTACAGGGTAATTAGATTCAAAACATAGAGAATCCCTCTAGGCAAAACCTTAAGTTACAAAAAAGACACACAGACAGGAATATTCATTCTATTCAGCACAGCTATTTTCTCAGCCATTTAAAGAAATCAGAATCTAACACATACCTAGCTAGATTACTTACTAAGTTCTAAGACTCCATTCCTGTTCTGTCTCCAGCAAAAGCATCACACAGACAGACACAGACCCTTTTGTTTTTCTCCCTCCTCCCAGCTTTTGAAAGTATCTTGTCTCCTCATTGGTCATTTTGGTCAGGTGCCAGCGAGGTTACCTTTAGCTTCTTAACCCTTTACAGGTGAGAGGATTTTTCCTCTGGCCAGGAGGGATTTTAAAGGGGTTTACCTTTCCCTTTATATTTATGACAAAAGGGAACCTGGCACAGCTATGATCCATGTTGCAATTGTTCTGATCTACAGTAGATTCTGTTTTAAGTGGCTGTCAGTCTGGGTCCTTTCAACACCACCACATTCACTTACTAAAAAAAAAAAGCAAATATACACTAATATATATATAGTTTGTATCTTTCACTTCGTAGTATATTGTTCTAACCATTATTTGATTAGTAACTCTCTTTTCTTTAGCATCTCAGGTTGTATGTTGGCTAATCTTAGTCTCCTTTTTTCACTGTTACATATCTTTACTTCTTTCCAGGATTTTTTTGGTTTAATGATTCTCCATCCCATGTAGTAATTCTATTTCTTCATAAGTAGAAAGCAGGCTAGATGGGCTTCAAATTATCCTCTTCTAAACTAACTGCAATGCACCTATAATTTACAATAGAAACAAAAGGTTTAGTATACCAAAGGTCATGGTAATTGAAGCTGATTCCATTAGACAGTGTGGGTATGTAATTGTTCCCAGTGTAAAAATCCATGTGTAAATCATAGGGCTAGAAAAGACCACAAGGGTCATCTAGCCTAACCTGACGATAATGCATTTATAAAACTGGGCCACAGGAAATAATCACTTTTCCATTAATTGTGGGTCACCTGCTAATGTTAGCTTAATTGGGGTCATAAACTGACACTGCCAATAAATAAATGTCATGTGCTTTTATTAAACCAACTCATTAAGGGCCAGACTCAGTGCCCCTTACTCACTTAGTAGAAACTTTATACCATGGGTGTCCTGCAAGGAAGGGTGGAGAAATCTGGTTCCATTTGGCTTGCATCTTTTTTCCCCCTAAGAGTAAAATACTTTGGAATTAAGAAATTTAGGGTCATGTGCTCATTGAAGGTTCAGATGAATGAAAATAAAGCTACTGTTATGATGACATATCATAGTTATATGAATTCAAATGGGTATGCTTGTTTTATCTTTGGGGGATCTGGGGGTGGCAAATGCACCTCCATATTGACACCCTGCACACTAATGTAATTATCTTTGTACAAAATATGCCTTGTGAGGTATCATTTGAAAACTAAACTCACTGGTCAATAATATGGTGAAATCTGTGTAGCATGAACGTAAGCTGAAATGACTGAAGTACGTTTACCAAACAAGTCTGGGGAGAGGGTAAACCTGTTTCTCAAAGACAAAGGAAAAGCTAACACCTCTAGCCAGGTGTCAAAGTTGATTGGCAATTGACTGGTCAAGTGGCTGAACTTTGAAATGTACCTGCTCCCTTCCATTGCCAATCTCCATTTTAGCAAACAACAACATGGAACCTCTTTCACCATGGTACTCCATGTCTCCATCCTCACAGCTGGAAGGAACTTTATCTAAGGGGAACCCTCAGGAAAATGCATTTCAAAGGATGACTGGACCTTAAAAGTGATGGGCAAAACACACCCCAGATATTCTCTCTCTCTCTCACCTAAGACAATGGAAGCAGCCATTTTACTTTGGGAGAGAGCCTGACATGAGAAGCTGTCAACCATGTTGCTGAGAACATATGGTAAGGATTTTACCTTGAACCAAGTCTAGTTTAAGTCAAGTCTTAAAACACTTTTTTAATACTTATCTTCATTTCTCTTGTGACCGTTCTGACTTGTACTCACTTAAAATCTTTTAAATTTAGTAAACTTGTTTTTATCCTTTAATCAAAACCAATCCAGTGCTGTGTTTAAACTGAACTGTTTGGTAACTCCAATTAAAGAATAAGCCTGGGGAAATTCTGCAGGACTGCGCGCCCATGGAGAAAACACCCCTCCCCCACAGAACACCTGGGGTTCCCTGCAGAAAATGGCAAGGAAGCCATGCAGGGGTGGTGATGGGGGGGAGGGGATGACTGTGTGCTGTTTTGGGGGGATTGGCCCCCCAATCAGAGGGAAGGCATGGGGGGGGGCATAGAGGGTTACCTGCCACTGCCCCTCCTCATTTCTGCAAGTGCAGAGCTGCCCCACTGTAGGAGGCTGCATCTGGGCTCCAGCTGACTCTGCAGCTGAACGCCACCTCCTAGGTCCTAGTGCTAGTCAGGCTCCCCTTCTGTGTGCTGGAACCTGGGGTGAAAGTAATAATAATTTCTTACTGGTACACGGGAGCAGGGCTCTGGCCCCCAGAAGGGGCGGGGCTGAGGGATCCGCCTCCCGCAGCCAGCCCATCCACGCTGTCTGGCCCCCACCACCTGAGGCTCTGGCGGTGTTTTAAAAGGGCCCAGGGCTCTGGCCCCTGCCGTGGTAATGGCAGTGGTAGCCAGGAACCCTGGGCCCTTTTAAATCGCCGGCCCAGGGGCAGCTTCACTTTTGCCGCCCCCGCCCCCCCCCCCCACTCGCTGTCAGCAGCCCAGGGGGACTAAAGGGGCAATGACTTTAAAGTGCCATGGCAGCACTTTAATGTTGCTGCCCCTTCCCCCCCCCCCCCCCCGCCCCGCCCCGCCCCGCATCGGTGGCCCTGCCGGTACAGACTCTACCGGCAGGGCCACCAGCAGGGAAGGCAAAAGGGGCAGGGACATTAAAGCGCTGCCGCAGCAATGCTTTAAGGTGGGCTGCTTGCGGGCCACTACCGGCTTCTCAGCGGTATGCCATACCGGCTCACTTTCACCCCTGGCTGGAATCCTCCCTGTTTTCTGTGCAACAGTGAGTGCCCGTGGTGGGGCTGGGTAAGGGGGGGCGGGGAACGAGGGAAGGGGGTGTGAGGTGGTGGGGGAGAAGAGGCAGTGGGAGGGGAACAGGGGATGGAATAGGACAGGGGATGGGGCATGGGGAAGAAAAGGGGATAGGGCAGTCGGGGGGGGTGGAAACAGGAGCCCAACATGGGGCATCCCCTGGCAGCAGCTGGGGCTTTCCTCACTCTGTCAAGCCCCTATACCTGGACCCCCTGATGAGCTGCCCACACACACACCCAGACTCCCACCCCACTTAGCTCCAACCAGCTGTACTTTAGTCTCCCCACCCCATCAAGCCCCAATCCCTCAGCACCCAGATTCTCCTCCCACCCCCCCCCCACACACCCTGCCAAGCTCCATCACCCTACACCTGGACCTCCCACACCCAATCTCCCCCCCCCGCTGAGCCCTATTGCCCCACAACTGTATCCCCCACTGAGGCCCCCCTCACCCAGATTGCCCCCTGCTGAGCCCCAGCTCCCTACACCCACACCCACACCAGCTGAGCCCCAACTACCTCAATACCCTGCAGAGTCCCATTGCCCTTGCACCCAGAACCCCTCTGTGCATCCAGATCTCCCACTGAGCCGCCTGTAACCAAATTGCCTAGCACAGAAACCTCTCACCCCACACCAAGCCCCTCCACACTTGGATCCTGCTGGGCTGAGCCTGCCCACCCACACCTCGTGCGCCTGGCCTGGCACAGAGAAGCAGGGCCCCAGGGTGCTTCTGGGGCAGGCCTGGCCCTTGCACTGTATAAGGGCTAGGTGCAGTCTCACTGCCATGTCCCTGTACTAGGGGAGGTGGGTGTTTCAGGGTGTACCTCAGTGCAGCCAGGGGCCTGTGCTCCCTACTGCCATTCTGAAGCCACATTTATTTGAGAAATAAAATTTGCAAAATATTAAAATATTGTGTGAATAATTTTTTTTGGTGTAGAAGTTTTAATTTTTTGACGCAGAATTCCCTTTGGAATAAAAGTAGCAAATTTTTGTACATGGACCCCTTTGAAGGGCAAAGGACCTATAATTGCTGAACTGTCCAGGAGAGCTCTCGACAGAACAGAACATATATTTTGGGGGGAAATCCAGGACTGGGAGTGTGTTGGGGTCACCCTGCAAGTGGTAACCAGGGATAGTGGAAGCCAGAGTGTGACTGGAGTGTTGGTGGCAGGCTGCAGCCATACACAGACACTTAGGGTCTGACCTGCTTGCTGTTTGGCTGTTTGTGAGCGGCACAGGTTGGGAGCCACAGCAGCAAAGCACACAAGATTTCTTGATTCTTGAACAAGATTGTTACCAATGATAAAAGTCAGTCTCAAAGGTCCTTTGTTGCACTGGAGTACTAAAAGCAGCCATGCCTAGGCTGAAGCATAAAGAAAACATTCTAAAGGAAAGACTGTTTAGTTTCTTCATGCATAAAATGAAGTTTTCAATCTGTTCCAAAAACTCTGAATCCCCTGTAGCAAAATGAATTTTTCACTGTTTAAAAAATAAGAGATTGTTATAGGAAATCAGACTGGAGAGTGGAGTTGGGGGTGCCAGAAAATGCTAGAATACACATTGTAGTTCCCCCTCAGATGAAAGGCGAACTGTCAAAGTACAAAGTGCTGTATGAAGATGAGCAAGTATTTCTCTCTCTTCGTGGCAGAAGGAGGAGGGAGGCAGAGAGTTTAAGGACAAAAGCTTCAAACTTCAGTGCCTAATATGATATACATTGATATTAGGATGTCTAAGTACTTATATAGCTCCCATCACTGTTGTATCCGAGGGCTGCATTAATCTCTGGGATGGAGTTACAGCAGAGATTAATTTGGCTGTGAGCTTAAATAGCATGATATCAGAGTTGGTGCTCTCACCAAGAAACTGTCAGTTCTCAGCCCCTCAGAAAACCAAGCCACTTATTTAGCTATTTACATTTCAATACCCAGCTTGCCATGTGCCTTCTGAGCCACCTGACCCCAGTGGCTCCATTTTTTCTCTCCCTTTCTCCTGGCTCTGCACTGACTCTCTCACTTGCTGTGTTTGTCACCTTTCACCGGCACTCTCAAATCTCTCCATTTCAGTTTCCCCTTTCTGATTGTCACACTTTCTCCTCTTTCCCTATCACTCATCCCTTCAGTGACTGTCAGTCTTGGAACCCTGGATGACTTTGCTACTCTCTCTACCCTTTTTTTTTCTTCTTTTTTTTAAATCTTCAGGCCCTCTACCCTCTCTAATAGTTACTACTCTCAGCTCTACCTATTTCTTCTACACTTGCCTACTTTGTTCTCTATCATTCTGCCGGCTGTATGTGTTCAGACTTGGTTCTCCCTTTATCTATTTATGTCCACTCCTGCTCTCACTCTGCTACTTGGGGAGGAAGTCCTATGACCTTGCCATTTCCACCAAGTCCTTTTTCTCTTCCTTCAGTTCTGTTCTTATTATGGCTAACCAGTCTCATTTCTTCTCCCTCCATCCCACACCTTTAATCCTTGGCTACTGTCTGTTGCCTTTGACTTTCTAGGCAAATTCATAAGAGGTGGCATTGTCAGGATCAGAGGAGCTCTCTCACCCCCCTTCCCCTCTCCTTGAATTTTTTTTTTATTTCCCGTAACACTTATGTTGAACTCTGTTCATCAGGTTTCTATCTGTCTTCAGCTCCTTGACTTGGCCCCATTTTCTACTGCTTCCCTACCTCTGTTCTCCATTAATCCTCTTTTCTCTTAGGAATCATGCTCCTCCAACTGCTTTCCTTCTGCCTTCAGACAATGTTTCCCCTAGCCTAAAGAAGTCCTTCCCTGACCTCTATGCCCTCTCTATCACCACCTCTGTCTTCTTCTTGTATACTCTGTCCTTCACTGGAACTGCCCTCGGAATCATCAGTTAGCTCTTCCTTACCACCACATCTAAGGGTCACTTCCTCATACCTCCTTCTTGCCTTTGACATAGGTGAAGAGTCACTATTAATCTTCCATCAGTGTGCCCTTTCATGGCTCATTCTGCCTTGCTAGTTGCTCTCAGGGCTACCTTCTACTGATCCCTTTCTTCCTCTCTGATCCATAGGGCTCTTATCCTTCTGCCAACTCATTGTCTCTCATGACCTTAACCAGCCCCATAATTTCTTACTACCTTTTCATTATTATTTTATTTAATACTTGTTAAAGATACTTGTCTAACTTAGCACCTAAAGGACCAATATTTAAGAGTCAATCCAACACCTTGAATTCTAAACCTCTTACACTCTATTTCTTCTGTACTCCACCTGCCATGGTCTTCTACTATGTGTTGTGTTCTGTCTGATTTACATGATAACCACATTGGAAAAGGGACCCTGTAAGTCTCCATGCACAAACGTGGTGCTATACTAATAACTAACCCTCTAAAACATAACAAGGTAAATGAAAAAGGAAGGTGATCAATTCAGAGTCAGCAGATTCTGAAAAGAGGGCAAAAATCAATATAGTATAGAATCTACAGTAGGACTCATTAAAATGTCTGAATTTTTTTTCCAAGTATTTAAGTCAAGGCAAGATAAAAAACTATGCTTTAGCTACCATTATTTTGGATTTTTTTTTTATTTAATAGTTTATGGAAAAATATTTAGCAAGACCATCCTCTAAGATATCACTCTCCATTACCAGCATTTCAAGTGGCTCAGAGTGGAGTTTGTCCACTGTCTTGTAGCATAGTGTATCTCAGTCTTTAAGAGTGAATTCTAGTTAACTAGAAATGAAGAGGTTCAGGAAGGGCTGGGGGAAAACAGAGTTTGTCCAGGGTCCCAAGGGGGTCATGCTGAGATTTCTCAATTAGGGCAAATTGCAGAGAATGGGGCAGACAATCCCCCAAAACTGGTGGTTATTCTAATACTTAGATCCACCAAGCTAGCAACAAAACAGTTTCTATAATACCTTATTGGTTACCCAGAAGCCAAAAAACACAGTTACCTTAAAGCAACCAAGCCTTTGGCCTTCCACCCAGACAGTCAAGTCAAATATGATGAGGATTACTGAAAATCTTATACATCAGATGAAAAGTTCTACTAATCCCAAAGGATTGGGCACATTACCTCCAGGTCTATGAATATTTCAGATCTTACTCAAATACATACTTACAGCTAGTTCTTATTAACTACACTAAAATTTATTAAATAAGAGTATTGGTTAAAAGATTATGCATACAGGTATAAATAGAGTTCTTAGGTCAGTTTCATAGTAGAGATGGTGAGCTGTAGATTTGCGAAGAGTTCTTTCAGAATCAGGCTATAACTTCAGTCCAATGTTCCACATCCAGGTGATCCAAAAATGGGACTGGAGACCTCAGTCTTTCAACTTACACTTTGCCTGATGAAGCTTAAGGAGTTCTGAAATGAAAGGATCAGGTCCCAGGAGTGTTTTAGTTTTCTGGCAGGCTATGAGAGTCTCTTGACAGCAGGTGTTCTTTGGGTGAAGTGTAGTTGCTTTGAAATGGAATTACCGATTTCCTATGTATACACAGGTTAGTTGCATTCATCAGCATGAGATAATTATCCATTAAGCAATTCATAGACTATATACTACAAACGTCTAAGAGAAATATAGGCAATGACATTATTACACCCAAGTTTCATCTAAATGTTAATATTGCCTTTTGATCTCTGAATTAATAGACATAGAAACAGACAGGAACCATCCGTTTACATGGTTAATAACAAGATATAAGTAAACACGTACAATTAGTATGATCTCTAATTCTCTAACAATACAGGTTTGCATTTCAAAGCTCTAGTCCATTTAACATGGCTATGTTAACTATTGATAAGGAATACTCCTAATTACCATGTATATACTTTTCTAACATGTCTTTAAAGGTTGAATGTGGGTGAATTAGCTTGCTAGTTGTGTAACCCTTTCTGACCCTATGCCACACAGAGTTTTCTTTGAGGGTGTATTTTTGCAGTGCTGTAACGGTCCACTCAGTCGGTTCCTGTTAAACTCATCATTAGCAATAAAAGGTGATACTGCTTTATAATGCTTTAGAAGTGACTACTCTAATTGTGTCACATTTCAGTTCAGCGAGGAGGGCACAGGGAAGCCCTCTAAATATTGTTGGTTTCTGTCATGCTTTCCCATAGATGAGAAATGCTGATCTAAATGACTAATTACTTCTCATGACTGTGCAGGGGACTATAAGGCAGGTCTTCACCACCAATATTAAAGCGCGGCTCTGCCAGCACTTTAACATGGCTGTGTAGTTGCAGCATCAGTGCTGGGAGAGCTCTCCCAGTGCTGTTAAAAAAAAAAAAAAAAGAAAAAAAACCACCACCCCAGGAGGGGAGTAGCGACCAGCATTGGTGCACCGTCTACACGGTCATTTTACAGCACCGAAACTTGCGTTGTTCGGGGGGGTGTTTTTTCACACCCCTGAGTGAGAAAGTTTCAGTGCTGTAAAGTGGCACTGTAGACAAGGCCTTAGATAAAAAACAACGCAAATGTAGAGATCAGCGATGGCATATCAACCCACAGATTCTTAAAGAAGGTACTTCCTTTCCTACTCAACCCACCCTTGCAGCCCCAAGTAATCATTACCCATTTTCCCCACTGTATACTCTGAAACATGTTTTATATGATTTCTCTTGCATGCCATCCAGACATTTTTGAGCCTGCAGTTCCCCAAAGGAACTAGTTCAAACTCATTTCCATCAGGCTTCAGCAAGAAGATAAAGAATTTTGTGTTGATGAAGACTGCATAATGCAATAAAAGTCACAACCAATCTAAATCATAACCAGATAAAACGTATTCCCAATGTGAGGCTAGCATTTCTTATGGTGACCATAATTAAAGGTAGATTTTAAATGTGTTGGTTTTCAAATGTAACCAAATATGTCAATGAATTTCAAAAAGTATTTGAAGACTACTGGATTTCCAGTTGTACCTTGTGAAATAATTATTTAAGGGTGTGTGACCCAAGAACCTCTTAATGCCAATTGACAAGGAGCCCAGAGGGGCACTCTAGGGATTACTGGGATATCGTGGGTCTGGTATTTGTTGGTGAACTGAAATGTAGAGTGTCATGTGAGCTAGTAATGGGGTTCACTACTGACCCCTAGGATACCTCCTCATGAGTCATCTGGGATTAGCTGGCCACTGGAGTGGAGTGTCTTTCTGGAGTCACTTATCCTGTTGTTTCAATCTCACCTTCTAGGACTCTGGATAGTCATCTTTTGTGACTTGGCTACTCCCTCTTTTTGATTTGGCCCTCCAGCCAGGTCACTATAGTCCTCCCCTTCTGGGGTCTGTCAGAGTCCCTCTGAACAAGCTGTCCCCCTTCCACTCCAGGCAGTCCTCCAATCTATGTCCAAGGCTGTACCACTGTTCCAGTGGCTGGTAGGGGAATCCGGTCCCACCCTCTACACCGGGTTCCACTGCAGGAACCCTATGCTCTGCAGCTATGGTCTACCTATTCCCTACTCCTAAGAGAATTCTGTACCCAAAAACAAAAACCTGCATACAATTTTAAAATTCTGCATATTTTATTTGTCAATAAATGTGGAGGCTCCAGCATAACAGTGGGAAGCACAGGTCACTGGGTGCACAGAGGTGGGAGATCACCCTGCAGACCTTCCCCATCCCCAAATACAGTGCAAGGGCTGGGCCTGCCCCAGAAACACCCCAAGCCCTGCCCCTTCACGCCAGGTGCACCAAGACAAATGAGAGAGAGAGAGAGAGAGAGAGAGAGAGGGACAGAGTTTCACATGCACACGCAGACCTGGCCCCCAAGGCCAGGTGTGGGACAAATAGGCTCAGGCCAACAGAATCCAAGTGTGGAGAGAGAGGGTTCTGTGTGGGGTGCCAGGGGAATGGGACTCTGCAGAGGGGGCCACATGAAGGTCATCAGGGCTCAGTGGGGTGGGGGGGTTCTCAGTGCAGGGGGGGTGGGTCTTATCAGGGTAGGGGTTCAAATGCAGGTGGTCTGGATACAGGGATGGGGCTTTGGATTCAGGGGGTGAGGCTTTTTGAGGTGGGGGTTCAGGTGCAGGGGGTGGTCTAGGTATGGGGGCATCCAGATGCATGGGGGGTGGCCAGATGGGGCAGCAGCTTCACGTACAGTGACTTCACACAGCTAGGGAGTGTGAAGGCTGGAAGCAGGGGAGATGCACAGTCATAGGGGTGGGTCTGACATGGCCCCAACCGCTCTTTGCGGGGGAAGAGGAAGTCCTGTTCTCCCGCATTCCCAGCCCAGCCAGGACTAGCAGCTGAGCCCCACACAGCATAGGAACCACTGCCTGGGACATCTCCAGTTCCACCCCGCCACGATTTACCCCTTTGTCAGCTGCTCTGGGTGCCCAAAAGGACACACCCACACCGCTGGGGAGGGAGCACACAACTGCTGTTGCAGCTTCCCTTTGCTTACCCATCAGAAGTCATTTTTCTTCAGGGAAACAAAGAAATCTGTAGGGGATATGAGTTCTGCACACCCCCAGTGGCGCAGAATTCCCCCAAGAGTAATTCCCAGACTGTTTGCTGCTTCCCTGGAGTCATACTACTCCCTCTTTCTAGTCTCTGGCACCTCTGAGATTAACATCCATCTGAGTTTCCTCCACTCCCTATGGCTTCTTCTCCTACTAGCTTCTCTCCAGACCTTGTAACCTCCAGCACACCTCCCTCTGGTCAGGAAGTAACTGCAGATAACTTCCTCTTTCAGCCTTCTTTTGTTCTCAGCTTCTTAGTCTTATCGAAGCCCTTCCTGTTCCTGTCCAGGTGAACCTCATCCTTAATTAAGCATTATTGAGCCCCGGCTCCCCTCCAGGTGCAGCCTGTGCAGTTAATTGGCTCATGTAATCTCCCTTAGCCCATTCAAGACTGGTGTGGGGTGAACACCCCATCACAGAGGTCTCTAATAAAAAGCCTGTCACACTGGTCATTAATATCATTGGGAAACACATGTATGGATGTTGTGTAAGGAATTATGGATATACATTGAAAATTATGTTGTTAAGGCCTGCATCTAGGGACTAGTAATCAGGAAAGGTGAAAAAACAGGTTATTTCAGGCAAGAAATCTTTATCTGTTTGTTTACATGTAAATTAAGTACTGCATGATTCACATCAGGCCTCCAATCACCAGTATGAACTAAATGCTAAAGAAGAATTGTGAAAATTTCAGAGAGAGGAAAGTACCAGGAAGAATTAAAGGTGGGTGGGAAGGGACATATACAATATCTCGTGGTGCACATCAAAGGTTTATTTTGGTATATTTGGTGGGCAAAGAGGATACTCTGGCATCCTTCTCCTATGAAGTAAAGGGACAGTGAGTTTGCTTCATGAAAGAGAAGTTTCAGCCAGACATGGCTGAAAACACTGGAGAGAAATTTGGGTGAGATAAGTTTATTTAGACAGGAGGATAACTTGCTAGTTTTATATGTAACTGTGACGATATGAGGCCCTCAGTGCCAACTGACAAAGGGGTCCCTGTAACATAAAAGCAACTCTCATCAGGCCTGACAAACTCACTACACCTAACACTTTGCTGTTATAGTATTTAGCTATAAAAAATGTCATGTAAGGTATCAGAAAAAAGCTTATATCATACTGGGATCATAGGCATTGCAAGATGCATGTGCAGGTGTCATACATACAACTTCCTGCATGTACTAAAAATATGTTTAAACCATGGACCAGGCAGGGTTGATAAATAAGTTTGTTCTAGACAAAGGAATGTTGATGTACCTGTTTGCATGGGTCTCTGAAATAAATCGAGCATTGTAAAAGCCAAAACACAATGGAAGCCCCACACTCATTAAATCAACAAGAAAACAGGTTGATGGGAGATGTGAAATCAGCATGGTAGACCAAAGCCACAGGAGGTTGTCTTGTCTCTGGTGTCAAAACAATGAGTTTTGGAGAAATATAAGGTGAAGCAAAAAAGGCATTTTGTTATCCATGTATTTACTGATGAGACCTCAGTAGAGGGGAGGGATCATGAAAATCTGGATCCTGATTTGACTGAAAATCAGAGGCGGTACAGAAAAACTTTGAGAATGAGAAAAGTGCTTTTGCCAAAGGACTGTAGCTTGCTAAAGTGCTGTTTAGTCTTAGAAACATGTTATACTTTTGTTTTATTTGTAACCACTTTTGTTTCCACTGTCCTTACTCAATACTTACTTGTACATGTGAACCTGTTCTTTAGTAAAACTTACTCTTTACTATAAAGTCATCTCACTGCTGTGATGTTAAGTAAAGTGTGCCTTCTCAGTTGAATCAAGTAAGCCAGTATGTATGCTCTTTTGAGGAAGTAGAATTGATCATTACTGTGAGCTTCAGTGACAGGGGCTGGATACTCCAAGGAAACAGTTTTCCAGGGGGATTGGGAAATGAAGTGCACCACATGTTACCTGAAAAGCAATGGCTGGTAGAGTCCTGAGAAGTTTGTATGGGGTGACTAATAGCCTGAAGTCACAGGGAGCTGTCACCCATTTAGCATCAGCAAGTCTCTCTCTCACTGAGGCCAGGTGACTTACGTTCTCAGAGTGCCCAGAACTATGTCTTACTATTCTTACTATCACTTGAATCTCATTTATTTGTTAATAAACTTATTGTTTTGACTATAAATATATCTCAGTGCTGTGTGTTACACAAAGTGCTGGTCCTGAGTTGACGTATACTGGGCTGGATTAAGGTTATGAGGGGCCTAAGGCTAATGGAAGGGAAGGGCCTAAGTATGAATTACATATTGCAAAAGAAAATTATGAAGTCAGCAGACATTTATCTACATACATATTTACATATTTATGTAAATTTAACAAGTTTATTCTACTCTCACTACACTCAATTCTTCAAACAATTTTTCCCCCTTAGCTTTAGCTGTAGCAAAGTCATGAATTATATCATCATAATTCAAAGATCTGATGATTTCATTCTCAGTGCTCAAGAGGGACAAAGCACTAAGATGCTCTTGAGTCATGGTGGATTGGAAGACATTTTTTACCCTTGTTAGAAGAGAGAAGAAACGTTGTCCACTACAGTTAGTGATCATTAGTGATAAATACAGCCATAATGTAGTTTCAACATTTAGGAAACATTCTATCACATTGGATTCAGTGATAACTTGGTACATCCAAATAGTTTTGCTTTCATCATCTTTTCTCTGTGATGTGAATTCAATAAATTGAAGAAATTCTTTAGTCAAATCTAGTAGGAGACTGTCTGGGTGCTTCTAACCCAGGTGTTTGATACCTTTACTGACTTGGGAACTTGAAATGCTAGGCGAAAAATTTGTCAATACACTAAAGGTTTTGTCAATATTTCTATAAGCCTTGATCTGATGGTCTAATGGACTCTTCAGTTTAATGATTGTGATGAAGGTATTAACTCTGAAGGCCTCCTTGTCACTGAA